>NW_027555847.1:372479025-373079025 GCF_003287225.1 Phascolarctos cinereus
GGGACAGCCAACACAAAAGCACCAATATGGAAGATAGAATGCAGAAGAAGAAGACCAGTCTGCCATGAATGCAGAGGAATTCAGGAGATATAATGAAGAGAAGCACAAGACATGGTAGGATGGCATTTCATCTCAAACTGCAATATGATATGAGCTGATTTGCACGCGCAGCAAATGGGAGACTGGGGGAACATCACTTGCAAGGTTTGACCAGGCATGAGAGTGGGACCATGCTTGTGCCACTGCAGATCTCCTTCCTTCCTTCCTTCCTTCCTTCCTTCCTTCCTTCCTTCCTTCCTTCCTTCCTTCCTTCCTTCCTTCCTTTCTTCCTTTCTTCCTTTCTTTCTTTCTTTCTTTCTTTCTTTCTTTCTTTCTTTCTTTCTTTCTTTCTTTCTTTCTTTCTTCCTTCCTTCCTTCCTTCCTTCCTTCCTTTCTTTCTTTCTTCTCCTTCACCTTCTTCTTCTTCTTCTTCTTCTTCTTCTTCTTCTTCTTCTTCTTCTTCTTCTTCTTCTTCTTCTTCTTCTTCTTCAATGGGCAAGCCCACTCGCTATCTTTTGTACTGGGAAACAGCCCCAGCAGAAGGTGAACTAGGCTGATCCTTTAAAGAGGAATGGGCATTTGACTTTTTTGCCACTTCAAATATATTAGACCCAGAATGGAGGCTAATTGCATTAGAGGATACACCTCAGCAGCTACAGCCTATGGCGAATTTTTGTATCTTTTTAATTTTGAAGTTGATCCTTTTAATTTATTTACTAGTAAAGGTTTATATATATATGTATGTGTATATATATATATGTATATTATATGTATATATGTATGTATGTACGTATGTATGTATGTATGTATGTATGTATATAAATTATGTATATAAATTGCATGTTATGGTCCACAAGTGTCAACCCTCAAACCCAAACCATTGGCTTAGCCTAGGTTAGGCCTGGCCCAGAATACATATAGAGCGTCCAGTCAAGCCATTGTCCTTACACGCATGCTAGCTCTATATTTCTCCCTCAGCTGGCCAGGCATGGCTGTAGGTCCAGACGGTTTCTCACTGAGCTAGATCACACAAAGCACATCTCATTCACTCAAGAAACACCCCAGAGCAATTGGCACAATAGTCACTTCCACGGCAGTGGTTCATTAGTTTGGTGTTAATGATTTTGTTTTCACAGTGAAGTCAGAAATGAAAAATGTAAAATGAAATTCATCCAAGGGCTGATCAGCTGTTCAAACAGACTGAGCCCTGCTTCTCATCAAGCACTATGTGAACATTTACTCTCTCATAGTTTTACCCAACTCAGAACTCTAAAAAATAAAATTCTATGCTTGAGTAAACCAGACTTTAGATAAAAATATACATTCTGGCAAACACAGTGCCTTGTGCAATCCAGGCACGTTATATCACCGGAGTCTCACAACCAGCTTGGGGGGACTCCTTCTTTACCTATTTTTTCAAGCAGTTTTTGTAGTATTGAAATGTATTGTTCTTCAAACGTTTGGTAGAATTCACTTCTAAATTCATTTGGTCCTGGAGTTATTTTTTCCTAAGGAGCCCATTTATGGCTTATTTAATTTCTTATTCTAAGACAGGGTTTTCGAGTATTCTAGTTTCTGTTCCATTAATTGGGCAATTTAAATTTTTGTAAATATTTATCCATTTAATTTATTTGGATCATCAGCTTCATAGGCATATAGTCGAGGCAAAGTAGCTCCTAAAATTGCTTCAATTTCATCTTAATTGTTCTCATTGACAGCTTGGGAACTAGGTAGTGCAATAGTATTATTGTCCCTATTTTACAGATGAGGAAATTGGGACTCAGGGAATTGAAGTAACTTGTCCATGCCCCCACAAGCTAGGAGTCAGACCCTGGCCTCCCGATTTCAAGTGTGACAAGCTCTCCACTACTTGACAACATATTTATTGAATGGGTGAATTAAAATCTGGGTCAAGTAAAGTTAACAAATATTTCTCCTACTATGTGTCAGGCACTATGCTAAGTGCTAATTGATTTTTGTATGTTGTATTTTAAATGCACCAGTGGAGCTAGCTATTTAGAAGTATTTTATGATATATCTTTGTGCGTGTGCATGTGTGTGTGTGTGTGTGTGTGTGTGTGTGTATACTTAATCTCCAATTTAACTTGTATGAATATCTGAATTTTCAATATCAGGTTGCTTAAGGCAAGATCTACTTATAGATAATCTTGTGTTGTTGAGAGAACCAGCTATAGATAAAGAGATTTAGACTAAGTCACCCAAAAGAGGAACTCCACAGAGGATCCAGCTAATGACACATTCAGTTCTGGGTGTGTCATTTCAGGGCACACTTAGCAAGCATGTCTAGAAGAAGGCAAGCAGGGTGGGTGACACAACATGAAACCATATCATGAGGAGCAATTGAAAGATGTAGGGATGTTGAACTCAGAGAGTAGAAAAGATGGCGACTTAACCTCTGTTCCCTAGAAGCTTCACTTCTAATCACACTTTCTTCCCTCTGGTATGAATTTCTTAAAGTGGGGCCCATGAACTTTAAAAAAATATGTATGTTGGCAACTATATTTCAATAGAATTGATCTCCTTTGTGATCCTACGTATTTTATTTAATACATTTAAAAACATTATTCTAAGAATGAGTTCATGGATTTTACCAGACTGCCAGAGGGGTCCATTACATACAGCAAGGTTAAGAACCGTTGTTGTAGAAAATAGGGTTGGTAACATCAGGAAGAAGCCAAAGTTTATCTTTAGCACTGTCCCTCCTCTTTTAAGAGACTCCATTTCCTTTTCATTGAGTCCCGGGAGGGCACACAGAGTCTCATGGTAAGCCCATGTTCCTGACTCAGAACTGTTCTTCCACCTACCCAGGTCTTCTGCTGGAAGCCTCTATAGTGCCTATCTTTCCAACTGACAGTTAGTGATTCTAAATCAGAAGCCAGCAAACTGAAAGACTTTTACATTTTTTATAAGTTTTTATTGTATTTAAAAATATAAAAACCATTTTCCCTTTCACAACATGACTAACATAGAAATATGTTTAATATGATTGTACATGTATAGCCTATATTAGATTGCATGCCATCTTGGGAACAGGGAAGGGGAAAAATTTAGAACTCAAAAAAGTGAAGGCTGAAAACTAAAAATAAATTAAAAAATTTTTGAATATATAAAAACCATTCTTCGCATGAGGGCTGACGAAAACAGGCGGCTGGCTGGATTTGTCCCTTACCAGTTGTTTTCTGACCCCCTGGTCTTGATAAATTATTCAGGGCTGATATATTAACTGGAGATAACTATCTCTCTAAGGCACATTTTCAAAATAGCCTTCTGAATTCAATGATTTAACTCAAAGCAATGACCTAATTGTGAAAATCTTGGGCATCATAGTAAACCAGTGGGGATGATGTTTTGAACAGATAAGACCTAGGGGCACCCCTTAAATCATGCAGCATACCTACCCTGCTATTAAGGACAGAAGTAGTTCAGCTGACAAAATCCAAGAAAAAATCAATATGACCTCATCAAACCTTCCTGACCAGAAGGAATACACTCACACAAGTGGGTGGGGATAGGTACAGAGGAGTGATCGATGACAAACCCAGAGCCTGGTACAAGCCCCATCATCAATTGAGTCAGTCACTTGCCTGCTGGTTGTAGGAGGATGAGGGGAAGAGTGTGAAGAGCCAGGTGGGAAGTACTGTAGCACTATCAGTTAGTGCCATGCTCACTTCGTAAACACGTTCAGGAACTTGGTAACGGGCCTATTTCATGAAAACTTCTTGGAGAAGTTTGATGAGAGAATGATGAGCATTCTTGATGGAGTCTTTACAGTGGCCAAATTTGTTACAAATATGTAGCATAATCAATAGAAAATTGGCCTGGGAGCCAGGAAGACCTGTGTTCAAGTCACTCTTGACCTATGAAGGCTGTGTGCCTCTGGACAAGTCATTTAATCTCTCAATGACATCACGCAATTCTTTAAGACCATAAGCTGCAGACCAGTTGTTGGCATGTAGACAGCCCTTGATAAATGTTTATTGAGTTCTACTCTGGTGAACAAGGATTCTTCACCAAGAATTCCCTACTCAAGAGTTCTTAACTTGTTGTCTACAAACTTTTAACAAAAAATTTGATGATTATATTTCAGTATAATTGGTTTCCTTTGTAATCTTCTGTATTTTATTTGCTACATTTAAAAACATTATTCAGAGAAGGAGGTCACAAAAAAGGTTAAGAACTTCTGTTCTACACTAATAAATTTGTGCATCCAGATAGAATGCTGTCCCCATGATGACTAAAAACTTACATTTGTATAGCACTTTACAGCTTGTATTATCTCATTTGAGCTTTGCAACAATACTTTGAGGTAGACAAGACAAGTTTTATTCCAGTAGCTCATCTTGGCATGGAGTTAATCCTGGGTTCATAAAATCCCTGTCTTAAAAGATGGGTAGGGACCTTTTGACATGGGCAATGAGAGAATTTGTTTTGCACAACTATGCATATTTGTTAGAAAGGTTTTGTTTCTCTTTTTGTTTTCATTTAAGGGTAGATGTGGAAGAGGAGAGAAAATAAGTTTTGCTCAATTGAAAAGGAAGGAAGGAAGGAAGGAAGGAAGGAAGGAAGGAAGGAAGGAAGGAAGCAAGGAAGGAAGGAAGGAAATGAAGGAGGAAAGAGGGAGAGAGGGAGAGAAGGAACTCTCAACCACTAGTGCCTTCCCCCTGAGATTACCTTCCATCTACTCTCTATATTTATCTTGTATGTATAGTTGTTTGCACATTGTTTCCCCCATTAGGATGTGAGCTATTCAAAGGCAGGGATCATGTATTTTCCTCTCTTTGTAGCTCTTATCTTTAGCACAGTGCTTGGCATAGAGCAAGCACTTATTAAAAATTTGCTGAAGGACTCATCTGATTGAAGGAAAGCTCTGATACTAAGATCTAATTGGAGGAATATAATCCTTTGATGTTTGAAGAGCTAACTAGGGAAAGGTTGGTTTGTTCTGTAGGGCACCTTCAGTTTGAGAGAGGGAAAACTCCTCAGGGGCTTACCTACGTTGACCTTTGCTGTCCTCTGTGACACAAAAGAATAGAGCTAAAAAGCTTTGCCAATGCCAGGACTAAGGGAACTACTTTTTACTGAAAGCGCATAATTCTGTCTCAGTGCCTAGCCAAGGGGAGAAGATCTCAGACAGCTCGTAGATCCCAGATTTCATGTGCTATTTGTTAAAAAAGCTTAATACTGTTTAGTAGCCCAAGATTTTCAGAGAAGTGGCTTCATTCAGGAGGGCAAAGGGGCCCCTAAGAGGAACAGTCCTTGCTAGCAAGCAATGACGATGCAAACTATCCCCTAAGAAAATCACAGACATCAAGGCTTGTACTCCTGAGTTGTGAGTTGACCTAAGCACATGAGTGTCTTTAGTTAATTGCCTCACTGATGTCTTTAAATTTGTGCTTACTCTTCACCTTTGACATGGTGTGTAGTGTGGGAAAGAGTGAACCAGATTTACAGGTGAACTGCTACATTATGTAATATTATTGTAGTTTTGTCTTCTGTTAGTAAATGTTCCATGATTAAGAGTTAATGGGATTGTCTGATTTCATGTAAAAGGTGGCCCTTATATTATTGTAGTTTTGTCTTCTGTTAGTAAATGTTCCATGATTAAGAGTTAATGGGATTGTCTGATTTCATGTAAAAGGTGGCCCTTAAGTTTCAGAGGAAACCAGTAATTCCAAGAGGTAGAAGAAAGATAAAGAGCCAAGTTCTCTCGGGAAAGTGAAATGTAAGCCCTCAGACACAAATCTCATTCCAACTGCTAATTTGTACAGTTCTGACCCAGAGCAGGGTGTGAACCAGCTGTAGGAAGCCAAGAAAGACTCAGACTGAATGAGAGTCACAAAGGTTTTGTTAGGTATCTTTCCCATTAAAATAGATTTTCTGTGGTGGTTCTTTCAGCACAGCAGTCCACATGAGGGAAATCTTGCCTGGGAAGCTTATGCGTGAAGGGAAAAATAATGCCTCCACAGCCTTTTAAAGTGTCACTCAAGGCCTGACCCTCAGAAAAGGAGCAACAGAAGGTAACTGATGAGGGTAGGCCTTCTGATCAAAATGATTTCACTCTATGACATCTATGAAGGAATTAATTTTCATTACTCCTCTAATTCTTCTCCCCTTAGTATCTGAATAACACACATTTTCCCCATGCAAGGGGGAGAATCAAACTCATTGTCAGTATTGGAGGAAGTAGCTGAGAGGAAGACAAACGACTGGAATGTCAGGAAAGCTGGGTTTTAGTCACAACTCTGTTGCTAAGTAGCTAGCTGTGTGACCTTGGGCAAGTCACTTCCACATTTCTGGGGTTGTTTCCTCATCTGAAAAATGAGGATAAAAATGTTTGTTTCAGGAGAATTTAACATGCTACACAACCTACTACCTTCTCCCCTCCCCCTGTCCCCACCTCTGCCAACCATCAATTCTTCCCATGTTTCCATGTAAGTCAGGAGTCTTGGTTTCTGTCAGTCCCACTTGCCAGTCTGGACTCTAACTCTCATTACAGACCATGGTTCTGTGTTGCCTGGCCTTGTTAAATAATGAGTACCCCAGAGCAATTCAGGATCAGTGAAGGAACATACACTGAAAGAATTATGTGAACTAGGGAGCTATGAGGGCAAGGGGACAGGACTGTGGGAGAGGATAAGGGAAGGACTCTTAGAGGGGCAGGTAGGCTTAGGAACAAAGGAGCAAGGTAAAAGTAGAAGTTGAAGGGTGAGGAGGGATAGGGTAAACAGGGTGAGAAGGATAGTGAGGAAAAATAGGAAGGAGGAAAATACACTAGCAATTATAGCTTAGAATGTGAAGCGGATGAATTTACCCATAAAACAGAAATGGATAGCAGATTAAAAATTTGAATTCAACAATATGTTGCTTTCAGGAAATACAATAAAAATGAGAGATACACACAAAGATAAAATAAAGGGCAGGAGTAGAATTTATCATGTTAAAAAAAAAAGCAGGGGATATTATCATGACCTCAGACAAAGTTAAAGCTAAAATAGACAACCAAAAGAGAAAAATAGGGAAACTACACTGTCAACAATATTATTCAATAATGTTTTAGGCCATTTAAAATAACTAGACAGTATAAAATACCTAAGAGTATAACTGCCAAAACAGACACAGGAACTATATGAACATAAACACAAAACACTTTTTATACAGATAAACTCAGATCTAAATCATTGTAGTAGTATTTATTGTTCATGGGTAGGCAAAGCCAATATAATCTTTTTTAATGACAATTTTACCTAACTAATCCATTTATTCAATGCCATCCCAATTAAATTACTAAAAAATTATCTAAGTTAGAAAAAATAATAGCAAAGATCATTTGGAAGAACAAATGGTCAGGAATTTCACAGAAACCAAGGAAAAAAGATATAAAGGAAGGAGATTCAGCAGTATCGGACCTTAAACTATAAAATGAGAGCATTGCTGAAGAGTAAAATGGATAATTTCAATTATTTTAAGTTAAAATTTCCTTGCATAAATAAAACCAATGGAGCCAAGAATACAAGGAATGCAGAAAATTGGGGAGGGGACCTTCACAGACAATCTCTCAGATAGTATGTGATCATATTAAAACATTGCTGTAGCATAGGAAATGATGAGCTGGTTGATTTTGAAAAAGAGGGAAAACTTGGACCCATGAAGGAAGATGCTATCCACATTCAGAGAAAGAGATTACAAGTGGAAATATGCATAGTACACTCTTACATACATATGTATATACCTGTATGTTTATAGGTATTTATGTATGTGTGTGTGTGTGTATATATGTATGTGTGTGTGTGTGTGTGTGTGTGTGTGTGTATATACATACATATCCATGTTTAACTGTAGCCCTCTTGGGGCTGGGGCGGGGGTGGGGGGAGAGGTTAAAGTAAAAAGTACGCATCAGAGAACTAAAGAAAACCTGCAAGGAAGCAAAGAAAAGCTGGGCAGCTTTGGAAACAATGTGTAGTATTTATTATATAGGTTTTCTTAAAATGGAAATTTATTGTTTTATATTGAATTATCTCATGTTCTGCTGTGTACATGGCAATGTTCTTTTTAAAATTTTTTCATTTTGTATTTAAGTTTAAAATGAATTTTAAAACAGAAAGAAAGAAAGAAAGAAAGAAAGAAAGAAAGAAAGAAAGAAAGAAAGAAAGAAAGAAAGAAAGAAAGAAAGAAAGAAAGAAAGAAAGAAAGAAAAAGGAAAGGAAAGGAAAGGAAAGAAAGAACTGGGGAACTAGAAATATAGAGATGGTAACCAGTAGAAAATGGGTCCTAGTCTGCTGGCTTTTACAGTGAGTGCTGCACTATGAGTGTAGGCAGGCACTGCTCTCCTGCATGCAGGTTTCCTGGACCGGCTGCCAGAATTCAAGAATGTGAGCTGTTGCCACGTGGCTGACTGATCCAGAGAGCCCAAAGGTGGGCAGGAGCTGAGCAACTGACCCCAAGGCTTACTGGAGCTGCTGCCTGAAGCACTGACACCTGACTTGCCTACTTCAAAGATCGCTTTAAGTAAAAATCCAAGTGAATTGCCACAGCTTTACAGAGAAGATACATTGATGGTTTTGTCAGACTAGCCTACACGGTCTGTAGAGAGAGAACAACAAGAGAGAATAACATGTGAAAGTAACCAAAAAGTGCTATGTGATTTCAGCTATTACTAATAGTAGTGGTAATACTTAACAATTGTTACCCACAATAACAATAACCATAACCCAAGAGGGTTGTCCTTGGCTTACTAGGGGGGAATAAGCCCAAGAGCAGGGATCTTTCTATTGTTTTCTTGGGGGAGGGGTGACTGTACTCCAGTACAGGGCCTTCCTTTCTCATGGTTGAGTGTTTAATAAATAATTCTCAAATTGCATTTGACTTACTTGATTAAAGCATAACCCCGGGAATAGCTGTGGATTTGAATCCCTGACTCACTCACTGACTCACCTTAACCTTGGGCTTACTTCTCTTCTCTCCATTATAGTTTTCTTATTAGCAAAGACCACAGATAGTAATCCAGGGGCTTTGGGTAGAATACCTCATTGTGGATCAGGTGCTTTAGGAAAAACACTTTGCAAAAACTCTGGTTTCCCTGAATTGCAGCAAGAAGGGCAAACAGGTTCCTTTGGCAGAGACTCTTTCATCCTCCCAGACATTACAGAGCAGGGAAGTGGGAACATGCCTCCAATGCTGAATACCCTCATATATTATTGATGTCACTGCAGAGTGGGGAAGGCAATGAACGTAAGCATCCAACTTGTGTTCTGAAGGTAGCCCTCTCTGAAAAAAAGCGGGGCTGGATTTTTCCTCATTTCCTTTCTTTGTATTTGAAAAGATAGGGTTATTATTTGTCAAAAGAGCAGCAGGAATGTGAGGTCCAGACTCATTTAGACCATTATTAGTATTTACTTTTTCACTTAGAATCATAAGCCTCCAAGCTGGAAGTGATGTCCAAATTCATCTAATCCTACCTGTTCTCACAGATGAGGAAAATGAAGCCAAAAGAGGGGAAATAATTTGCCTAAAATTACATAACTAGGGAAGACAAGGATCTTGGTTACTGGGAGTGGCAGGAGTTAGACAAAAGTCATCAACTTCACCCAGTCCTTTTAAGGCTTGCTCCCAGGCTGCTTTAAATGGCAACCAGGGACATTGAAGGGTCTCTCCCTGCTGCGCTCTGCCCTCCACCCCCACCCCCAGCTTTACCTAGTTCCTTTGTAGTGGAGTTGCCAGGATGATTTAAAAAGGAACCTGACCAGTGAATGACTCAATAGTATGATAGGGGTTTAAGACAAGACTCTGGACTTAAGGAATCTGAGCAGGGGAAAGGGCAATTCAATAGACAGACTTACATGCCTAAAGGCTTTTCTAACTAGCTGGTTGATTGCAGTTAACTAAGACTCAATAGAGCTGACATAACCGATGGAGTGCTGGGTCTGGAGTCAGGAAGACTCATCTTCCTGAATTCAAATTTGGCCTCAGACATTAGCTGTGTGACCCTGGGACAAGTCACTTAACTCTGCCTCAGTTTCCTCACTTTGCATCAGTTCATGTAAGTCTTTCCAAGTTTTCTAAGTCATCCTGCTTGTCATTTCTTATAGCATAATAATATTCCTTCACAATCATATACCACAACTTGTTTAGTCATTCCCCAACTTGTAGGCATCCTCTCAATTTCCAATTCTTACCTACCACAAAATAACTACTATAAATATTTATGTACAGATTGGCCTTTTTCCTTTTTTTTTTAAATATCTTTGGGATATAGACCTAGCACTGGTATTGTTGTATCAAAGGGTATGTATAGTTTTATAATCCTTTGGGCATAGTTCCGAATGAAATGGGGAATGGCTAAACAAACTATGGTATATGATTGTGATGGAATGGTATGGTCCTGTAAGAAATGACAAGGAGGATGACTTCAGAAAAAACCTGGAAAGACTTAATGAATTGATGCAAAGTGAAGTTAACAGATCCAGGAGAACATTGTACACAGTAACAGCAATATTTTATGATGAATTGTGAATGACTTAGGTAATCTCAGCAACACAGTGATCCAAGAAATCCCAAAGGACTCATGATGAAGCATATTATCTGTCTCTAGAGAAAGAACTGATACTGTCTAAATACAGACTGAAGCGTGCTATTTTTCACTTTCATTCTTTTTTTTGTCTTCTTGTACAAAATTATTAATATGGAAATGTTTTACATGATTACACACGTATAAACTATATTGGATTGCTTACAGTCTCAGGCAGTGGGGAGGGGAGAAAAGGAGGGGAGAAAAGGATTGAATTTGGAACACAAAACTTTTTTTAAAAAGTTAAAAACTGTTTTAACATGTAATTGGGGGAGGAATGAAATATTATAAAATGAGAAAAAAAGAAGGAAATGGCAAACCACTCCAATATATTTGCCAAGATAACCCCAAATGGGGTCCGAAAGAGTTGGACACAACTGAAAAATGACTGAACAACAGCAACCTAACACTAAGCCTTTCAGAGCTAAGACTCCAGCAGCAGCTCAATGAATGTACTGCTTATCAGAAAGTATTAGCAGCAGCTCAGTTGCATGACATGAGAGACCCAGCATAGCATGCCCACATCAAAGAAGGCACTGGGCTCTATGAGGGAGGCAGAATTACAGTAGCTCAGGAGAAGATACACAAATTTAGAGACATCTCCACTCCAAATATTCACATGGACTATTTGTCCCCGACCCATGGTAGTGCGTTCCAAGATTGTATTTGCCCAATTAGCCACAATCACACTGCACCTTGACCCAACATAGTGATGTTGTTCTGGTCCTCTGAGAACCATCAGCAGCAGCTCAGTAAAAGACACTGCATATCACCTGAAGACCAGAGGAGGCAGCAGAGATTAGCGTGCATCTCAGGACACGTCCCCTGCAGAGAACGGTGTGATTATCATTGTCAAAGGCATGAGTTGCCTCACCATTGATATATCCACTTACATATGTTCACTGGGTGTCCCCTAGCCTAAACCATGGACAACTTACTGCCACTAATTGGTCTAATAAATGAAGTATATCAGTGAGGGCTTGCAAACTATGGTTTTTAGTATACGTTAATCCACAGAGTACCATTTCGAGGGGTCTACATACTGGGGGAAGAATTTGCTATACATAATTAGTCACTGTCAGGTTTCCTGACTCCAGATCCAGTGTTTTTTTCAGCACTTCCATTCAACACCTTCTGTCCAAGACACAAAAATTTTCCTCACAGGGTTGTGATGAGAAAGAACAGCTGATAACAAGTGCTATGTGCAGCTAGGTGGCACCATAGTGCAAAGCATGCCTGGCCTGCAGTCAGTAAGACTAATCTTCCCAAGTTCAAATTTGGCCTCAGACACTTACTAGCTGTGTGACCCTGGGCAAGTCACTTAACCTTATTTGCCTCAGTGTCCTCATCTGTAAAATGAGCTGGTGAAGGAAATGGCAAACCACTCTAGTGTCTTTGCCCAAAAAACCCCCAGATGGGTCATGAAGAGTTGAAAGCAACTGAAATGACTGAGCAACAGTAGATGTACTTTGTGATTAATACTAAGAGGACAATTGTGCTAATTCAGACAAATTCCATTATTTAGAGAAGGCTTGGTGGGATGAGAGAAGATACAAGTGGATTATATCGAATAATTGATAAAAATATTGTTTTTTTTTCCTTTTAGAAATTGGTTTGGGGTAGGGAAAGGAAAGGGTGAATTTACCCATTTGGTACCACCCAGATCATCCACACACAAAGGATTTTTTAATCTCTTCAGCCTGAAAGGAATGGGTGGGGCTAGGGGACCAGCTGGCTTTGTAATCCCCCCAGGGCTTACATTATGCTCTCTGAGGATTCATGCTTCTTTCCAGGCCAACAGGCCAAAGCTAATCTAGCTTTGTAGGATAGGGACAGTATGGAAAAGAGGGTGCTTTCCCAAACTAGGCCCCGCCTGTGGAGAGAAGTGGCAGACTTGGAATAAAGAATATCACTGCTCCCAGCTGGTGCTTTTTAAAAAATCACCCTCCCAATTCAATTCCACAAACATTTGGCCAAGGGAATGAAATAGGACTCTCCTCACCTCTTCACCTCACCACCAGGCAGCCCTCAGGTTGCTCTTTGGTTACTTTCAAAATTTGTTTTTGTTATTCATTTCAGCCTGATTTCACATGGATAAACAAATGAAGGTGGGGGGAAGATTACATGTAATTATTCACTTTGTTTCCAGACGCTGCACTTTCCTTCTACCCTCCCTCCCTCCATGGTTCTGATTAACTCATCCATGCCTGTCTTTAGTTCCAAACCCTTTGAAAACCAGGCCACCCTAAATCTAGAGAGGTTCAACAGCCCTCACGGAACCCGAAGCACAGTTTATGGGGGCAGGGTCTGGTTGTCTGTTCCTCTGCTTTGTCACCCAAAGCCCCCTAGGGGTTCCTTCATTGGTGCCTGGGATTTGGATAACTACAGCTGAAGCTCTGCCTGTCTGGGCCCTTCCTCATCTCTCACAGATTAAGCAGCAGGTGCGTTGGCTGCTGGGAAGTCACCAAGAGAAACTCCCACAGTGCTTCCCACCAAGCTCCCCTAGCTAGCTCACAGAGCCTCTCCTGGCATGCCTGCCGGCTCTTCAGAGATCTCTGCAGCAGGCCAGCAGGCCCGCCTCTACTGCGAAGAAGGCGGATGTGTGAGCACATGGAGGTTTTTAAATGGATACAGTAAAAAGGGAACCACTTGAATGTTCCCTCATGACAGAAGCTCTGACACAGTCCACCTACTTCTTGGGTCCTCATCCCTCAAAAGCCAGAACATACCATTCTAATGGGTGACTGTATCCTCCTGCCAAAGCACCTGGCTTTGCCTCCCTATCATCTGGTATGCGTGGAGCCACCACCACCAACTAGGGGTTGGACTTGCTGCCACCAAAAATAGTTGCTTCTACGGCCTCTGAACTCTTTTAGCCAAAGAACAGTATTTTGCTTTCATAAAAACCACTTAACTCGCACAGATCACAGACCATCCAGTATCAAGAGTTTTTATTACTTTTTATGTACTTTTGCTTTTTCTTACCACCTAAATTGCGGCGTCTCTGAGGTACCTTGCCTTCTACCTCTTTTGAATCCCCAACAATTCTTAGCATGATAAACTTGCACACAGCTGGTGTTTCATAAATGCATATTGACTAATTATCTAAGGGTCCATAGGGTCTTCCTCATCCCTTCCTCAACAATTGAGCCAGCTTACCTAAGAAGAGAATAAGGCACCAGTTCCAGAAATATGGAACTCAATAATGGTTAACCCTCTAAAAACACCTTGTCTGCCATTCCTTTCAGTATTATGTGAAGTGAGTGATTCTTGGACTAACTTTGAGGACTTTACCTATCCATTCATTCTCTCAGAAGAAATATCTGAAAGAGTGCCTTTTAAAAAGAATAACCTAGACTTTGAAACAGTCACTTGCCCCTCCCTTTGAGACCAGTCAAGCTTTATGATGGTGAAATAAGAAGGAATGCTCATTTTGTTAATTCTGCTATCCATATAACATGACTTACATGGCTTATGAATGGGCCCAGCAAGTATTTTTTTTGTTGTTGGTGAGAAGACAAATTTAGGGTACTTCCCTAAAAAGATAGGTTAAAACTGGGAGCTACAGTGACTGATGTTTGTAAAATGGGGAGACTTGGGCATGGAACAAAGAATGTTCAAATGACCAAACAATATTGTGGCCTTATTTATTTAATTTATTTGCAAGTACATCATGTAAAATGCCACGCTGGACAAATCAAAAGCCAGAATTAAGGTTACCTGAGAGAAATATCAACAACCTCAGATATGTAGATGATACTACTCTGACAGCAGAAAGTGAAGAAGAATTAATAAGCCTCTTGATGAAAGGGAAAGAGGAGAGTATAAAAGCTGGCTTGAAGTTTAACATCAAGAACACTAAGATTATGGCAACTGGTTCCATCACTTCCTGGTAAATAGAGGGAGAAGAAATGGAAGCTGTGTCAGATTTTATATTCATGGGCTTAAAGATCACTGCAGACTGCAATTGCAGCCATGAAATTAAGACACTTGCTCCTTGTTAAGAAGGCTATGGCAAATCTGCACACCTTACTAAAAAGCAGACACATCATCTTACTAACGATGGTCTATGTAGTCAAAGCTATGGTTTTTCCAGTAGCAATGTATGGCTGTGAGAGTTGGACTATAAGGAAAGCTAAGTGCTGCAGAATCAACACTTTTGAATTATGGTGCTGGAGAAGACTTATGAGAGTCCCTTAGACAGCAAGGAAGTCAAATCAGTCGATACTTAAAGAAATAAATTTGGGCTATTCACTGGAAGGTCAAATACTGAAGCTTAAATACTTTAGCCACATAATGAGAAGACAGGACTCATTGGAAAAGACCCTGATGTTGGGAAAAACTGAAGGCAAAAGGAAAAGGGAACAGCAAAGGATGAGATAATGTCATGGAAACAATGAATATGAACTTGGACAAACCTTGAGAGATAGTGGAAGATAGCAGCACCTGGTGTGCTAAGATCCACAGGGTCACAAAGAGAGAAATACACTGAACAACAACAGATATTGTAGAATGCAGCTGACTGATGTACAAGTGAATTTGTGCTTGAGCTCCCCAATTACTCAGGTAGCTGAGAAGGGCTGCATGAGGACTAGCTGTATTAGCTAAAATACAGAGTGGTTTGACATACCAACAATCCTTTTCAGTGACTGACAGTAAACCAGCTGGAAGTTCATACCAGCTTTGAAGCAGACTCTGAGCCATTTGGTGGTTTATTGACCTTCAAGAGACATGCTTATCTTCAGAGATTCCCTTAATTGCTGGTTATGGGGCTCTCCTACACATCCTGTTTTACATCCTCTTATTTTATTGTCGGTACTCAAGACTTTAACAATGGACTGCTTAACACCAAAAATGTCTTCTGATTTGTGTATCAAAAAGCCACAGCTCAGACATCTGGAATTCCTCCTTGATCACTCCCCCACCCCCACCTCAGGAACAGACACCCTGACTCATTCCTTTCTAGGATTTCCTGTCTTTTCTCCCCATTTCCCTGATTTCCTTTATTTGAAAAGTGTGTATACCATCCCTATCCATTACTTGGCAGGCTGTCAGCATAGGTTGATAGTCCCTATGAGCATCTTTTGCTTCCCTGCTTAATAAAAACCTTTCTTTAATTCCACAGGCATCATCTTCCTCTGGCTTTCTTCCCTTTAGGGAAAAGGGGGATTTGGATCTTGAGAATTGATTTGCATTTTCCAGGTATCTTTCCCCTTTGGGGGAAAGAGCACAATTAGGGTTGGGGTTAGGGTTAGGGGAAAGACAGATCTAAATTCCCTCAAGAGAGAGTCTACCTCAGTTTACATCATTGCTGGATCCCAGAGCTGTGAATTACCTGAGGGCTATCAAAAGCAATTGAAAGGAAAACTCTGGAAACCAGCTAAAAAAAGAAACACCTACCACCACCACCATCACCACCTTCTGACCAGATGGGATGTTGCCACTCCCCAGCCTACCCAGCCTTCTCCATGGACTTTTGGTTGTTATGCAAAACAACTTGTGCCACACTTTCCCAGTCTGTTTCCACCCATTGAACTGAATTTAACCCTGCCCTCCTCTCCCTTCTTGGGTGCTCCAGTCCTTTGATGCTTCTTGGTGGCCCTCATTGCAATTCCTTTATAGATATTTTTCAATTGAATTTCTTAAAGGTATAGCCAAGAGAGGGTGGGAGTACATCCTGTTACTAAACTAATTGACAAGCAGATGAAAGATGGCCTTTTATATCTTGCATCATTTGCTAATGGACAAGCATTTATTTCACACTTTTCAGGATAATCTACCAGTTTGAGGATGAGTAAGCAGAGTTCTTACTGCCCCCAGGAAGAAAAGCATTAAGTGCATTGAACAAATCTAACTGTATATAGTTCTTTCACTTGCAAATGAACATGTTGGTTCTAAATCAGTTTATTCCTTCCATTTCCCCCAAGAATGTGGCTTAGAGAAGAATCCAGCATCTGTCCACTGGGCAAAAAGAAAGTGACGTTACTTGCCATAAAAAGAAAGCAATGTTATTATAGAACACCAAACTTCAATCCCCTAAAGCAGTACATTAAAAGTTGCCTGCATCAAAAAGCCTCCTCTTAAGATTGGAGGAAAAAAGGCAGAATAAAGGGCATGGGGAAGGAACTCACTCAGACAGCTATACATGTTTCTAAAAATGAAGGCAGTGTGGTATGAGGTGAAGACAGCCTAGGATGGTGGAAGGAGCAAAAGAATGACAGTCAAGATGAAGAGGTCGCGGTGCTGGGCCCTGCCTGAATGAATTCAACTCAAATCTTCTTCTAACCAGAGGAAAAGTTTATTAGTGATAAAACACTTAGGCCAGGTGACACCCCATAAGGAGGAGCGGGCATGAGAAAAGCTCAGCCTTTTGGGCTTGAGATTCTCAGCATCTGAATGGGGGCCAGGGTGGATTTTTAGACACTGAAGTAACTTTGGGTGGCCAGAGAAGGGGGCTGGGAAAAGGGTCTAGGTAAGAATTCTGATTGGGGGAGGTCTGAATAAGCAATGGGAATAGCTAATGGGGGGAATGGGAAGGCATTTGTCAAAGGGAGATAAGGGGAGTCCACAAGGAACCTGAAAGTTTAAGTGTTTTATGGGGCCTGTAATGGAGGGAGCTGGAAGGCATCTTAGTAAAGTCAAAAGGTGAGGCTAGGGTTTTTAAAGGGAGATAAGGAGCTGGAATCTGTAGACAAATGGGAGCCAGATTCCCTTTGGGGCAAGGTAGATCTCTGCTTGAGCTCACCCCATCAAAGAGGCAAGGCTTGAGTCCTGGTTCTTGCTCTAGATCTGTGACCTTAAAAAAGTCATTTCCCTTCTCTGGTCTCGATTTCTCATCCATAAAATGAAAGGATTGAAGTAGGTGATCACTAAGCTCTTTAATAAGCCTTAAAAATTATTATGCTGCTGTAGTTCAGTGTGGAACAATGGTAAGAACTTTGGGCTCAAATTTCAACTTTTCAATCTACCTCTACCTATATTCTCTTGGGCAACAGACTTGGCAGCTAGGTAGCACAGTGGATAGAGTATTGGAGTTGGAATCAGGAAGATGTGATTTCAAATCCTGCTTCAGTCACTTACTACAATTATTAGCTGGGTGACACTGAGAAAGTCTCAGCTTCTCTGGGCCTCAGTTTCTTCATCTGTAAAGTGATGGGGTTGGATTCCAAGGCCTCTAAGGTTGAAGTTACTGTTCTTCCCTTTCCTCATTTGTAAATTATGGGGATTAGAACAGATGATCTCTGGGATTCTTGCTAGTTTTAACATTGTATGATCTCATGATGTTACTTCTGTCCCTATTCCCTTTCCTCTGCCAATTGACCTGCAAAGAGGTTCTCAATCCTCAAATTTTTACCAATTGTTTCCACACTTATCACTATCCTTATTAGTGAAAATGTAGCTTCTGCAGTGGAACACCCAGAGCTAGAGGGAAGAACAAGAGTGACTTATGTCTTTTAAAAATGCTCTTCTATAGTAGCTTTTACTGTGGTGGCAAAGAATTGGAAATTGAAGGGACTCCCATCAGTTGGGGAATGGCTGAACAAGTTGTGGTACATGAATGTAATGGAATACTATTGTGCTATAAGAAATGATGAGCAGACAGACTTCAGAAAAACCTAGAAAGACTTGTGTGGACTGCTGCTGAGTGAAGTGAGCAGAACAAAGAGAAATTTATACACAGTAACAGCCACGTTGTGTGGTGACTTTGATAGACTTAGCTCTTCTCATCAATGCAAGGATCTAAGACATCTCCAAAAGTCTCATGATGGAAAATGCTATCCACATCCAGAGAAAGAACTATGGAGTCTGAATACAGCTCAAAGCATACTATTTGCTCTTTTTTTTCCTTCTGTTTTGTTTTGTTTCTTCTTTCTTGTGGTTCCTCTTGTTGGTTCTAATTCTTGTTTATAACATGAATAATGTGAAAATATGTTTAATAGGAATGTATATGTAGAGCCTATATCAGACTGCATGCCATCTTGGGGAAGGAGGAGTGGAGGGAGGGGGAGAAAATTTAAAACTCAAAAGCTTATGAAAGTAAATGTTGAAAACTAAAAATAAATCAAGTAATTAAAAATGCAACCTGCAACCTCTTTCTTTCAGGTCTGGAAGTTCATGTTAATTTGGGCAGTTGGACCCCTGAGGATCATTTCCTTTTTTGTACCTTATTCAACTTTCAGTATATTATTTTTGAGTCTTCATTGATGCCTGAAATACCTGTAGATGTAATTACTGTTCCACTCACTTCTTTTTTTCCAGCTCATTAAAGTTAGATACAGTTGGGCCAGACAATAGTATTTCTGGAGCTTTCTAGGATGACACCAACCGACTTGATTTATACAGTCAGTTCTGCTACAAAGCTTGTTTTGAAAAACTCAGATTTGTTTCAATGCAATTGATATATTAGGGGAAAACTTGAGCAAGCAAATTTCAGATTTGCTTATACCTGATTTTGTCCACAAGAAATCATGAGAATATAGAAAACTGTATCCAGCTGATCTGAGGTACATAGGAATATACAATACACAAAACATACACACACACACACACACACACATACACACACACTCACCTTGAACATCTATCTGCTACCTTAGTTCATTGTGTATGTTATGTTTTGCTATTCTTTCATATTTCTGAACTTTTCTATACTAAAAAACCTAAACACTTGTTTAACATTCCAAGTTGAGTAAGTCCTGGAGTTGCTGTCCACCAAGGCTGTCTTCTTCTAATCCCATTAACATTGCCAGTCATGGGAACAGGTACAGGCTGAGCAGCAGCCTGAGATGCTGCCACTATTTATTGTAGTACTTGTGTATTTCATAACCATTTAACACGTATAAAACTGAGCCACTATTTTCATTAAGATGGTCCTATCTTCTATCTTTTTTTTGGTCACAGATGAAGTTTTTGAGTATTATATCCCTAATCTCATTTTCCTCAAAAGTCCTGTGCTTTTTATTGAGCAATTTTACATAGCACAGTGGTTTTTAGGAAAACATATGTTGAGTTATAGTAGAACTGACTTCAGTCTTTTTTTTAATTTTTATTTTCTTTTCCTTTTTCATCTGTAAAATGTAGAAATGGAAGGGTTAATGACTTTACTAACCACTTTGATCTACTTGAGCTCCCAGCTATCTAGAGGAGGCCAGACTAACTTGGGAATCATAATCAGCCAATCAGGAGACAAATTGAGCATCCCTCTAGCTTGACATACCTGAGATCCTTTGCAGTGTTTGTTTGCTGAACCCAGAACTCCCTGTGCTGTGCCAAGGACCACAGCTGGCTCACACCACCTCTAACAGGCAGAACTAGCACAAGCATCCTAATACCAGGACTTTGGGGACCTTTTCTTTTAGTCTGACCCTCTTCCTTGTTCCATGTAGGCATCTCTGTGAAATGCACTCCTACCCCAGGAAACAGAAACTGAACCTAAGGGACTATGACAGTACCCAATTGGACCATGACACAACAGGGAAATTCAAACCCACAGCAGCAATACCCAACTGGGTCGTGACACAGTCATTCCCACCCAGCTTTGTCTTTATAATCTGTGCAGCATAACCCCAAAAGGAGCTCAGTTCTGACTGCAGCTCCCATGCATGTATGTCAACCACTTAGAGAGAAAATAAAACACACATACAACCTAATTCTGTTTGTCTTTCTCAGATGAAACTCTGGAGGTTGACAAAAATGACCTGGAAAAGGAAATGACGAACTACTTCAGTGTCTTTGTCAAGAAAACTCCAGAATGGGGTCACAAAGAGTCAGATGTGACTGAAACAACTGATCAACAGCCACCACAACAAACTCTGATAGGTGTTCATGAATGAAGTCAATCCTTCAGTCAATCAATAAGCATTTCTTAAGTGCCCATGATATCCCTGACACTGGGAAGAAAGAGTCAAAGAATTGTCATGTAAGTTCAAGAAACATCTAATGTTCCCTATATCTGAGACCTCAACTAAGGTCTTACTGACTCCAAGTCCAAGGCTTCAGCCATGCAGGACACCATTGCTGCAGGGTCCTTCTAACTCTGTAAGTTCCATAGTTCTATGTAGTATCTGATATATCACTAATGGCTACAAAAGCTTTATCAGTGCTTCCTTAACGCAAGTATGTAATTAGCCAAATTGTATGTCCATCCTCACTCTGTGAATGCTTCTAATATTCCTAATTCATAGATTTTCCAATGTCCAAAAGGCAGAAAACTTAGAGATGCTTTGAGGAAGGTTTCTTGAAGTATATGAAATAATAAAATTCATTTCCCTTTGGCTAAGAAGGTTAATCATTTCTATGGTTCAAATCAGCCAAATTGGCATCATGCTGAACAGCTGCCTCTTTGCAGGAGTGCGTGTGGGCGCGCGCGCACACACACACACACACACACACACACACACACACACACACACACACACACACACACACACACATATATTCTGTTGTTAATTGAAGTGTTGCCTTTAAAGCCCCATCAGCTCTTTGGAGACTAGAGTGTCTGCATCTCTGTTTACGAAGCATGAATAAGTGATGATTTGCTGTCTGAAAAAGGCATTTGAAAAGAGTCCCTCTATACTAGCTGCCTCTCGCCCTCAGCATTGTCCCCTAGCTGGCAAAGCCTAGTTCCCCTTCAGGGGGATCACAGAGCTTTGTCAACACCTGCAAAAGTTAAATGAAAACAAAAGCCACTTTAAAGGGGAAAAATGTTTTTGAAGCAAGGAACCTAAAGAAATTCCTCTTTTAATAGTTTCCAGAACTCAGAAGTAACCCTTTTCCTCTCTTCTCCCTCCTATAAAAGAATGTTGGGCTTGGCTGTGAAGAGCCCAGCTGCAAGTCCAAACAGGACTCTTAGCAGGTCACCTTTAATCTGCTCTTCTCATCCCAAACCCAAAGCCACCATGCCTGGAGCCTCATTTGGGCAGTTAGGTGGACATTACTCTATTTGGGGACCTTGCCAGAGGCCCTAGCTGGAAATCACTCCCCACACACATACTGCCAACGTGTGTTTATATTTATGTGTTTTTCTCCCACCCCCAACCATTTCTGGAGCCTATTACCATAGAATTCGTGCAGGCAGCTAGGGTGACCCCTACACTGACCTCTTTTAGCAAAGACTCAGGACATAGGCCCAAAGCCAGCTGCAAAGTAAGTGCTCCGAAACCAGCCTGGGGCAGCACGAGAGGCCACCCAAACACTGAGCTTGGTTGATAAAGCACAGGACCAGCAGAAATGCAATAGTTGAACAAAGGCCAAAGCTCCCCTTTGTCAAGAATAATAATAAGTGTGTAGCTTGTCATTGACAGCGGTTCTCAGCGTAAGGCAGCTAAGTTGAAATATAAAATCCTGCACTCCCTGAGGATAAATCATCGCATTCACCTCTCTGAGAATATCGCTTTGCCATTGCCAGCAGGGTAGTTTACTTTTCCATTACTATCAGCTGTTTTCATGTTACCAAAGCCTGTCTTTCCTTCCTTTAAATATGTCAGCTCAGCTTTTCTTTCCTTTTTTTCTGTGTTCTTACTGCCACTATCCCAGCGCACCTCAACCCTGTAAAGGGTAAGTCATGGGCAGAGTACTATGCCAGGTGGAGGAAGGAAGAGTCACAACAGACTGAGAAGATTGTGGAAAGGTTCATTGGGAGGTAGTCTTTAAAATGGACCTTAAAAGCTGGGTAGGATTATAACTGGGCAGCAAGGTGGCGCAGTGGATAGAATACCAGGTCTGGAGTCATAAGACTTATCTTCCTGAGTTCAAATTTGACCTCAGACACTTACTAGCTGTATGACCCTGGGCAAGTCACTTAACCCCATTTGCCTCAGTTTCTTCATCTGTCAAATGAGCTGGAGAAGGAAATGGCAAACCACTCCAGTATCTTTGCCAAGAAAACTCCTAATGGAGTCACAAAGAGTCAGGTATGATTGAAATGACAAAACAACAAGAAGAATTATAACTGGTAGAGGTGGAGGGTGGGGAAAACTTGCTATTCTCCCTGCCTCTGTCCATTTCCAATTTATTCTATATACCATGGCCAGCTCCAACCAGATCACTATCCTCTTTTAAAATCGACAGCAGTTCCCTGCTACCTAATGCTCAGAGCTCCATCTCCAGCCATAGTCTCTTTCCTGAACTCCAGTCCCATATCATCAACTGCCTATTGAATATTTTGAACTAGGTGTCCTGCAAGCATCTCAAACCCAACATATCCAGAGTAAAACTCATTATCTTTCCCTATCAAACCTATTCCTCTTCCAAACTTCCTTATTTCTGTTGAGGGTATGACCAGCCTTCTAATCACTCAAGTTAAAAAAATCTTTACTTTCATCCTTGACTTCTCCCTCGTGTTAACCCCACATAGCCGATCAGTTGCTAAATCTTGGCATTTTCACCTCAGTCAAGGGCTCTTGTAGTGGATAGAGCACCACTGGAGTGAGGAGGACCTGAATCAAACCTGGCCTCAGACACTCACTAGCTGTGTATGTCACTTAACCCCAATTGCCTTCCTCCCCCAAAAAATAAATAAATAAAGGATCTTTCACTCATTCCTTCTTTCTATCTGCACAATAGCCACTCTAGTGGTGATCATCACTAGATCCATTCCCATATATGCTTATCAAAGTCATTTTCCTAAAATGTGGGTCCAATTATGTCACTATTTTTCAATAAACTTCAGTGGCTCCATATTACTGCTAGAATTAAATATAAACTCTGGCATTTAAAGCCTTTCATAACCTATTTCCAACCTACCTTTCCAGTTTTATTATAATATTATCCCCCTTCATCCACCCTGAAGGCCAATCAAGCCAGACCTCTTATGTTCTTCATGCAAAGTGCTCCATTTTCAATCTCTGTGCCTAGAATGCACTCCCTCCTCACCTTGATCTCTTGGAAACCCTGTTCTTCAAAACTCAGTTAAAGCTTACCTTCTACATAAAGCCTTCCATGATCTGTCCAGCAGCCAGTGCCTTCTCCATTAAAATCATGTGTGTGTGTGTGTGTGTGTGTGTGTGTGTCTGTGCGTGTGCCATCTCCTTTAATTGAATATAAGATCCCATAGGGCAGGAACTTCTGTTTTCCTATCCTTGGTCCCTATTAAGCACTAGGCACTTAACAAATGGTTGCCATTTGGTTGATTGATAACCTTTCCAATCAACTTCAAATGCCTCAGACAGTTTTTGTTTTTGTTTTTTGTTTTTTTGCTTTTAGGCAATTGGGGTTAAGTGACTTGCCCAGGGTCACACAGCTAGTAAGTGTCAAGTGTTTGGTCTGAGGCCGGATTTGAACTCAGGTCCTCCTGACTTCAGGGCCGGTGCTCTCAGACAGGTTTTCAAGGTCCTCTACAACACGGCCTCACACTGCTTACCACACCTTACTTCTCTCCAGTCCCCAAAGGTACCCTCGATTCCAATGTGGTCAGTCTCTTCACTGTCCTGACATACATCATGCTCCCTCTTGTCTCCTGGAGTTGCCCATCTCCTCCACCCATCTTGCCCAGAATGCTCTCCTTTCTTTCAGTGCCTATCCAGATTTTACTCATTCTTCAAGACCAAGCACAAATTCCACTACCCTGTGAACTTTTTCCCCAACTACTGCAGTTCACATAGACTGAACTCCTATTGAAATGGTAGTCACTACAATGTGGTTCCACACTTGTTATAACTGTTCCCTTCTTGAAGCTACAGGTGAGAGGTGAGTGCCAGGTAGACACCAAAAGTGGATGAGTAGCCCTAAAAAGGGCTCAGCAAGCTCTCACACCTGAACAACCCATACACCTGATGACTTTGTGCAACTCTGCCTCACTTAAATCCAATTCATGCACCAGTCAAGACATCAATCACCCTGTAATGTCATTGGTCCTCTTTGAAAACGAAGGACAAACAATTGTTCCCTTATTCAGCTTCAACTTCAACCAACAATTACTAAGCACCTACCTGATGCAAAGTATTGTGCTATGGTGGAAATGAGTAGAAACATATTGACAACAGCAATAACAACAACAAAAACTGGAGAAGCAGCATAAAAGATATTAGCAGATCTGTGGCTAGAAAAAAGGGGAGGATAGCTGGTCATGCATGAACAATGAGGGATAAGTGAAGGACAGCCTAGAGGCAGCATGGCATCAAAGAGCTCAGACTTAGGAGACTGAGGGTTTGGGTTCAAATCCTACCTCTGAGGCTTACTGCCTCTTGGGTAAGTCATTTACCTTCCCTGGGTCTTAGTTTCCAAAAAAGTAAATGAAGGGGTTCGATTAGATGACCTCTGAAGTCCATTTTAGCTCTTTCTCTACAATCCTATAAGCTTAAACTCCGTTGGTACTTTGTCTTTTGGGTTCAGCTTCTATTCTTTCCTAGATTAATTCAGAAAGGGGACTCAAAGCATTTTAGTCCCCTAAAACATTCTGGTAGATCCAACTCACATAGCTGTATGGTATTTTTGTGGGGAGACACCCCTGAAATAAGTTTGAGGGCACAGGAACCCCCAATCAGAAATTATGAAGGTACATGTGACACCTATCCCTAAGTTCTGTGAGAGATAGGGGCCTTGGTGACTGGGATAATTAGGTCAAAAAACAGATTTAAGCTCAATGGCATTAGTGAACTATGTTCCCAAGGGGCATGGTATGTGGTTGAGAAATCTCCTAAAGAGGAAATACCCATTCCAATCAAGGTTCAGAGAAACAGACCCCATCTTGAAGAAAATCCATAAAAGAATTTTTCCCTGGTCTGAGAACTAAATATGTCTAAATATTCCTTCTTATGTATCTATTCTCCCACTAGTAGATGGAATATATGTGTGTGCTTATATAAGTGTGTATATAGTATAACGTGTGTGTGTATGAGCATGTACTCCAGATTTATGGAGGGATATGTTTTATTGGGTTTTTTCTTACTATGTTATTTCATTAAGTTTTTCTACAAATTTAATAAAAATGCTTTGAGCAAATTATATTCTCTGACTAACTAGAAAAGGTGAAAACAATGGTGGAGGTATGTGAGCTATAGTTTTGAATGGCTATAGAAAGACAGAGTACCTTAAACTTTAGGAAACCTGATATGTTAGACTAGCTTGGAATTGCACCCAGGTGCTACTTTTAGAAAATACTGTGCTAAGTAATATAGAGCTGAAAAACAAACAAACAAACAAACAAATCTTTGCCCTCATGGAGCTTAAAAGGGAGCATTCTAAGGAGGTACCACCTTCTGACACTATCCGCAGATATTACTTCACTCTAGAATGTTAATTAGACCTTGGGACTAAATTAATCTCCAAGATTTTTCCATTGATACTTCCCCCGTCCTACAGTTAGCAAATTCCTGTCCCTGGATCTTCCAGCCCCTATAATTTAGAACAGGTTAGACAAAAACTCTTCTTTCACAGTATTGTATTTTATAGTTTTATCTGTCCTTTTTCTCCATCTCCTTTCAACTTTGTTTGTAGTGATGTCCTCAACCCCACCCCTCCAACTTTTCTCAATCTTCTTTCTGGTAAAAGTTTACTACCACTGGAAGCCAGTGAACTCTTCCCAGTAAGTTGTTTAGTAAAGGTTTGGTGAAATTTAATTATGGAATTCAAGAAAGGATTCTATAGGAGGGGTGTGGGGATGCTAGACTTTTCTGATCTGGCTGTGCCAGAGAAAATTAACCTGGTATGTATGTGCTAGTGGAAGACTATTTAACTTAGACTGAATTGCACAGAACCTCAAACATGTGACTTGAGAAAGAGACCTAGCTCTGAACTTCAAGGACCTAAGTTCAAATCCCACTCCTGAAATGATCTTGGGCAAGTCATTTAACCTGTATAAATCTCAGTTTCTTCATCTGTAAAATGGAGTTAAACTAGATGGCCCTAAGAACCTTTCCAACTTGAGATGAATGATTATATGATCTATGACCCTTTGCCTACTACCTCTCCTTGTACTCTCAACCCTTGGGGACTGCCCCAAGGGGGTGAAGAGGAGAGTGAGGAAAGGAATAAGTATTTATTAAGCACCTGCTATGTGCCAGGTGGGGCAGCTAGGTGGCAGAATGGATAGAGCACTGGGCCTGGAGTCAGGAAGACCTGAGTTCAAATTTTACCTCAGACACTAACTAGCTGTGTGACCCTGAGCAAGTCACTTAACCTTGTCTGCCTCAGTTTCCTCATCTGTAAAAGAAGCTGGAAAAGGAAATAGCCAACTACTCTAGTATCCTTGCCAAGAAAACCCTAGATGGGATCACAAAGAGTCAGACATGACTGAACAATACAACAACTAGTCTCACCATTCCACTCTGTTCCTCACAGTCTTTCCTGCGGTCTAAAGCCTAAAGAGTCCATTTATCCAGTTCAGTGTTATACCATTGTCTTCTCTTTGATCGTTTGTCACTTGGTCCTTCCACAATTCACACCTTGACAGTCCTCAACCCTGGATAACTCCCAGTCCCTTCGCAAGCTGCTACATTATTCTAGAAGCCACAAAATTGTATAATTTGAATCCACTATAAATTCTTACTTTCTAATCTCAACTGGATTCCCTGATTGACTCCATCTCTTCTTTCTCTCTCTCTCTCTCTCTCTCTCTCTCTCTCTCTCTCTCTCTCTCTCTCTCTCTCTCTCTCTCCCTCTCTTCTCTCTCTCTCCCTCTCTCTCTCTCTCTCTCTCTCTCTCCCTCTCTCCCTCTGTATCTCTCTAACTCAGTCTCTCTCTCCCCCGCCCCCCATCTCTCTCTCTCTCTGTCTCTCTGTTTCTGTCTCTCTTTCACACACACACACACACACACACACACACACACACACACACACACACACACATATCCCTTTCTGCAGTGGCTTATGGACATTAGCTCCTATGGAGTATGTACTCATAACGTATAATGTATAAGAGTCATTTTTTTTCTAAACTCTGAAAGTACAGCTACTACATCTACTGATGCTGCTACCCAGTAGCAATTTTAGGCATTTAGCATGCTCCCCTAATCCATTCTCAGTAGAATCGCTTATTTGTGAGATGGAAAAATATATTTAGATGGCACTCTACCTGCAAAAAGGAACAGAGCTCTCTCTGCATTCAAAGTTCTGGCTTGATATCACTATTACTATTCTTGACCCCTCCATGAAATCACTTCTCTAGAATTCTTTAAGCTAAGAAGGTTAGTTTTGTTCTGGTGACACTTCTGTGTATCTCAGGCTTCAGCACAAACTGTTTCCCTGTCTTCCTCTGATATATTTATTCTTTTTCACTCTTTGTTCTGAGCTTATGATTCTCTTTAGATGTTCATTTAAAGGTAGAGCTATAGGGATATGTGCAAATAAACATTAGAGGAGATATGAGGAAGGATATGGGGAAAATGCAAAGCTTCATATATAACATGTACAGAGGAACATAACAATGTACAGAAAAATGCACATTCACATCCACCCCCACATGCCTGAGATGTTGCCATGGGATTTATTCGACAATAAAAAACTCCTATCTCAACATGATTGTTCTTACAGAAATCCTTTTGCCTCTGGAAAGCCTGTTCAAATGTCAGACCCTAACATGAGACACATAACTATTTTTGCATTCCCTCTTTCCATAGCAGAACAACCCCCCCAGTTAGTCAGCTGGGCCTGTAAAAGGACTCAAAAGACATTGTTCATTCATAAGATATTGAGGATTCTACGATGGTTATTCACTTATTCTATAGACATCTCCCCCCAAAAGTGAATAGTTTTCTTTAAAAGGAGAAGTCAGATGCTTGCCAAATATCCATTAGTTAAACTACCAGGCCCAAGAAAATGAAAGAGAGGGGTAAGGAAACACTGGTCATGCATGATAGGAATGCTAATAGTTGAGGTATATCTTGAGCAGCTAGTACAAATTGCATTCCATGTAACTCTCCCTAATTAGGTAGTAAAAATGTTCGTCAAGAGATGCAGCTAGTGTTCATGGGATGTGACTAGCTCAGAAATATTTTTGTTTCCTTTTTATAGCATTTACCCATTGCACTCAGGTTGGAAAAGCCTGTGAGTTTTCCTACAAATCACTCAAAAAAGAGGCATGTTTAAAACTCCTTAAATTCATTTCCTACCAATCTAGGGTGGGGAGGAGTACGATGAGTGGAAGCAGTTTGTTCAATAGTCAACTATATGTCAGCTTTTAGTTGAAATCACATGGTCTTATCTCACAAAGAATTGGGAAATTATTAGAAATAGCTCATTTTTCACATCCGTACAAGGGGTAGAACACAGACTGAACAGACACCAGGGAAGATCAACAGCCCTAAGGTCCAGCACTGGCTTTTTTGCTATAGGATTGACCTAAGACAAAGTAAAGATTTGTATAAAGACCAGCACAATTCTTCAGCAATGATGTTGCAATTGTCAGATGGTTGGTCTAACTATACTGACTTTGCATTGTGATTTCAAGAGATTTGGGTAACTTTTTTAAAAAAACACTTTTAAAAAAACTTACCTCGTTTGCAATCTATTTTGTCTTTCTTTTTAATTTTGAACTTAAATATCCAAAAAAAAAGAGCATTTCCACACATAGCAAAACACAAAAAGAGAATTCTATTTGTAGCTCTGAATCTTCATTTCATACTATTTGCTTTAAAATACATACATGTAAAAAAATATATATATACATATAAACATAATTATTATTTTTTACTTCCTTTTAAAATATATTTTTATTTCATTAGATATTTCCCAATTATATTTTTAATTTTTGAATTTGTTTAAATTTTTTAAATTGTTTAACATTTACTTTTTAAAATTTTGACTTCCAAATTCTCTCCCTGCCTTCTGCCCCTTCACCACCCCTTAAAAAGGCAAGCAATATGATATCAATTATAAATCACATGCCTTACTTTCAAAACTGCCCTGATTGTCTGTGCTTCCTTCAAAATGCAATAATATATATTTTTTTAATACCAAAAGTAACTGACAGAGAGCCACACAGGCTTAATTTGGATTGACAAAAGGTAGTTCCAATCCAGTGCAGTCTCTTTTAGGGGTTGTGGTCAAAGACATTTTTGTGGTTGTTGTTAAAAATATAATTTCTTTTACAACAGGAAAGAACTCTGGGAGAGGTGTCAGAACTGGGTTCTAGACCTAACTGGACCACCAACTACCTATTTTACCATTAATTAGCTGTGTGTTCAGAAGAGAATGACTAAGATGGTAAGGAGATTAAAAATGTCATTTGAGGAAAAACTGAAGGAAATGATGAGACTGGTCCAGGAAGAGGGAGTGGCATTCAGCCAGACTTCAAGTTTTATGGAGTTGGACACCAATAGCTATCGCTCTCAGGTAACATGGTCATAGAACTTAGAACTGTAAGGGACCTTTTTAGATAGAACACAATCCAATGACCTCATTTTACACTTCTCCCTCCCCCATTACTTTGCCTTTCTCCTTGGCATGTATATTGGGAAAGGAATTCATTTGGGCCATGCCAGCTGTAGCAGGAGGAGGAAGAGACTGAGGATTGGAAAGAGGAGTCAGGATCACCTGGGGATGTGAGACTGCTTTTGGAAGGGGAGAAGAGAACAAAATGACCATCATCATGGAAGCAATCTGTTTCTCGTCATGTAGGCCACATTTTGTGATAAGATTTAATTTTTTTTTTTTAGTATTAAGAAACCACTCCTGGGAGTACAGAGGTTAGATTACCCATCTTTTCCTGTCCTGTACTTTGCCATGTGGTTGTAGACTGGGTTCAATGTTTGGAGAGCTTTTCTCTAAGTGGAATAATTAGGCCCCCTTTTTTCAAACTTATTTTCTCCATAACAAACCCTACCTTATGTCCTGGGGACTATGCTAATAATAATAATAAATGTTATGTCTCATGCCTGAGTCTTCCTAAAGGAGAAAGCAAAAGAGGTAATCAATGTACAATATGAATCGGGCATGGTACAGATAATTCATTAAGTCAAACAATTAACTAGCATTGTTAAGCACCTAGCATGTGCCAGAGAGTGTGTACAACTCGCTTAGGATACAAAAAGAGGCAAAAAACCCAGTCTCTGCCCTCAAGAAGTTCACATTCTAATGGGGAAAAAAAGCACATATATATCTATGAATATAGAAGATATATGGAATAGATGAGAGGCAGAGGCAGAGGCAGCTAGATGACACAAGGTCCTGGAGTCAGGAAAACAAGTTCAAATCTAAACCCAGACACTTGTTAGCTTTGTTACCCTGAGTAAATTACCTTTCAATGCCTCAGTTTCCTCATGATAAAATGGGGATATTAATAGCACCTCCATCCCAGAGTTATTGTGAGGATCAAATGGGATTATATTTGTAAAGCACTTTGAAAACATAAAGTGATTGATTATAAGCATTTTTTTAAGTGTTACATAAATGATTGTTATTAGGTAGTCTAGGAAGATAAGGAAAAACTTCATGAAAATGAAATTTGAGCTGGGACCTGCAGGAAGCCAGAGATACATCTCTGCTAGGAGGCAGAGATGAGGGGGGCAGGACACTGTAGGCATGGAGGCCATCCCATGCCCAATGGTTCAACATTTCTCAAGTAAGTTAACCAGGGTAGTAGCTGGATATTAATGATTATAGGGGACTAAGGTATAAGGTGCTGGAAGGTAGGAAGGGACCAGGTAGTGAAAAGCTTTAAATGGCAGACTGAACACTTTGTATTTTCCTTGGAGTAATAGAGAGTCACTAGAGTTCACTGAGTAGAGGAGAATGACATGGGCAGATACATACATTTGATAAATCACGTTAGCAGTTGAGCAGACTTTGAGGTAGGGAGAGACTTGAAGGGAGACCAGTTAGAAAACTATTGGGGTGTGTGTGTGTGGGGGGGTGTGTAATAAAAAAGAGAAAAGAAAGAAAAAAAAAGAAAACTATTGAAGCACTCCAGACAAGAGGTAATAAGGGTCTGAATTTGAATAGTAGCTGTATGAATGGAGACATAGAAATTATAAGATTTAGCAATGGATTAGCTATGCCTGGTAAATGGGAGTGGGAAGTAGAGCATGACACTGAGATTTGGAGTCTGGGTGACTGGGAAATTGTGCCCTTGAAAATATTGGGGAAGTTCTAAAAAGTGAATGGGCTTTTTGGGGAGAGAAGGGGGAATAATGAGTTCTATTTCGGACATATTGAATTTGAGATGCCTATGACATACACTTGAAGATGTCCACGAGGCAATTGGAGAGGCATGTCTGTGGCTCAGCAGACAGAAGTATAGATTTAAAAAAACAAGGACAGAGCCTCGGGGGACACCCATAATTAGGCAATCTGACCTAGATAAAGATCCAGAAAAAGAGCCTGAGAAGGAAAAATCAGACAGGTAGGAGCAGAACCAGGAGAGAGAAGTGACATGAAAACCTAGTGAGGACAGGGCATCCAGAAAGAGGTGATACATGATACCTGTTTTCAATTATGTTAAAGATTGTCATGGGAACGAGGGATTAAGTTTGTTTTTGCTGGTTCTAAAGGGTAGAACTACGACCAAATGGTACAAATTGTGATGAAATATTTCAAATTATAAGGAAGAACTTCCCAATTATTATTCAGAAGAGAATGAGGTTACCTTAGACATAGTCACTGTGTATATTGTTCTCTTGCTTCTGCTTTTTTCCCTCCACGTCAGTTCCTACAAATCTCCATTTCTCTGAATTCCTCACATTCATCATTTCTTACTGTATAGTAACATTCTATTATGTTTATATACCATAGCTTTTTTCAGTCATTCTGTAATTAATTCTGTTTCCAATTCTTTGCTACTCCAAACAATGTTTCTATGAGTACTTTGTTATTTATTAAACTTTTATTCTAGTCTTTAACTTTCTTGGCATATAACAGGCTTAGCATTGGGATTGTTGGATAAAAGAGCATGGTTTTCTTATAGTTTAAAAAACCTTAAGTCTCTAAACAACCATTATTATTAAAGGTTATATGTTAAATAAAAATTCCAATGCAACTACCTTTTAAAGAAAAGCCAAGAATAAAATAGGGGGACAGAGGAACCTAGATCTCTGAGTGCCGTAGAGAGCTTGTTACACAAGAGTGTCCTCTGGTGTTAGGTAGAGCAAATAACAACTAAGGATAAATGGCAATATTCTGTTCCACACTCATTGGGTTTTAAATCCATCCTTAAATGCTGTTATAGAGTCAAGGGCAATGAACTCCTTCCAACCTTAATCTTATCACAGACCTCAATTGGAATGATTCTTGGCAGGGAGCGTTGCACGGAGGAGGTAGCAATTGAGGTGTCCTGGAAGGATGGACAGATAGAGATGAAGGGAGGTAAAGAGAAGAAGAACTGGAGAAGAGGACATAAAAATCTGTTGACAGCTTTTCGCTTTTGTTCAGAGTATCTTCTGACCTCTCCAAAATAATATTAATAAAGCCTTTCGTTTACTCTACCTCCCCGTAGACAGCAAAACCTGAATAAGAAGTAGGACAGAGTAATAAAAAGAAACCTAAACTGAAGCACAAATCAACTGTATTCTAATCCTCATTTTGTCATTATCTAATTAGTTAATCTCCCTCAGCCTAAATTTTTTCATCTGTTAAATTAAAATTATCTAGATTATGTATAAGGTACCTTTGATCTCCAAAATTGTAGGACATTCTGTTCTAAAAAGCTTGTATCTCTATCAAAACAAAAAAAAATTTAATAACATTTGCACACACACACACACACACAACCACTTTAAGGTGGTTCCATCTTCTCCATGACTACATTCTGATCACTAGCTGCTTAATTTTTTTCTATAAATGGATTAAGCTCACCAGAGCTGGGAAACAGTCATGGAACGCTATAACTCAGAGCCAGAAAAGAAGTTCCAGCTCTTAATTATGCTCATTGATCTCTTCCTCTTCTGTCCCTTCCATCTTCTGATGTTCACTAAGTACTCTCTTGAAGGTCGCTTGCTCTAGCCATTGTATTTCCGGACACACAGGGCCAGGAGAGGAAGAGTTGGCGTGTCTTTTGCTTCCTATTGCCCCCTTCAAGCCCTCCTCTCTTTGCCACCCACTCAGAAATCACATCTCCTCCTTTAAAATTCACTCTATCTTTTCCAAGTCCTTGTTGCTATCATTTACAAACCTTCCGTTTCCAGAACCCTATTGTACAATCTTCAGATCACTCTGCATCCTTCTCCATAGTTCAGCACCCAGCTTAGAGTTGTCTCTACCTTATCCCTAGCCCCCTTCCCTGTGAATATTACATGATTTCATCTCCTCAGTTTTCTGATTTCTCATGATGTCCTTCCATTCTATTTCAACCATTCACAGGACTATTCTTAGGACCATTCTTCCTATCCACTCCACACCCTGAGCTCAGCTAAATTTTTCCCAGGTGCTAGATTTCTACTCACAATTCTGCAGATCGGAAGGCTTAACTTATCTATTCTGGCTGGCTTTGCAGAACCCTTTTGGGGTGCCCCTCTCTCTAAGTCTCATGTCTCTCTTGGAGCAATATTCTCTGAGTTACAGAAAATTCATCTAACCTGTAAGCTAGTCATCAAAATGACAAAGCAGCATAATTTTCCACTAAAAAAAAATCTGTGATAAATAGCTCTACAATTGTCTACTGAGTCAGTTTCTGGGTATAGAACAGGGTAACTTACAGTTCTACTTAACTCCCTTACCATTGTTAATGATGGGATCTTACAGGAATAGAGTCTTTAGAGCTAGAAGGGACCTTAATGATCACTTTCTAGAGGAGAAAAAGACACAGGTTGCAGGTTTCCTACTCCTGGATTAGGGGAAGTGACTTGCCTGAGGTCACGTTGGTGGTGAGAGGCTGAGATGGGAATAGAACTTAAGTCCTCTAACTCTCAAACCCCAGGGTTCTTTCTACTACCCCACGTGGCCTCTTCACACTCTCACTCTCCTGTGTGGCACTTAACACATTCTAACTTGGTATTATAGATGTTTGCATAAATACATAGCTTCTTCCTGGAAGCTTCCCAAGAACGGGAACTCTCATTTATTTCTGAATCTCTCTGGTCCTAGTACAATGCCTTCTCCCTCATACATGGATATACAAGGAAATGTGATTTCAACAGCCTGTAGAAAACCTGATGTGGGAACTGCTCCATCAGTACAAATTATAATCCATCAGTGACATACTAGATAGACCCTGGAGCATTACCTGAGGCACAAAGAAATCAAGAGATTGTATCACATACCAAATAAATTTCAGAATCAGGATTTGAATCCAGGTCCTCCTGACCTCAAGCCCAACACTCTTGTCCATGGTGACATGCTGTCCCTCTTCTCCATAGTAGGAACTCAAAATTTGTCTAATTGAATTGAATATTTAAAATTACTAATAATCAGAGAAATGCAAATTAAAAGAATCCAATGGTATTCCCTTGCACCAGTCAAGCTGGGACTGATCCAAACTAGCACAGACGGGAAAACATCATTGCAGGGCCAATGGGAAGATGGGTACACTAATTCTTGTTGGTGAACCTATGGATTGGTCCAACTATTTGGGAGATCATTTGGAATTATGTAAGAAGAGTTACTAAATTGTTCATATGCTTTAAACCGGAGATCCTTCTGCTGGGCTATATCCCAAAGAAGTTAGCAACAGAAAAACAGAATCATATACAAAAATGTTTACAGTGGCATTGTTTGTGACCCCAAAAAGTTGGGGGGGGTGAGAACTTATGTTCAACAAATTATGATATATAAAAATAATAAAATAGTACTATGCCATAAGGAATGATGGCTGTGGTGAATTCAGAGAATCATGGGAAGACTTGTGTGAATTGGTACAGGATGAAGACAGCAGAGTCAAAAGAATAACCAATACATATAATATCTAAAACAATGTAAACAAAATCATCATTAAAAGACAACAAAACTCTGGTCAAATTAAATGGTCAATGTTAGTACTATACTACCAAAGGTAAAAGAAATATCCTTCCTTTTATGAATAAATTATGGGGGGAGGATATGCTTTGTAGTGGGCAGGAGTAGGTGAGGGTTTGGAAAATAAAAACAAAATGCATCAGTGTTTTAAAAAATAAAGTTAATTGAGTGGTCAGTCAACAGCCAATAAACATTTATTAAGTAACCACCATGTTCTAGGCACTGTGCTAAGTGCCAAATACAAAATAAAACAAAATAGTCCCGGCCTTCAAGGAGCTCACAATCCAATACGGCAAATGATAAGTAAACAAATACATGTATTCAAGATATGTACAGTGTAAAAGGAAGGCAACCTCACTAGTAGGTGGGGAAAAGAGCAAGGGACACCAGGAAAGGCTTCTTGCAGAAGGTGTGAATCAAGACTTGAAGGAAGCCAGTGAGCGGAGCCAGGAGGTAGCGAGGAAGAGGAGGGAGAGAATTCTAGGCAAAAGGGAGAGCCAGTGAAAATGCTCAGAATAGGAAAAAGGATTTTCAAATGTTATTTAATTATAACGTTTATATTATGTACATTTCTATCAGCAAGTAAAGGTATTTAAAGAGCATGAGAGCATAAGAAAATAAAACAGAGATAGTAAGTGCACAGGTTTGCAAATGGATTATTCATCCATCATTTGTCCCAACCCAAAAGATGCATATATTGACTTTAACCTAGTAGTACTCTTCTTGCTTTTATTATCCTTTTAACCCTCCTTTACTGTCTCTTAAATCTGAATTTTGTAGAGATAAGGAGTTGGCCTTGGAGTTGGGAAGACCTGGGTTCAGGTCCCAACTCTGACACATCCTAGCTGCGTGACCCTGAGTAAGTTACTTAACTTCTCTGTGACCTGAGCAAATAAATTGCAAAGCATTTGCTGATCTGCCTCACTGGGAGTACTCTATGCCCACTGAAATCGCATTCTGTTTTTTTAAAAAAAGATAGGCTTTAGTTATAAAGCTGCAGTCAACGAACACATTGTTCTCTTAGTTTTGCTTTCTTCACTGAATTATTTGATATGTCTTCCCATATAACTTTGCGTTCTATTAACCATCATTTGTTATATTACAATAATATTCTGTTGCATTCCTCAAGTATGTATTAAGCATCCACCATGTACAAAGCTCTGTGCTAGGTGCTTGACATACTTTCATATATTACAATTTATTTAGCCATTCCTCAAATGTTGTTTCCTTTCCTTTAAAATTTTTTTTTTTTGTCATTACAAATGGTGCTGTTGGGAAAGTTTTTGTACAGATGGGTCAAAAAAATTTTTAAGTTAAAAGAATGGGATTGAAACATAGAACTAAATAAAAATATATTTATATTTATTTCATTAAATATTTCCCTAGTACATTTTAAAAAGATTAACATTTCTTTCTTATAAATTTTGAGTTCCATATTCTCTCCCTCCCCCTCCTGTCCCCTACCCCTTAAGAGGGCAAGCAATAGAACATTGATTATACAGATGAAGTCATACAAAACATATTTCTATATTAGCCATGTTACAAAAGGAAACAATGCCAAAAAAAAAAAAGAAGAAGAAAAATAAAGTTTAGAAAGTATGCTTCAATCTGGAGGTGGATAGCATTTTTCATCATGGAATTATTTTTGATCATCGTCTTGATCAGAGTAGCTAAGTCTTTTATAATTGTTCATTGTTACAATTAAATAAAAACTTAAGCCTCTCATCCCAGGTGGCAACATAGAATGATAGCATGATAGACTTTGAATTGCTAGATTTATAACCTTCAAGGTTATCCAGTACAGTCCCTTCATTTAACAGATGAAAAAACTGAGGCATAGAGCAGTTATGTGACTTGCCCAAGGCCACACAGCAAATGTCCAAGACTGGATTTGAACCAAGGCCCTCTGACTTCAAATTCAAAGCTCTTTCCACATACTATAGCTGTACACTTGTCCTCGAGACATGCAAATCAAGAAGTGAATCAATTTCTCTAAGTCTGATATGCATCAGTAGCTTGTGACTGGTTCTTCAGGTTTCTATTTCCAACATCTCAACCTGATCTTATGAAAAACAGTAAAAGAAACCAAAATTGCCTCACTTGTTTTTACTTCTAAGGTAGAATTCTTCCTCAGGAAATAGACTGTGCTAGATGACCTCTAAGGGCCCTGCCGGGTGTAGAAATATTGAGTTTTATTACAACAATAATGTGATTATAACAACCATCACAATAAGTCTGACTTTAGGTGAAGAAGAGAGAGCAAAGCACCTCAGGAATCACAGCCAGTTGAGTGAATTGAATGAGCCCAACCAGAATAGCAGAGTACCACTTAGGCTCCAAGAAACACTAATTTACAGTGCTTCAATTGTCCTTAACCTTTATGCTCTGACAATTGATTGAAAACCCATGAAGTGTGTAGAACTTGAGTATTCACAGCTGTGGCTAGACAAGGTCCCTCCAGAAATTAGTAACCTAGTAGAGAAATAACTGGGACACAGTACGACATTAAAAAACCACTTCTCTTCATGAAATGAATGTTCTCATGGAAAGATGTTTGTAAGGGGGCAGAGCCAAGATGGAGGAGTGAAAGCAGCAACTTGCTTGAGCTCTCCCCCAAACCCCTCCAAAAACCTATAAAAATGGCTCTAAACAAATTCTAAGACAGCTCAACCCACAAAAAGACAGCGTGAAACAAATTTCCAGCCCAAGACAACCTGGATGATTGATCAGAAAGGTATATCTCACTGGGATGGAAGCACAGCGCAGCACAGCGTGGGCGCTCAGGCAGCAGCAAACCTGGAGCAGGCCTCAGAGGACTGAATCACGGGCAGCTGTGGCAGTTTCCAGACTCCTCAATCCACAAATGCCAAAGACAACTTGGAAGGTCAGTGGGAAAAGTCTGTTTCTGCGATGCTGAGAAAGGAAGGCTGGGTCTCAGCTCAATTCTCCAAGAGCATGGCCCTAGTGGGGGGCAGCTGTTTCCCGAGCTTCTGGCCCACAGACTGAGGGGGAATCCAGTGGCTGATCAGAGGGGGACTGCAGGGATCTCTCTGCTGGTGCTGAGGCAGGAATCTCTTGCTTTGCCCGTGCTTGGATCTGGGTCACAGTTCTGGGCGGAGGTCCTGGGGTGAGGAGGAGCACTGGCACGCTGAAGCTTGTAGTGGCTGTGGACAGGAAACCTTCCTCACAGTTCCAGGACAGAAAGGGGTGCTTGTGGTCACTAATAGACGACAGCACAGGCCACGAAAGGAATAAACACCTTGCCCCTTATCATACCACCTTGGAAGAACTGAAAATTTACAGGTCCCTACAAGTATCTCTGAAAACAGCTATATAAACCCCCGAAGCTTGGGACAGTACATTCTCTACATTGGAAGCAGACTCTTACCTTAACAAAGAGTTTAAAACTCAAGTAATTGGCCTGGATCATGAGCAAGAAGCACAAAAAGAGGCAGACTATATTATCTTACTTTGGTGACAAAGAAGATCAAAATATACAACCAGAAGAAGACAAGAAAGTCAGAGCTCCTACATCCAAAGCCTCCAAGAAAAATATGAATCAGTCCCAGGCCTTGGAAGAGCTCAAAAGGGATTTTGAGAAGCAAGTAAGGAAGTAGAGGAAAAACGGGAAGAGAAATGAGAGTGATGCAAGAAAATCATGAAAAACAAGTCAACAGCTTGCTAAAGGAGACCCAAAAAATACTGAAGAAAATAACACCTTAAAAAATAGCCTAACCCAAATGGCAAAAGAGGTCCAAAAAGCCAATGAGGAGAAGAATGCCCTAAAAAGAAAAATTGGCCAAATGGAAAAGGAAGTCCAAAAGATTACTGAAGAAAATACTTCCTTAAAAATTAGAATAGAGCAATTGGAAGCTAGTGACTTTATGAGAAATCAAGACACTGTAAAACAAATCCAAAAGAATGAAAAATTAGAAACAATGTGAAATATCTCATTGGAAAAACAACTGACCTGGAAAATAGATCCAGGAGAGAGAATTTAAAAATTATTGGACTATCTGAAAGCCATGATCAAAAAAAGAGCCTAGACATCATCTTTCAAGAAATTATCAAGGAAAACTGCCCTGATATTTAGAACCAGAGGGCAAAATAGAAATTGAAAGAATCCACTCTCCTCCTGAAAGAGATCCCCAAAGGAAAACTCCTAGGAATATTGTAGCCAAATTCCAGAGTTCCCAGGTCAAGGAGAAAATCTTACAAGCTGCCAGAAGGAAACAATTCAAGTACTGTGGAAACACAATCAGGATAACACAAGATTTAGCAGCTTCTACATTAAAGGACCACAGGGCATGGAATATAATATTCCGGAGGGCAAAGGAGATAGGATTACAACCAAGAATCACCTACCCAGCAAAATTGAGTATAATCCTTCAGGGGAAAAAATGGTCATTCAGTGAAATAGAGGACTTTCAAGCATTCTGATGAAAAGACCAGAGCTGAATAGAAAATTTGACTTTCAAATACAGGACCAGTGGAACATGAAGAGGTAAACAGGAAAGAGAAATCATAAGAGACTTATTAAGATTGAACTGTTTACATTCCTGCATGGAAAGATGATATTTGTAACTCATGAGAACTTTGTCAGTATTAGGGTAGTTGAAGGAAAAAAATTCTATGTATGTATATATAGATAGATAGAGGGCACAGGGTGAGTTGAAGATTAAGGGGTCATATCTGGAGAATAAAATTAAGGGATGAGAGAGGATTATATTTGGAGAAAAAGAAAGGGAAGGTGAGAGGGAATGAGGGAATCTTATTCTCATAGGATTTGGCTTAAGGAGGGAATAACATACACATTCAATTGGGTATGGAAATCTGTCTTACCCTACAGGAAAATAGGGGGAGAAGGGGACAAGAGAGCAGGGGGATGATAGAGAGGAGGGCAGATTGGGAAAGGGGGTAATCAGTAGCAAATACTTCTGAAGAGGGACAGGGTCAAAAGAAAGAATAGAATAAATGGGAGGGCAAGATAGGATTAAGGGAAATAGAGTTAGTCTTTCACAGCTTGTCTACTATAGAACTGTTTTGCATAACTGCACATGTATAACCTATATTGAGTTGCTTGCCTTTTCAATGAGGGTGGGTGGGGAGGGAGGAAGGGAGAAGATTTGAAACCTAAAGTTTTAAAAACATATGTTTAAAAAAAATGTTTTCACATGCTACTGGGAAATAAGAAATACAGGAAATGGGGAACAGAAGTCTGTCCTGCCCTACAGGAAAATAGAAGGGGAAGGGGATAAAAGAAGGGGGCAAGAGATAGAAGAGAGGGCAGACTAGGGGAAGGGATATTCAGAATGCATGCCATCTTGGGTTGGGGGGAGGGGCGAGATGGGGTGAAAATTTGGAACTCAAAATCTTGTGGAAGTAAATATTGAAAACTGAAAATAAATTTATAAAAAAAAAGAAAGATGTTTGTAAGAGAAGTCAATTTTCCATTGGTTTTCATTATAATTTTTCATATGTGTGTCTCATCATTTTCTTTATTTGTACAAAACAGAGAACAATGTTGCCCTAGCCCAGACTAATTATGGTTCAGTACAGGGGTGGGAAACCTGCAGCCTCAAGGCCACATGTGGTCCTCTAGGTCCTCAAGTGTGGCCCTTTGACTGAATCCAAATTTCACAGAATCCCCTTAATAAAAGAATTTGTTCTATAAAACTTGGACTCAAGGGGCAGGTAGGTGGCACAGTGGATAGTGCACTGGCCCTGAAGTCAGGAGGAGCTGAGTTCAAATCCGGCCTCAGACCAAACACTTGATACTTTCTAGCTGTGTGACCTTGGACAAGTCACTTAACCCCAACTGCCTAAAAAGAAAAAACAAAAACAAAAAACTTGGACTCAGTCAAAAGGCCACACCCAAGGACCTAGAAGGCCATATGTGTGACCTCAAGGCCACAAGTTCCTCATCACTGGTTTAGGTTTTTACCAAGTCCTTCAGTCCTAAGCTTCTACTTTCTATGCTTAGAAATGGCAACTCCCATCTCAGAGGCCTTAACATGAAACCTTGGGTTCCAACCCTCAGGGTTGAGATTTAATGACCTTGAGGTCAATGAGCTTGGTAGGTTTGTTGACTTTAGGGGTCAATGGTTCTAGTATCCTTGGGGTAAGTGAGCTTAGGGGATTTGGGACCTGGATTCTTGGTGATAACTTTGGAGTTAGTGTATTTTGTGGTAATGCTAGGCTCTGTGTAACTTCCCCAAGATCACAACAGTAGTATTAGTTTGGTGATCTTACCTTAGCCCAAGGACCTTAACTTTAGAATCTCATAGCTAAAGGCCTGGAGAGCTTTTGCCTGGGTAAGACAGGTTTTAATGCAGCTGTTAACCTTAATCATTTTCAGTGCCTTCTTGTTATACTTCTTACTCAAATACATGTTCTTCAGAAAATTGAAATCAATCCTTTTCAGAGACTCATTTCTATAACCTGATTCTCTGGATGCTTTCTGTGGGATTGTAGGTGGAATGGACTTGGCCACATTTACACTTCCACCTGTGACACTGGAAGCTCCACCAACAGGAAGAGACCATTTTAATTGTAATTTTAAAATACAAATTTAACAATGAGAACTATTCCTAGACCCAGTAGGCTGGGACACTGAGCCTTCTGCCTCTCCAACAATGCATGTGGAATTGTTCAGTCCTGAAAGAGTCTTGTCTCTAATCACAGGGATTAGGCTCTCCCCCCGCCCCCCACATTCTCTGGCTCTTTACAGAACCACCATAGCACCCTGAGGAAAAAATAATTAAAGCTTAGACTTTAGTTAATGGAGAAGGGTACTCAGTGTGCACTCTGGATCAGATATAGGACAGCTATTTATTTCTTCCTCACAAAAGAACTAGTAAACACATACTGAAAAACACATTGACCAAGACTCAAACAAAACATACAACTGATAAATAATGCTATTATACTTTCCCAGGAACCTGATGTCTAACATCAAGAAATGACAGATAGACTTTATGGGACTTTGAAACAGGCATTTCACATTTCACCTTTTATCTGTACTGTTCAAACACTTCCCTCCAAGTCCATGTCTTCTGGCAAGTCCAGCCAAGAATGCATCTTCTCTCTCTTGGTGATCATCCTTTCTGATACAAATTCCCTGTACCACCAGTTAGCTCCAGTCAGGAGACCTAGGATCTCCAGATCTACTGAACCCACAAGATTATCAACAATACTAGACACTTCTATCACTGTTTAATCACCTAAACTCAGGAAAGAAATAAAAGGCATATGGTAGCCAGGAACCCAAGACCTAGGTTCAGGATCATCTAAGCCCACACATGTTCTTTAGTGGCCATGTGCTCCTGGTTCACCATTTCCTCCAGGTTGGGGAAAGGGTAGCACCAGCCCTTCTCCAACCCTTCCACAGGGAGGACAAAAGACACCTCCTCTGCTTGGCAGACAGGAAGAGAAGAGGCAGAGAGTGGGTTACTACGTTGTAAAGATCTACTGAGTCAGAGGCTTTTCCTAATCTATAGTCAATAAGGGGACAGGGATTGCTTCTTCACCCTAAAGCACTTAAAATCCTTCATTACTGAGTGAAATGTTCCATTGGAACTGGCTAGAACATAGATGCAGCATCCCAAAGGGTATCCTCCAATCAACCCCCGCTATGCAAACGTAGAAAAAATGTTAGACCCAAGAAGGAAAATTGAGACAGGAAAGGAGGGGAGAAAGCAATTGAAACCATTTCAGAAAATCTAGCATCTACTGCATGCCTGTAGTGCATGGCTCAGGCACATTGTCTGTGTTTCGTAGCCCAGAGCTGAGAGTCTTACGGCACCCTGTACCTCCACAATCAACATGCTTCTTTCAGTTCTCACCATGGCTGCCCCATCAGCTACCCCACTTTTGCCTCTCCTGAGTGTGCACAGGTTTGTGCTTGCCTCCTCCCCAGGGGTTTCAGCTATCCCTCTGCTTATGACATGAGGGGATGGCTTGTTGATCAAAATCCAGCTGGGTAATCCAGGGTCAGGGCTAACTCCCTGAAGGTAAAGGAAATGAAAGCTGCAACTTCTCCATTCCGGATAGCCAGTGACCATCTTCACCATCTGTATCTCCTCAGCAACCCCAAAAGGAACTACCCAGAGATGGCTGCTCCCCAATGCTGCCCATGTTAGGTTCCAAACACAACCACACCCAGTCCCTTCTCATTCTAGGGCTCAGTGCAGACCCTTAGCCTGCTAGCCTCCATGCTAGCTTCACTTTTGACTTTGCATCCTCGCTAGCACAGTACCTGGCACATAGCAGGTACTTCATAAATATAGATTGATTTCCCCTAAACAGAATCACCATTAGCTAGAGCACCAAGGCCCTAGACACTCTCATTCTCTCTCAGACACAGTCCCACCAGAACTCCAAGCTCCTGGACAAACTAACTCATTTGTGCTGTTACTTTCTCACTCACATTTCTGCTCTTCCTCCTCCTGAATCAGTCTTTCCTTTTACCAATTCAGTCTGTTTCTTGAAGCTTCAGGCACCGACTTGACAAAATTAGGGGTTTCTGTCTAGGCTCTAGGCCTTTTCTAACAGCAGCATTGAGGATTCCCCTGAAACTAGCCAGATAACTCAAGGATAATTAACATTTGCAGGCATCGGTGTGCACTGAAGCCTCCAGGGCACAGCTGACTCTCATTTTTTGGCATCACTAGGCTTACACTGAATAACATAAAGTTGGGAAGAGCAGCTGAAATCAAGCAAATACATACAGGAAAAAAAAAATCTGCTCTCAGGGTGAAACAGTTTAAAAGACACTCAGTGATTGATTTTTGAAGTATCTCAAAGGGGGAAAGATAAACAAAATAAAAGAAATTTTTCAACAACAAAAAGTCAAACTACATAATCTATATACCAGCAACTACAGGCTCATATGTAAAGATGTTCTGGTAAAACAACCAGCTTAGGGAGGGTGGGGGAGAGAAGTAATCAAGATACACTTTGAAATTTAAGACACACTTTATAAATGGCATTATTAACATTTTCCCCCTCACTTTCTTAAGTCTAGACAATCAACAAAACAATAAACTAAGCCCTGATTTGTAATGTTTGCCAATTTCCAAGGAATAAATGTTAAAACTGAAAATTTAACAATTAGCTCAGTTTGAGATGGCTCCAATACACCCCTGTCCATATGTCTACTTTCTAATTTCTATAAAATACTTGTGAGTTTGCTCCATAGAACTTCATGTCACTGTTGATTTCTAAAAAGTACTTGACTTAGTAAGACAAAATGCATTCTTAAAGGTTCTCCTCAAACAACATCCTTTTCATGAATACATTAAGATAATACAAGATTTAATGACAGATGCAACCATGGAAGTAATTTTGTTCAACTATCTGCTGAATATCAGTATCAAACAAGGTATAAACCAAGGGAGTATATGATAACCTACAGACATGGAAGATATCAAGGGCAAAGTCCAAATAGAAGAAGGATCCACTATGAATACAGAGGTTCTACTGATGTTTCTTATCATGAACAACATCGTGGTCATTCCATTGAAACTGTAATCACTGCAGTGCCTTCATTATAAGATTCATGCTTATTCAAAAGAGAATGGCCCAGTCATGTACATGAGAAAAACATATATAAAAATATCCTTTGGCCATTTATCAATTGGGGAATGACTTCATGAATTTGACTTAGTTCTTTATATATTTGAGAAATAAGGCCTTTATTAGAGACACTTGTGAAAATTTTTTCCCAGTTTTTTGCTTTCCTTATAATTTTGGTTGCATTGGTTTTTGTTTGTGAAATTGCTAAAGTTTTTATATAATCAAAATTATCAATTTTACATTTTGTAATGCTTTCTATCTCTTGTTTAGTCATAAATTCTTCTGCTATATGTAGATCTGACAGATAAATTATTCCATGCTTTCCTAATTTGCTTATGGTATCACCCTTTATGTGTAAATCATGTACCCATTTTGACTTTATCTTGGTATACAGTGTGAGATGTTGGTCTATACCTAGTTTCTGCCATATTGCTTCCCAGGTTTCCCAGCAGTGTTTGTCCAATAATGAGTTTTTGTTCCAAAAGCTTGGATCTTTGGGTTTATCAGATATCAGATCACTATGGTCATTTACCATAATGTAATTTGTACCTAATCTATTCCACTGGTTGACCACTCTATTTCTTAGCCAGTACCAGATTGTTTTGATAATTACTACTTTATAATGCAGTTTTAAGATCTGGTACGGCTAGATTGCCTTCCTTCACATTTTTTTTCCATTGATTCTCTTGATATCTTTGAGCTTTTTTTCTTCCAGATGAATTTTGTTATTATTTTTTCTAGCTCTATAAAATAACTTTTTTGATAGTTTGATTGGTATGGCACTGAATAAATAGATTAATTTTGGTAGAATTGTCATTTTTATTATATTGCCTCAGCCTACCCACGAGCAATTAATATTTTTCCAGTTGTTTAGATCTGATTTTAGTTGTGTGAAAAGTGTTTTATATTTGTGTTCATATAGTTCCTCAGTTTGTCTATGATGTTCCTGGAAGTTTTCTTTTTGGGATCTCTTTCAGGTGGTGATTGGTGAATTCTTTCAACTTCTATTTTGCCCTATGGTTTGATAATTTCTTGAAATACATTGTCCAGGCTTGTTTGTTTGTTTTATTATGAATTTCAGGTAGTCCAATAACTTTTAAATTATGTCTCCTGGATCTGTTTTCTAGGTCAGTTGTTTTTCCAATGAGAAACTTCACATTTTCTTCTCCTTTTTTACTTTTTTTAATTTTGCTTTACTGTATCTTGATGTCTCATGGAGTCACTAGCTTTCACTTGTTCACTTTTAATTTTTAAGGAATCATTTTCTTCGGTGAACTTTTGTACTTCCTTTTCCATTTGGTCAAATCTATTTTTTAAAGAGTTATTTCCTTCAGTGAGTTTTTGTATATCTTTTTGCATGCTGTTGACTCTTTTTTCATGATTCTCTTTCAATGCTCTCATTTCTTTCCCCAATTTTTCTTCTACTTCTCTAATTTGCTTTTTAAAATCATTTTCAAGCTCTTCCAGGAGTTCTTTTGGGGCCTGAGACCAAATTACATTTTTCTTTGAAGCTTTACATGTAGCCATTTTGGTACTATTGTCCTCTTCTAAGTTTGTGTCTTCCATAGTCAAGTTCTTTTTTTTTTTTGTTTTGCTTTGTTTTTTACTCTTTTTTTTTCTGTGTATTTAGTGACTTGGTGTTGGGCTCTGGTCCTGCACTGTCTCAAGCTTTTTGTGGTAGGGCTCAGGATCTTGTTCTGGCTTTCACTGGGATTCAGGAACTAGCTTCTTGCTTTCACTAGAGGGTTCACTTCCCCTTTGGCTTGTACTGGGGAGGTGGGGGGCTCCCTTTTGACCTTCCCAGGGTGTGCAGTTTCTCTGCTGGCTTGCCCCAGGGGCAGGGTCTTGCTGCTGGACCACCCTGGGGTGGAGCCTCACTACTGGTCAGCAAAGGGGTCAAGGCCTGGCTAGTGGCTTATGCTGCGGCTGGGGCCACTGGGGTGGGGCCTTACTGGGCTGCAGAAACTGCTATCTTGTCTAGGGGGTTGCTGGTTTTCAGAAGGGCAGTGCCTTGCTGGTGGATTGCCCCAGGCTTGGTGCAGGCTTTCTCCTGTGAGGCTGGCTGCTCCCACTCTTGGACTTCACTCCCCTTCCACCCAATGAGACAGACCTTTCCTCTTGCGCTAGTAAGCTGCTTCTCTGCTCCTTGATCAGTTCTGAGGCAGTTTTCAAGTTGTTTGGAGAGGAATTTGGAAGGGCTTCAGAGAGTTCCTTCCTCACTCTGCCATCTTGGCACTAGAAATCCAACATATAAATTTCAAAGCTGTCGTGTTTGCTTTGTTTCCTTCTGGCTGTCCTTCTGTTGTCCTTTGTGAATTTTTAAAAGTGCCTGGATAATTCCTCTTTCTTTCTTTCTCTTTCTTTTGTTCTTTCAGTCCTATAGCTACTCCCCCGACTACCCACACTTAAATGAAAAAAAGAAAGAAGAACAAAATACTTGTAACAAATAAGCACAATCAAACAAAACAAATTACTAGACTGGGTGTCTTCAAAAAGATATGTGTCATTCTGCAGCCGTCTGTCATGAGGTAGGTAACATGCTTCATCACTGACCCAACTCTCCTTTTTTCTCATCAACCATGTTTTTCTTTTTGTCTGCAGAATTTCCTTCTAAGATCTTGCCATCCTTCCTGGGCTGACTTTCCCTTATAGAATTTTTAATCCATGAGATCCTATCTATTTTTCCTCTGAAGCCCTTGAAATGTGCTTTCTCAAAATCTAGGGTACATACCAAGATATTCACAGCTCTTTATTTCTCTTCCATCATAAATTCTAAAGGGAGTGGCCATTTTCCATCATTTCTAACCCAGCAACCAGTTCTTCCTTGTTACTGAGAATCAGATCTGGAATAAAATGTCTCCTTGCTGGATCCTCCAGTTTTTGTAGGATTTAAGAATCATCAAGGTAAATTAAGAAATTATTAGCTATTCTGCTTTTGACACAGAGCTTCAGAAGATGTCAAGGCACCTGAAGTCCACCATGCTCCCTGATCATGTCTTTGTGTCTGACTTGTGATCTGTTTCCTGAACTCATCTGCATCTTCATTTTATCTTTATAAACTGAAGCAGATGCTTCTCTTTGGAGAATTTGGATCTCCCTTTCCCCCAAAGGGGAAGAAACCAGGAGAATGCAAAGACCAGTTCTCAAGAAACAAATTCCTCTTTTCCCTAAAGGGAAGAAAACCAGAGAAAGATGAAATTAAGGAAGATTTTTATTAAGCAGGGAAGTAAAGCATGCACATGACAGTGGGCAGCCTAATGTACAGCTTAGCTAAGTAATGGAAGTGAAGAATATACTATATATATATATATATATATATACACACACACACACATACATAAATATATACACACATATACGTATATATACATATATATATATATATATATGTATATATACACTTTTTAAACAAAGGAAGGCAGGGAATTGAGGGAGAAAGGTAGGAACTGGGCAGGTACTAGAAAGGAACGAAGCAGGGAGACCCATTCCCAAAGGGAGGAAGAGATCCAAGAAACAGGGAGAATGAGGAATTCTAGGTGTCAGAGCTGTGGCCCCTTGATACACAAATCAGAAGGCATTCCTGGTGATAAGCAGGCCTGGCAGTTCAAGGGTTGAGCACAAACAGTAAGATACAGGGATGTCTCCAAAAACCATAAAACAGAATGTGTCCAAGACCCCCATAGCCAAAATTTAGGGAAGTCTTTGAAGATAAAGATGTCTCTTGAAGGTCCATAAACCACCTAATGACTTAAGGTCTGCTTCAAGGCTGGTATGAGTTTAATTGGCTTCAGAGTTGCTAACTTTGTGCATGTCCAGCTGAGTTTACTCTTGGTCACCACAAAGGATTATTGGTATGTCAAGCCACCCTGTATCTTAGTTAATACAGCCAGTCCTCATACAGCTCTTCTCAGTTACCTGGATAATTGGGAAGCTCAAGCAAGTCAAGGTAGTTAGTCTACTCATTTACAAAGTCACTCACACATCTTTTTATTTACAAGTTGTTTTAACATTTAATATTGGTAAATTAAGATAAACAGCAAATACCATTCAGTTTTTATTTGAAAAAATAAGTATTGCTTCCACCAGAGTCCTACTCTGAGGTCATATCACAATGTACAGCAGGGAAGTCTCACTATCTCTGTCGTGGACCCTTTGGGGAATCTGGCAAAGCTTAGGGGCCCCTTCTCAAACTAATGTTTTTTAATGCATGAAATAAAATACAGAGGATTATAAGGAAAAACAAAAGTTATAGAAAATAAAGATGCAATTTTTTTCCCATTGAAACTTAAGGGTTCCTTGAAATCTATCCACAGACACTACATTAAGAACCCCTGATGTAGGGGCATGTCCTTGGATTCTCAAAAGCTATGGTAGTGGAGTGCAAACTCCGATCAAGCTACAAAGGCTTCCAACATGAGCTAGGAGGCAGGCTTCAATAAACTTTGTATTTACCCTTCAAAATTTGCCTGAAAGACCAGAAGGCTGGCCACCACCTGATATATTTGGGGTTTGTTTTGTTTTATTTTTGTGTTTTGGCCACTACCTTCTGAAGATCAGCTACTGAAGCTACAAGAAGCCCTCTATGATCCCCGATTGTGAGTGCTATTTCCCTCTTTGGATTACTTGTATTCACTTCTCTGTACACATACAGTATGTTCCAGTAGAATGGAAACTCCATGAGGGCAGAAATTGTTTTGTTCAATCTTCTAATCCCCAGAGACTAATGCAGTGCATTGTACATACTAGGTGCTCATTGAATGTCTGTCAAATGGAGGGAAAATGAATTAAAGCAACACAAATTTGGGGGGGTGGGAAGTAAAGGTTAGGGTTTAATCTGCAGAGATTCATTACCAAGACAAATGACAAGGTTTCAACTTTGGCAAAAAGTTCTCTTTCTTTTCCAGACTCAATGTTGCTGCTGTGGGACCCTGAGCATCTTTATGCAGCCACCTGCACTCCAGGTTTTTCTCCAAATTTCCCTTGACTGCATAGCTCCTAACACCATCCTTATTGCTGAGCTCTAAAGGAATAGGTCTAAAAGCTCAATAGATTATACACACCTTGACAGTCAGAGTTTATATCATATATTTGACTCAACATGTCATATCTCTTTATGGTGCCTATTTCAGTAGTTAACAAAACCCCCCAGGACTACTTTAGTCCTAATTTAAAGTTGCCCCAAACATCTAAATTGGACCTAAAACCAAGTCTCTCAGGAAGCTTTTTCTTGAATTAGTTTCTTAAGCCCAGGTAAAGCAGCTTCCTGACCATGCATTTGTCCTGCTCTATAATCTTTTTGCTAATTCAATCAGTAATTGCTCACTCCATACCATTGTTGGCTTCATAAACTGTCTAGTTTTAAACACCTTGCTTTTTATTTAATCAGGAGTTGATCTTTCAATAGTCAATAAATATGTATTTAAGTTCCTACTATGTACCAGGCATTGTACTAAAGTCTGGGAATATGAATATAAAAAAAGACCAAATACAGTGCCTGTCCTCAAAGAGCTTACATTCTAACAGGGGAAGACGAATCACAAAAGGAAGCTGAAAGGAGCTGGGGGTGGTGGTAGAAGGGGGTGCTAGGTAATCAGTACCTAACTGGGCATAGTGGAGAAATCCCAAAGTTGTTTGGGCAGGTAAGAAATGAGAAGATGATCTGAGGTGAGATCTCTCTTTAAGTGGAGGTTTAAGGTTCATAGCCCCACCCTCTAGTCAGAGAGGTAGAGGGTAGTGATAAGGTAGAGATGTCCCAAGATTGATAAGATAAGCCTCTTGGGGCACATGGAAAAGTCAGTCAGAGAAGTCCCGAAGTAGTGTAGCCAGGTACAAAATGAGATGTCTGAGCTGAAGTCTCTCCTTAAATGGAGGTTTCAATAATGGTTCCCCCAAAAAGCATAGATTTCTCTGAATACAGGCCACCTTGGCTTCATGCTGAAAATTACAATCAACTCAATGAAGTATAGTGGTGCTCAGTGGTCTATATAATCCCATTTGGCATAGGATTGTTTTGGTAGTTTGCTTCTAGATTTATCTTCCTGATCATAGTACTCACTTAATGGATATTTATTATTTTTTATTTAGCTAATATTAAAATTAGGCTACATTCCCTAGGTGCATACCAACAAAATGGAAGTGATCCATGAGTGACAGAAGCAATAGGGGAAAAACCAATCCAGTATTTAAAACTTTAAAGCACTATATAAATGTCAGTCTTTTCCATTATAAAGAAGGTGAAATTTTTGTTCTACCAGCTCATCTTTCACCATTCACCACTTCCCCAACAAAAAATCAAAACTTATATCTTCCACTCCATATTCTTTTCTCTGAAACTTAATAAGCCAGTTCTACTAAGGTGTTAATTAATAGTTCTTCACAACGTACCTACGAGAGCCCCAAGTAATACTTACACACTGATAGGAACTTTCTAGATGTACTAGCAAATCTCATAATAAGCATTCAATAACCTTTCGCTGCTTGATTGAAAGAGTAATAGCAGAAATTCTTGTATCCTGTAAATCATATCAAGTAGACAGCTGTCTAGTCTCCTTAGACCCTAAGGTAAAGGCTTAGCCCTATAGAGGGCTCTGGGAATGGAAATTTGTATCCAGTTAAAGGGGAGGAAAGTTTCCTAGCATGTTGGTGGTCAAGACGATATTTGGCTGATAGAACCTTATAGTCAAGCAGCTGGAGATCTCACCTTGGACCTGGACTAATCTAATCTGACCTAATTTAACGCCCTCATTTTACTGATGTGGAAAGAAAGCTGAGTCTCCCAACTTTTTGGTCAATGTGCTTTACATTTTCACCACAATTTGCTATAAGATTCATAGCTATATATAGTCCAACTATTGAAATTTTTCAAATTTCTAACTTACTGTCTTGCCATAACATTATTAGTTATTTTTAATATAATATTTAGCTCTCTGGGGTTGAAGAAAAGTGAAAATCAAATTAACAGCTTCAGAGAAAACAATAACGTTTGGCTCTTTTGCCTTAAAATTCTAAAGGATTTCTACATTAAGTATGTATTTACACATAACTTTTCATGTATCAATATCATTAGCCAATACATCTTAATAACAATGAAAGTAGCAAACAGCTAAATCCTGACTTGGTACACTGGTCAGAGCTCTGAATTTAGAATTCAAGGACTTGTTTCAAATCTTCACTGTCACTCATGGCTCTTATGACCATGGACAAGTCCCTTTTGTTCTCTGAGCCTCAGTTTCTTCATTGGTTAAAAAAAATGGTGTGGATTAGCTACCCTGTAAGGTAACTTCCTTCTCTAAAGTTACGATTTTACAAAATAGTGGAAAAAGAGACACCAAGGAATAAACAACATTAAAGGGGTTAAGACAAAAAAGAGAAATCCAATAAACTCTTTTCATAACACGACTAGAATTTGGGTGTGTAATTTCATTTGAAAAACTTATTAAAAATCATTAGTTTCCCAGAGGGGAATATGTTAAATTATTTAAGCTGCTTAAGTGCATAGCACAAATATTCTAACCTAAGGAGCCATCCCCATCCAGACACAGTAATAAATTTGGAGTCATGATAAAAATGAATATTTTTACAATACTCCCATTATGAAATAAGATTATAAGGCAAAGCATCATTCCAAATCATGGCTATTTTAATTATCTCTGAAAATTAGGCATTTTTAAAAACATAATTTATGATGGTTTGCTATTTGTATTCATGTATGTGCTTTTAAACTAGAAAATGCTTAAATAACTAATACTGTTCTTGGTGTATGGGGTTCTATCTTCCTGAGTCACAACTGCCCATGAAGTATATTAAATATCTACAGAATTAGATTACAAATTTTAAAAAGCAATTTTCTTTTAATTACTTCTCATGTTATATAATAAAGGAACTTTTAATGATGCATCATGTTTATAATTATGTGAATCTAATATCTGTGACTTTTAATTATATTTATTCAAGATGTATGGGACGCCAGGAAATGAATCTACAACCAATGGTGAAGTAATTTAAGAAATCTAAATTGAAAACTTCAACTTAAAACAGCAACAACAACAACAAAACTCCATAATGTTCTTTCCTTTCTTACAATTTTCCATACTTCATACAGTTGTAAAAGCAAAACTCTCTAGTGTTTAGCCTGTTGTTGCTTTCTGGACTGGTAGATCCTAACTCTAGCTTGGGGAAAAGGATTGTTCTTTTCATGGTACTTCCAAGGCTGTAATTAAATTGGCTGATTATTCAGAGACTACATACAGTAAATATCATTATATATTTCAAAATATAGAATTAAAATTATTTATAATTTTACTTCCAACTTAGAAGGGTCACAAGTTCTTTTTTTTTGTTTGTTTGTTTGGTTGGTTTTTTTGTGAGGCAGCTGGGGTTAAGTGACTTACCAAGAGTCACACAGCTAGTGAGTATAATGTGTCTGAGGCCAGATTTGAACTTAGGTCTTCCTGACTCCAGGGCCGGTGCGCTATCCATTGTACTACCTGTAGGTCATAAGTTCTAAATGAAAAATTTAGAAGAACATAAAAGCCTTTCATAGCTATAAAAAATAAAAAATTATTCTGCAAAACTTTGATTAGTCCATAGCTTATGTACAGATACTAAAGATATACAATGAGCTAGGTCCAGAACTGAACTGAAGGAAAAAAGTAGACTGGATTATAGTTGGGAAATCATTCAGTACTTTCAATAGTACCAACATGCTCCCTGAAACAAAAGCACAGAAAATTTTTAAAAATGTATTATTTATTTTTAACATTCATTTTAATAAATTTTTTTGAATTCCAAATTCTCTATCTCCCTCTAGTCCCTCCCATACACACTGAGAAGGCAAACAATATGATATCAATCATACATGTGAAAGCATGCAAAAATATTTCCATATTAGCCATGTTGCAAATTTTAAAAAGCAAGAAAAATGAGAGAAGCTGGAGTAGGCCTCAGAGGACTGAATCACAGGCAGCTGTGGCCGTTTCCAGACTTCTCAACCCACAAACGTCAAAGACAACTTAGAAGGTCAGTAGGAAAAGTCTGTGACCATGGTGAGAGAGACTACTTGGTCCCAGTCCCAGTCCCAGCTGGAGCCCCAGGGTGGTGGTTGCTTCCAGAGCTTCTAGCCCACAGACTGAGGTGGAATCAAGTGGCTGATCAGAGGGAGACTGCAGGGATCGCTTTGTTGGTGCTGAGGCAGGATTCTCTTGCTTTGCCTGTGCTTGGATCTGGGTCACAGTTCTGGGTGGTGGTCCTGGGACAAGGAGGAGCACTGGTGTGGTGGAGCTTGTAGTGGCTGTGGAGAAGAAATCCTCCTCACAGTTCCAGGACAGAAAAGACTGCTTGTGGCCACACCAGAGCACAGGCCAGGAAAGGAGTAAACACCTTGCCTTTGCTCATAGCACCTTGCAAGAACTGAAAATGTACAGGTCCCTAGAAGTATCTCTGAAAACAGCTGCACAAAGCCCCTGAAGCTTGGGACAGCACATTCTCCAAACTGGAAGCAGACCTCTACCTTAACAAAGAGTTTAAAACTCAAGAAATTGGCTGGGATTATGAGCAAGCAGTGCAAAAAGAGTCAGACCACAGACTCTTTCTTTGGTGACAAAGAAGATCAAAACATAACACCAGAAGAAGACAACAAAGTCAAAGCTCCTACATCCAAAGCCTCCAAGAAAAATATGAATCAGTTCCAGGTCATGGAACAGCTCAAAAAGGATTTTGAGAAGCAAGTAAGAGAAGTAGAGGAAAAACAAGGAAGAGAAATGAGAGTGATACAAGAAAATCGTGAAAGATTAGTCAACAGCTTGCTAAAAGAGACCCAAAAAAATACTGAAGAAAATAATACCTTAAAAATCAGCCTAATCCAAATGGCAAAAGAGATCCAAAAAGCAATGAGGAGAAGAATACGTTAAAAAGCAAAATTGGCCAAATGGAAAAGGAAGTCCAAAAGCTCACTGAAAAAAATACTTCCTTGAAAATTAGAATGGAGCAATTGGAAGCCAGTAACTTTATGAAAAATCACAACATTGTAAGATAAAACCAAAAGAATGAAAAAATAAAACACAATGTAAAATATCTCATTGGAAAAACAATTGACCTGGAAAATAGATCTAGGAGAGATAATTTTAAAATTATTGAACTATCTGAAAGCCATGATCAAAAAAAGAGCCTCAACATCATCTTTCAAGAAATTATCGAGGAAAACTGCCCTGATATTCTAGAACCAGAGGGTAAAATAGAAATGGAAAGAATCCTCCGATCACCTCCTGAAAGAGATCCCCAAAGGAAATCTCCTATGAATATTGTAGCCAAATTCCAGAGTTCCCAGGTCAAGCAGGAAATAGTGTAAGCAGCCAGAAAGAAACAATTCAAGTATTGTGGAAACACAATCAGGATAACACAGGATTTAGCAGCTTCTATGTTAAGAGACCACATGGCTTGGAATATGATTTTCCAGAGGACAAAGGAGATAGGATTACAGCCAAGAATCACCTACCCAGCAAAACTGAGCATAATCCTTCAGGGGAAAAAATGGATATTCAGTGAAATAGAGGACTTTCAAGCATTCTTGATGAAAATAACAGAGCTGAATAGAAAATTTGACTTTCAAATACAAGACTCAAGAGAAGCATGAAGAGGTTAATAGGAAAGAGAAATCAAAAGGGACTTATTAAGGTTGAACTGTTTACATTCCTACATGGAAAGATAATATTTGTAACCATGAGACCTTCTTCACATATGATGTTTAGTTGGAGGGAAAAAAAGAGAGAGAGAGAGAGAGAGAGAGAGAGAGAGAGAGAGAGAGAGAGAGAGAGAGAGAGAGAGAAGAGAGACTGATAGAGGGTACAGAATGAGTTGAAGATGAAGGGATGATACCTGGAGAATAAAATTAAAGAGTGAGAGAGAATTATACTGGGAGAAGGAAAAAAGGAGAGGTAGAATGGGGTAAATTATCTCACATAAAATGGACAAGAAAAGGCTTTTACAATGCAGGGGAAGTGGGGGAAAGTGACAGAGAATGAGTGAATCTTATTCTCATTGGATTTGGCTTAAGGAGGCAATAACATACACACTCAGTTGGGTATGGAAAGCTATCTTACCCTACAGGAAAATAGGAGTAAGGGGATAAGAGAGCAGGGGAATGATAGAGGGGAGGGCAGATAGGGAGAGGGGGTAATCAGAAGCAAACACTTCTGAGGAGGGACAGGGTCAAAAGGGAGAATAGAATAAAGGGGGGGTGTGAAGGATGAAGGGAAATATACTTAGTTTTCCACAGCAAGACTACTGTGGAAGTGTTTTGCATGACTCCACAAGTATAACATGTATCGAGTTTCTTGCCTTCTCAATGAGGGTGGGTGGGGAGGGAGGAAGGGAAAAAAACTTGGAATCCAAAGTTTTAAAAACAAATGTTAAAAAATTGTTTTCACATGCAGCTGGGAAATAAGATATACAGACAGTGGGGTATAGAAATCTATCCTGCCCTACAGGAAAATAGAAGAGGAAGGGGATAAGAGAAGGGGGCAAGGGAGATAGAAGGGAGGGCAGATTATGGGAAAGGGTATTCAGAATGCATGCTGTGTTGGGGTTGGGGGAGGGACAAGACGGGAAGAAAATTTAGAACTCAAAATCTTGTGGAAGTGAATGTTGAAAACTAAAAATAAATACATTAATGAATCTTAAAAAAAATAAAATAAAATAAAAGCAAGAAAAATAAGGAAAGCAAGTAAAATTATACTTCAGTTTGCACTCACACATGTGGATGCTTAGCCATTTGGTACATATATGCTTAATGTTGATATTACTTCATTGTATATGGCACCTTTTTTTTTAACACAAAATGCAGTTTCCCTGATAATTTCTTTTAATTAGGTCTATTTTTGCTTTTGCTTTGTCTCAGACCATGATTACTACCCCTGCTTTTTTTACCTCAGCTCCAGCCCCCTATTTTACCTCTGTGTGTGTTTCTCTATTTCAAATATGTTTCTTGTAAACAACACATTATTGGATTTTAGTTTCCCCTCCACTGTAAAAGCTCATGTCTCTATGTGAGATTATTTTCCCCATTCTTCCTCTCCTTTCCCTCTTCTCCCAGTGCATTTCTATTCCTCACCCCTTCATATTGTTTAGGTCATCCCCATATCATCAACTCATATCCATACCTTCTGTCTATGTAGACTCCTTCTAACTGCCCTAATTATGATAAAGTTCTTATGAGTTACATGTGTCATCTTCCCGTATAGAAAGGTATGTAGTTTAACTTTATTAAGCCCCTTATGATTTCTCTTTCATGTTTAGCTTTTTAAGCTTCTCTTGAGTCTTGTGTTTGAATGACAAATTTTCTATTCAGCTCCGGTATTTTCATCAAGAATGCTTGAAAATCCTCTATTTCATTAAATGTCTATTTTCCTTCCCAAAGGATTATACTCAGTTTTGCCGGGTAGGGTTGCTAGGCAATCCTAGCTCTTTTGCCTTCCAAAATAACATATTCCAGGGGGAAGCTAGGTGGTGCAGTGGATAGAGCACGGGCCCTGAAGTCAGGAGGACCTGAGTTCAAATCTGGCCTCAGACCTAACACTTGACACTTACTAGCTGTGTGACCCTGGACAAGTCATGTAACCCCAACTGCCTAAAAAACAAACAAAAAAAAGAGGCAAACCAAAATAACATATTCCTAGTCCCCTACTCCTTTAACATGGAAGCTACCAAGTCTTGTGTCATCCTGACTGTGGCTCCACAATATTCGAATGGTTTCTTTCTGGCTGCTTGCAATATTTTCTTCTTGATCTGGGAGTTCTGGAATTTGGCTATAATATCCCTTGAAGTTTTCATTTGGGATCTCTTTCTTGAGGTAATCAGTGGCATCTTTCAATTTTTATTTTACCATCTGGATCTAAGATATTGGGGAAGTTTTCCTTTATAATTTCTTCACATATGATGTCTAGGCTTTTTTTTTTAAATCATAGCTTTCAGGTAGTCCTAATAATTCTTAAACTGTGTCTCCTCAATCTATTTACCAGGTCAGTTATTTTTCTGATGAGGTATTTCACATTTTCTTTCACATTTTCATTCTTTTGACTTTATTTTACTGTTTCTTGATGTCTTGTGGAGTCGTTTACTTCCACTTGTCCAATTTTAATTTTTTTACTGAAAGTAACAATTTTATTTGAGTCAAAGTTATTTACAAAAACCCAAGGACATATTTCATGAAACTGGTACAAACTATTTTTTTTCCTGCCATTGGCTTTTGCTTCAAAGATCACAGCTGAGAAATACTGTATTTAAAAAAATAGGATTAGATTCAGAAAAGTACTCTTCTGTTCTAATTTCCAACTGGTAGTATTTACAGAAATATTTACAATGAAAAAAAGTTACTCTAAAATTTTAGACAATTTGCATGTCAGCCTCAAGGACCCTTGAATTCAGGGTTCTCTGAGGGTTCCAAACACACAAGTATATTGCAGTTCAAAGGTGATCACTTCACCCTACTCTCCTCATCCAATTTGGCATCTCTATCAGTGTTTGACAATTGCTTATTATATTTATAAAAAACTGTTAAACACTGAGGTAAATCAATTCCCATTCAAAACAATTACCAGTGTAACAGAGAAATGGAGTTACCCCTGATTTTCTTCATTATTTCTCCCAATTCTAATTTTTAAGGAATTATTCAGTGAGATTTTTGTACCTCTTTTTCCATTTATCCAATTCTGTGTGTTAAAGAGTTCTCTTCTTCAGTGAATTTGTGTACCTCTTTTACCATTTGGTCTAGTCTATTATTTAAGGTGTTATTTTCTTCAATTTTTTGTGCCTCTTTTTACCAAACTATTAATTCTCTTTTCATAATTTTCTGGTCTCATTCTTATTTCTTTTCCCAATTTTTCCTCTACCACTCATGTTTTGATCTGCTGCTGAAGTTCTTGTTGAGCTTGTGTCCAATTTGAATTTTTCTTTGAGGCTTTGCTTGTAGCTATTTTCATTTTGATGTTTTCTTCTGAGTTTGTATCTTGATATTCTCTGTTACCATAGTAGATTTTTATGATCTGGTTCTTTTTTCATCATTTGCTCATTTTCCCAGCCTATTTCTTGGCTTTGTCTTTATGTTAAAGTTGGGCTCTGCTCACTTGGAGGGGGACACCAATCCAAGCTTTAGGCTTTTTCATGCTGCTATTTTCAGAACTAGTCTTGGAGCTCTGTAAGTTTTTGCTGTTTCCAAGGTCATGTTATCCTGGGAAAGTTTCTGTCATCGTTCTCCCAGTCTGTGCTCTGGTCTTTACAGAAGGGGCTTCTGATCCCCTGTAACCACAAGCATTAGTGTTCCTCTTTGCCCTGCAACATCTCTGGGCTGAGAGTTCCCAAAGGTACTGCTGCTGCTGCTGTCACAGTTACCTCCAAGGACTACCACTAGTGTTTCTGGCCCTGACCCCAGTGTCACAGACTTCTCCTTTGTACCTTCTAAATTGTATTGGGCTAAAAAAGTCTCACATCAACCTTTTGTTGGCTATGCCACTGCAAAATTTAATTTGATGGTTATTTTAAAGTTGTTTGAAAGGGAATATTCGGAAAGTTTGGCTGGGTTGCTGCCTTTACTCCACTATCTTGGTTCTGCTGTCCTAAAACCCAGTAATTTAAAAGTAATATTTTCTCTATGATGCTACATGTCATGGAACACTACACTCTCCAAAGAATCACAATTGTAGGTGATGCAGAGGGCAATGGAGAGACAAATTGCCTCTGAATCTAGATTCCTGCCTCATCATTCAACTACAAGTGTTCACTTCAATGATCTCTCAATTACCTTATCTAATGGCCTATTTCAATCCTCAACCATCTTTACCTTTATGCAGCCTTTGACACTATTAATCACCCTCCCTTGAGGTACTCTCTCCCATTTCTCACTCTTTTTGTCTGACAGTTCCTTCTAGAGTCTCCTTTGCTAGATCTTCATCCACATCATGCCGATTAACTGTGGCTGTCTCACAGGGCTCTGTCTTGGGCCCCCTTCACCTTTTACTTCATAATTTCTCTCTTGATAATTCCATTAGCTCCCATAGGTTCAATTATCATCTCTCTATAGATGAGTCTCAGATCTATAAATAAAGTTCTAGCCTCCCTCTTGAGCTCTAGTTATAGATTACCAATTACCACTTAGATCAGAGATTCCCAAACTTTTCTGGCCTCTTGCTCCCTTTTCAAAACAAAATTGCTTAGCACTCCCCTGGAAATCTACTTTATTTAACCCGTTGCTAGTTTTTTAAATTTACATAATTTCAAAAAAAAATTAAAATATTTTTAAAATGACACATCTTAAATTTAATAATTTATTGTAAATTTGTGGTTTTTTCCCTGCATTGAAATTTTGATGATGCAATATTATATCATATAACCATGTAGTATCATATTGTAAACAAGTCATTTCACACACATATTCCCACCAATGCAAGCTGGAATTCCTGACAATGCATGACACATTCTCCTGCTAACACTTGCTTGCTAAGACCCATCGGTAGACTTAACTACTAATGGGTTATAACTTGCATTTTGTGTGTTTATTTGGAAAATAATGTAATCACTACAACTTGAACTTGGTTACACAACAGATGAAACATATATGAATGTTTTTTTCAAAATTTTCTTATCTTCTCTTCTTTCCTTATGCTTCCACTGTTCCCTTATTTTTATTCAACACCCGCCTATTTCACCTGAGCTAATACTGCCCCAGCCCCATTGTTTCAGCACCCCCCAGGGGGTGGTATCACCCACTTTGGGAACCTATGATTAGATATTTCAAACTAGATGACATTTTATATGCAACATGTACAAAATTGAATTCATTATCTATTCCCCAAAACCCTTCCTTATTAAGGTCAAGGTCACCACTATCCTTCCAGTGAACCATGCTCCAAACCTCAGTGCCATGCCTGACTCCTCACACTCATGCTCCCCACACATTCAATCTATTACCAAACCCTGTTGTTTCTACCTCCACAACATCCCTCATATGCCATAAGCTCTTTTTTCTCTCCTCACAGAGCCACCATCCTAGTTCAGGCCCTCATCGTGTCTCACCTGCATTATTGGAATAGCCTCCTAATTGATGTCTCTTTTCTCAAGTTTCTCCTTTCTCCAATCCATCCTTCACACAACTGCAAGAGTGATTTTCCTAAAGTACAGTCCAATGTCACATTGGACTAACACTGGAGTTAGCAGACTTCAATGGTTCCTTATTACCCCAGGACAAAATTTTTTTAAGAAGTCTTTTTTTTTCTTAGCATTTAAAACTCTTCACAAATTATGTTGTGAACTTCTTATGACCTTCACAACCTCTGTCACCTCCCTATTTATTAAACCATGACTCCCTATTACTCCCAGAATAAAATATAAAGTCCTCTTTGTATTTGAAGTGTTTCATAATCAGTCCCTTTCCTCTCTCTTCAGTCTTCCTAACACCCAGTTCTTTCTCTGAACTCTAGAACCAGCTACACCATCTCCTTACCCTTGCATTGGCTGCTCTTAATGCCTAGACTACTCACTCCTCACTTCCGCCTCTTAGTTTCCATGACTTCCTTCAAGCTTCAGCTCAAACCCTGCCTTCTGCAAGAGGCCTTTGCCAGTCTACCATAACCCGCCCCACCCCAGCCTTTCCTTCTGAGATCATTTACCATCTACTGTGTATATAGTTTGTATGTATCTAGTTATTTGCATATTGCTTCATTCATTAGAATGTGAGCTTCTTGAGAGCAGGAACTGTTTTTGACCTTTAGCACTTAGCAAAGTGCCCAGCACATAGAAAGTATATTATAAATGGTGATATAATGATGGTCAAATATAAGCTGCAGCATAGTACTAATAATGGCTTGCTCGTAAGAATGTTATCCTGGAAATGTATGATCAGAAAAGGATGTGGGCTAGTTACATACAGAGAGAAAGGGATGAGGCATGGTTAACTTGGGTACTCTACTAGGACCCACAGAATGTCAAAGGACCTGAAAGATGTGTTGAATTGATCCTTTAGAAAGGATTCATGTGAAAACTTAGATTATAGAAGATAATAAGCTGTGAATGAGTTGTCATCACCATCATTGGAGGAAGGACCCACATGATGAGATTGTGGATTCATTGAAATATTGAGATAGGGGCAGGCTACCCTTAATATAGCTCTCCAAACCAGCTTCAAGTTTCCAGAAAGCCTAGGCAAGGGAGATGCCTTGGAAGAAATGAGAAGAAATCCCACAATCTTGGGATATTTATGTTTGGATATGGGATTGAGTCGGGCATTACAAATTTGGGAAAAGAGGAAAAAGAGAAAAAATCCGTGGAGGAGAAATGGAAATAAGAGATTGGGGGCTGTAGGGGACCACGAAAATGGAATGCTGATATGTTTCTGAGCAGCCGTAAGCAGAGATCCAAATTAGAGCAGTCTAATGTCATGGGCCGTGGTCTACTGCTCAGGAAATGATGGCATTACAGCAATGTTCAGAAAATGGAAAAGCAGAATGTTAACCTCGTGAAGGAAACTAACATCTCAGAGCCAAGGAGCTATAGTAGCTTACCAGGTTAGGCCCTGAAAGTATGCAGAAAAAAGGTATAAAAACAATAGACAGTTTCTTCACCCCATCTGCCCAGTTTTCCCTGACCCAACCACCAACTCAGAAGGCATAGGACATTGTAACCATTTGTTTATGGAATCAGGGAAAGGATCTACTACTTAATTCTCTCTTGTTCTTTACATCACTTTTATATCTTAATTAATTGTTTTACCTATTGGATTTGTGGTTTGTGTGGTCTGTAAAAAGAGAACGTTGCATTAGGGGGGAATCCAGCTCATAATGAACCTGGAAAAAGTTGCAAAGAGACTCTGAGCCAGAGTTCCCAAAGTGGTAGGAGGCCCAGCATTGAAAAAGTATTTGCAAAATCTTAATTTAAATATAAGCCACTTTCATTATGAAGAAGACTCTCAAAGAATTTTTTGCATTTGAGCTAAATTTCTATTTTATCAAAATTCTGAGAATGGAAGTAGCAAAATGAAAAATTAGGTACAGATAATAATCAAATACAATAGAGACCATGCAAGTTTGTGTTTCTATTTCTAACAAATCAATCAATCAATCAATAAGCATTTATTAAGAGTTTACTATGTCTCAGGTGCAGAGGATAAAAACAAAAACAAAACCGCTTTTTCCCTCAAGGAGCTTATATACCATCAGGGAATCAACATATACACAGATATTAAAATATATATGCAAAGTAAATAGAAGGTTATTTCGGGAGCAGAAAAAACCAGCATCTGTGGAGTCTTGGGAAAGACTTTCTGTAGGAGGAGGCACTTGAGTTTAACTTTGTAGGAAGCAAGTGATTTTAAGAAGCAGAGGTAAGAAGGCAGAATATGCAAAGTATGAAGGACAGCCTGTACATGCTGACATGTCACAGATTAAAAACATATTTGTCAGGGGCGAGTCTTGAACCCATGTATTCTTGACTCAGTCAACAGCTCCCTAATCCACTATGACACCGCTTTCAAAAGAAATACAAATGCAAACAAATCTTAAGTCTTATTCACATCCTTCAAATTGATAAAGATAATAAAAGATTGAAAAACTCAGTGATGGGGTCCTATGAGGAGATGGATATACTTATTCATTGCTAACAAAGCTACAGACTGTTTCAACTATGAAGGAGAAGAATTTGCAATTATGTGAAAGAAATTACCAGATTGCTCACATCCTTTGTCCTGTAAACCTACTAATATGTTTATAGCTCAAGAAGTCAATGAACTCTGGTCTCATATCTCCAATTGCCTATTGGACATCATGCATTAGATGTCTCATGGATGTCTTAAACTCCAACATGTCCAAAACTGAACTGATTATCTTTCCCCCAAAATCCATCCCTTCTTCTAACTTCCCTATTACTGCTGAGGGCCCCACCATCCTTCCTCCCAGTGACTCAGGCTCACAACTTCCCCTTTCTCTTCTCTGACATTCCTATCTCTCTGCAGGCCCTCATCACCTTAGTCCTGGACTATTACAATGGTTGGTCTCCCTCCTAAAGTCTCTCCCTACGGTAGCCCATCCTCCATTCAGCAATCAGTGATCTTCTTAAAGTACAGGTCTGACCGTGTCACCTTCCTATTCAATAAACTCCTGAACTGCCTCCAGAATTAAATATAAAATCCTTGTTTGGCTGTTAAAGCTCTTTGTAACCTGACCCCTTCCTACTTCTCCAGTCTTAATATTCTTTGTTCCAAGTACGCTGTGACACTAGGCTCTTTGCTGTTCCTCACACAAGACAGTCCATCTCCTAACTCAACTCCCCTCTTTATTTCTGCCTCCTGGCCTCCCTGGCTTCCTTCATGGGCCAGCTAAAATCCTACCTATTGAAAGAAGCCTTTTCTGATCCTCCTTCATCTTAGAACCTCCCCTCCCCCATGATTATCTCTAATTTATATTGCATATATCTTGTTTGTACATAGTTGTTTGCATGTTGTCCCCTCCATCAGATTGTGAGCTCCTTGACGGCAGACGCTGTTTTTTGCTTTTCTTTGTATGCCTAGGGCTCACCCTGGTACCTGACACATAGTGGGTACTTAATAAATACTTGTTGACTTGACTTGGCCATCCAGAGAGGGCATCATTCTAGATACCAGAGAGTAAACATATGACTTAGGCAGGGTAATGAATAGAATGTCGGACTTGAAGTCAGGAAGACCTAAGTTAGAATCCTACCTCAGACACTTACCAGTTGCAGGAATCTGGGCAAGTCAGTTAACTACTGTGTGCCTCAGTTTCATCATCTGTAAAATGGGAACTACAATAGCACCTATCTCATAGAGTTGTTGTGAAGAAAAATGAGATAAAATCTGTAAAATGCTTTGCAAAGCTTAAAGTGCTATATAAATGCCAGCTATTGTGTTTCTAGTGTACAGTGAGAAGATGCACATGATTCTCCTATAGTTACATTGCTCCTACCAACTCAAAGGTCACCCATGTCTTTGTTTTTGTTTTTGTTTTTTGCTTTTTGGTGAGGCAATTGGGGTTAAGTGACTTGCCCAGGGTCACACAGCTAGTTGGTGTCAAGTGTCTTGAGGTCATGTTTGAACTCAGGTCCTCCTGACTCCAAGGCCAAAGCTCTATCCACTGCACCACCTAGCTTTTGTGCATTAAAGGCCACAATACTGACCACCTCAGTGCTTACTATATGGTTGTTAAATTGAGTTAAGTTATGGCCATGAAGAAGAAGATTTTTGCCAGAAGGTGAAGGTTGGGTGATGGGCAAAAATATCATTCTAAGCCCTTATAAAAGTCAGACATTATTATATTCTTCCAGATTTCCCAGAAAGAAATGAATGCAATCCAGATTTCTTAGAATTTAAATTTTCTTTGTGTTGGCTTTCAAAGAAAACTCTCTCCCTTGTATAGGCACAAAAACAGGATTTTATCATTCTGTTCATATTTATTCCACTCAGGATCTGGTTTCCCATAAAGTAACTACACACACCAAACATTTATATCTAAGCCTGGTTATTTAGAATACTGCAGTTTGCTAGGTGGACGAAGGCTAACTTGGGGACCCTCCCTGCCAAGGTGGTCAGTGAACAACAATGCTGATTGGCATCAGCCATTGCGCCCATGTTATAGGGCATCAGGGCTTATAATATTGTGCCAAGAAATCCCCTGTGGCATAAGAGAAAGAGCACTGGCTCCATAATCAGAGCTCCTGTATTCAAATCCTACCCCCAAGTGCTTACACTTGAGTAAGTCATTTACTGTCCTTGTACCTCAATTTCCTCATATGTAAAATGAGGGGGTTGATACCGCCCCCTGAGGGGCACTGGAATGATTCAAGGGGGTAGTGAATGAAAATAAGTGGGTGATGGAAGCATAAGGAAAGAAGAGAAGAAAGTTTTGAAAAATCATTCATACATTTCATCTGCTGTGTAACAGAGTTAAAGTCGTAGCGATTACATTATTTTCCAAATAAACACCACAAAATGCAAGTTATAACCAATCAGCAGTCAAGTCCACCAGTGGGCCATCTCAGCAAGGGCATAAATGGTTCATCAAGATATCATGCTCCTAGGTTACTTGGATTCTACAAAGGGAGGAATGGAACAGGACCAGTAAGCATGAGGCATTCATCAGCCCCCCATGTTCAGTAAATGTATGCCTCACTGCCTTTTTATTTAAGTTGGAGCCTACTCTCTCCAGACTAAGTGTGCACAGAGGGGAGAGAGTACTCGCAGTCTCAGGGATATTTTTGTAACTTCTACCTTTCCTATACTTTCTAAGTAAATATTCTTTTGTAAAAACTAATTGAATTTTTAAAAAAGCACATGATTATATCAATTGGTATAGAAAAAGCTTTTGGCAAAATATAACTTTTGCCAAAATATAACAAAACAAACTATTCCTTTTTAAAATGCTAACAAATAAAGAAATTAATGAACCTTTCCTTAATATGATAAATAGTATCTATCTAGAACCTAGAGTCACCATTATATGTAATAAAGATAAACTAGAGACCTTTCCAATAAGACTGAGAATAGAGAAGAGCTGTAGCAACACTCCCCAGTGCAGCCCAAACCAGATTAAAATGTAATTAGGAAATATTTAACAAAATAAATAAAAATAGAATAGAATAATAATAGATATATAATAGGACATAGATAATGTTAAGACAAAATGCAACCCGCAGAGATCCTTATGTATGGACAGTGGGCCTGTTTCTATTTTGATTTGACACCACTGCTCCAGAAAGTCAACTAAAACATAATTAAAACAACTGATAATTTCATCAAAGTTCCAGAATATAAAATAAAATTCACATAAATCATCATAATTTCTGTATATTGCTAACAAACCCAGCAGGAAGAGAGAGCATAGAAATTCTATTTAAAATAACTATGAAATGTGTAAAATACTTGGGACTCTCTGCCAGAACATACACAGGAACTACATCATTACAACCATAAAACACTATAGAAATAAAGGTAGACCTAAATAATTGGAGAAATACTAATTGCTCAAGGATAGTCCAACCCAATATAATAGAATGACAATACTACCTAAATTAATTTGCTTCTTCAATGTCATATGTATCAAAGTGCCAAAAGATCACCTTATAGAAAAAAATAACAATGAAATTCATCTAGAGAAACAACAGGTCAAGAATCTCAAAGAAAATAATGAAAAAAAAAATGGCAAGGAAGGGGACCTAGGAATACCAGATCTCAAGTTATAGTACAAAACTGTAATCACCAAAACAATTTCATACTGGTTTTAAAAAAAATAGAAAAGTTGACCAGTAGAATACATAAGGTATATAACATATAGAAGCAAATGTTTTCTAAGCTCAAAGAACACAGCTACTGTAGGTAAGAATCCATTATTTGACCAAAAACTTACAACAAAACTGGAAAGCAGTCTGGCAGAAACTAGGTACAGACATCATCTCACATAGTATACCAAGATAAGCTCCAAATACATATGTAACTTAAACACAAAAGGTGAAATCATAAGCAAATTAGAGGAGCATGGAAGAAATTGTCTTTCACATCTATGAATGGTGAACGGTTCATGACAAAACAAAAGATAAAGAAGATTATAGCAGATAAAATGGAGGATTTTGATTGCATAAAATTAAAAAGATTTTGCACAAATAAAACCAACACAGCTAAAATTAGAAGGACAACAAAAACCTGGAGAGGGGCAGAAATCTGCAGCAAGATGTTCTGATAAAAGTCTCATTCCAAAGATATATAAGAACTGATTCAAATTTATTAGAATACAAATTATATCCCTAATAGATAAGTTGTCAAAGAACATGAACAGACAACTTTCTAAGGAAGAAAAATCCAAGCTATCAGTAGCTGTATAATAAAGTTCAAAATCACTCACAATAAAAGATATACAAATTAAAGCAACTTTGAGGTACCACCTCATATTCCATCTGACAAAAAGAAAAAATGACAAATCTTACAGGTCCTATGGGGACACAAGCAGACTAATGCACTATTGGTTTAGCTATTAATTGGTTCAGCTTTCGTGGAAAGAAGCAATTTGGAATTCTGCTCCCCACCCCAAATACTAAACTGTTCATATCCTTTGACCCAACGATAGCACCAATAGGCCTATACCACAAAGAGATCAGAGAAAGAGGAAAAGAAGTCATGAGTACAGAAGTATTTAGAGCAGCCTTTTCAAAATTATTTTTGCTGTAGCAAAAAACTGGAAAATAAGGGAATGCCTATCAATTGGGAAATGGTTGAACAAATTATGGTATATGAACATAATGTAATACTATTGTGCTGTAAAAAATGATGAAAGAGACAGTTTCTGAGTAACCTGGAAAGATTTTTATGAACTGATGCCAAATGAAATGAGCATAATCAGAACAAGAAGTTGCTCAATAACATTATAAATACAAACTTTGAAGGCCTTAATAACTGACCAAAGGAAGGACCAACCACAATTGCAGAGAAAGGATGGAGAAGTGTACTGCTCACCTCCTCACAGAGAAGTGATGAACTCAGGGTACAGAATGAGATACACACACACACACACACACACACACACACACACATATGTGTGTATATAAGTATATATTAAAAAATATTTTTATATATTTACACACACATATTTTTGCATGATTATGTACTTTTGCAAAAAGGGCTGGGTTTGTTTTTTTTTTAATAGAGGAAGGTAGAGTTCAAGGAAAAGAATGCAAATTTTTACTAAGTGGAAAACAAAATTAAAAATCAAAACTAAAAGCTTAATTGATATTATATGGTTGATAAATACTCATAGAATCTCATGAGTGATAGTGTTAAAAACAAAAAACCCAGAACTCTCAGGGTTATCCAATGATAGAACTGTAAGAGGAAAAGTTATCAACTGTCCTCTGGGCCCCAGCTTGCCTGTTTGAGCAGGAATTTGGAAAGTAGTCCAAAGGAGTTGCTATATTTATTCATGAAGTTAGCATTTTTTATGGCATTGCTCCTAAAAACAGCCCTTCCTATGGAGAACTTTAGAAGACATAGGGGTCCCTCCACATTTATCTGTAACTGAGTAGTCTCTTCTCAGTAAAAAGAATCATTGCTTTCAGAGAGAAGTAAATCCCATCTTGTCTCCTCTTGCTTGAAACTTATGATCCCACTACCTCCAACGACCAAAAGGAACAGGTTCATTTATTTTCAGTCCACTGAGACCAGCAATTGTTACAAATAACATATGAGCAAGAGAGGAGAGAAGCCTGGACATTCTTACAACTATTCATCAACTTATTGAGTTGCATTGCTGTTGTACAAGGTATCCTATGAACTAGTTTGTTGTGGTTATAAGCATTTAACAAAACTGTGTGTATTTTTATTTATTTTCTATTCTACAATCCATCCTCTTTTCCCCTCCTCCAAAATCCAGTTCCTCTTTCTAAAAATAAACCTGGTGTAGAAAAAAAAGTAAAAAGTCTCTCCTTTGGTAATTTGTATTCTTGAGTTTATCAAACCTTAGGTAGCTGTGTTAATTTGCTTCTAGATTTTGCTTAACTAGTCTAATTCTATTTACATGCTTTTCTAGTTTTTAAGAATTCTGCTTTGTAACATAACATGATTCTACTGGTAATTCTAGGCTTTCTTCATTTTTTTTTTATTATTTCCTCCAAAATTCTTGACCTTTTGTTCCTTCAAATGAATTTCATTATTATTTTATCTATTTTAGAAAGCCTTGGTAGCTTAAACAGTGTGCCACTAAATTGGTAGATTAAATTACATGATACTGTCATTTTTATTCTACCAGTGCAGCCCAAAGACATTTAACATTGATCCATGTATGTGTTAAAATTTTATCTTGTTCTGGTCTCCCAACCACTTTCTCCCCATCCTCCTCCCCAGTGCGGCCTACTTTCCTTCACCACCTTATCCTTGTCCCCACGCTTTCTGTCTCTGTACTCTTTTCACCATTGGGTTCTGTACCTTCTGTGACATTTGTCCCTATGCCCTCTGTGCCTTATTAAAGTGGCATTACAGCCGCACTCCCCACTGCCATCATGATTTTTTTCAAGTGAGTACCCAAACAACTAGGCATGCCTGCCCCATTTCATAATTTCATAAATTAATTAGCAATTCAATACAATGATTTGGGTCTGTATTTCTGTAAAGGCTGACTTAGCTCTGTGTGTGTATGTGTGTGTGTGTGTATGTGTGTGTGTGTAGAGTGGGGGTGCTCAACCTGTCATTTTAATGAAACTTATTATTGTTATTCAGTCATCTGTGACCCCATTTAGGGTTTTCTTGGCAAATATACTGGAGCAGTTTGCCATTTCCTTCTCCAGCTCAATTGATAGATGAGAAAACTGAAGCAAACACAGTTAAGTGACTTGCCTGGGATCACACAGCTAGTAAATATCTGAAGACATATTTGAACTCATGAAGATGAGTCTTTCTGACTTCAGGCCAGGGCACTCCACTGTGCCCCCTTATCTACTGTCTCAATTACTTTGTTTATTAATTCACTTGGAATTTCTAAACAAAGTACTATTGCCTTCTCTTTGTCAATGTTCAGTCCTCTCATTTCTTTTTTCACACATGTATTATTAAAGAAGACTCATTCATACCTATTCTTTTTAGAGTTTTAAACATAAATACTGTATTTTGCAAAGGCTTTTTCTCCACCTATTGATATAATATTTATTTTATTTATTCTGATAATCACATTCCTTATTCTTTAACCATCCTTGCACAAGTGACGTAATTATATTTTGGTCATGAGTCACAACTACAGTTTTGCTTTGGATATATTTAATAAATGTCCCATCAATATTCATTACTGACATTGATTGTAGTTCTCTTGCTCTACTTTATCCCTCCTTGGTTTGAATATCTACCCCAAATTTGTCTTATAAGAAGTCTGACAGTGCTGTCTTTCTCTGTTATTGAGGGGAAAAGTATGTAGTATATCCAGCATTAATTGCTTATTTAAAGTTTGGTAAAATTCACTTACAAATTCCATTTAGGACAAAGGGTTTCCCCCCCTTTTGGTAGTTAATTTTTGGCTAGCTGGATTTGTCTTTCTGAGATAGGACTCTTCTGGATATCTATTTCCTGTTTTATTAATGTGAGCATTCTACATCTTTTAATTTGAAAGACCCAGGTGTAATACCTGTGAATAAGGGAGTACAAGTATTACTACTCTCATTTTACAGAAGACAAAATTGAGGCTTACAGAGGGGACGTGATCTGTTTATTTTCACCCTGTTAATAAGTAACTATTATAGTTGGGACTTAATCTTGGGTCTTCTGATTGCAAGTTTAAGGCTTATTCTACTACAGCATGCTTCCACAAGAAATTTTAAGTTCTGTTTTTGAAGATTCAATTTTATTCCTCCAACAATGTTTAACTCAATTTTTTTTCATGACATATTCTTTCTCTGGTTTTTATTATATGCCCTTAACTTCAGTGAGAAGCATATAATTATTTAAAGTGAAAATTATTTCCCATGAGGAAAGAAAGATACTCAATCTTTTATAAATAATCTCTGCTTTTTACACTTTAAATTAGCATTACACATCTACGAAACAAACGGCCTTATTTCTTCATTTGACAAGATGAAAGTTGGACACAACATTATTATCCTCTGATCATTGAATTACTTCCATTTTTATTAGAAATAATGTGTTTACAAGTCGTTGAAATCTCCTTAGCTATACTTAATAAGCTAAATAAATTAGAAAATCCAAGACTGTTGCTAAAATTTTATGCAAAGACCATTGGCACAATCACTACTTTGTTCTTATCACTTAATTAGTAATTTAGATTTGTTATATTTATTGATGCCTAATATGATGGAATTTTCTTCTTTGGCTAATAATAACAACTAACACTTACATAGCTTTTAACAGTTACAAAGTGCTTTCATGTACATTATATACTTTGAGTCTTATAACAACGCAGCCAAAGAAGCAGAATAACTATTATTTATCTGCATTTTCCAAATGAAAAAAAAAATAGGTTGAGGGTGAAAGGGTGACTTACCCAAGGTCATACAAACGGCAAGTGACAGAGCCAGGACTCCAGCCCATGTCTTCTGATGACAAGGCCAATGCTTTTCCCACTAGATAATAGTACTTCAACCTATGTATTTGTTACTATAAAACATTGGGGTCTGTTTTGTTCATAGGAGATTTTATTTACAATCTAAGGATTATACAATATAAAGAGCTTGATATTGGGTTCAATAGCATAAACTTTTCATTATTGCATTTGAATAAAATTACAGAAACCATAGAAAGTTGGAGCTGAATTAGACCACAGTGGGATCCAGCAGAGAGCCCACTCGACTGGGGAGTCAGAAGGCCTGGCTTATAGTTCCATTTTCATCACTAAGGAGCTTTGTAAGACCTCAGACAAGAAGGGGACTCCGACTTCTGGAGATGAATGAGCTAAGGGAGATCTTCAGGCCTTATCAGGTCTTAGCTGATCAGGGAGATCAGATAGTTCAGGCCTTACTTGAGTAGGCGTTCTCTCTACAATAGCATCCATAACCAGTGGTCATACAGCATCTCTCTGAAGACTTCCAGAAGCTCATTGCCTTTTCTGGACAGGTCTAACTCTTAAGAAGTTTTTTTCCTGCTATCAAATTGAGATCTAACTGCCTGCCTACAATGGCTTCTAAGGTCCCTTCTAGCTTGTTGTGATCTTGCCACCCAATGACCTTCTATCCATTCTGCCCTTTGGAAACCAGTCTTTAAAAAAAGTCTAATCTTCCATGTGATAGCCTATTAGCCATCTATCACATCCCTGCTAAATCTTCCCTTCTCCACTAAAAACCAAAAAATATTCCCAGTTCCTTCAACCCATCTTCATATGCCATAGCTTTGAAACCCCTACCAATCCCAGTTGCCCTCCTTTGGATGTGCTCCAGCTTGCAAATTATCCTTCATATTATGTGTCACCACAAACTGAATGCATTATTCCAGATGTGGTCTAACCAAGGCAGAGTTCAATGGAATTAGCACCTCACTCATTCTGGAGGCTATAGTTCTATATATTCAACTTAGGAAAACAGCAACTTCTTAAGTTGCCACATCATACTGTTGATTCATGCTGAGAATGTAGCCTCTAAAATCATTAACAGTTTCATATAAATTTTTGTCTAGCCTCATTTCCCCAGCCATGTACTTCAGCAGTTGATTTTTTAAAACTCAAAATATTATTTCAAATTTCACAGAATTATATTTAGCCTATATTAGATTCCAATCTGCCAAAATTTAGATACAAATTCTATCAACCAACATATTAGCTACCTCTCCTAGTTTCCTATCTGATTAGCATATGTCATCTCTGACTTTATACAAGTCATTGATAGACAGTGAACAGAATAAGGGCAAGAGAAGGGTACACTGGCACTCCACTGAAGATCTTTTATACAAGGTAACATTAAACATTAATACTGGTCTTTGAGTTCAATCTTTGACAGGTTCGAAATCCACTTAATTACACTGCCTAGCCCACACAGCTCCATCTTGTTCACAACAATGCTGTGAGAGACATGTTATCTTGTTCTATCAATCTAGCAACATTGCTAAATGAGGAACTGAAATTGGTTAGGGATGACTTGTTCTTGATGAACTGATACTACCTTGCATTTCTCTTTTCCAGTGCTCACATAAATCTTAGTTAGTAAATAAAAATTTATTAAGAGCAACATGCAATGCCCCACCCACACAAAGGTAGGTAAAAGATAGTTCTGGCTCCCAAGGAGCTCAGAATTTAATGGAGGAGACAATATGCAAAATAACTATGTACAAACAGGCTTTGAATGCCAGAGGATTTTATATTTGATCCTGAAAGTGATAGTCACTGAAGTTTATTGAGTAGGGAGGTGACAGCTTCAAAGATCACTTTGACAGCTGAGCTGAGGACATACTGAAGTGGGGAGAGATTTGTGGCAGAGAGACTAACCAGCAGACTATTGCAATAGTCCAGGTATGAGGTGATAAGGGCCTGCGCCATGCTGGTGGCAATGTCAAAGAACAGAAGGGGGCATATGCAAGAGATGTTAGGAAGGTAAAGGTGACGGGCCCTGATAACAGATTAAATATAGGGAATAAGAGATAATGAGGAGTCAAGGTTGCAAGGTTGGGGGACTGGGAAGATAGTGGTGTCCTTGGAAATAATATAGATGTTTCTAACAAGAAAAGATTTTGGGGGAAAGATTATTAGGTAAGTTTTGCACATGTCGAATTTAAGACGTCTACGGGACATCCAGTTCAAAATGTCTGAAAGATGGTTGGAAATAAGAGACTGGAAGTCAGCAGAGAGATTGGGGAAAGATAGGTAGATTTGAGAATCATCATCATAATAATTTAATAATCATCATAATTATCATAAAGATTATAATTAAATCTATGGCAGCTATGAGATGACCAAGAAAAATAGAAGAGAAGAGAGCCCAAGACAGAGCCCTGGAGGACACGTCTACGGTTAGCAGGAAAGCCTGAATGAAAATCCAGCAAAGGAGACTAAGAAAGAATGGTGAGATAAGTAGCAAGAGAACTAGGAGAAAGTAGTAATCAAATAAGACCAAATAAGACTGTATTTGCAAAGCACCTATGAGGCATTTAATACATGCTGATTCCCTTTTCTTAGTGTCATGGAAACCTAGAGAGAGGAGAATACCAAGGAAAAGGGGGTGATCAACAATGTCAATGGCTGCAGGGAGGTCAAGAGGGATTAGGATTGAGGAAAGATCATTAAATTTGGCAATTAAGAGATCATTAGTAACTTTGTAAAAAGTAGTTTTGGTAGAATGTTGATGTCAGAAGATAAATTGTAGAGAGTTAAGAAGAGTGTAGGGGGAAAGGAAGTAGAGATACCTATTACAGATGACATTCTCAAGGAGTTTAGCCACAAAATTGAGGAAAGGTATGAATGGGTCAAGTAAGGGTAATTATGTCCTAGAATTTTCCCAGTAAATGGAATAAAATTCAATGACCTATAAATTGAAGAACCCACATTCTTATACATTTTGAATATTGAATGTTTATCTGTCTCCAGTCCTATAGTGTGGGTCATTTTGTCTCTCTGGACTTCAGTTTACTCATTTGTAAAGCAAGAAAATTGCCCAGGCTGATCTCTAAAGTCTCTTCCAACTCTGACATTCTATAATCTAGTTCAATCCCCTCATTTTACAGATAATGATATTAAGTTCCTAAATGAAAAGGAAGTTTCTTAAGGTCATATTTTGAGTTGGTGGCAGAGGAAGGATTAGAACTCAGGTCTTTAGATTCCTACTTTCTCCCACTGTCACAAATGAGATGTTTTGGTCAAGAAAAAAAAAATGGAGGCTCATTTCCAAGGAATAATCTGATTACTTCATCCAAACTAAACTATTAATAAAAAGAACTGTGTTTTTAATAGTGCATAGCTAGCAATCACTTAGCCAACAAATCTCTCTAACCAGAACAGCTTGTGTTTATGAAGCAGAGTGCACTTGACTCCTATTTGGCCCATTGGATGGAAGGGAAATTTAATTATTGAGGTTTCTAAGCTGCTGCACTGATTCCAAATTTAAAATATTAATCTGTAATTGCACTACTGTTCAGTGAGAGGTAAAAGAAAAATCCATTCACAATAATGATTCAGACCAGGATACACATGAAAAATCTGTCTACATTGATCACTTTCAGAATTTATTTCCATCTTAATTTATTTGAACATGACCTATTTTAAAATTCAGGCATTTTTGGCATACCAACTTAGGAATATAATAAAGATTATTTCACTAAAGATATTAATGATAAAACAAGTTACTTGGGTGAAATTAAAGCTAATAATAATAAAAACATTCCTGTTTTATGCTAGGTAATATGCTAGGCACTGGAACTTCAAAGACAAAACAATCCCTGTCCTTAAGGAGATTTCATTCTACAGGAGAAGGAATAACTATTGGTTGTGAAAGGTCAATCACTAGCCCAATTCAAGGAGTAGAAAACTCCAAAGCATTGCATCTACGCCATTGCATCATGCCCATAAAATACACCATTCAGGCTTAGCTATCCACTTTAGTGTAACATAATCAGAGTTGGGAAGGATGGAAGATTGGTGGAAGATGAACTTTTTAAATAAATGAATGGATTAAACATCTAAAAAGTGACGAATATCCCTGAAATATAATTCCCATGACTCAGTTCACCATACTTCTAAATTCTTATCATATATATATACATATATGTGTGTGTGTATATATATATATATATATATATACACACACATATATATATATATGTATGTATGTATATGCCTTACAGTGTCTTCCTAAAATATTAATGATTTAATTATGCATTTAATGTGTGCTGCAATGGAAGCAATATCCTAATCTTCCACTTCCATGCAAATTAGGCTAGTGTTTCCTTAAAAGGCATTGAAACAATCCTTGAGACTTAATTGGCCCAGGGAACAAACACTTGAGCTCTTGACATCATTTCTTGGTTGCCTGGTATAAAATAGCTACAGAAAAGCTCCAGGAGCTTTAAAATCCTTGGCTGTTGGATCATGATGGCAACTCATCTTGTTGAATATCCTTCTCCTGCTAGGACTAACTATTCTCCTCTCATTATTGTTGAATGAACATACAAGTGTTCCCTTTTGTTCCAATGTGGAACATAAACTACCAGAGAACTCTCCTGAGTCAGGCCCAGTCAAAAACATACCCTTAATATGAGTAGGCAACATGATATAGTAGAAAGCAGCCTGGACATGGATTGATAAGACCTGGTTTCATGTCCCAACTCCACCACTTACTAGATGGTACAATCTGAGACATCTGAAAAATGGGTTAATAGTGCTTTCATTACTTTCAACTCCATATAGAGTTGTTCATAGGATCTCCAAATGAGTGTTTGAAATGATATAAAGGACTATCATCATCTTATAAGTTCCCAGGGGCCAGCTCCTACCCTAGTGCCTGATTTGACAGAGTATTTACCATATAGATGATAATATTATCATAGAACTGTCAAACAACTCTTGTCCTGTTACTCCAGTCTCTATGCCTTTGGGAAAAAACCATATTTCATGCATGGAATAGACACCCTCTACCCCAACCCCCAAATTCATCATCTCTGCCTAATAAGATCATTTTCCTTTGAGGATCAGCTCAGGCGATACTTGTTCCATGAAACCTTTCCTGATATATTACAAATGTCCTTCCTTCTTCCCTTCCAACTCTAAGACCACTTTATTTGACCTCTTATGCAGTTAATCATTTTCTAATTTGTATTATAACTATTTGTATACACATCTAACCATACTACTAGATTGAAAAGTTTAAACCCCTTGTGATCCTGGGCAAGTCACTTAACCCCTGTCTCCCTTAGTTTCCTCAACTGTAAAATGGGGATAATAATGACATTCACTTCCATTATAGTATAACAGCACTTCCACAATAGCATTTACCGTTGTGAGGATCAAATGAGATAATATCTATAAAGTGCTTGGCACGTAGTACACACTTAATGCTTGTTCCCTTCCCCACTTTGCATGGGGGAGAGGGAGAAAGAGACTTACATCCCTAGCATCTAACACAGTGCCCTGGATATAACAGCATGTAAGAAGGCACTATGTTAGATACTATAATGGCAAAACATAATATAATTTGTTGAATTAAAATGAATTGAATAAAGTTGAGTTGGTCTACCATGAGGTATAGGGATAAGTACTAGATCTTCAATGGTTAAAGGAAATTTCCTTTACTAATACATATTGTCACTTTCTCTGAAATTTGTAGTTTTAGAGAATTGTCTAAGTACTGAGAAGTTCAGTGACTTGCCCAGGGTCACACAGGGTCACACAGCTGGTGTATGTCAGAGGCAGGACTTGACTAGGTCTTCCCACTCTGAGACCAGCTTCACTACCTCTCTTCCCCTCACTGCCTCTTGCCGTGAAGTATATAAACATATAAATCACTAGAAAGAGTTATCAGTTTTATTTTTAAGTCTGTCCAGGAATTAAGTATTCCACAATTTTCCTTGCTGGTTGTTCCAGTCTTTAATCACAGTCAAGAGGATGCCTAACCAAACTGTAATGATGCAACTAAGCCTATATCCTCTTAGAGAAAGAGAATATTTACCCTCCACAAAATTAATACTCATAAAGAGATTTTTTTTTTTTTTGCTTTTTTGGTGAGGCAGTCGGGGTTAAGTGACTTGCCCAAGGTCACACAGCTAGTAAGTGTTAAGTGTCTGAGGCTGGATTTGAACTCAGGTCCTTCTGACTCCAAGGCCAGAGCTCTATTCACTGCGCCATCTAGCTGCCCCTCATAAAGAGATTTTTAAAAACAATATGGTGGTTGTTGTCCTTGGTGCTCAAAGAAGACTAAAATGACATCACTATGTTGAGGTCAAGGTAAGTATATCCAACTGTGGCTAATGAGACCAATACAAACATAGAAGGCACTCCCACAGGTAGGGCACAAATAGTCTTTATGACCATTTGAAGTGGAGATATTTCTAAACTTGCACATCTCATGTTTCTTTTGAGCTACTACAATTCTGCTTTGCTCATAGAGCACAATTATCTTCTTTGACGTGGGCACACCATGCTGGGCAGTCCTGTGCCACTGTCTCCCACGTCTCACAATCAATTCCAAAGTTCTTCAGAGAGACCTTGAGAGTGTCCTTTTATCACTTCTTCTGACCTCCATGTAAGAACTTGCCTTGTGTGAGTTCTCTGTAAACTAGTCTTTTAGGCAAACATATATTTGGTATTCAAACATCATGGCCAGACCATTGGATTTGTGCTCTCTGCAGCAGAGTTAAAATGCTTCACCGTTTTAGCTCGAGAACAGATCTCAGTGTCCAGTACTTTATCTTGTCAGGTGATCTTCAGAATCTTCCTAAGACAATCCAAATGTGTCAGTTTCCAGCATGGCACAGGTATTCTGTCCAGGTTTCCCAGGCATACAATAATAAGGTCAGCACAACAGCTCTGTAGACCTTCACTCTGACAGGCAATCTATTAAGTCTTCTCTCCCATACTTTTCTTTAGAGCCTCCCAAGCATCCAGCTAACTCTGGCAATGTATGTCAACTCAGTGTGGAAATATACCACCAAGGTAAGTAAACTTATCCAGAGCATTCAAAATTTCTTTGCTTGCTGTAACTGATGTTTCCATGTATAGATGATATGGTGATGATTGGTGGAAAAACTCTGTTTTCTTTGTGTTGTTAGGCCAAAATTAGCCCAAGTGGCAGGGAATCAATTCTTTCTCTGTGGCATCTCAGTCTTAGAGGCAGCATTGAGTGCACAATCATCTGCAAACAAAAAAGTCTCACACCAACTCTCCCTACACTTCAGTTTTGGCTTACAGCCTTTTCAAGTTAAGTAATTTACTGCAAGTGCAATAGCTAGAGTGGTTTGCCATTTCCTTCTCCAGCTTATTTTATGGATGAGGAAACTGAGGTAAACAGGGGTAAGTGATTTGTCCAGGGTCACACAGCTAGTAAGTATTTGAAGTGTGATTTGAACTCGGGTCTTCTTGACTCCAAGTCCACCAATCTATCCACTGTGCCACCTAGCTGCCCTTCAGAAGGGAGATAAAGGGATAATAGGGAATTCTATTCTGAATCTGATTCTTCCCAATAAGCAGAAATTGGTTGCTAGGGTGGAAATGAAGGGAACCAGTGAAGTGACCAAGGAAGAGTAAGGGGGAAATAATCTGACATGGTCAGAACATTTGGAGAAAGCAAATTACAGAAGTTTTGGAGTGAAGGCAAGTCTTAAGAGACTTAAATTTGATAAGAGGAGCCTGGTCAAGGAAGCCTTCAAGAATAAATTCTGAAGACATAAAGAGAAAAAATTTCACCAAGAAGGAAAAAGAAAATTTACCTTAAGAGACCAATGTGGAGAACTCACCTAAGTTAGATTTTGAAAGGATATGAGACATTTTTTTCTGATATGTCAGATGTGTGGATGTTTTGCTTGACTATGCTTATTTACTGCAAGAGAGGGTTTTTTTTTTAATTTGGGGAGAAGTAGGAGGAGGAATAAGGGCCAATAGCAATAGGAGTGCCGAAAAAAACATGGGTCACAAGTATTTTTAAATGCACAAAAGAGAATAGAAGGAGGTTCAGAAAAAGACAGACAAATAGGACAGCTTTGAAACTAACATTTAATGAATTATATTCTTTACAAAGCAAACTACACACAAGTCTGGGTTTCCTGTACAATATTCTTTTTTCTGTCCTTCTGTGGATATGGAAATTATCATGTTCAACAATTTTTTTCAAGTCCGGAACAACAACAACAAAAAATTAAATTTAAAAAAGATGTGCAGAGGTAGTTAGGTGGTGCATGGATAGAACACCAGCCCTGGAGTCAGGAGGACCTGAGTTCAAATCCGACCTCAGACACATAACACTTGCTACCTATGTGACCCTGGGCAAGTCACTTAACCCTAACGCCTAGCCAAGAAAAAAAAAAAAAGGATGTGCAGAAGAGTGAAGGAAAGGAAGTTGCTGATGCTCAGAATAATCTGATGCTATTGAGAGAAACTAAAGACAACCAAAAGTGGGTGGTTTTGTTTGTTAGGTTTTTAGCTATGATGGGCAAAAGAGGATGATTAAGAGGATGCTCAAATGGATGGAATGGTGATACCTGATGACACAGAGAAAGCACAGCTCAATATTTACTTTGCTTCTGTTTTCTTTGCCAAAGACAAAAACCTTTGGACTAGGATGGATTAATAATAATAATGATGCCAATAGGAAGACAAGAGAAAGAAAAAAGAAGAAAGCAACAAAGACAGAAGAAAATTTAAGATATCTGATACCATAAACAATTGACCTGGAAAATAGGTCAAGGAGAATAATTAAAGAATCACTGGATTCACTGAAAACCAAGGTTAAAAACGAAAAGAAAAGAAAAAAGCCTATACACTCCATACACCAGATTTCAAGAAATCCTACATCTAAACTGTCCAGAAGTATTAAATAACCAGAGGGCAAAGTAAAAATAGAAAAAATCCACTGATCACTTCCTGGACAAAAGCACAAAAGAAAGACAGACACCAGCAAAGCCAAGGCCAGCAAAGGCAAACAAGCCAGTGGGCAGCCTCTTAGCATGAAAAGATGGACAGAAACATGTGGAGCCTGCAGGGTTCTGCGTCTGGAGCAGCAAAAACTCCCCCTCTGAGAAAGGCCCAGATTAGTCAGAAAGCTCCAGGGTGGGGCTTGGAAGCCATACAGAAGACTCAAAGAAAAAGATGGGTTTTCCACAAAGACAACATGAATACCTAGAAAAATGAAACAAGAGGTTAAAAAAAGAAAGAAAGAAAAGCCCTGTAGGAAAAAAGTAGAGAAAGGAGAATAAATAGTTTAGAAGAGAAAGTGGTAAAACTTACTCAAGAGACCCTCTGAAAACTAGAGAATTAATGGCTGCATGAGATAGCAAAAACAAAAAATTGAAAATTGTTTGTTAAAACAGCATAGGAAAGAATACTGCCAAATTCCTTCTGTGATACAGATATAGTCTAGATATAGAAACCAGAGAGAATTAAAGCCAAAACAAAAACTATAGGTTGACATCCCTAACAACATAAATGTAAAATTTTAAATAAAATATTTGCAGAGAGGCTAAAACAACATATCACAAAGACTTTAACATTATGACCAGATTAGCTGAACTTTCAGATGAGATTATATTTTTAATTTTACTTAATTGTTTTACTTTGGTATGAGAGACTTCTTATGAAGTGGGAGCAATCTTTAAATATTTGAAATGTAAAAACAAAACATATCAATAAAACAGTGTTAAAACAAGAAAAGAAAAATGGAAGAAAATATGAGATATTAATAACAGAGGATCTAGAAAACAGGTCAAAGAGAGACAATTTAAGAATCACTGAACCCCCTGAAAACCATGATTTTTTTTTTAAAGCCTGGACATTATATTTTAAGAAATTACAAATGAAAAGTGCCCAGCTCTATTAGAACCAGAGGGCAAATTAAGATAGAAAGAACCCACTGATCACTTCATGGAAGAAACTCCAAAAGGAAAACTCTTAGGAATGTCACAATCAAAATCCAGAGTTCCCAAATTAAAGAAAAAATACTGCAAAGCATCCAGAAACAATCTGACAGTTTCTACTACAAACAAGAAGAGATTTTGGAATACAATATTCCAAAGGCCAAAGATAGACTTACAACAACGAATGACTTATCCTGCAAAAAACGAGTATAATAGTATAGAAGCAAAAAATGTACTTTTATTGGGAGATCACTTTAAAAAATTTCTGATAGAAAGACCAAAGCTAAATAGGAACTTTGAAATGCAAATACTTGAGTCCAGAGAAACCCACAAAAGTAAATTTATTTTAGCAATGAAGAAGCTGTATGCTGTTATAGTGCTAACTGTCTAACAGAGGAAAAGAAACAAGTATCCCTTCATAACCTTAATGACTTCAGAGATTAGTAAGGGAGTTAAATTTAAAACAAAAATGAAAAACAGAGGTTCTGAGAGTGATTGTTGTTGTTATGAGGATTTGAAGAGGAGAAAATAGAATAAAAGGAATGATTTACTGTAAACAGGAAGAAGAAAGAACTTGCTACTTCTCATAATGAGTGGATGAAAAGAAATACCAACACGGAGGAAGATGAGGGAGTAGGCATCAGATAAACAAGAATTTATTTAGCATTTACTACATGCCAGGCACTGTGCTAAGCCCTTTACTAATATTTTCTCATTTGACTGTCACAACAACCCTAGGAAGTGGATGCTATTTTATCCCCATTTCATAGCTGAGGAAATTGTAGCAGATGGAGGTTAAGTGACTGGCCCAAAGGTACACAAGAGCTAGCAGGTGTCTGAGGTCATATTTAAACTCAGGTCTTCTTCACTCCAGGCTCAGCACTCTATTGTTTGTGCCTCTGAACACACACACACACACACACACACACACACACACACACACACACACACACACACACACATACACACAGAGTTCGGTGTGGAAATACATCAAACCCAATAACAAAACATAGGGATAGAAGGGGGGTATAGTGTAAGAGGGAGAATGATACTGAGGAAGGAATACATATAGTCACAACCAAAATAAATTTCCTGATTCTGAGAGAGGAAGGGTGGAGGACAGAGAAAAGAACGAGAAACAGAAGAGGTGCATTCGGGGAATAACTGAACAAATTGTGATAAATAAATGTAATGGAACATTATTGCCCCATAAAAAGACGTCAAAAGAGAATATCTTGGAGAATCCCAGGTAGTATGAATTGCCATAGAGTAAAGCAAACAAAACCAGGAAGACATTTTATACAAACAAGGATAACACTATAAAGAAAAACAACTTTGAAGGTCTTAAGAACTTCAATCAAAGCAGTAAGAACTCCAATCAAAGCGATGACCACTAATTTCTCCAGAAGACCATATGTGAAACCTCTTACCCATCTCTTAACAGAGAAATGATGGACACAAGATAACAAAAATACATGTTTTTGGTAAAGGCCACTATGTGTATTCATTTAGCCTAATTTGTTAATAGGGATTTTTTTTTTTGGTCTTTCTACTAGTTTTTAATTGATATGGTTAGCAACTGTGACGTAAAAAAAAAAGAGGCCACCGAAATATTTTTTTTAATGCACAAAAGAAAACAGAAGGAAGTTCAAAACACATAAGCAGGAAGGACAGTTTTAAAAGTGACATGTAGAATCCATTATATATACTTTTACAAAAGCAATTGGTATGAAATGGAGATTCATGGTTTCATACAGAATCTTTGTATGTTCTGCTGTGTGTATGGAAATGAATCTTTAAATTCAGAAGCTTTTAAATCTTCACTAGACACAGCCTCCTCAAACTATCACCCTATATCTTCCTCCCCCCTTCATGAACTCCTACAAAAAGTCATCATCTACCTCTCTTTCACTTCTCCATCCCTTATGATATATTGGCTTCCAACCCTACCACAAGATTGAAATCCCTCTCTTCAAGGTCACCAACAATCTCTTACTTGATAAACGTGTGGTTTTTTCTTAGACTTCAACTTTCTGTATTTCTCCAAATTATTTTGACATTGCTAACCACCCACACTTTCTGTATACTCTCTCCTCTCTCTGGTTTCATGACACTGCTCTTTCCTGGTTCCCCTTCTACCTGCCCAATCACTCCTTAGTCTCCTTTGCTGGATCATTTCCTAGGTCTCACCCTTTAATTATGGCTAATTCCTGATCCCTTTTTTTTTCTTGACTCTGCATATTCTTTCTTTCAGCAATCTCATTAGCCCACATGATTTCAATTATCATCTTTGTGCAGAGGATTTTCAGATCTACCTATCTAGCCCTAATCTATCTCTAGAACTTCATTCCAATTTGATTAGCTGACTGGCTGTTCCATAGTCATCTTAAATTCAGAATATCTCAAATGAAACTGATAATCTGTTTGTTCCCTTTTCCCAATCTCTCCTCAACTAACCCCTCCTTCACACTTCTCTATTTCTATTGAGGGCACCAAAGTTCTTTCAGTCATTCAGTTTTGTAACTTGTTATCCTCAACTTTTTCACCGTTCTCCCACACCAATCAGTTGCCAGGTCTTCTCATACCTCCACAACATCTCTCCCTTTTTCTCTGAACACATCCTTGCTACAAAGTTTCCAACCCTCATCACTTCTCATTTGGACCATTAAAATATTTTAGACTTATACTTGTACCATTTCCAATCTCTTCTATTTCCAATCTACCACTCATACAGCTACCATATCACTTCCCTCCTTAGGAGTCTGTGGTGGCTCCATATTACCTCTAACACAAGGCATAAATTTCTTAGCTTAATATTGAAAGACCAACATGCCTTTCTAGAATTATTCCACATCACCCCACTTCATCCATTCTATATTCTAACCAGGGGTGGGGAATCTTTGGCCTCAAGACCACATGTGGCCTCTTAGGTCCCTGGCTGCGGCCTTTTGACTGGGTCCAAGTTTTACAGAATACATCCTTTTATTAGGGGGATTTGTTCTGTGAAGTTTGGATTCAGTCAAAGGGTCACACTTGAGGACCTAGAGGGCCACATGTGGCCTCAAAGCTTCAGGTTCCCCTACCCTTGTTGTAACCCAGTTAGCCCAATTAGCCTGTGTCTTTGCACAAGCTATGCCACACACCTGCAATGTATTCCCTCTTCAACTCTACCTCCTAAAATCTTTACATTTTTCTAAGGTTCACCTCACATGCAACTTCCTACAGTAAGCCTTTCCTTATTGCTATTGTTAGCACATTCTATACAAATTATGATCTTATCTAGGGGTGTGGAACCAGAGGCCTCAAGGCCACAAGTGGCCTTCTAGTCCTCAAGTGCAGCCCTTTGACTGAATCCAAACTTCACAAACAAATCCCCTTAATAAAAAGATTTGTTTTATAAAATTTGGACTCAGTTAAATGGCTGAACCCAAGGACCTAGAAGGCCATGTGAGGTCTCAAGGCTGTAGGTTCCCCACCCCTGATCTTATCTATGTAAATATTTTACTTCCCCAGCAGAATGTAAGCTTCTGGATGGCTGGGGTCATTTTTTGTTTTGTTTTTGTAGTGGCTTTCATAAAGTTGGTACCTAAATCCATGACTGAATGAATTGTTCAAGTCACTTAACTAAGACTTCCTCTGTTGGCTGAGTTACCAGACACTATGAACATTCTTAATTGACTCAAACAGGGACAGTGTAACAGAGTAAAGGAGGAAAGAAACGCAAACTATTTTTTTAATGGTTATATTAAAAACTTTTAGCAAGTTAAAGCTGAATATAAAATATAATCTGTATTTGGCTTCTGCTTTTAAGGTGCTTATATGTGGAGTGAGTATAAAAGTCAGGTTAGTTATGAACCTATGATAAATCTAACAGAAGATGACATTTAAAAAAAACAACTATATAACATAGCTATATTCTGTATAACAAAACAAAATGAGGGTCATAGAAAGCTTAAGGCTAATAATAGACTATTTCATAGTTGCATATAGAGGAGGTTAATTTATTTTTTTTAGATCATTTTACTGGTTAACTTCAACCTTGTTTTACCTTTTCCTTTTAACTGCCATCCAAGGCAGTTACTTTCTCATGTTATAAGACAGAAGGAACAGCAGGTAGGTATCACCAGCTGCTAGCTAAACAGATGTCAAAACAGCAGTTGTTGCTATAATTAGCACTATAACAGACAAAAATACAGCAAGTTCTTAGTTGTGCCCCACTAAGTGGAAAAATAGACCATGGCAAAGGAACAAGGATGCTATGTTCTTTTCAGGGTTCTGATACACAATACAGACTGTATCGTTAGCCTTTTATTGAGTGCCTGTTTAACATATTCTGATTCTAATATTTTTCTAACCATAAAAAAAAAGCCAGCTATTCTAAAAAGATAGACAGAGGTAATGGAAGCCCATGACTACAACTTTCCCATTTCCCTGTTGTAGGAGGAGGTGGTGGTCAAATAAAGCCACATATTGGGGCAGCTAGGTGTCGAAGTAGAAAGAGCTCCAGCCTTGGAGTCAGGAGGACCTGAGTTCAAATCCTGCCTCAAACACTTGACACTTAGTAGCTGTGTTACCCTGAGCAAGTTACTTAATTCCGATTGCCTCACCAAAAAAAAGAGGGGAGGTAGCAACTAGGTGGCCCGGTGAATAGAGCACTGGCCCTGGAGTTAGGAGGACCTGAGTTCAAATCAGGTCTCAGACCAGACACTTCACACTTACTAGCTGTGTGACTCTGGGCAAGTCACTTAACCCCAATTGCCTCACCAAAAATAAATAAATAAACATAAATAAATAAAATACAGCTACATATTAAGGCTTTTTTTTTTAATTTTCTCAATTTCTACTGGTTCCAGAAAGAAGAGACCAATAACAATTGCCAGATCCAGGTATAATTCTCCTATTCTAATATGAACCAAAAATTAGCAAAGTAGCTAGGACCATATTTTAGCCTAGAATGTTACCAAAATAACATAATAAAATACATATGTATGCCATTACAGTAGACATTGCATTACAAAAGAATTCTTCATTTTGTAAAAGAATTTGATATGGAACAATTAAATAGAGCACTTTCAGAGGAAAATTAATATCATTCCATTTACAATGTTTAATTTGTACAATCTTCCTTATAAAGCAAGGTATATATATATCAATTGATAAATAAGTATTAAGCACCTACTATGCATCAGGCTCTGTACTATGTGTTGGAGATACAAAGACAAAAATTAAACCATTCCTGCCTACGTGGAGCTTCCATTCTGTTGAGATGATATTCTTAAGTAAATACTCTATAAATAGAGGATAGTGGGGGGGGGGGAGTGGAGAGGATGGATTCTGCAGCAGTTGGAGAAGATCAAAAAAGGTTTCACATAGGAGACATGGGCTAAACTTTGAAGGACAGCAGGAATCCTAAGAAGCAGAGATAAGAAGGGAGTGCATTCCAGGAATGGGCTGTGGGGTGCATATAGGTAGACTGTATAAAGGCACAGAAAGAGGAGCTAGAGCTTTGTGTCTGAAGAACAGTACGAAGAGCAAATGAATTGGACCATAGATAACAACATATTTCTATCATCTGGGGAATTTCTAATTTTTTCAGGACTCAATTTCCTGTCAAGCAATAAGAAATCATTTCTGGGCCCAATGGACTGGGACATTGCACATGCTCCCTTTTCCCTAAGAGACCCCTGTGCCTTAGATAAAAGCAGAAAATCTGAATTAGGTGTCTTGGGAGAACCATACTTCTCACGCAAGCAGTTAGACTTCCTTTTCTCACATTTTTCAGCTCAGTAAGCCCTCATCCATATGCTTCAAGGATAAATCATTTATAGTTTAGGTTATGCTCCTGTATAGGGTCTCCCACAAAAGGTGAGGGATTAGGAAGGTATTCAACATACAGTATTAACTGGGTATGGTAAAGGTATTTATTTTCCTATATAAACACACATATATACACAAAGCTAAGAAACAGACTCACGCACTCATAGGTAGAAGTACATAAAACAGGATTCAGTAACAATGTATAATTACTATTACAATCTCTCTGGATACTGAAACTTAAGCTTCATCTAAACATGAAACAGTTTGAGGGACAGTTGATTAGGCACTCTGTATTTCACATGGTTCCATAAACTTAGTCTCCCTCAAAGTTCACATTTTCTAAAAAGTAAGTCAAGGTTTCGACTCCTCCTCTTGTTAACACTTGTCTTCTCTGATGAGGAACTTCCTTTACTGTGAGCCAGCTTCACATATTGCACCCAGGACTTCTAGAAATTGAAAATATCACTAAGCTTGGACACATTCACCCATAGAACAATGTTATGTCACTATTCAGGAAGGGATGTAAAGCAAAAAAGATAGTGAGGGGTCCAGGTATAATAAGCATTTGTACAAGGACCCATGGAAGGTGGAAGTGGTGACAGGACAAGAATAACAAACTCTACACCCCCGTCCCCTCTAGGAAGTCTAGAGACCAAGAGCACTACATGCCACATGACAATGTTCAACTAAGAGCTCAAGCTTGAAGCTGTCTCTTCTTCCTGAGCAGAAGCTGCGTCAGAGGCTTCTCTAGCTCAGCAGCCAAGGACGTGATAGCATTGTCACCTATATGCATAGAGTCAGCAAAGACAACTATCCCACACCACAGAGTGTTAAGATGCTACATCATATATTTATCAAGTGAGAAGACATGTTGACTATCCACTAGGTATAAACATGGCCTATATACCTCCCTGGGTGCCGCACAAAGGGTGTTTGATTGGCTAATGGATTTGGCCACCTTCTGGGTCCTATAAAAAACTAGCAAACTACTCGAAACTGGAAAGGCAAGTGCTTGGCATTTGAGAAGTGTTCCAGCTAAACTCACGATAAGGAACTGGGGGATGGGGTAAGAGCACTCCTCAACATGGCTAAAAGTCTTGTAAGCTTCAATGGGTATGAGGGATTTTGGACTCTCTTCTATGGCCCAGCAGCCTCTCCTGAATGGCTGATAGCAATGTCTGCACTAGATGTGATAAGGAACACAGATTCAACACTATACAAAGATCCCATCAGAAAAGCTACACTCTAAGAGGACTCTCATGAGAATTCCATCAAAAGGACTTCAGGAAGTGAGTTACCACTTTGCCACATGTATTCTCTGAACTTGAACATACTTTCACTTGGACTCTGTATGTACTGTTAGGAAAGTGTGGGTCACAGACTTTTAAGGGGAATGTTTGTACCAACCATACAATCTTAGCAAATATCCCTTTCTAGAAGCTAGTTACTGTGTGACTATGGGCAAGTCACTTTCCATTTCTAAATCTGCATCCTCATTTATGAGTTGATTGGACTTCATTTCCAACAGTTCCTCCAGCTCAGTCTTTCTATGATTCTCTGAACATCTACAAAAAAACTAATAGAAATACCAAAAAGAACAGGGCCACGGACTTTCAGCAGACCTTACAAATCTTCCTTCCAAGATGTAAATCAATACTCTGTAATTGCTCAACAAGCTTTGAATCCAATCACACAATTACCAAGCCCACATTTCATCTTGTCTACAAAGATATGATGGAGAATATCAATTAACTTCCTTGATTTACCAATTCCAAGTTGGATATTGAGTCACTAGGTGCTTTACAACTCCACTGTAGACATAAGGAGATAGCCTGAGAGGGCTTGAGAAAAGCCAACTTCCCTCACCACTAGAAATTGGTAGTTGTCATAGAGAAGTCTGTTTTAGTCGCCTCTGGTAGATAATTCAGACCCAGATGAACTTCCAGAACCAATTAAGTGTTGTTGAAATGCAGGAAATCATAAGACTTACCTGAAGTAGGTGTCGATTCTCCCCCCAGACATTAAGCCCTGTAAAGACCAGAACCATGTTTCCTTCTTCCAGGCTTACTATGGCTTTGCTTTCTCTCTTTCCATTGGCTCATGAGTTATTATCTTTAATATACAGACAAGTTTGTGATTTCTTTCCAGAGACAGCCTTTGGTTACATCTTTATGTACTGCCTGAGACTTAGCCTTATATCCAATCCTGGCATGGCTTAAGACTTAGACCTAACACCAGTCTTACACTAACCCCATCAAAAAGAGGAGGGAAGTTAATCTGACACAACTAATTCTTTATGAATCCAGGCTGAATCTTACTTTCTTCTATGGAACTCATTTTATTTCTTCTTTCAAAAATCACTAAGCCATTTGCCTATCTCCAACTTTTTGAATGGAAGTTCAAATTGCCATTCTCCAAAATCCAGTAAAAATGAAAACTTATGATATCTATAAGTTTTTTAAATATCTTTGGAACATGATTCATTTGGACTAGAAGCTCTAAACTCCATTAAGAATAGTTAAGTATTCTCATTATCATCAGGCCACAGTATTAAGCTTATCTTACTAATTTTATGAATACAAGTATATATGTGGTATATATACTTGAATATATACTGAATGGCTGATGGCAACGTCTGCACTAGATGTGATAAGGAACACAGATTCAACACTATACAAAGATCCCATCAGAAAAGCTACACTTTATCTAAGAGGAATCTCATGAGAACTCCATCAAAAGGACTTCCAGGAACTGAGTTACCACTTTGTCACATGCATCCTCTGAACTTGAACATACTTTCACTTGGATTCATACCCAGAATGTCCTATCTTAGAAGAGACATGGCCATTTTCTCTTAAGGGTTCTTGTTCCTTAGACTATACTAACTAGTTCTTTGATATTGTTAAGAATTTGGACCAAAGTAATTCCCTTCATACCCTTCTCCTACCAAATGAAAATGTAAGCAAAGAATGACAGGAATTTATAACTATTGCTTTTAGAATAGATTTTCAGCAATTATCCAGGAAATTGAGGCTCTCCAAAACTACTTAAGATTTCTTGTGCCACAGTCCAAAAACCCAAATCCCATTCTGACACAATTCATAAAACCTCTTTCAAGTAGAAGGTGTGATGAAAATACCACCTATGTTCCAAGTCTATTTTATGGCCAACCCTAAATATTTCCTTTGCAAATTTATTCTAGTGATATAAATTCCACTCAACTTTAAAAAAAAATTATTAAGTACTAAAGTAAAAAGCAGCAAAGAAACAAAGACACAGAAAAAAAAATGGCCCCTGCTCTCCAGGAGCTTACATTCTCCTGAAATCCAATCATCTTGGCATAAATAATATCAATGAATAAGCTTAAGTTTTAATAGGGTCTCTAAATCCCAAATGTATGCCCCAGTAAGGCAATATTAATCCACCATTTCAGGTCTATACAGAAATCAATAAGAACTGTTGAACAGCCTCTACATGCAAAATACTGGAAAATATACTTTCAGGAGATTTTTTTTAACTGTGTATGTGTGTGTACACATGTATATAGGCATATTTATGTACATATATATGCATATGTGCACATATATACACACCACATATATACATGCACATATGCACACATAAATACATACATACACACATATTCTCACCTTTAAGGAAACTAGAAGGAAAAAACATATGGAAAAAAGAACAAAGACACCAACCAAAATTAATATAGCACAAATGGTGCACTAAAGTAATTTGGTCTTAAAGTTTGGCAAAGAACAAGTACAAGAGAGGGCTCAACAGGTAAAGTAGGCAAACTCATGCAATTCATAAAACCCATAACTTCATTTATCACTAACCAAATAGTTCTTTGGAAGGTTAGTTCCACAGCTCCAATCCGTGCAATACTTCAGCAGTTCAAGACCCAGGCAGGAGACATGCTGGGTCAGATAATCAAGTATCATGTTGGTTAATAATAAGCTATCCTCACATAAGAAAAGGACATCACTAAACAAATGAATCAAAAGTGGATTAATCTGAGTTGCTTTTAGGTAGTGATAATTGTATATATTTTTACCTGGCTAGTCTGTTATGACCAAGAGCATACTTATTAAGTGCAGAACAAACTAAAGTTTTATTAAGTGCTGAACAAATTAAAAAAGCTAATGAAAACACATTATGAAACAGGAATTACAAAACAGTCTATACAACACTGTCAGTGAAAATGCCAAAACCTATCAGTTTATAACATAACGGACAAGTCCTCCTCCACGGACCTCTGACAGCCGTCGGCAGTGCCTTAAAATGTTCAGTATCACATGAAACCGCTTGTCAACTTTCAAATTCGTGAACTCTTTTATATCAGCTTCTACTACAAAGTACTGGCCTGAAAAGAGATTTATTTGTAAAAGGTTAACATCACAGGTAACAGTAATGCATAAATTGTAAATCTGTATTATATTACCATTTGCTAACATAAGGTGTCTAACTAGTACTCTTACAATGTTAAAAAAAATTTATCTAGTAAAGTTGCATAATATTTAATGTGGCAATTTAATAACATATGCATTAACCTTCCATCAGTGTCCTCTGAACAATTCACTATTGTAATTCTAAGAATAAAAGACTTAGTGCTGGTCCTTAAGAGACAAATTTAAGAAGGGCTCTTACATCTAAAAATAAGTTTTACCTTCTCATTTTTCACCTGGCTGTACTGCTTCTGGACTCTTCTGATTTCTCTGCCATGCCCTTAAGAAGGTCATTATCGGGGGCAAGTAGGTGGCGCAGTGGATAAAGCACTGGCCCTGAAGTCAGGAGGACCTGAGTTCAAATCCGGCCTCAGACTAAACACTTGACACTTACTAGCTGTGTGACCCTGGGCAAGTCACTGAACCCCAATTGCCAAAAAAAAAAAAAGCTCATTATCATCATCCTACAAGATCCATCAGCCTTGGTACTTCACCTCAGCACAACCCCAAGATCCTCTAATTGGAAAATTGAAGTCATGAACTCCAAATCCTCCATCTAAAGAGGGAGTTCAGCTCAGAACATTTCCTTTCTTACCTGGCTAAACTACTGGATTTCTCTGACTTCTTCTCCATGCTCTTGTGTTAGCAAGTACCTTTCCCAACCCTCTCCTCTTGTCCCCTCCAGCTTTTAAGCTTCCTTTGTGTTGTATGATGTCTTAGTCCATTAGAACGTAAGCTCCTTCAAGGCAGTGAATATTTTTTTCTTTGGTATTTTTATCCTCAGTACTTAGCACAGTGCCTTGGCATATGGTAGGACCATAATAAATGTTCACTGATTACTGACTTCTGTGGCTGTATCTATATTAATTCCATCCATTAAAGTCTTCTTCCAATGCCTCAACTGTGCCACAGAAATGACCCTACGTTCCCCAAGCTATAATGGCAGACCATACCACACTGAGAAGCCTCAGAATATGGATGACAGATTGTTAGCCTAAGTTGGGAAAAACTCATCATAAGAGGTTGGTCACCAGGTGATGATTTTTTTTTGTTCCTAGAAACTCATGAATATACATAATAAATATATATCAACAAGGTAGAGTTCTGCATTAAGTACCCATACCAGTGCATATCACAGACTCCTTAAGAAGTTATACTAACTATAGCTGGAATAGACAGGTTTTCTCACTTACCTTTGGTATCTTTGGTTTCATCTTCAATGAATCTATGATACAGATTTCTGATAGAAGAATTCATAGTTTTTTTGGGCAAATTTAGGATTCTATATTTACTAGCCACTGCCTTGTTGATTTCTTTAATAAAATCATTAATTTGACAGTATGTCAGACGAGATTTCATATACCTGAAAACAATTACAGGGACAAGAAAGTTTATACAAAGTACCTCCCCCACACACAATTTTATTTTCTTTGAAAATTTTTTACATTAGATCACTGAATTTGAGTAGATTTTGAAGAGAGAATTTTTTCATTTCACACTACAGTCTCATTTTCAAAAATTCTGTGCCACTTACAAAATGAAAGACATATTCTCTAGCATTTTAAGATTAAAAGAAGATGGTAGCCTCTCAGTACCTATGTTTCCTAATAAAAGTTTCTGTACATCAAATAGAAATGGTTCTACTCTTTACTTATAGACCTATTTTAAATGTTATTGTTTCTAAAAGGCAGATTAACCTGAACATAACATTTTATTTCTTTATAAATTTTTAAATGGTTACAGGGAAAGAAAATGGTTAACAGTAAGTGCTACACTGTAGGCATCCAACTGTCTACAAACAGAAATGGAGGTTGTAAAAGAAAGAGTAAAGGAAGAAGGGCAAAGGATACTTCTAAATTTAATGGTGTCCATAACTAGAGTTAGAAGAGCAGAGATTAAGGCTCTTCTCTGCCCTCAAGATCCCCCATTCCTTTAATCATTCTATCACTTTTTATCTTTTCTACTCTAACCTGTAGTAATAAGCTAAATCATAACTTGCCTTATTCGTAACTCTTTTCCTACCCATCAAAGCTTGGTACGTTCTTTAGTTCCAAACAAGAATGCTTTACATTTTCAGTGAGTACAACAAAAATATAACTTACTGGTTTGCTTTTGATTATCTTCTTCAAAAGATATCAGCTTCATTCCCTCTGGTTAAACAGTGAAAACTAGATACCTTGAATACATCTATTACCTATCTGCTAAATTAGTTTAAATCTCCCTGACTGCAACACTTACTCTTCCAAATACCATATAGGCTACCAGTATTCCTGTTGATTTCTCCCTTTTGTCTCTCCTTGGTTTATAAAAAAAAGAGAAAAATAAGAGAAGGAACTAAAATAAGTAAAATCCCCTGTTCCCATTATATTCATTAAACAAGTGATAAAATTATATTTTATATTCTAGAAAACACCTTGATACCAACTAGCCATATGACCTTGAACAAGTTATTTGACCTTTTTAGGCCTCAGATTCCCAATCTATAAAAAGAGACTAGATCAAGCACTCTTAACTTGTTTTGTGTTACAGAACCCTCTGGTCATCTAATGAAATCTACAAGTCCCCTTCTCAGAATAATATTTTTAAATGCATAAAGTAAAATAGAAGGAAACCAATTATACTGAAATACAGTGAGGTGGTGGTTGTTGTTTTTTTAAAATCAAGTTCATGGAACCCAGATTAAGAATCCTGAACTAGATGATCTCCTGGGTCCCTTTTAGTACAATGGTCATATGGCTCAAGATTATGGAAAAACTGAGGTCAGTTCTCAAAACATAAATGAAGTAAATTTGTAGAAAGATAACAAAATCAAAACAAAAACAAAATGTTAATAAAAAGAAGGCCTCTAGATATCTGGTCCACATGAAAGAGTTATGTTACAACTTCTGTATTGACAGGCTTGCTTATTTAAATAAAAAGACATAGTTCTTAAAATATAAAACTATCAAAGATATCAATCATTTCACATTTACAAAATGAAGATTTAAAATTCTGTAACTTGTAACTGTTCCTTAATAAAAACAGAACAATAGGAGAATTACACAGGAGGAAATCTAGGAGATTTAAAACAAAACATATCAATAAAATCTGTTTTTTAAAAACAACAAGCACCATTCTCCAACATAAGAGGTCAAAATACATGAAGTCATTTTCAAATGAAATGCATTGGAAATAAAATGGATTCCCATCACTTGGCGAATGGCTGAACAAACTGCGGTATATGGATGCAGTGAAATATTATTATGCCATAAGGAATGATGAATATGAAATATTCAGAGAAAGCTGGGAAGACCTATATGAACTAATGGAGAGTGAAATGAGAACCAAAACAATTTATAGTAAGATCACAATTCGTTGTTCACTTATGTCTTACTCTTCATGATCCCACAGATCACAGCATGCCAGGCCTTTCTATCCTGCTCTATGTTTCAAAGTCTGTCCAAGCTTTTCCCAATGAGTCCTGTCTTTTATTCTGTGTCCAAAATAAAAATCTTCAACTTCAGTATTCAACCTTCCAATAAACAGTCTGAATTAATTTCTTTAAATATTAACTGGTTTGACCTCCTTGCTTTCCAAGAGACTCTCAAAAGTCTTCTCCAGCACAATTCAAAAACATCAATTCTGCCGTTCTCAGCTTTCCTTACAGTCAAGCTCTCATAGCCATACACTGCTACTGGAAAAACCACAGCTTTGACTATATGGACCTTTGTCAGCAAGATGATGTCTTGCTTTTTAACATGCTGATCATTTGTCATCGTTGTCCTTCATAACTGAAGAGGACCAAAATGACATCATAACGTTGGGGTGTACAGTGCATCTGCCATAGCTGATCAGACCAATATGAACTCAGAAGGTTCTACCATAGGTTGGACACAAATAGTCCACATGAACACTTGGGAAGGATATGTCTGCATCTCACATTTCTTCTCAACTACTGCAATTTTGCTTTGCTCATAGAACACAGCACCTCCTTTGATGTAGACACACACTGGACAGTTCTCTACCATGTCTCACAATTGATCCCAAAGTTCTTCAGAAAAGACCTTGAGGGTATTCTTCTATCACTTCTTCTCATCTCCTGTGAGTGCTTGCTTTGTGTGAATTCTCTGTAAGATAATCTTTTAAGCAAATGTATGTTTTGCATCCCAACACTATGTCTAACCCATTGGAGTTGTGCTCTCTGCAGTACAGTCTGAATGCTTGTTAGTTCACCTCGAAAAGGATGTTTCCAGTACCTTATCTTGCCAGGTAATCTTAAGAATCTTCCTAAGACAATTCAAAAGGAAGCAGTTCAATTTTTTAGCATGGTGCTAGAATAATGTCCAGGTTTCACAGGCATACCACAATGATGTCACAGCACAATGGCTCTACAGATGTTGTATACAGAACTCTGATTTGCCACAGCTTTCTTTCCAAGGAGCATCTTTTAATTTCAAGGCTGCAATCACCATCTGAAATGATTTTTGAGCCAAGAATATAAAATCTGACACTGCTTCCATTTCTTCCACCTGTATTTGGCAGGAAGTCATGGGACCAGTTGCCAAGATCTGACTTTTTTGGATGTTAAGCTTTAAGCCAGCTTTTACATTTGTCTTTTTCACTCTCAAGAGGCTTCTTAATGTTTCTTTACTTTCTCCCATCAGAATGGTATCATCTGCATATCTGAAATTGTTGATATTTCTCCCTGCAACGTTAATTCCAGCTTTTGATTTGCCCTGCCTGGCATTTTCCATGATGTACTCTGTATATAAGTTATATATATAAAGTGACAATATATAACCTTGTCATATTCCTTTTCCAATCTTAAACCTATCAGTTGTTCCTCGTTCAGTTCTAACTGTTGCTTCTTGGCTCAATTACAGGTACTCCCACACTTTTGAGGACTTGCCACATTTTGTTGTGATCCACAGTCAAAGGCTTTAGTGTAGTCAATGAAGCAGAAGTAGCTATTTTTCTGAAGCTCCTTTGCTTTCTCCATAATCCAGCAAATGTTGGCAATTTAGTCTCTTGTTCCTGTTTGAAAACTAGCCTGCCCCACCACTCACAAAAAGGTGGCAGGGAAGCTCAGTGGTGATACGGACAGAGCACCAGCCCTGGCCTCACACACTCAGTAGATGGGCAAGTCACCCTGGGCAAGTCACTTAATCCTGCCAAAAAAAACAAAAAGCCTGCTCTTCCAGCAACCTCAGTTCACATATTGCTGAATCCTAGCTTGCAGAATCTTAAGCACAACCTTGTTACTGGGTGAAATGAATGCAACTGTTCAGTAATTTGAACATTCTTTGGTATTGTACTTTAGGATTGGGATGTAAACTTATCTTTTCCAATCCTGTGCCATTGCTAAGTTTTCCAAATTTGCTAGCAATTTGAGTGCAGCACTTTAACAGCATCATCTTTTAGGATTTTAAACAGCCCAGCTGGAATTCCATAATCTCCACTAGCCTTATTGTTAATAATGCTTCCTGAGGTCCACTTGACTTCATTCTGTAGGATGTATGGCTCTAGATCAGTAACCCTATGGTTATTGGTAATGTTAATCTCTTTCTTATATAGTTCCTATTTTTTTTTTTGCCATTGCTTCTTAATCTCTTCTACTTTTGTTAAGTCCCTATCATTTTTTTATTATGCCCATTTTTACAAGACATATTCCCTTGACATCTCTTAATATTCTTGAAAAGATCTGTCTTTCCTATTCTACAGTTTTCTTCTATTTCTTTGGATTGCTCATTTAAGAAAACCTCATCTCTCCTTGCTATTCTCTGGAATTCTGCATTCAATCGGGTATATCTTTCCCTTTCTCCTTTACCTTTTGTTTTCTTTCTTTCCTCAGCTCATCAGCTCTTTCCTCAGCCTCATCAGTCATTCCTTTTTCTTTGGAATGTTTTCTGCTGCTGCCTCCTAGACAATAATGTGATCCTTTGTCCATAATTCTTCAGGCACTCCAACTACAAAATCTAATTCCTTAAATCTATTCATCACTTCCCCTTAATATTCATGGAGGATATAATTTAGGTAATACTTAAACATTCTGACAATTTTCCCTGCTTTCTTCAATTTAAGTCTGACTTTTGCAATAAGAAGCTCATGCTCTAAGCCACAGTCAACTCCAGGTCTTGTTTTAACTGACTGTTTAAAGCTTCTTGACCTTTGGCTGCAAAGTATTTAATCAATCTGATTTTGATATTGACCATCTGGTGATGAACATATGTAGAGTCTCCATTTGGGTTGCTGAAAAACTATTTGCTATGCCCACTGTTATCCTGACAAAACTCTATTGGTCTCTGCCCCATTCATTTTGTACTCCAAGGCCAAACTTGTTTTTCTAATTATCTTTTGATTTCCTACATTAGCATTCCAATCCCCTATGTGACATGAATGTGACATTTTTTGGGGGGGGGAGTATTATTTCCAGATGTAAGTCTTCATGGAACTGATCAACTTTGGCCTCTTCAGCATCAGTAGTTAGAGCATAGCCTTGTGTTACTGTCATGTTGAACAGTTTACCTTGAATTTGAACAGATATCACTGTCTTTTTTGCAATTATACCCCAGTACTGCTTTTTCTCACCCTTGTACTGACTACGAGGGCTACTCCATATGATAAGGAAAACAACCTTGAAAAACTGTAGATGTTAATGATGAAGCATGTTTCCTATTCCTTGGAAGAAAAGGAATATAGACTATAGTTAGATTCTTTAACCTTTTTTGTCATGAATGCTTTTGGTAGTCTGGTGAAGCCTATGGACTTTTTCTATTTTTTTCTTTTTCTTTTTTGGTCGAGGCAATGGGGTTAAGCGACTTGCCCAGGGTCACACAGCTAGCAAGTGTTATGTGTCTGAGGCTGGATTTGAACTCAGGTCCTCCTGAATCTAGGGCCAATGCTCTATCCACTAAGCCACCTAGCTGCCCCCTAGACTTTTTCTCAGAGATACATCTACACATGCACAATACAAAATACAGAAAATGACAAAAAACACAAAACAATTATAACAAAAATTATCAAAATACTTTTTTAAAAAGGTCATGGACTGCAAAATTAAGAACCCCTGGATTAAAGGTATATTTTCAGACATGGAGAGTATGTTGATGTGTTTTTCATGACTCAACACTTTTGTAAAATGCAAAAGTCTTGAGGAGAGATGGTTTAGTGGGTAGTATTAGAGAAGCAAAAATAAATAAATATGATAAAAATATAAAGGAAAATTAAAAAGTTTAGAGACACAAACAGGAAAATTTGTTATTATCTTATTAAATTTAATATGCACTTAAAACCCTGTAAGTTTACATTTTCATATAGAATCTTTTTTGTTCTTTTCAGATTTGCTTGTTAATCAAATTCATAAAAGGAAAAATAAAAAAAGATTCAAGCAATGTGACTCCAGCAGACATTATATTCAATATAATCAAATTTATAACTAAGTCAACTATATATAAATCCTTTATTAAAGAAAGTATTAAATTTAAAAAAACTTGCATACTTACCCAGGCACATTATCGAATTCATCAGAAGTTAATAGTAAAATTTCTTTAATTGGTTTTTGCTCTTTTGAGGGTTTCTTTGAGTGTTCAGATGCCGTAATTTTAACTTGTTCTTCAGGATTAGCATTTGGTTCCACCACACTATGGAATAAGGGCAGAAAGAACATATATGAATCATGAAAAGTCAGCAGAAAACTAGAAAGTTTACAAAAGAATATGCACAGGTATGTGTAGTAAATAGGAATAAATTCCTCCTTTTATAACAAAATCTATAGAAATTGTTACATATATTTTTCTATTTCCATTGCTTTCCTGAAATTAAGAAAGGAATCACACAGCAGGTAGCATTTCAGCTGGAGCTTAATGCAATTAAGTTCCAGGAGATAGAAGTGAACAGGAAGTGTATTTCAGCTGTGGGGGCCAGCCGTATAAAGGCAAGGAGATAAAAGGTAAAATGTTATAGATGAACAGCAGCAAGCAGATAAGTTTGGCTGGAACACAGTGTGTGAAGAGGAATAAGGTAGAATGACAGAGGTGATTTTATTTTTTCTCTGAAGCAACAGAGAATTAATGAAGATTCCCAAGCAGAGGTATGACTTGGTCAGACAATGCTTTAGGAATATCAAGCTGCTAGCTATCTAGAAGCTGAATTAGAAAGGAGAGGGGCTCAAGGCAGGGAAAACAATGGTTAAAATAGTCTGGGAAAGAGGTGGTAAGAGTTTGATGGAGGGTGGTGGTCACATTATGTGGAAAGACAGGGATGGATATGAAAGATATTGTAAAGGTGGGATTTTCAAGATTTTAAAACTGACTAGGTAAGGGAAAGTAAAGAGTTGAGAATGACTCAAGCTATGAACCTGAATGAGTGGAACGATGTTGGCACCTTCAACCAAGATAGGGAAGCTAGTAAGAGAGGTAAGTTCTGGAAGAAGCTAACAGATTCTCTTTTGGACATGTTATATTTGAGATGCCAAGGAGACACCAAATAGAAATTTCCAGGAGACTGTTGGTTATGTGGGACTGCAATATAGAAGAGAGATGAAAAATAGATGTGTCCAGGAAGTTTGGTCAACAGTGCTAAACAATGCAAAGAGATCAAGAAAGCAAAGGATTTAGAAAAGATCAATGGCTTTTGCAATTAAATAATCCTTATAATATTGGCAAAAGCACTTTCATTTGATGATTGGGTAAAAAACTATATTGGAAGAGAAGTGAAGAAATTCTGGCAAAGAGTGGGCTCTAAGCCCTGAGACTGCTTCTTATTTTACATTTTTAAATACCAGGTAATAAGAATCTCTCAATAATAGAAATGTGCTTACCAGCTCTGGACGACTTTGGGCAAATGGGGAGGAATATTTTTCTTAAGGTTATATATTTCTTTGTAATCTCCATCAAGGGATTCCTGTAACTCCTGAAGAAAAACAAGTTCTATATTTTTGTATTGAAAAGTTATTTTAAATAGCATTCTACAAATATCTGCCAAAATTAAAAATATATTAGGCTACCTAGGTAATATTAAAGTATGACCATGGCCTTGAATTTTCAGGAAGCTGAATCATTTGTAAGCTATTGGATGAATATAACTACCTAAAACTGGTTTGTATTCTGAAAACATTCTTGGATTGTATTTTGTCTTTCCCCATTGGATTTTTCATACAGCATTTCCTATCATTACATTAATAGTATATCATTTTTTAAAATTGAATATTTTTTCCCTCAAAACTAAAACTGTCCTAATATTTATCAGTAGAGAAAACTGTACCTGGGAATTAAATGCACCCCAATACTACTCATATTTGCCAAGATCATAGCCCTAATAATGCATCAGTGTATTATTGTGAGAAAAAAAAAAGTTGTTCTCATAAACTCACATTTATGTAGTATTTAAGGTTTACAAAGTGCTTTCCTAAACATAATGCTGATATAAGTAGCATATATTACTCTCATATTACAGATGAGGAAACTGAGGCTAAGTTAAATAATTTACCCTTGTCAAATAGCTATTAAATGTCAGAGCAAAGATTCAACTCTGAAACTCTTAATACCAAGTCTAGTGCTGTTTAATTTTCCATTTAAATTGCTTAAGTACTCTCATTCTTTTAGGCTTACTTAACTTGATTCAACTTACAGGCTGTGGCCTCATATTCATTTACATAAGAAAATATACTGCTTCTTTGGATTCATGTCACCTGTCTCCCAATAATGCCAACAGAAATTTCACAGGTAGGCATTTAATGCCAAGTTCAACATTTCCCACCCAAGATCTAGCCTTTAACCTATACATTATTGGCCTAAGGTATCTTCAAACTATTATGGTTAGAATGTTTGAGACCACTAACCCAGACAACTATTTCTAATACGATAAATAAGTGTTTATTAAAAACTTATTAATCACTTACTATGTGTAATATACTGTTAGGTACATAGCAGTTTTCCTCTGAAGAGATCAACAAGCTTTACAGGTGTTTCATTTATTCTCATTAACAATCCTATAAAGTATGCACTGTTATCTCTATTTCCACAGGCTAAGAATCTTGATAAGGACACTTTCCCTGGCTGAATTTACTCAGTCCAATCCCCCACCCTCTCATTTTCCTGATGAGGAAAGAGACTCATTAAATGACACCACCAGTTACTGAAAGAAATGAGAATAGAACCTAGCTCTCTCAAGTCCTAGAGTCTAGTCCTTTTCCTATTTACCTACTTTCTAGTTTATCTGTTAAAACTATTTTGCTTTACAAAAAGAAGTTAAAAACAAAAGTCATTTACTTGGAAGATCAAAAAGTCCTTAAAAGCACAAGGCACAAAAGTATAAAATGAAGAATTGCTTTCCTAAGCCATAAAGAGAAAAAGAAATAGAATCCAGAAGCCCTTTACTGTCTGATTTCAGAGACATGCCTACTGCAAGCAAAAGAGAGTCCGATTCCCACAGAGACTGCAAAAGTATGCGTCACTTGGACAGAATTCAAGAGTAGAGATAACCTTTTTCCTTTCTCTATTTTGCCTCTTTGACTACAGCATACAATATATTTCTAGATATGGGAAAACGAAGTCCTACCTCCTGTAGGGTCTGGAAGATTAATCTTTAATGAAGCCTGATACTAAGCAAAGCTGATGGGCTATGAACTTTGATACATTCTTTTGTCAGGCAGGGTGCAATAAAAGAGAAAAGTGGGATTTGTTTTTAAAATTGGGTTTTCTTAACTCCCCAACTTGTTTGCCCTCCTTAACAGACAACCATGAAAGATGGTTGATGGGCACTTCAGGGGAATAATGATATGGACATAATAGGATAGAGAATTTATGAGTGCTGATACATAAAAAAGAAGTCATTAAAGCTGAAAATTAATCTCCTTGCCTCCTAGGTGACCAAGAATAGGTCATGACATTGCTTTAAGTCTCAGATTCCTCATTGGTAAAATGAATGAGTTAAACTAGTTACAGTATCTTACAGTGATAACACTGTATTGGATCTTCTGGCTTTCAAAGCAAAGTTAGGTTGTGTTAATTTATAAACTTATCTGAATATATTTAAATGCCCTCATTCACACTAGTAGGTGAGCTGATACTTTCTGGAAAATTTTCAAAAAGATAAAGTTCTAATACTTGGTTTAACTTTGTATAATTTTAATTCATTAAGTCTTACACCATTTTCCCATGGAAAATTGTAAACAAAGTTCTCCTGCACTTGAAAAATAGCTACTTCCTTTGGTTAACTACCTTTACGTTAAAAACTTGAAGTCTAATACTTGAAGCATTGAAAAATATAGCAAACCATTTCTAAGGGGAAGATTTTGGGGGGGGAGTGGTGGAATACACACATGCATATATTCCTACATTTATACACACACATATAAAGGTTTTGGGATATGGTCCACTGAGAGTAACAATTTTGTACTCTTTCCATTATAAACTTATAATTCAGTACACCACTGGTTTGTGATAATGGATATGATGAGTTTCATCATTTTGAGATGGTGCTTTTGAAACTTTTTTTCAGAATTACCTTTTCTTTGCAAAAGACAAAAATTTCAATTACCCTAAGTGAATTCCTGACATGTTCTTGATATTGAATCTCCAGCTCCAACTTGTTTAAAAGGTCATTTAGAAGAGTCATTTCATTTCTAATTTTCTGAAATACAGTCTTTAAGGCTGGATCATGTCCTGTTGAACATAAAGATAAAATGCAAGTAAAAGACTGAAAAAATCTCCAGAATAATCATTTTAAAGAAGTAACACTGATAATTTTCCTATACAAGAATTAGGGAAAGCTGGGGAAAAGTATATTTATATCTTTCTATGTTCAACACCTACCACCATGTCTTACATATAATGGCACTTCAAAAATGTCTGCTGAACTGAAATTTTTAACTTGCCTCTCTATACTTCAGAATGCAAGGTACTTGAGGGTTACTGGTTTCATGCTTTGTGTTCTTCAGAGAAAAGGGTAAATGAGTAAATCTAATAAGAATAGCGTTCATCTTAAATTACTTCGACCAACACTGTTCCACAAGCTTACCAATATTTTTCAATTGCAGAATTTTCTTAACGTGGGAAATTTTTTCATTGATATGACAGCACAGGTCTTCCAGTTCCGCACCAGCCATCCTTTATACCTCTTTGAGGGAAAAAGCTATCTAGATCTATACACACGTATGTGTATGTTTCCCTACAGAAGACATTAAAAATTAACATGTTACTATCTGGACAAATGCACACAAACAAAAAGGGCCTTTTCAAAGCTCAGCCAATGAGCGCGAGAACAAGGGCACTCTGCCCAGGCCGGTGTCTGCTCGGCTCCTCCCCATCCCCGCCCAGTCCCAGCTCCTCCTCCAGGCCCCGGACCCTCCCCCTCCGCCGGCCCGAGCAGGATTGGCTGGGCCCGGGCTCGGGGCACAAACCACCACGGGTAACGAAGCTCGGGTCCTCGGGCAGGGTCACGCGCCGGTCACGGGGGCTCCACTTCGAGGCTAGAGGCCGGCAGCTGCGAGCAGGCCGAGGCACTACAACTAAGCCCGGGCGGGCAAAGCCAGGAAACCACGAGCTAACGGTCACCCGCCAACGAACCGCTCCTTCCGCCCCCGGCCCCGCACCTCGCGCCGGCCCCGCCCACGTTCCAGCCTATCACAGGCGACCTTCTCCTCTCTCACCCCCCTCCGCCCTCTCGCCCCCCTCACGGGGCCGACGTACGCTGGAGTTCACTAACTCTGTTTGAACGGACCAGGCCATGCGGCGTTGTGAAGTCTCGGCGCTGGAAGTAGCCCGCAAAGGAGCTCGGGCCCGCGACCAATTCAAACTGCGCGCCCTCCTCTGCGCAGGGCGCAGGCGCCGACAACCCCTCGCGAGAGGCGCGAGCAGATGGACGGGAGAGTCCGCGCATGCGCGTGCCCACCTTTGCCAGTTCCTAGTAGTCCAAGTAGGAGAGCGGGAACGAGGATCGAGGGTAAGGCAAGCGGGATCTATGACGTCACTCTTGACCCTTAGTGTTTAGGGCATGCTCAGTGTTTGGATATGAGCTTTATTTTGTCCATGCCGACCCCTGCGGACTTGAAACGAGCGGGCAGGGCTGCATTAGTTAGCTACAGATGGAAGCCTTGCTGGCTTCCTTCTAGTCCCAGCTAAAAATCTCACTTTTTACAAGAAGCCGTTGCTGGTCCCGATTAATGCCAGTCCTTTTCCTCTGCTGATTATGTCCCGTCAACCTGTTTGTTCGCAGTCGTTTGCAAGTTGTTTCCCGGATTAGGCTGTGTGCTCCTTGAGAGCAGGCACTGCCGTTTGCCGAAAGCGCTTAGCAGTGCCTGGGTACATAGTGGTGCTTAATAAAAGCTTACCAACAGATAAGTGTTTAATGCTGTTGTGCCTGAAAGGTACTCCTTGTTCCAGGGCCCAGGTGCTCTAGGCAGTCTCCCAGCCCCCTAAACCACCACCCACCTATCCTCAGTCTCCTCCCCGAGGTTGTGGCCCCCACCCCACACCCAGGGGCATTGCTTATTTTTCCAAATTAGAAAATATTGGAGTTACAAGTAGGGATGTTGTGAGGCTCAAATGAGATCATAGGCAATAACTGGTAAACATTTATTAAGTGCCTACTATGCTAAGCACTGGGAATGCAAACAAACCAAAAAAACGGTTCCTACCGTCAAGTTGGTTAAAATCAACGAGGGGTGAGAGAGAAAGCACAAAAGGAAAGTGAGAAGGCTTTAGGGGTGAAGGGAAGGAATGAAAAGTTGTTTCACTCTTCGTATGGTTAAAAAAAAAAGTCAAGAGAAATCAGTTCAATCAGGTGAGAAATGTTCTGAGCTGAGAGTCTCTGCTTAAACAGAGGTTTGGAGTTCATGGCACAACCCCTCAGTCTTGTCCCAAGGCGGACGAGATCTTTTACTGGATGATGAGATTATTCCACTAATAAGCTTCCTGGGCATGGTGAAAAAGTCAAAGTAAGTCCCAAGAATGGTGCAGCCAGGTGAAAATGTATATATATGTGTGTGTGTGTGTGTGTGTGTACACACAGAGAGACACTTTTAAGTTTAATTTGCATTATTAACACTTTCTTAAGTCCAGACAATCTACAAAGCAATAAATCAAGCTTTAATCTGGAGCTTTAGCTGATTTTTGAGATGTAAATGCTCACACTGAAAATTTAAGGGCTCTTATACAAACTTGTTGGGGAAGGTAGGTGGCTCAGTGGATAGAGCTCTGGGCTTGGAATTAGGAAGATATCTTTCTGGGTTCAAATGTGACCTCAGACACTTAATAGCAGTGTCACTCTGGGCAAGTCACTTAATCCTGTTTGCCTCAAATTGCTCATCTCTAAAAAATAAGCTGGAAAAGGAAATGGCAAACTACTCCAGTATCTTTGCCAAGAAAACCCCAGATGGGGTCAGGAAGAGTCAGACAGAAGTAGAAAATGATTGAACAACAAATACACACTTGTTAGAGCTGGCTCCAGCACACCCTGTTTTAAGGGACCTCAATGACCATCAACTTCCACCTATAACTGACTAGGAATTCCCCCTCCAACATCTGAACCAATTTGGTCATTCATATATTTTTTTAAATTATTTTTATTTATTTTGTTAAATATTTCTGAATTACACATAAAACATTTGTAATAATTATTTTTTAAAATTTTGAGTTCCAAATTCTCTCTCTTCCACCCATCCCCACTCCTTAGAAAGCAAACATTGTGATTTTAATTACACATGTGAGGTCATGCAAAATACCTCTAATGGGGGATAGCATTTTTCATTATGGGTCCTTTGGAATTGTCTTGATCTGAGTAGCTAAATCTTTCACAGTTGATCATCTTTATAATATTGCTGTTACTGTGTTCAATGTTCTCCTGGTTCTAGTCACTTTATTTTGCATGAGTTTATACATGTCTTCCTGGTTTTCTCTGGAATCACCCTTTTTATCATTTCTTACAGCACAGTAATATTCCATCACAATCATATATCACAGTTTGTTCAGCCATTTCCCAATTGACGGTCATCCCCTCAATTTCCAATTCCACAAAAAGAGCCACTATAAATATTTTTGTACAAATAGCTCCCTTTCCCTTTTTCTTTGATCTTTTTGGGATTCAGACAGAGTAGTAGTATTCCTGGGTCAAAGGGTATGAACAGTATTATAACCCTTTGAGCATAGTTCCAAATTGTTCTGCAGAATGGTCAGACCACTTCACAACTCCATCAGCAGTGTATTAGTGTCCCTATTTTTCCACATCCTCTCCATTATTTGTCATTTTCTTTTTCTGTCATGTTAGCCAGCCTGATAGGTATGAGGTGGTACCTCAGAGTTGTTCTAATTTGCATTTCTCTACCAATAGTGATTTAGAGCATTTTTCCATATGACTTGATAGCTTTGATTTCTTCTTCTGAAACCTGCCAGTTCGTATCCTTTGACCATTTATCACTTGGGGAATGGCTCTTATTTTTATAGATTTGGCTCAGTTCCCTATATATGAGATCTTTATCAGACATGGCCACATCTACACTTAAGAAATATTTATTCCGGCCTTTTGGTCCTCTCTGTAGCAAGGGGCTGTGCAGGCAGCAACGAGTTCCCCAGCTTTCAGCCCTCTCTCACTGGCCCTCTTCCTCCAACTCCAACATCTTCCCCCTCTGTAACCATGATGGAACAGGCCATCTCCTTTGCCAAGGACTTCCTGGCCTGTGGCATCGAGGCTCTGTTTCCAAGACTTCAGTGAGCACCATCAAGAGAGTCAAACTACTATTGCATGTGCAGCACGCAAGTAAACAAATTGCTGCTGATAAGTAGTACAAAGGCATAATGGATTGTATAGTCCAAATTCTAAAGGAAAACGGGGTGTTTTCCTTCTGTCAGGGTAAGTTGGCAAATGTCATCAGATATTTCCCCCACCCAGGCCCTTAAACTTTGCCTTTAAGGATGATTACAAGCAGGTGTTTGGGGAACACAAAGCACACACAGTTCTGGAGGCATTTTGCTGGCAGTCCTGCCTCTGGTGGTGCAGCTGGGGCCGCTTCTCTCTGCTTTGTCTACCCCTTGGATTTTGTGAGAACCCACTTGGCAGCTGATGTTGGGAAATCTGGCACTGAGAGAGAATTCAAAGGCCTGGGAGACTGCCTCTTGAAAATCACCAAATTTGATGGAATTTCTAGCTTGTATCAAGGTTTTAATGTCTCAGTGCAGGTTATTATTAGCTATAGCAGCTTACTTTGGAATCCACGATACAGCAAAAGGCATGCTCCCAGAACTGAAGAACACTCACATTGTGATAGGTTGGTTGATTGCACAAACAGTGACTGCTGTGGCAGGTATGGTCTCCTATCCCTTTGATATAGTAAGGCAGTGAATGATGATGCAGTCTGGGTACAAAGGAGCTGATGCCTCGTATGCTGGGACAACAGACTGTTGGGGGAAAGATTGCTAAAGATGAGAGTGGCAAGGCTTTCTTCTAGGGTGCCTGGTCTGATGTTTTTAGAGGCATGGGTGGAACTTTAGTGCTTATCCTGTATGATGAATTGAAGAAAGTAATCTAAGTACATCCTAACTAAAAATGGAACCAGTGAATATAGATCATTACCATACTTAGCATTTTGGATCACTGACTTCAAGAAATTCCTGTTGGTTTGGTTTTTTTTTTTTAATGCAGGCCAGATCATGTTTGTAGAGGAGCCAGGAAGAGCTAATAGAAAAAAGGACTCATTTATTGTGATCCATTGTTCACACAAGAGGAACTGATGATGATTCAGTATATTGATTCTTTTGGTTTTTGGGAAAATAACAAGGAGGCAGATCAATGTGGACCATCTAGTTTAAATGTTCTTTAGTAGGACCATAAATTTGTGTTTAAGTATTTATTTTAAATCATATCTCCCATTTGTACTTAAGCACTATATATTTGGCAGTTACGATGATCTATGTTGAGCATTCTGCTGTAAAACAATAAATACATAGAAGACTCAAAAAGAAAAGAAATATTCTAGTGGTGGTGGGATGAAAGCTGAATTAGAGAATGATAGAACAAATGAGACTAACCTTGAACAAAGATTTTGGTTGGGCTCACTCCTCCAGTGGTCAGCCCTTTTCCAAAAATTAGTAGTGAGCCTCTTTACCTTTATGGCAGGGTTCCCAGATAGCATCTCTTCACACAGTTTCAGAAGGGCCAGCTTGTATCAGGGCAGTTCTCCCCTATCACAGCTCCTTCTGAAATGCAAAATTCCCAAATCTTTTATTATGTTCTGTCTCTGATGTGAAGAGAGTGTAGTTCTGGAAGTTATGGGATATTCTAGGGGCTGCCTCTGTCTAGTTCTTTCCTACAGGAACTCATAAGGGGCTTTCTAGCAATGGCAAAAGCTGAAAGCCTTGTTAGAAGGGTCTTGAAATTGAATGATCAACTGAGAAAGGCATAGAATTCCTAAAAAATTACAAAATCATTGAAGAGACTACCGAATTTGAACATTTGGATCTCTTAATGGAAAAAATGTGAACAGTTTTAGGAAACATTGTTGCTGAGGATGTTATTTAGTCAACCATTGGAAAAAAATGTTTCATCAGAAAAAAAAAAGTAGAACCAAAAAGAAAAAAAAATGTGGTTTGGAGAAAGGCAAGAAAAGCCTAGGCTTTTCTGTCTCTAACTCCAACAAGCCAGGGTGTCCAAGAGAGCAAGAAAATATGAAAGATCTTCAGAATCTGAAGAAAAACCTGCTGTTGCAGAAACTACATAGGAGGAAAGGACTAATTCTAATAATTGGCTTAAAGTTAAAGAACAAGAAGTGATCATTCAGAGGAGAGGAGAGTCAAAGAAGTGGTCAAGAGTCTAAAGACTGAATGAAAAACTGACTAACCAGAGAGCCATGAAAAGAGTCCCTGAAATGCTTTCATTTCCTGTAGTCACTAACAAGGGGCAGAAAGTCAAATCTCTGGCCAAACAATAAGTGTATGAGCTTATAAAACAATTCCTCTAGAGTCTTAGCATGGAAAAAACCTTAAGATATCCAAACCTAAGAGAAATAAGACTCCCACATTGTCTTTTGGATAATATAATATTGATATTATGATCATCATAATAATCAAAATATAATTGTGAACAGGGTAATAATCAGAGAAAATGGAAGAACCACCGTACAGAAAGATAGCCTACAGGTATTGGGCTATACAAAATACATCCCATCCCATAAAAATGAACCCTCTCCTGTCGCACACACCCCAGATAAACCAAATGATCAATCTGAAGTACCAGTTAAAAAGATAAAGTCCCCTTCACTAGAAGAGTTCATCAAAGTTCCATTGCTGAAATTTCTGCCTGAGATCTCCCTGATATTTTCTCTTCTTTCCTTATGTTATAGAATCCAAAGCACCAATAGCAGAGGTCTGGCACCACTCCCTAGGCAATGATGCTGGTCAATTCACTGGCCTAACCTGAATTTGAAAATGCACATTTACTAGAGATCTAAAAATGGCTTCTCTTCCAAAGGTGTTTTCCTTATACAAACAGTGTATTCAGTAACTGCAAAATAATATTTATTTACGCCACCAAGTTGGAGGTGTTTTCTTTGACATCCTTGAACCTCTTGGAATGCTATATCTCTAAACAGTTTTCTTGGGTAGAGAATTATAATCCAACCTTTGTTGAACTGATAGATCATTTGTGGGAAATGTGTGGCCAGAGATGATTTTAAAATGAGCAGCTCCAGGACAATGAAGTCTTTTTTTTTTTTTAGGCAATTGGATTAAGTGACTTATCCAGAGTCACACAGCTAGTAAGTGTCTGAGGCCAAATCTGAATTCAGGTCCTACTGACTCCAGGGCCAGTGCTCTATCTACTGCACCAACTAGCTGGCCCAGATCATAAAATCATGGTATTAAATGTGTTAAGATTTTATGACCAGAGAGAACAAAAATTAAAGACCAATCAGCTTTTTTTTGTGATCTGTCATTCTGTGACACATACTTTTTATCAGAGAAACCCATGGAATTTAAATAAGGAAGAAAACAAAGTTTGTTTATTATGAGCTGGGCATGGCTTTCACAACGAGGTACATTAGTAAGCGATAATCTTGTCAAAAAAATACAGCTGAATCAAACCACAGTTAGGTTAGCATTTTAACAATCAATTTTGTTATACCTTAATTTAGTGTTTTAAGCAACCAAAACAACCCAATTAGGTGTGTGGCATGCCAACTTAAGCCCAGATACAGTTGAAATATCTCATAATTTCAAAAGCTAAGCAGCAGTACAGTCATAAAGTTGTTGTAACCAATATATAATAATAAAATTCTACCATCAAGGCCCAAATTTCCTACATTCCATCTGACACTCATTTATAGCACTGCTCCCGTGGAACTAACTGTCCCCTATTAATGTGGTATTTTTACAGGATATTAATTTCTAGGTGACTTAGATGTAGATTCAATTAATCAAGTCCTATTTCTCATATATTGCTGATTGTGTGTCAGAGTGGTATGGGAGAACAGAATGGTAAGAATGACAAATTCCAGAGCTTATCATCTTCAGTCCATATGAATAAAAATATTTATCCACAGGGTTTTAATATTCTTTGGGGTCAGTCTGTAAAAGCCACTTCTGTTTGAATGATTCAGTGAAGTTTCATTTGCTCATCTCTTTTCAAGCAAACACTCCTGAGTTCAAGGGTTGGTAGGCATTCTCTTCTTGCCTGCATGTAATCACCAAGATGCTCAGCATTCCAAAAAACTGGAAAAGAAAAGGATTTTCTCAGAGAATCATTTACCTCTTTTTAAAGTGAACACACCAAAGAAAGATCTCCTCTCTCCTCCAGGAACCCTTATCATCTGAACTGCTCAGCTTCCTGTCTGAACTGCAGGATTTTTGAGAGTTACTTGCCTATCTCTTCTGATATATTCTCACTGCTGCTAACTCCTACTATGATATTCTATACAGTATTTATTTTAAAGATTTATCCTTCATCCTGATTCTTAATCCAGGCACTCATTATTCTTTATCGTAAGTATTAGAGTATAGCCTAATGGAGTTTGGCAGGGAAGGTGAGCCTTGGAAGATGGGCACCTTATGATACTAAGACAATGAGGGAAACCGGAAGTACATAGCATGGGAACAGTGGTTTGTGGACGACCACGGGATGGAGGCAGGCCCCAAATCCTGAATCCTGGGCAATATTCTAGTCATAACACCTTGGTTGCAATTCTGAATAAGTACTTCTGGAGAAGATTCATCTGGAAAATTCAAGTAAATACCTTTACAACAGCAAATCTTAGGATGACAATCATGATGTAATTGATAAGTTCCTTTATTCGTAATTCCATTAACCCAGCGCAACCCTAGTGAGAAGAAAAAATTTAAATACCTAGAAGGACTGAAGGCACACCCAAGGCATTCCCCTAAATCTCCACATTGCCCTGTGGATGCTTCAGTATGTGGCAAAATCAAAGCCCCTACATTACATTAAAATACAGCATACTTCTGTTTAACTGGAATATACATAACAAGGTATAACCTGAGCCCCAAAGCCCATTGGTATGGGACTCCTTCATCAGATGTACAGACTTTCTGACACAGATATAGGCACTGAAAGCGATGCATCCAATGCAGGAGATTGTGTGTATTATTACAAGGCAAGAGAATGGAACCCAGACCAGCTCCTTTCCCTGGCTGAAACTGATACAGACTCTCCTGGGGCAGAAATTCAACCCATGAAGCAGTAATATGATGACAGACAACCTGACGAGGCTGCCAGCACTGATGTGGAGACACAAGTCTATGATAATGATCCTCATGGTTAGTTCATACCAACTACTAGCTCTGGTCTAGAGAGATCAGTCGTTGACAAGAGAACTAGGTCTATCTGACAATCCCTAGGCCAAGTTATGATGTTACAGGCAAATCTGAAGCTGTAGTTACACGTGTATCTAGGCAGTAAGACTAGAGATTACTCATGTGAAATGTGTCTTGAATACAATTACATATGTTTACTGCCATGTGAATTACTGCATGATGGAGTATGCTTGTTTCATGTTTTGCTATTATGGTTATTATACTAGGTTCTTTTATATACCATAGCAATGTCTGTTTTTAGTTGTTTTGTGTATATGCTAATGTGTAAACCTGTATTTCATACACACACACACACACACACACACACACACACACACACACACACACACACACACACACACTGGTAACATTATTTTTGTAGCTAGCTAACTTTGCTTTGTTAGTTACCCATGCCTGTTGCTTTTGATTGGTTGTTGTGTTAAGTATGCAAATAGATACTTAAAGGAAAAAACAGATTTTCTACAAGGACCACAGTGAGCAGAAATTGAGCAAGAAATAAAAAATGGAAAAAACTTCTGGAGGAAATAGTTAGAAGGATAATAAATAGCTTAAAAGACAGAGTGGTAAATCTTACACAAAAAATGGAATCCTTAAAAACTAGAACAGATCAAAGAGGAATTGATGATTCCACACAATCAAGTTAAAATCAAGTTAAAAAAAAAGAGAAGATATCTGATATCAAAAGCAATTGACTTGGAAAACAATGAGAGATAATTTAAGACTCCCTGAGATAATGATAAATTTTTTTCTAAAAGCTTGGCAATATATTTCAAGAAACAATGAAAACCACCAAAATCCATTAGGAGTTTTTAAACCCTATTTTGTATTGTGGACCTGTCTGACAGTTTGGTGAAGCCTTCTCAGAATGTTTTAAAATGCATAAAATACATAGGATTACAAAAGAAACTAACTTTACTGAAATACAGTTATCAAAATAGTAAAAAACAAAACAAGTTCATAGACCACAGGATAAGACCCCCTGTATTAAAGGCAGAGGAAAAAGTAAAGATAGAATCCACTGATCACCTCCTGAAGGAAATCTCAAAGGGAAAATTTCCAGGAATGTCATAGTTAAAACCCAGAGCTCCCATGTTAAAGAAAAAAAAATAGTTATCTCTTCCACATCTTGGCTAGGGACACAGTGCCATCCCCCACCCTCCCCCGCAATCTGGAAAAATCTATATAAAATTTTTTGGCTGTCCCTTTGGTACTAGAGAAGTCTGAATTATTTTTTTTTCTTTAATGAGGTGTTTCACAGTACTTTACTGTAAAATTTGGGTTGATATTATACAATACTATACATATATTTTATGCATTTCTGAGTTTCTAAACTTTTTTCTGTGTCATCTTTTGGCCTTTGTTGTCTGCAACTTCTGCAAAACTCCCCAAAAATTCCCATCTAATTTCTTATGCCAACCTGTGATATATGGAAACCTCGATGGGAAAAGTCAAGATGTGGAAGGGATAGCTGTACTACAAGCCACGCAGAAAGAAACTGTTCAAGTACCAAGGAACAACAATCAGGATCACATAAGAACTAGCAGCATATACAAAAAATAAGAGAAGATATAGGATATCATATTCCAAATGACAAAAGATAGAGCCTTACAACCGAGAATAACTTACCCTGAAAAGCTAAGTATGATCCTATAGGGGGGAAATGAACCTTTAGTGGAATAAAGAACTTTAAAAGCATTTCTGATGAGAAGACCAGAGCTGAGTAGGAACTTTGAAATACAAACACGAATCCAGAAAAACCTAGGAAGGTAAATTTCCTGGGGCAATCGGAAGGAGTTGTATGAGGCTGTTGTGCTAACATTTTAATAAGAGAAGAAACAAGCATCACTCAGAACTTTAGGCAGTGGAGTATTTTGTTTGTGTTAATGATATGAAGGTGGATTGGTTTTGTTATAAGGGTTTTTAAAAGGAAAAGAGAAGGAAGGATAAAGCTACATTACAACTAGAGTCAGAAGGGAGAAGAAGGAGGTGGGACTTGTTATTTCTCATAATTGAGATGTGTGCAGGGGGGTCAGGGAAGAGTGGACATCAGATGAACATCACTTTTCTCAAACATTCAAGGCTTGCACACACTCATATGCACACAGGTTGGTATAGAAATACATCTGATCCTAAAAAGGGGGCACTGAAAAGAGAAAAAGAAAAGAACTAGAATTGAAGGGGTGCCTTCAATTGCCTTACAGATAACTATTTTAATAGAATATAACCTTACCATAAGAAATGACAAAAAAGATGATTTCACAGAATCCTGGGTAGTATAAACTGATGCAGAGTGAAGTGAGCAGAGCCCAGAGCACCATTTATACAAGCACAGCAACCTTATAAAGAAAAACAAATTTGAAAGACTTCAGAACTCTGATCAAAGCAATGAAGAGCCACATATCCTGATAAAAATGTGATAGATTTTAATAAGGTGTAGAAAAAGATATGCACTTTTGGACATGATCACTGCATGGATTAATTTTTCTTGGCTGTGTTTGATACAAGCTTCTCTTTTTCTTTCTCTCAGTTTTTAATGGGAGGGAGGAATTAAAAGGGAGAGAGGGCTTAGCAACAGAGATGACAAAAAAACAAGGCCGCTATAACTTTTTTTTTTTAAATACGCAGATGAAAACAATAGGAAGTTTGGAAATAAGTAAAGATAAGCAGGATAGTATGGAAAGTATCATGCAGAATTTACTATATACTTGAGAGGGAAAAAAAGCAAGCATATGAAATGGAGATTCATGATTTCTAAATTTCATGTAGAATACCCTTTTGTGTTCTGCTATGTATACAAAAAGTGCTCCTTTTGAGGGGTATTTAAGTTTGGAATAAAAAATATTTAAAAATAAAGAAACTTCTCTCCAAAACCTATATCATCTCTTAGGAAGTTATTGAAGCAGGCTCAGAAGCAATCCTATTCACTCTTTTAGCCAACAGTGCAGTAGTGTAAGTGTCATAATATAGTGATGTGTATTGAGGAGAAGAGGAGTCTGATGTCTAAGAATGTTTCTCTGTTTTACAAAATCTCCTACAATTTATGACCCTTCTGGTAGAACAGGGCACATTCTTGATTCATATTAACCATTCCATAGAACTTCAGAGGATCTTTGCCTATGGGTAAATATTAACACTATGGAAGTTACAAATCATATGCAAGATGATAAACTGTATTTTTTCTAACTCTATAAAGGCTTTTACAGCTTTCCCTGTTGGGTTCAGGGAATACATATAGAATCCACAACACCAATCCTTTATGGTGGCATTTTATAGTTTCCTTATTGATCATCTGCCCACATACAGAAATGGCCAAATTAGATCGACATATAAAATCAGGTTCACTGAGAAGCTTCAAAGCATAAAGGAAGAAGAGCTGGCCTCAGAGTCAGGAAGACCTGAGTTCCAGAGTCAGATCCCTGAAACCTGACCTATGACCAAAGGCAAGTCACTTAATCTCTCCATGCCCAGGCAACTCTCTAGGACTATACATTCCCAAACTGTTGCCAGTATGCACTGATATAAGGAGTTTCTTCAAAGGGAAATTTCCTATATCAGAGAAGTTACAGGTAGTACAACTCTTCCCTCCCTACCCCCTCACCAAAAAAAAATCAGGTCTATCACTATTTCAGGAAAAAGCTAAAATAAGAGAAATATCCTTTATGGATTGTTCAAGGTGAGCCTTACCACTGTATTCAGTTCTTGAGGCTCACTGAGGAGTCCACTACAGTTCTTAAATTCTTGTTTGCAGCAACTCTGAGGGACACTGTTGTTTCCGGTGCGGTTGAACCAATCTCTATTAACCCAATCGGTGTAGTTCTTCACACCACAGCATCGAAACTGAAATAGAATGAAAAGCAGTTAATTTTCTTTAGAAATGTACCCTCAAATAATTTTTAAAAGCAAATGCTACCACTTCCTACATCTGAAATCATTAATAAATTGCTTTCTTGGAAGGAAGGGAGAAGGGACCTGGATTTGTAAGAAATTTCCCCTATCAATGCAGGTTAGCCAGTGTTCTGCCACTTAATAATCTTAAGATGGTTTCCTGGGTCATCGAAATGTTAAGCTACTTGCCCAGGGTTGCAGGTCCAATATGTGTCAGAGGTGAGGTTCTAGGTTTCCTTGACTCTAAGGGCCATTTATCTACTTATCTAAGCTTCCTCTATAGTTAAATAAGAATATATGTGTGTGTGTGTGTGTGTGTGTGTGTGTATGTATACATATACACATACATATAATGTATATATACATACAAGAATATATATACATACACACATATGTACATATATACATACCATTACAGACACAAGAAAATATAGCAATAAATTACCTAAGATCCTCAAATGGGACAAAAGTAGAATCAATATGTACAATTCTACCTAATCCTGGTTTTTTATCATGAAGATAAAATTTAATTAAACTAGTAGGCACTTCAAGGTGCCTTAAAAGAAGCATTTTGAGTGCCCCAGAGAATACCCTAGAACTCTTATTAATTCTCTGTCTGACTTAAAATTTACCTGATGGTGCTTATTTGTTGAAATATGTCAAATTGAGATCAATATACGAGAGTGAACAAACCACATTATTCAGAAATCAGATGTAGATAGGGGCAAAATTCTAGGGAACTAGACTGTGTTAGTGTTTTATGTGTTCTGGGTAGTACCAAATCTGAACTTTGGCACTTTGTAAAGCACGGGCTCTTGGAAATGAAACTCATAGGGGAAGAGTCCTAAGGGTTTAAAGGTAGGAGCTGTATTCTTCACAGCATTTTGTATAGTGGTAGGTATGGAAATGATCAATAAATAATTGTTGATTGAAAAAAAATCCAACTACTGTGAGGCCCAGAGGTGTCTCTGGGTCCTACAACGTTGGGTATGCCTAAAGAGCACGGTCTGGTAAGTCCAACCAAAATGGAAGGGTACAAGTTCAGGACCAGCCTAGCTAGGTGAGGACAGACTAGGATCACCAGAGGATTAACCAACAAATGATAAGTATTTTCAGGCACAGCAACTCAGGAAGTCTGTCTACTAGTGTAGAGGCCCTGCAATTTTCACCAGCAGAGGGATGAAACCAGAGATCCTTGAAGAACATACTAAAGCAAGATTTAGTCAGTTTTTATTCATCTGCAAATAAGAAGAGATTAAAAATTTCAAAAACTTTACATTAGTATAAGTTTCTTAATCTTTTGGTAAGAACCAAATGCTAATGTTTTTCTTAGTGCAGTTTTTAACTATCAATAGCTGAAAACTACACTAAGACTTCTAGAACATCCCATATACCTTGTAAGATAGCTTAAAAACAGATTAGTCAATAATTATTATTATTATTAATTACTTATCAGTTACACACCTGAGATTGCCAGAAATCCACCATCTCTGTCTCTGGCTTTTCCTTACCATATGTCTGAAAGAGTTCATCCATATTCTCTTGTACCTCTGCCACTACCTGAAATTTAAAATATATGTGTGTATATACATATATGTGTGTGTATATATCTATAGCTATATAGATATAGTTATATAAACACACATACCTTTATGGACAAACAAAAATATTTGTATGCTCTTATTACAAAATAACACTTGTTTAATTATATCAATTATCATAAAGTAGCCTCTCAAGACTCAGATCAGGAAAAAGTTAGGTAATTCTTGTGATAAAATTCAGGAGTCATGTCAGTATTTAAGAGGTAAAATCTCTCCCATCCCTAACAGGATTACGTATGTACTTATATCTTCATCAGTTAGCACATATCCTAACATAGTGCCTTGTAAAAGCATTTCATAGGTTCCTAGGACTTAAGAGATAGAAGGAACCTCGGATGCCCCATCAGTGATAAAATGGCTACAAATTGTGGTACTTGAATAAATCAATTAATAAGCATTTATTAAGCACGTACTATGTGTCAGGCATTGTGCTAAGCACTGGGGATACAAAAAGAAGTAAAAGATCAGCCCTGTCCTCAAGAAGCTTACAATCTAATGGAAGAGACAACAAGCAAACAATTATGTAGAAATAAGCTACTTACAGGATAAATAGGAAGTAATTAACAGAAGGAAGGCACTAGAATGAAGAGGGGTTAGGGAAGGCTACCAATAAAAGAAGGGATTTTACTTGGGAATTACAGAAAGCCAGAGAGATCAGTTAAGCAGAGCAGAAGAGGGGGAGCATGAGGGACAGCCAGAGAAAATGCCTAGAGATGGGAGTACCTTGTTCATGGAACAGCCAGGAGATCAGTGTCACAGGATGGAAGAGTATGTGTTGAGGAGTAAGACTAGAAAGGTGGGAGGGGGTGAGGTTATAATGGGCTTTGAAAGCCAAACCGAGCATTTTGTATTTGATCCTAGAGGCAATAGAAAGCCACTGGAATTTACTGAGTAGGGTGTGTGTGTGAGAGATGATCAGACCTGAATTTTAGGAAAATCAATTTAATGGCTGAATGGAGGATGAACTGGAAAAAAAGAGAGACTAGAGGCAGGTAGACACCCCCACACACACACCCCTGCATTAGAGTCCTGGCAATGTCAGAGGAAAGAGAAGGAGGCGTATTCCAGAGATGTTGCAGCAGTGAAATCGACAGGCCTTGGCAACAGCTTGGATGTGTGTGTGTGTGTGTGTGTGTGTGTGTGTGTGTGTGTGTGTGTGTTGGGGCAGGGGAGGGTGGTGGAGGGTTTAAGAGATAATGAGGAGTCCAGGATGACTCCTAGGTTGTGAACCTAAGACATTGGAAAAATGGTGTTGTCCTCTTTAGTAATAAGGAAGCGGAATGGGGAGTGGGGAAGAATTTAAGGGGAAAAAGAATGAGTTCAGTTTTGGACATGTTGAGTTTAAGATGTCTACTGGACATCCAGATGGAGATATCTGAAAGGCAGTTGGAGACGTGAGACTGAAAGTCAGCAGAGAGTTTTGGCCAGGATAGGTGGATTTGAGAGTTATCTACATAGAGATGGCAATTAGAGCCATGGGAGCTGATGAGATCACCAAGAGGAGTAACATAGAGGGAGAAGAGAAGAGGACCCCAGACAGAACTCGGAGGAACAGCTACAATTAGAGGGTGTGATCTGGGAGAGGATCCAGCAAAGGACACAGAGAAGGAGCAGTCAGATAGGTAGAAGGAGAATGAGGAGAGAAAGAAGAGTGATCAACAATGTCCAAGGCTGCAGAAAGATCAAGGAGAATGAGGATTGGGAAGAGGACATTGGATGTGGATGGAATGTCATGGAATATTATAGTACCAAAAGAAATTATTCATATGAAGAATTCAGAGAAGTACAGGAAGACATATACTGATTGCAAAGTGAAGTAAGAAAAACTAGGGAAAAAATTATGCAAGATGACTACAGCAATCTAAATGGATAGAACAATGACAAGAAAAGAAACTGAACATTAATATTATAATCTCCAAGAAACTTGGCTTGAGAGAAGAGCTGACAAAATATACTCCACTTTCTTCTTTGAAAAGACAGGGGCCTACAAGTGTAGAATATCACAGTCTCTCAGATTCAATTGATGTGTATTGCTTGGTTTTTGTTGTTGTTCAGTCGTATTCAACTTTTGCCATATGGTCCGTGGGTTTTTCTGGGTAAGGATACTGGAGCAGTTTGCTATTTCCTTCTCCAGTGGACTGAGGCAAACAAAGGTTAAGTGATTTGCCCAGGGTCACACAGCTAGTAAGTGTCTGAGGCTACTGAACTTAAATCTTCCTTATTCCAGGCCCAGTGCTCTATCTACTGAGCCACCTAGCTGGTTAGTTTTACTAAACCACTTTTTCCCTCCTCCTTTTAAAAGTCTTTATTACAAAGAATGATTGGCTCACGGGGTAAGGGAAAGAGGAAAGGGAAAATATATTCTGAAATGAAGATGATATAAAAATGAGAGGCCTATAAAAATTTTTTAAATAAATAGGTAAAAGAGTTGTAGCTAGTAATTCTAACATTCAGGGCTACCGCACTAAACATGCCCTCAAATCAGTGGGAATAAGTGGGAGGGGGCAAGAAGGAGACCTTGGGATATTGAACCTTGAGAAGGAGAGACAAAGACCCTAGGACATTGTGAGGCCATTGATTAGAAGGCCATTGCCTAGAGAGAAAGAGAAATCGGATATGGGAAGAGCCAGGGAAGGGCAGATGCAGTGTGCTACTGTCAGAAGGAGGAAGCATGCCATCTGGTAGCTTCCTAGTTTAATCAATAAATCTTGCTAAACTAGTTTTATGATGCTAAAGGAGTGAAAGTGCTATTAGAATATAAATGTAACAAATTTTCCAATTACATATTCTCTAAAAAACCATCATTTAAAATGTTTATATTCTCTAAATATTTATGCTCTGGTATAAAGCCCCAGTTGCCCTACTGCATATATATGTCTGTCTGCATAATATAGCTAAGAGGACCCACTGTCTTTGTCTCTTGACCTTCTCTCAGGTCATCTTCTCATCCCCCCCTCCCTCCACTTACCTCCAAGTATGGGATATAATATCAAGAAAAGGAATAGTTTCTTTTTGAAATTTATAACTAAAAAACACCAATGCAGCCTAAAGAGAGAGAGGTATATACCAGGCTACATCCAAAGGAAAACGTAGGCATGTAAAGTTCTTTCAGGACTAAAATTTACTCCTAGCTAGCCAGAGGTAAGGAAATTGTGGGTGATAAAGATACCAGTTCTCAGATACAGGGGGTCAGCTATAAGCTTTCTGAGAAGAGAGACTGTCTGGTTTGTGTCTTGATGTGACCAGAGCCTAGCAAAGTGCCTGAACACAGGGTAGTAGATAAATGCTTGTCCAATTACACTGAAGAACAGATATGCCACTGAAAGATTCATATTTAGTGATTCAGAGGAAAACTCTGGACTTGTAAGACTACAGCTGCCTCCCTTTCATCAGTTATTTGGTGTTTCTGCTAAGCACTCATGTGCTACCTCTTTCACTAGCCAGTCATTTGAAAGCAACCTCTAGGTGCCTTGAAATGGGGCTTAGGACGCTTAACAAACATTCCGTGAGCACACTGGGGAATACTGTTCAGTCATTTCTTCAGTCGTATCCAATTCTTTATGTCCCCATTTGGGGTTTTCTTGGCAAAGATACTGGAGTGGTTTGCCATTTCCCTCTCCAGTTCATTTTACAGATAAGGAAACTGAGGCAAACAGGGTTATGTGCTTGCTCAGGATCATACAGCTAGTAAGTGTCTGAGGCTGGATTTGGAATCAGGTCCTTCTGATTCCAAGCTCAGTGCTCTATCCACTGGTCCACCTAGCTGCCCCAAGTCTACATCTATAATAGGCACTTAATCATATTAGCATTCTACTCACCTTCTCCCGATAAATGAATCCCAAAACAAAAGCTGCTGCTTCTGTGATAAACATCAGCAAAAGAATGGCCAGGAACTAATAATGAAAAGAGATCACATTTTAGTATTTTAAAATGTAAAGAAACTAACAGTATCTTTCACAAAAACCTATATTTAGATAGTATTCTTATCTTTCCAAGTTGTGTGTTATTGTTTCTCCACATAGGCAAGCCAGTCCTCTCTATATTAATCATAAAGCCATAAAGCATCCAGGGAAAGACAACAACGTCAGGAGAGTCCCCATATTATCTAAAGTACATGGAGAATGTGATCCCCAGCCCAATTATCTCAAACTGAACCTGGATACAATGGAGAGGTTGTTGAGTAAGAGCTTTTCAGACAATCTGAATTGCCAAACTGGGGAACAGGAAAAAAAGCTTTCTTGGTGCTCTCTGGCACCTGTGCTCTGTTTTTAGATTTCCTGGAACAGCAACTGAGCCCCGTGGAGAAACCGCGGCCCAAGCAGCTTCCATGTGCAGCCCAAAGATCAGGGATGTTTGCTAGCTGTCCAGGCTACAAACCACAGGAGAAAGATTAAAGGCAGACTGCTCTGGATGTCCAGATGTGCCACAGCCAGGACTGGAAATAGGTAAGCACAAGAGAAGATTTATTTTGGGGGGGACTGCTAATTTTTATGTCACCGTCCTGCTAATTGTTCCAAAAAATGTGTCATCTTAGGATCTCCATTGTTTGGCTAAGGTTTCTGATGGCCACAGTTGAAAAATTTCCCTTTTGTTTCATTATAGCTGTCTATCTTGCCCCTCGTCTCCTATAAAATTCTGAAGTGGAGATTTGGGTCCATGACAATGAATGGGTGAGTGAAATTTGACAAAAGTTCCATTCTTTTAAATGTATAGCCTTACTATTTAAAATTCTAAATAAATTAATTTAAACTTTAAATTTGCTGAACTGCTCTGTTACAAGGGATGGTGACATAAAAGTAAAACAAAAGAAATTTGTAAGACCATTCATATAGGCATGTGAAAATCAAAAGAAAAAGTACAAATCCTGTTCTTTGCTATCTCTCCCATAAAGCCTTTCTTGACCTTACATCTGCTCCCTCCATGTCATCTCCCTCCACAGCTGAAAGTGATCTCTCTCACTTTGTCTGGACCTCTCTTTTGAACTTATCATACTGTCCCTTTTATCATAATTATCTGTGTACATATCTCCCTCATCTCACCTCATTAGAGTAGCAGAGTTTTAGAAGCAGGTTCTTCTATCTTGTCTGTGTTCACATCCTCAGTGCAGGTTGATATTTAATGTTTCTCAAATTGAACATACAGTGTGTGAGAGAGGATGAGAGGGAAAGGAGGAGAGAAAGGGGGGAAATGAGAGAGACAAGTAGAAGAGAGAGGAAGAGAGGGAGACAATACATAATTATGAGTTGTCTGTGTGTCTAATAATTGTTTACATCTGGCTAGGGCCTTTATAAAAATCCAAAGGAAGAGCTTTGCTCTCTGATGTTTTAAGGTCAGTGCCTAGAAATGAACATTTAAGTTCCAATCCAGGCAGAATATGAGATTTATAAGACTCCAAATAGTTGCTACCAAATGTTCATAACTCCTAACTCCATGGATTGGTGCATTTTTCATTTTAGATCCAGACTCTATGCTTCAGATGAAGGGGTGGGTTAAAGATTGTAGTACTTGCTTCTCTGTCTTGATACAGTAGCTGATTCTTTTTGAATGTCCTACTTATCTTGTGCCTGTGGGAAAAGTTGAGGACCCAAAAAAGAACCACAACTCTAAAGAAAGTATTTTCAAACTTCCTTGTAGCAATCTTAAGAAAGGGGGATGGCAGAAGCTTTATGCTAATTCCTCACTGCCTTTTAAAACAGTTGTTGATAAGCCCAAGTTATCATCTCTGAATCAGTAAGTTAATTTGAAGAGAAAGGGAGAAAACAGGGACACATGAGCATCAAGAGCAAAAATGAGTCTGCTATTGTTTTGGTGTTTTGGGAGGCAATCAGGGGTGAAGTGACTTGCTCAGAGTCGCCACATTTGAACTCAAGTCCTTCTGACTCTAGGGCCAGTGCTTTAGCACCACCTAGCTGCCCTAGGTATATTATTAAAGAGGGCTACAAAATCACAATTTCTTTCCATTCATTTGACTGTTTAGTCCCTTCTGTTAGATCACAAAGCGCCATCATTTCTTTCCTTAACTAGGTTGGAATTTGCTTTTGTTAAATTTCAGAAGCAATAAGAAGCAGAAAATACCAATTAAGCAAAAACTGCCTTTTGTTTTTCAAAACCTTCTTGATAAGAGCACAGACTGAGAAGGGCCCTGTTAATGAAGATCTTTGCCAGAAAATCATCTATAGATATAAAGTTGCTATTGTCAATGTCTACAGTCTGAAAAAATAGCTTCTTTCCCAGGCAACTGTTAATAAAAATATGGCTAAAATATTGTATAAAAAAGGACATTTTCTGTTTTAAGGACTATGGGATGACAGTTTCTTCTATGAACTTTTGGGTTAGAGGGTAAACATGGTTGGTGTTACACCTTCATTTTGTGCACATTTCTTGGTGTGACTGAGTTTGGAAAACCTCCTGACGATGAAACCTTGAGAAACCAGAATGCTTAGGGAAAGAGATGTGTTATGAATGCAAGGTTAACAGAAAGTTAACCAGATGCTTGATTCTGTTTAAATTCTTAAGCTTTTCTTGTAAAACAAAACAAAACAAAACAAAACTGTTTCCTAAAATGAATGAGTTCAATTTTCTGCCTTAGTTGACTAGCTCTGGTATGTGTAGTTGGACTGTTCTTTGATGACTGAGAATCAGATGGTACTTTAGCAGTCACTGTCACTTAGAAATATCGCTTATTTCTGGAAATGCTTGTTTTATTTCATAAATTAAAATAAAATAAAATTTTTAAAAAAGAAATATGGTTTATCACTCCTTAGGCATGTAGCTGCAGAAGGTATATGGACTGGATGTATACCAACCCTGTGACAAAAACACTACAACTCTATAATGAGCTTTAGAATTGGGGTAGGGATTTTTGGGGAGTGTAGGGGTTGGTCATATGTATCGCCTTCAAAGTACTTGAAAATGCTGAGCTATTTAAAAGTTTGATAAATGTTGTTCCGTTTAATCCAAGTTTTACTGTGTTAATTCTCATTTCTCTTTCTTTCACTACCCTCTCCTCTGTTCTCCTTGTTAAGATACCTTTAAGAATAATTGTCAATCCACCTGTATCCCTATGCCTGGCACTCCCTGCCCCTTGAGGCCCGTGCCCTAGCACTTGCTTGTGTGATATGGTATCTGGCAGGGTGAAGAAATCTGGATTCTGCTAGATGAATACTCTGCACATATGTATGGGAAGGACAAGAGTCAACCCAAGGGGTGCTAGAGCCAGGGCTAGGAAGCTGATTATTAAATTTTCAGCGTGAGCATTTACACTTTGGTCATCAGCAAATGTTGCAAATTAGGGCTTGATTTATTGTCTTGTTGATTGTCTAGACTTAGAAAGTGATGGAGAAAGTGTTAATAATGCAGAATTAAATTTAAAACTGTGTTCTGTATACATTCTTCACCTCTCCCAAGCTGGTTGTTAAATATGTAACAGGATGCTCCTAAGTCAGCCCTGGAGTCTCTAGAAAGGAAATCACCAAATTAATACTTACAAGTCGCAGGCCAATCTGGGATTCTTTGATTGTGACAAAGCAACCAGTCACCCCAAGGAAAAGCATCACACCAGCAACTATTATGATAATGATGGCAGGCAACAAGATCTGTTCATCCCTGAAGAAGGCATCAAAGTCCTCAAAGGATGAGATGAAACGTCCTCCCACAAATCCAAGGGTGGCTCCTGCAGCCTGAAATGCATGGCAATTATTTTCCCCACTTAACCAAATACCATTAAAATAATACAAATGAATAAACCAAATACCATAAAAATACCATTGAGATAAAACATACCTCCCTATTTGGGGAGAGAGGTTAAAAGGAAGTATAAATGCAGAAGGTGGTATGTGCTACTGTCGGATGCAGTCACTGGGTTGGTTGACTAAGGTCTTTTGGTGTTTTTTTTTCCCCCATTACAAGGGAGGGTTGAATCGAGAAGTGACGATGATGTAAAAACACTAGAAACATCTCCCCCTCTTCCCCGTTTAGCCATAGGATGACAACATTTCAGCTGACTCCAAAAATGTGGCCTCAATGTCACATTTTCAACTTGTGGCTTCAATGCTTTGTTCTTTCCTATCCTTACTGATTAGTATACAAACATATTCTCTGGCCTATGTCTCCTCCAGAGGTAGAAATCAAGAATTAAAAAAAATAGATACACAAGATGGTATAGAAGTGACTCCAAGAAATCATTTATCCCAAAGAGAATAAATATTAAAAAAATCTCCCTAAGTGAACTGACTACTCACAAGGCCCAATCCTATTACTGACTGGCAGGGGAGCTTTGACCTGCTCAAATTCCAACCTGGGCCAGGTAGCCTCACCTTTGGCATTCTTGTGGTCCCCACTTCCAAGGGGAGTCACTATACGGGTGCTGGATTTAGTATGGACACAGTACCTGGCTTAACCCACTATAGCTCAGAACTTCTGAGCTCAAGGGATCTACCAAATTCAGCCTTCTAGTAGCAGGGATTACAAGATGTGCACTACATACCTGCCTAAGAATGCCTATAGGGTCCAAAAGAAAGTCATCTACCCTGTCCTTAAAGACCATCAGGGAAGTAAATGCTGCAGGATCCCATATGCTGCATTGCAAATCTGCCATACAGTGATTCATAGGTGATTATAGTGGAAAGAACTCTGGACCAAGGGACAGAAGAAAGACCTTGCTAGGATCCCTACCTACCTTGACCAATTGACCAGCTTTTGGCCAGACACAAATCACTTGGCCTTCCTGAGTCAGTTGCTTTGTGTGTACAACAGGTATAATTATACTTGGGTTAGCTCCCTCAACAGGGTTGCAGAAAATGGTCTGAAGTCATTAAAATATGATGTACATGGGAACTATGATTCTATAATTAGGAAGTTCTCCTAATGTTCAACCTCCACCTATTCTTCTATGACAAAGTCCACCCTTCTTCCTCCTAATTTCTTTTTTTTTTGTGGGGGGGGAGGGCAGAAATTAGTGTACGGTCATACACAAGCCATCTTTGAGTGCTCCTCAAGATCACAAAGTTCCATTTTTCCCCTTAAGACCAAATCCTTTCCTTTTCATTTTTACTCAAAATGGTGGGAGGTGGTAGAAGACAGGAAAAGTGGAAAATAGACTCTGTGAAGGCCCACAATCAGTCAATCAAGAAACATTTGTTAAGTGCCTACTATGTGCCAGGCACTGTGCTAAGCAAAAGACAGCCTGTGCCCTCAAGGAGCTTACAATCTAACGGAGGAGACAACATGCAAACAAATATATACAAAGCAAGCTACCTTCAGGATAAATAGGAAATAATTAAAAGATGGAAAGCACTGGAGGAACAGCTAGGTGGTAAAGTGGTTAGAGTGCTGGACCTAGAATAAGGAAGACTTATCTTCCTGAGTTCAAATCTGTCCTCAGACTCTTCCTAGCTGAGTGACCCTGGGCAAACCACTTCAATGTCTTTTCCAAGAAAACCCCAAATGGGGTTCGTGAGTGAAATGACTGAACAACAACAAAGCACTGGAATTAAGAAAGGTTGGGGAAAGATTCCTGTGGAAGGTGGGATTTTGATTAGGACTTAAAGGAAGCCAAGAAGGTCAGCAGTAAAGTGGCAGAGGGAGAGCATTTGAGGAACAGGGGATAGCTAGAGAGAATGGCTGGAGCCCAGAGATGGATTATTTTGTTCATGGAACAGCCGGGAAGCCAGTGTCACTGGATGGAAGAGCGTCTGTTGGGGAGACTGGAAAGGAAAGAGGGGGTTAGGTAACCAAAGGGCTTTGCTGCTGGCTTCAGAGGTGTGATCTGATGGGAGGGCAGGGGGTGAAAAAGTAGTGACTGAGGTCACCTGGGGTAACCAGATACCATCCTTGACTACCTATTCAGATAACCACCAGGGGGAGAATGTTACAGTGCTTTGAAAATAAATGGAAGGAGAACAGGAAATTGAGGGTTAATTTGTGTTAGGTCAGTGACCCAAATAATTCCTCATAAGTCTCCATTTTTCCCAACAAAGAAACCATTGATTTTGCTCCTAACACTTCAAGTTGTCTATTCACTAGTTCTGTTTATCATAATAGTTGGTATTTATATGGAGTCTGAAGGTTTGCAAGGTTATTTATAAGTATTATCTCATTTTATCATCTATCTTCATAACAACCCTGTGAGGTAGATGCTATTATTATTCCTATTTTACAGATGAGGAAACAAGAGATACACAAAAATTAATTGACTTGTCCAGGGTCCTACAGCTAGTAAGAGGTAATATTTGAACTCAGGTCTCCCTGATTTCAGGTCCAATGTTCTACTCACTGTACCACTTATCTGCCTTTGTTCACTCAAACATCTACTAGGGTTCTCATTAATGAATGGAAAGCTTAGATGCTATATAAGGAAACAATGCTTATATGTCTTAGAGCTACATACTTATAATGAATGAATGGTGTAGCCCTTGTCTCTGAGTATACCTTGACAAGTACATCAAAAAAAAATACATATACACACACACACACACACACACACACACAAACAACACAACACCACCACACCTATGGAAATCAACTCTAGAGTCATACAGTTGAAAGAACAGAGAATTAGTAGATGGAAGAATTAGGTTCAAAGCCCAGCTCTTGGGCATAGTATGAATGGACACACAGTGAAGTGAGCAGAACCAGGAAAACAATTTGTACAAGAACAACAGAATAGCATTGTAAAGAAAAACAGCTCTGAAAGGCTTCAGAACTCTGATCAAAACAGTGATCGACTGTGTCCCCAGAGAACATAATGAATCATCTGGAATCAATCCAGAATCACACTGAAGCATGTTACCCATCTCTTGATAGACAGAAAGGTAATGGGCTTAAGGTAGAGAAAGGGAACTGCATTTTTGGATACGACTACTATATAGATTCATTTTGCTTATTTGTTACAAGGAGAGAGAGAGAGAGAGAGACAGACAGACAGACAGAGAGAGGGGGGAGGGAGGGAGGGAGAGAGAAAATGTGTGTGTGTTTGTGTGTGTGTGTGTGTGTATCCTTTCTCAGTTAACTGGAAGGGGTGGTGTCAAAAGGAAGGAGGAGGTTAGTAACAATAATGATGTCTCCCCCCCCAAAGGAAGACCACTGAAGCACTTTTTTAAATGCACAGAGAACATAAGGAAGTTTAGAAAGAAGCACAGACACGAAGGAGAGTTTTGAAAATAACTTGTAGAATTTACTATGTATGTTTTTAAAAAGCAAGTCTGTAAAATGGACATTCTTAGTTTCATATGGAGTCTTCTTTGTGGTTTGTTCTGTGTGTGTGGAAACTCTCTTTTGGCAGGGCAGGTGTTTATGTTAAGAATAAAAAGTGATTTTTTAAAAAATCCCAGCCCTGCTTATTATTATTTTTTTTGTTTCCATGAGCAAGACACTGCTTTCTTCCTCCTCCCCCTACTTAGTTTCCTTTTCTATAAAAATGAAGAGGTTGGACTAATGGCCTCTAACATCTCTTCTGGTTCTAGATCCAGGATGACATGATTAGATACCTCCCTATGGGCCTAGGTGGTGAGCTCCCCAAGTGGAAAAAAAATAGACCAAATACAGCAGACTCAAATCTAGCCTCTCTCTGGCACTTACTAGTTATAAGACCATGAACAAGTCAATTAACTCTGGCCCTCAGTTTCCTCATATGTAAAATGAGGAGTTTGGATTCAGTACAGGGCAGCTAGGTGGCTCCATGAGTAGAGTGCTGGGTCTGGCATTAGGAAGACTAGTTCAAATCTGTACTCACTGAGGCAAGTCACTTAACCTCTGCCTCAGTTTACTCAACTGTGAAATGGGGATTTCAGTAGTCCTTCCTGCCAGGGTTGTGAGGGTCAATTGAGATGTTTGTAGAAGTGTGTAGCACAGTGTCTGGTACATAACTGGTGCTATCTAGAGAAACGCTTCCTTCCTTCCTCTTAATGACCTCCAGTATTCCTTCCAGCTTTAAAGTGATGATCCTATGAAGCCCCAAATCTCAGATATTTATAGCTCCGTCTCTGTGTAATTGCATTTACGGGAATATCTCTGAATAACTGTACATAGTTCACAAACTAGACATATGGTTTCTTATATCTGTCCCTTGTATTTTCAGCAATCCATAGTTTTCTCTGAATGACTATACACAGTTCATAAGTTAAATTCATATTTTCTTATATCTGTCCCTTGTGTTTTTAGCAAGTCATGTTTAGCAAGTCAAGGTAACTTATTTGGTTTTTGAGATTTCGAGCTTCATAGGATCGTAACTCCAGAGCTGTGAGGGACCTCAGAGGCCATCCATTCCACCACCGTTATTTTTGAGATGAAAAAACTGAAGCCCAGGGAGGTTGCCTGACTTGTCCAAAGTCAGTCAATCAGCATTTTTAAGTAATTAGTACGAGTCAGACACTGTGTCAAGCACAAGGAGACAAAGAAGCATGTTCCTCTACCCTCAAGGAGCTCACATGGGGAGACAACATGCAAACTGTGTACATAGGAAATATTTTCAAAGATGATGGAAGGTAATCTCTGGAGAAAGGCCCTGGGCGGGAGTGGGGCAGGGGTAAGGGATGAGGTTGGAAAGGCCTCAGCTCAGTCTTGCAGGAAGACAGGAATGCTTTAAGCCTAGGTGAGACAGGAGAGCATTCCAAACACATGGGGGTCAGCCATGGAAAAGGCACAGAATCAGGACATAGAGTATCAAGTTCGAGGGCAAGCAAGAAGGTAAGTGTTGCTGGATGGTAAAGTATATGGAAGAGATTTAAAATACAAGAATGCTGGAAATGTCAAACCAAATTTTACATCTGATCCTGGAAGTAATAAAGACTCATTACTCAGGAGCTCAGTTAACAGGGGAGTGGCGTGGTAAGACTTAGGATTTAAGAAAATCACTTTGGCAGATAAAAGAGTGGAGGACAGAGTGGAGGGTAGAAGAATCAGGACAGAGAAACTAACCAGCAGGCGACTGCAGTGGTAGAAGCAGAAGGTGGCCGAGCTAGCAATTAAAGTCATTCCTTGACTCCACATCCAGTGACTTTTCTGTTCTACCACATACCTTCCTGCCTAGGTGCACATCCCCTGACCCCCATCAAATTACAAGCAGCATCTGTTTGTATCTCCTGAATGTAGCACAGTGCCTAGCAACAGAGTAGGCATTTAGTTAGATGGTGGACATATGATTGGGGGGATGGAGTGGAATGAGAGAAGGACAGAGACTGAGACAGAGACAGAAAGAGTTAGAAACAGGGAGACAGAGAGAATGAATTCTATAGATAGCAGACACACAAACATTTGTTAAGCTCTAATTATGTGCCAAGCACTGTGCTAAGCCCTAGGAATACACATTAAACAAGCAAGACAGACCCTGCCCTCAAGGAGCTTACATTCTGATAGAGGAAGATGATGCAAAAGTGGTGGTGGGAAGGAGAGAGGGAGTAGTACACACTCACTGGCATGGTCCAGAGATATCTAGGAAGTGAGGTAAAGGCCCGCATTCAAGCCAAATAAGATGAAAGCCCACTTATCAGAGCTTAGGGTGGTTCCAGGGTGGAATCCAGCTTTCCAGAGGGAAGGAGACAGAAACGAATGTTGGCTTGTTGAATTGTATATGAGGTACCTTTAGTATATCTACATGAGTATTCTGGAGCAAGAAAACTTAAAACATTAGTAGCCACTACTACCTGAAAACAAATGAGAAAGAAAGATTCCACAGCAGTTTCAATGGACCAGGATGTAATTTTGAGAAAAGATTCTGATATTTAAAAAAAGAAAAAAGGAGGCATAAGTCAAAATTATTAATAGGGATGAGGAGTGGGGTAGATGAGGGAAATGTTTCTATTCTCTGAATGAAGTACACCTTCCTGTCTCTTTAAGACTTTCAGGTATGGCCATACTTTGGACTTCATATAACTAGCCTTCTGACATGACAGAAGCCCCAAAGAAATCACTGAAGCTGTCTCCATTTCAAGCTGTCTTGGAGATCAAGCACTTAAACCTAATGTCCCCAGAGCATTTCCCCTCCACTGTATCTGACTATTCTGGTAGATCTATTGCTCTGGAGTTATGGATGCTTTTTGGTTAGGGATGCAGAGCACAGGGAGCTTCTGCAGGTGCAGTCAAAGTGACAGAAATAAAATTTAAATCCCTAGCAGACAGAAAAAGCAGAACCTTCTGGTACGGAAGAAAATGTGGAAGTGAAATAGATCCTAGATAATTTGCCTGTTCAAAAAACAGATGCACTAATCATCTTCTCGATGGTTTTTTCTTTTTTAAAAAGTATTACATATCATCTCCCACAAATTGGACTTTTCATATATTAAGTACTACCAAATGAGGAGGTTGAACTCACATAGCAAGACATTGGAGATTTCTTACTATCAGAACTGAGGAAACGAATAACCATATTGATGCTAGATTCCTAGAAATAGAAATGAAAAGTTGAATGGGAGTGTTGGAATCTATTCACACAATCAATTTTAAGTTTCAAAACCAGCCCTGGAGGCAGCAGGACCCGAGTTCAAATGTGACTTCAGACATTTATTAGTTGTGTGATTCTGAGCAAGTCACTTAACCTGTACTGCCTTCTCCCCACCCTCACCCCCACCCAAAAGAAAAAATCCTTAGGAAAACAGTGTTTTAAAATAGTTAACCATGTTAAAAAGTATTTTACTTAATTAAGTTAAGGACTTATACTAACTAACTTAAGTATATATAACTATTAGCTGGTGGGACTTACTAACTTCAGCACTTATCTTATCAAGACAAATTAACCCTTGGTAAACACCTCTGTGCAGTATTCCTTTGCTAGGCTCTGGAAATGGAAAGACCAAAAGCAAAGTCACTGGCATCTAAATTTAGAGCTGGAAGGGAGCTCTTTGAGACCACTGAGTCCACCCCCTTTACAGTTAAAGAAACTGAGGCAGGGAGAGGTTAAACTGCTTGCTATAAAGTCTCACATAGCTATTAAGCATCCAAAGATTTAAAAGCAAGGTTTGACTGGCTTCAAGCCTTGTACCCTATCCATTGTGGGAGTGTTGTTGGTCAGTCATTTTCAATCATGTCCAACTCTCCTTGACCCCATCTGGGGTTCTCTTGGCAAAGACACTGGAATGGTTTGCCATTTCCAACTCATTTTACAGATGAGGAAACTGAGGCAAACAGGATTAAATGACTTACCCAGAGTCACACAGCTAGTAAGTGCTGGAGACCACATTTGAATTCAGGTCTTCTTGACTCCAGACCCAGTGCTCTATCCATTACACACTTCACTGCCACCTATTGTGGACTACTGCCTCCCAACATTCTAGTAGAGAGGTTAAGACAAGTATACACATAATTATAATATAAACTACTCAAAAGTGGTAATAGGACATGAGGAAGGTTGTTGATGACTTTAGGTTCCACCATGGATATGATTTTGGGGAAAATTCCACCAGAGACCCACATATGACTCTTCTTTTTTTTTTTCCAAAATAAAGAAAATTGCATACTATTTTGAAGACAGCTTATTTTACCCACTGATTCCACTTTTCAGATTGGGAAATTCAGGCCTTAGAGAAACAAACTGAAAGCTAAGCTGCAGAGCTCTTCAAATGTTTTTGTTTCATTAATGAAGTTCTTTTTGCTAGCTAATGAAGCAGGAAATAAAAGTAATTTATATCCTATCCAAACTCAAGAAACATACCCTCCTTTTCAGTTGTCATGGAGAAGATCAGCCCTACATAAATTGTCCTAATTGTCTGTTCCTCCTTTTTCCTTATTAATTATATGCCTGTGTTATTAAGATTGGAATGGCACCATAAAAATGACTCATGATATTGAGCTTGCTTTCTGCTCTCTAAAGAACAAATCTGAAGTTAAATTTTAATTCAATTCAGCAAGCATTAAAGACCTACCAAGTAATGCTAGTGCTAAATTAGGAACATCCCCATTCAAAGTCCCATTTGCAGCAATTATACAAATATAGGCTCAAAGGACCAGACTTGGTGGAAAAAGCCTTCAAGGTGATCTGATCCAAACTTCTCTCTTTTTGCATTTGGGGAAACTGAGGAGCCACTATTAACTAAAGATAAATCTGAAATAAAGATTCATAGAGAAGGGCTGGTATATCAGGAAAGGATTCTGATATAACAAAGAAGCATGAGTAACAGTTATTTGGAGGAAGAACACATCTGTTACATAAAATGAAGTATGCTCTTTTCTGACTCTTTTAAGCCTTTCAGTTATACCTATGAGGAGAAGTGACTTGCTCAAGGTCACACAGGTTGTTCATGGCCAGGGAAGGATTTGAATGTAGGTCCTCTCTAAATCTGAGTAACTAGGTTGTACCAGAGTACATACCATGCTAGGCCTGGAGTCGGGCCAATTCATCTTCCTGAGTTCAAATCTGGCTCCACTTCCTAGACACTTCCTTGATAATTTGCCTGTTCCAAAAATAGATATAATAATCATCTTCTCTATGCTTTTAAAAATTATTGCATATCATCTCCTACAAATTGGACTTTTCAAATATTAAGTACTACCAAATGAGAGAGGTTGAACTCACATACCAAGACATCAGAGATTTTCTTACTATCAGAATTTAGACTTCCTAGCTGTATCACCCTGGGCAAGTTACTTAACCTTGTTGGCCTCAGTTACCTCATCTATCAAATGAGCTAGATAAGGAAATGGCAAACCACTCCAGTACCTTTGCCAAGAAAACCCCAAATAGTCACAAAGAGTCAGACAAGACTCAAAAATGACTGAACAACAACAATGACCTCTCTAAATCCAATGTTCTCCTCTCTCAAGTAACTCTCCATTTAGGAAACTTTCTCCTTTATTGTTTTTTTGTGTGTGTGACAATGCTCTCTCCTTGTTCTCTTCCTAGATGTCAAACAACACCTACCTTTTCGGTAATTGCTATATAACCATCCTTTTCTTCCTGCCTAAGTGTGGACCCTTCTTTTTTTCTACACTTATGAAGTTATTTCATCCACTTCCATGCATTTCGATTATCATATTAGGCAACTCGTACACAGACAGTTAACCTTTCTCCTGAATTCTGTTTTCTCATCAAAAATTGTTTGATTGACATCTCTAGATGAATATCCTCTCTATCCCCTGTTGGTACCACAAAGTCAAGCTATCCAGAACTCTACTTATTTTCTCCCTTGCGCCTACTCTCCTTCCAAGCTTTCCTCTCTCTGTTCAGGACACCACTCAGTCATCTCGGACTCTTCTCTCTCCTTTATTGCTTCCCTCCCACTTATCCAATCAGTTTACAAGTCTGGCCCATTGGGCCTCCCCCAATGGCTCTCATAGCTATAGCCCTAGTTCTGGTCCTTACCTAGTCCCAGTCCTCTGATTGAACATCTGAATAGACTCCTAATTGTCCTCCCTGCCATCAGTCTATTCTCCAGTATTTGATATTAGCCAGACAGACAAGAAACAATGGAAATAAAAGGCAGCTCAAAGATCATTTAGTCCAACCTCCTAATTTTGAAGATGTGGAAACTGAGGCCAGAAGAAGGTTTGTGGCTTGCCCACAGTCACTGTAAAATGAGAGGGTAGACTAGAAGGCCTTGGAGGTCCCTGTAAGAGCCTGCTTAAAACAAAACAAAATAAAACAAATAAGCAAACAAAAACCCCTCTCTATTTGTGAAGGGTATACAAGAACTGACTCCAGACTAGAGTCTGCCCTCAATTTACCTTTCCTTTTCACACTCTTCCCCTTCATACAGTCTACTTTCCTGCCAAGTTACTCTTCTCACCATCCCCTATTCTTACCCTACCCTCTCTTATCTCTGCACCTTTTTTATACCAACTTTCATGCCTAGAAGGGACTCTCACCTCCTTTCCTTCCTTCCTCCTTCTCCCTCCATATCCCCACAATCTGCTTATAGAAATACCTCCTTTCTTTCAATGTGCAATATTCAAGCACCACCTCCTCCATGAAAACTTCCCTGATCTCCTTAGCTGAAAAATGAATTCTCTTTCCTCAAATTTCTGGATATCTTGTGGCAGTTTCTGCTTTGTATTATGTTTATGATTGCATATGTGTTATCTACTCCAGTAGATAATAAGTTTCATAAGGTCACGTGTGTTTTATTTTATCTTTTCACCTTCAGTGCCCACATTGCCACTACCCTTATTTAAATCCTCAACATCTCTAACAAGTCTCTCCCATCTAATCCATCCTTCACATAAGCTGCTGAAAGAATCTTGCTAATGCACAGGAATGAACGTGCCATCTGAAGTCCTAAACCTTCACTGGCTTCCTAGTGTATCTAAGCTAAAATGCAAACACCCTTGTCTGGCATTTAGTGTGATCTACAATCCATTCTCAATTGATGTGTCCCATCATTTCTTGCTTACTCCCTTTCACATAGGGTATGTTCTGGCAAAATCGGGCTGAGTAGATATTCTCCAGTCTTGTCCTATATTTCCACACTTTTGGTCATTCTCCTAGGCTAGGCTCCCTCTCTCTTTGTTTTCACCAGTTGAAAGCTTTCTCTTCTTTCAAGGCCTGAGTCAGATGTCCACTTCTTCTAGGAATCCTTTCCCCAGCCCCTCAGTTAATAGTGATCTCTCCAAATTTTCTTAGAGCACTTTCCCTCAACTTCTTTGTTTCATTCATATTCTACTTGGTATTATGCTTAATTTGTCCATACATTTTACTCAGAGTGAGCCTGGGCCTAGAGTCAGGAAGATTTGAGTTCAAATCCACCCTTTTTCATTTGCTGTGTGACCTTGGGCAAGTCATGAGGTCTTGTTTGTTTTAGCTTTCTCAGCTGTAAAATGGAGGTAACAATAGCACCTAGGACATCCCAGGGTTGTTGTAAGGACAAAATAAGATAACATTTGTAAAGGGCTTTAGCATCATGCCTAGTACATGGTAGGTGCTTTTAGGTAGGATTTATTAATCCTTCCTTTTTTCCTTTCCTCCTTCCTTCTTTCCTTCCCTTCCTTCTTTCATTCCCTTTTTTCCTTCCTTCCCTTTCTCCCCTCCTTTTTTCCCTCCTTTCCTTCCCTTCTTTGTTTTCCTCCCTTCTTTTCCTTTCTTCCTTCTTTCCTTTCTTCCTTCTTTCCTTTCTTTCTTTCCTTCCCTCCTTCCTTCCTCCCTTCTTCCTTTCCCTCTTTCCCTTCCCTTCCCTCCTTCTTTCCCCCCCTTCCTTCTCTCTCTTTCTTTCCTTTCATCTTCTCCTTCTTTCTTTCCTTTCCTCCCTCCCTCCTTTCCTTCCTTTCTTCCATCCCTCCTTCCTTCCTTCCTATCCTTTATATCCTTTCTTTTCTATTAGAGTGTAAGTTTCTTCAGAGCAGAGACAAGTCATTTCTCATCTTTGCAGTTCAACCACCTGTTACTTTGTAATAATAGTTCATGCTTGATAAATGTTCATTGAATTGAACCCCCATTTTAAATATGATGCAAATTAGTTTTAGAGAGGTTAAGCCCATTAGCCAAGAACATGGGACTAGAAACTGCTGCAATCAGTAATGAGTAAGAACTAGGACCCAAGTCTTCTGACTTCTAAAATTCAATGCTTTTTCCACTATATCACACTTGAAGTATATTCCTTTCATCCATTTTCCCCCCACAGATATGTTCATTCACTTCATTTAATTTTTTCTTTTCCTTTAAAACTTCCTACTTTTAAAAAAAAAAACTTGCCTTGAGGATAAAGATGGGGATTCTGTATTCTGAGCATGGCAGAAGATGCTACAGAGCCAATATAATAGTAGAGCAGTGAAAATACACAGAGACAGAAAGAGCTGCTTGAGACTAGTAGTAGCCTTTGTTCTATTTCAAGCTTAGAGAGCCCTGAAGAAACTTAATAGCCTTATGACTCACCTAGTGTAACTTTCAAAAAAAAAAAAATCACATGAACTCATCTGTCAAAAGGGCTATTAATGCTTTCCTGGGTTCAGCTCTAAGCAAAATTGTGAAGTTGATGAAACCTTTCTGCATCCCTCTTCCTCAATTGAAAAACCACTCTCTCCAGTTAGCAATGATTTTTAAATTGCCAAATCTTTTTCTTTTCTTTTCTTTTTTTGTGCAGAGGCAATCGGGGTTAAGTGATTTGCCCAGGGTCACATAGCTAGCAAATGTCTAAGGCCACATTTGAATTCAGGTCCTCTTGACTCCAGGGAAGGTGCTTTATCCACTGCATCACCTCGTTGCCCCATAAAATTGCTAAATCTAATGGCATTTTCTCAGTCCTCATCCTTCTTGTCCTGTGGCATTTGACACTGTTGGTCACCTTCTCTTTCTGGATACTTGTCTCTTTCCTGGGATTTTCATGACACCTATCTCTTCGTTCTCCTACTTTGCTGTTCCTTTCTCAGTCTTCTTTGCTGAGTTTTCATCTACGTCACTCCCATTAACTGTGGGGAGTTTTTTTTGTCCTCCTTTCTCTCAATGCTCTCTTGTTGATTTCATCAACTCTCATGGGTTTAATAATCTTCTCTATTCTCTCATCCTATTATCAGGAACCCCATCCTCAAGGCTTGATCCTCTAAAGAAAATTTCCATTTTTAAAGCAAATTGTTGGAGGGACAACTCACAGGAATGGATTTCTAGTGGCAGAATTTCTAACACCATGACAATTGTGTTGATGAGATATTTTAGCTCGGGAACTTTTTCTGAAGGTCTCCACATAGCTTGTAGTGTTAAGGTAGTTCTTGATACCTTAATAATAACACAATGGACATTGAGAGAGCCCTTTAAAAGGTTTACTTTGTAAGGTTTAAGGTTTACTTTTATCTTCTTTGATTATCACAACACTGTGAGGTAGGTACTACTGGTATTATTATGCTCATTTTTTACAGAAAAGGGTCACAGAGATTAAATGACTTACCCATATTCATACATGGGAAAGCTGGGTGGCACAGTGGATAGAGTGCCAGCCCTGGAATCTGGAGGACCTGAGTTCAAATTTGGCTTCAGACACTTACTAGCTGTGTGACCGTGGGCAAGTCACTTAACCCTGTTTGCCTCTGTTCCTCATCTGTAAAATGACCTGGAGAAGGAAATAACAAAGCACTCCAATATTTTTGCCAAGAAAACTTCAAAATGGGGTCAAGAGAGAGTTGGACAGACTGAACAACAACAATCATTTGGCACACAACTTCTAATCAGAAAAGGAATTAAAACTAATGTCTTTCCTGACTTTAAGTCTGGTGTTCTTTTCCACTATAATACCACTGCCTCTTACTCCTGCCCTAACTGCCTCGCGGAGTTTTTGTAAGGATCAAATGAATTAATATATGTAAAAGCTCTTTGAAAAAGATATGGTGCTATGTGAATCCCAAATCACTTATTTCAGCTTCTTCCCTATGAAAATTCTGCTGTGCCTTATTTACTAGCCATGGTGTTTCATGCCACCTATGTTTGTTTTTTTTCAAATGAAATAACAATGCTGATGATGATAATAGCTCAGATTTACAGGACAAACTAGAGTGTTATTGTTCACTCCTCTCCAGACTCTCCATTCCTGATCCTCCAGACGTTCTGGACGATGCCACAGAAACTTCTTTACCCTGAAGGCTTGATTTAGCCCTGGATTCCTCACTTGGAAGTAGCCCCCTGCCCCGTGGCCCCTCCCTCTGAAAGGCTGGCCCCTCTCTGACTCTCCATTTTAAGGAGGATGCCCAGGCCAGCCACGTCTTTATTTCTCTGCAGTAGCACCTCTGACTCTCTGGACTTTCTCTACAATGCCTAGTCTTCCTTTACAGTGCCTGGCACGTAGTAAGCTCTTATAGTTTGCTTGCTGACTTGACTTATATAGTTCTTCATGGTTGAAAAGGCACTTTACATATGGAATTATCCATTTGATCCTCACCATAACCCCATTATTATCCCCATATTACAAATTTTGAAATAGGCTCCAAGAAGTGGAATGACTTCCCCCTGTCACATAGCTAATGAGTATGGCAGCTAGGACTTGAACCCAAGAAAGTTTTCTGATTCCTAGTCTCAAGTTCTTTCCAATCTATCAAATATACTTGGTAAGTTAAGTGTGTACATAACTGAATTTAGGCTATAAATTTATGTGATCAGTTTTTTAAAAAAATCTAAAAATCTCTGCTTTTAACATTTTAACCAGGAGCATGAATATATGAAAAATATTAGAGTGTAAAGTTTAACTAGCAAGAAAATCTAGGAATTAATCAGATTAAAGCTGTCAAATGTTAGATACATTCATCTTTCCCACACCCTTATACTCAGACGAATAAAATCTAAAACTAGCTTTGACAACTGAAGCATATTAAGTTTCAAGTGTTTTGCTTGAGCAGGAATTTATGTCCCTCTTGAAACTTCCCTAGAGAGTTTACAGCGAAACCTATAAAACTAAGCACCTTCCCAGACCAGCAGGAAGCATTAAAAAAAAAATGGTGTTAATCCTTTCAACCATTTGAGAGGGAAATAAGTTTTACTTGGTCTGTTTATATAGCAGAAGAATTAATAAGAACCACAAAATGCATTTCAGAATGTTTAACTCTCTCATTATGAACAAAACAGTTTTAAAAGTAACCTTAGGTAAAGAGCATGATATTGACATTCTTGGCCATGGAGTATCTAATACTCTACTAGATATTTTGACTAAGAAGTTTGCCATGGATAATATACATTCCCTGATCCTAAAAGATAGACACATGACATAGACAGATGATATAAGAAATAAAAAGGATGCTTGCTTTTCATTCATCCAGTGAAACTGCACTAGCCTCTTCTCTCCCCAACTGTCCATGCTGATTCATATTTGATTTAGTACCTTATTGGATGTCATATATTATTTGTGTCCATCTTGTTTACATAAGGATGTAATCAGTCAGTAAGTCTTTATGAAGACCTACTATGTGCTAGGCACTGTGCTAAGCCCTAGGGCATACAAAGAAAGCAAAAGACAGTCACCTTCTCTCAGGGAGCTCATAGTCTTAATGTAATGTAAACAATATGCAAACAACTAGGGGGTGCTGAAGACAGCTCCAATTCAGAGAGATTTTCAGTATATTTACACCTCAGAAATTGGCAGGGCTCCATTTAATTGATTGTCTAGACATAAGAAAGTGACGGAGAAAATATTAATAATGTAGTTTAAACTTTAAAGAATGTTGTGTGCACCTTCCCTCTCTGAGAACCAGTTGTTAAACATTTACCAGCTCACTCCTGTAAACTATGCACAAACAAGATCTTACAGGGAAGGCACTAGCATTAAGGGGGATGGGGGTCAAAAAGAGGCTCCTGGCAGAATATGGGATTTTAGTGGAACTTGAGGAAGCCAGGAAGTGGAGATGAAGAGGGAGAGCGTTTTAGGCATGGGGAATAGCCCGTGAAAATGCACAGAATTTGGCGTCCTCACTTTTTCCTTTTTCCTCAGTGCTATTTTTCCCCTTTCATCCAATGAAGTAGTCCAATGCACACTCAGATCAAGGCCATAGCCATTCTTGATCCCTCAATACTTCAGCATCCTGAACTTTCTTTAATGTAGGTAGTGCCTTCACCAATGAGACACTGGCCTCAAAGAAACAGAAGTATTCATATGAAATAGGTGTTCATATGGTTGAGGCAAATCTCCAGAGATCATGTTGGATGTGGTAGATGGAAGATCAAAATGACAGCAGGGTAATAGTAATAATAGCTAACATTTATATAGCACTTAGCAGGTATTATACTAAGTGCTTTACAATTATTATCTCATTTAATCCTCACAACAACCTTGGGAGATAGGTACTATTATTATCCCTATTTTACAGAGGAAGAAACAGAGGGCAACAGAAGTTAGGTGACTTGCCCAGGGTCACATAGCTTGGGAGAATCTGAGGCCAAATTTGAACTCAGGTATTCCTGACTCCAGTTCTATCCGCTGTCCCACCTAGCTGCCAGGACCTAAATCAGATTAAATTCAACTCTATTCAACAAACATTTATTAAGCTTCTAAAACATTAAACATTGTGCTAAGACAGGTAGGCCTTGCAGGTGAGGCAATACTTGCATAAGACATGATCCCTTCTCTAAATGAGCATAATTATAATCTAGCAGGGGTATATGAGAGTACGTGAGAGCATTATTATAGTCTGGATGGGATACATTACAGAAATCATTCTAGTACAAAGTAAGGCATAAGTATATAAGAGAAAGAAAAGGCAAAGCAAACTTCCAACACCAGAGAGTTAATAGCAGAGTGAAGACTAGAACTTGGACCTTTTAGACTTCCAGGCCACCGGAAGTTGAGGACTAAGGGAAAGGAACAAGTCAAAAGGACAGAGATAGGTCCAGATGTAATGGAACCTGGAGGTCAAGGAGGAGCATCAGTAAAAAGTCAGCTGAGTCATATGGAGCTGGAGATTTTGCCAAAGTTAAGAAGTAGAAAAATTGGGTGGCCATGGACCAAAGCCATGTTAGTCCTCAGGGGAGCAAAACTAGACACAACCTGCTAAAGAGAAGAAGACTTTGAAACAGAAGTAAGCCCTGCCTGAGGCCGAAGTCATTTCTGTTCTTCCTACACACTATGGCTTCCCTCCACATGGTCAACCAATGACAGACTTCACAGGGCACGCATGGCCCACCAGTATTTGGAAGTTCAGAAGCTGTCACAGGACTACAAGTCAACATATGATAAGCAATAATGAGCTAAGTGTTCTTTGGGTGAACCCTGATAATTAACAGGCTTCCTTCAGGTCCCAGCTAATATCTCACCTTCTGCAAGAAAACTTTCCTGTTCCCACTTAATGCCTTTCCCCTGAGATTACCTCCAATTAATCCTGTATATCTCTTATATGGACATAGTCATTCACATCTTGTGCCTCCCCCATCAGACTGTGCTCTCCTTGAGAATAGCCACTATTTCTCGTGTGTGTGTGTGTGTGTGTGTGTGTGTGTGTGTGTTTTATCTTTTCTCATTTTTCTAGGGCTTAGCACAAAATCTGACACTGTATTATGTGCTTCGTTAAAGCCCCTTTTCTGTTTTTTCACAGCACCTAGCACTGAGCCTAGCACACAACCTGTGCTGAATAAATACACTGGTTTGATTTTAGAAAAACTAAAAATCTGAAAGAATCCATGCTATTCCACTCCTGCCCCCACCCTGCCCCACACACCTTGGCAGATCAAGGTTAGAGAACTGGCTGCCTTTTCTTCAACTTCTAGAAACTAGTGATGAGAACTGTTGTTTGTACACTGCAAACACAGCCGCTTATTGTTGCCGTTTAGATGAAAACTTGACATTTACCAAATGTCTTCCTAGTCCAACTCCTTTGCTGGACTGATTTGTCAAACTGTCAGGGATTACTGGGCCCAGGTTTGGAGCAGGAGTTCTTAACTTTTTTGTGTGTGTGATTAGGTCAATCTGGTGAAGCCTAGGGACTCCTCAGAAAAGTATTTTGAAATGCATAAAATAATATACATAGGATTACAAAAACCAATTATGTTGAATTACAGTTTTCAAAATATTTTTTAAAACAAAAGTTCACAAACCGAAGATTAAAAATTTCTAGTTTACTGCCTTGCATATTAACTCACCCAGGTCCTACGACTCCATACTCCACATTCTCTTCCAGTGGCTATGGGGATGCCCTTGTAGGAGCCTGTTTTCCATTCTAGGTTAGCTCTTTGAGGAAAAGGAATGTCCGTTGTATGTGTTTGTAGCAGAGCACCAGTGCCTTGCACGTGGTAGACACCTAATGCTTGTAAGATTTTATTGAGAACAGCTGACATAGGTGCATGTGTGGAGAACATGCAATTGAATAAAAAAGGAATACACCCTGTTTTACACAACATGTATGGGTGTCATAGTGGCTATTGTTGTTTGTCCTTCATTTTGAAGAAGACCAATGACATCATGTCTTGACGTGCGTGTGAATTAGACTTAAGTGAGGCAGATTTGCGCAAAGTCATCAGCCTCACTTCTCTTCTACAATCATCGAAATCCAGTGGGGCAAGACAAAAGTCAATACAAGTGTCAATGGCCTGGGATGCAGTAGATGACCTTGATGTGTGCAATGTCTGACCAAGCTCTAAGCATTTCATAGTGCCTGCTTCAGCTGCCTTCATGGTTATTGAAAAAAATTGTTCTTATCTACCCATTCCACCAGGTGAAGTCTTCACATAATTGGAAGGATAGATACTACACTAATTCATGGATGGGTTTGAGACCCCTCAGTTACCCTCAACCTGGTTTTGGGAGGGGGATAAGTTACCACTTCTTTATTACTCTAGGTGGAAAGAGTCTTAGAGCATATAAGATTTCTGTTCTTTTCAATGAGACAAACACCAAGCCTTAACATCTATTCTGCCACTGCTCCCTCAGGTCCTCCAGACCTTACCTTATAAACTACACTACCCTTATACTCTCTCTCTTCTCCAGACCTTTGGCACTGTCATCTGACCACTGAACCTTTTAGAATTTCTACAACCTTCCTTTTCTAGTACAAGGTGCTTTCTTTTCTTTTTCACAACCAAATAAGGCAGTCTGTGGGAATATTATTCTCATTTTCAAGATGAGGAAACTCAGGATAAAAGGGGTTCAGTACTTGCCCAGGGTAATGAGGCTAGTAAGAAATGGATCCCAAATTCAAATTCAGAACCTCCTTACTCCAAGTCCATTGTTCATTCTGCCAGACCCTACGTGGTATCAGTGGAGAGCTGAAATCCAAGGACTGAGATAAATGGGGGAAAGGACTGCCAGTGCAAGAATTCAGACCAGGAAAAACATATGCAAATCAGGATGCCAAAATCCAGCGAGTGCCAAGCATTGCCCATTGGCATAGCTCTCACCTCGATTCCCTAGAGCTTCAGTCTTTTTTATTGCAGCTGCATTTATTCCCCGCTTCTATGGCCTGACCAAGGATAGGGCCCTTACCAAGCGTTCTATGACTTTGCTACCTTCACTGAGCCACAGGGAAAACATTTAATTCCTGTTCTTCATATCAGCTTGAAGAGTACTTGAAGATAATATCACATCACTTCCAAGTCTTCTCTTCTCCAGGCTAAACATTCCCAGTTTCTTTAACTGATCTCCACATGGTAGGGACTCCAGGTCATTCAGCATCCTGGTTAACCTTACCTTGATGTTCAACTAGCTCTGAATCCTGTGACCCTATTAAATGCCTACTATACTATGTATACACTGCACCTAGAGGGAAGTAGGAGTGAAAGTGAAATAAGTCTTGGTTCCTGCTCTCAGGGAGCCTACAGCCTTTGAGAAAATGAAGTGAATGGCTCAGCCCCTTTCACCACTTTACAAGTCAGGCTGTGCTCAACAGCTGTGATTCTAAAAATTGTAGATTAGCAGCTACCCTTCCTCATAGGTATATCCCACTTTAAGAAAATAAGATACATGAAACTTAGTTTCATAGAAATATAAAAAAAAATCAGGAAATGCCAGATGTAGGTAGCCCTGACTTATAAACTCAGTTATAGGGAGGATGAGGCTGGTTCACCTCTTGAGGTTGGGAACTCTTAACCATGGTGGGCTATGCTGATCAGGTGTCCACACTAATTTCAGTATCAATATGGTAATTCCCCTACCATGGATGGAGTACCAGATTGCCTAAGGAAGGGGAAGACCAGCCCAGGTTGGAAACAGGGCAGGTCTAAGTTCCTGTGCCAATCAGTATTGAGATCTGGCCCATGAGTAGCCCCTGTTTCCAGCCCTGATGAGATGGGGAGATGCAGTTTTTTAAAAAAGAAGGAAAAGGAAAGAAAAAAGTCGAGAAAGAGAGAAGGAAGATTGTGATAGAATACCACTGTGCTGTAAGAAATGATAAGTTGGTTGATTTTAGAAAAACATGGAAAGACTTGCACAAAATAATGAAAAGTGAAGTGAGCAGAATCAAGAGAATGATATAAATAGTAACAGCAATTTTTTAAAGAAATAATTATGAACAATCAAGTTATTCTGAGTGCTATAAATATTCAAATCAACGTAAAGAATCAATAAAGAAAGGTGCTATCCACCTCCAGAGAAAGAACAGATAAATAGAAGTGCACATAGTATAGTTTTACACATATTTATAAATCTACATTAAATGGTGATCTTCTGTAGTGTGAGGGTGAGGGTGGGGAGGGAGACAGTTTGGAACTTAAAATATAACAAAAAAAAATTGGGGGGGGTTAGGCAATGGGGTTAAGTGACTTGCCCACGGTCACACAGCTAGTAAGTGTTATGTGTCTGAGGCCGGATTTGAACTCAGGTCCTCCTGAACCCAGGGCCGGTGCTCTATCCACTGCTCCACCTAGCTGCCCTCTAAAAAAATAAATTTAAAAAAGCAGAGGAAAGAGAAAGAAAAAGTGAGGAAGGAAGGAAGGAAGGAAGAAAGAAAGAAAGGAAAAAAAGAAGAAAGGAAGAAAGAGAATATTTGAAGAGGCCCTGTGGTTTCACTGTCCAGAATCTAGGAACAGAGGATCTGTGCCCAGGTTCTGAGGAAAAATGGATCTCTGTAGTGAAAGTCTGTAAATGACATGACATGGCCTTTTGATACAACAAACAAGATAGTATTTCTGAGTTTCCAAGAAAAAGTGAATTTTAGACACCTTGAGGCATTAGCATAAAAGGCAGATTTTTCCCACAAAAAAAAAAAGAATGTGATAAGCTTGAACTTCTAACAATCATTGTAACTTTTCCCACAATTACATAGCTATTTTGTTCCAGGTAGAAAGAAAATGCTTTGGAATCAAACGTCCTTAGGCTCCATGCCATGGGTTTCCTTCCTTGTAAATGAAATTATCTGATTGTGAGATCTTTTTATTCTTCCAAAGCTAAGCTTTAAAGGTATCAAAGCCAGCTTTGTCTTACTCTAAATTTTCCTCTATACTATTAAGGTCAAATATGAGTATGCAACTAATTCTTTGTGTTCCATTAGAGTAGAGGACATTCCCAATAAGACACTCCATCTACCAATGCAAATTACAACCTACTCTGCAGCCTATACTCTTGGAAGTTCCAACAGGAGCACAGAGAGGCTAAGATACTTATCTCAGGGTCACACAGGCAATCCATGCCCAAGACAAGACTTGAACCCATATCTCCCAGACTGCAAGGGCAGTCTTCTATCTACTCTAAAATTCAACTTGTACTTTTAAAGATTATTGTTTAGGGGAGCTAGTTTCAGCAATTCTGCATAATACACAATGTGAGGCCCCATCGTCAATCTAGCCCTCAATCATATTCTAGTTCTGAAGCACTCAAGAATGCATGCTTTCCACTGCCTACCATGACTGATTTTTACTATGTCTCCAGGCAATTTGGCACAATGCTTGCTCAAGGAAGGAAATGGCATCAAAGAATATGAAAAATGCATTAGGAAATAAGTGCAAATGTGACCAGCTGAGGTTGAAGTTACTACCTCTTAGAAAAAGCCCATGCTATGTTTAGCCTCAATTATTTTCAGCCTGTAGGGCTGAATGACTATTATCAACGTGACATTAAAAGGTTCTTTTTCCTTAACAGATCTGAAGTTGACTCATTCTGTGGTCTTGAAACATGTGGCATAATTTTCCTACTTTTCTCTATCCCATCTTTGGGGCTTGATTTGATGACCTGCTCAGGCTTTCTTCTGACCATGCCACCACCAACACATTGCACCTGGCGAGACAGAAAGGCTGGGCATATTCAGAAGAGGAAATAAGTGTGGTGATTTCTTTGGAGGGAGGCATGCAAGGAGGGTGACTATAGAAATCTGACTTAAAAGAAGGATGAAGGGGCAGCTAGGTGGCACAGTGGATAGAGCTCTGGCCTTGGAGTCAGAAGGACCTGAGTTCAAATCCGACCTCAGACACTTGGCACTTACTAGCTATGTGACCCTGGGCAAGTCACTTAACCCTTGATTGCCTCATAAAAAAAATAATAAAATATAAAAAGGATGAGAGAGAGATAAGAAACTCGTTAGCAGTAGTCTGTCTGTCCCAGAAATGCTACAGCAACAGAAACTATCCTGACATCCATTAATATATGTACAGGCCCATGTGTTACTGGAATGGGAAAAGACTAACTTTCCCATAATGATGTAGGCTGAAGGTACAGATGCTATTTGGAAAAAGGAGGGATTATTGGGGGAAAGAAGGTGAGTTACCTGGATGGTAAGGAACCACGATGACAATCTGAAATACAGCAGGGGCAGTAGTGATGGTAGCAGCCAGAAGCATCTACTGTCAGGCCAATGTCAAAAAGTACCCAAGCCAAGTGGCCCATAGGAGCTGACAATTGGGATGCTATGCAGACCAGTGATGTTTGAGTGCTGCAGATACTGCCTTCACCAAAGTGCCAACTCTGCTAACACAATCAGGACTTTCCCTACTGGTGTTCTAAGTTTGTTTATGCAAAAAAAAAGGGGCTGACCCCTCTTCAAGGGAAAAAAGAGAAAAAAGCCCTATTCCTTTGCTAATTAGGATTCAGAGGCAAGCCCCAGTTCTCTCTTTCTGTGTCTCTGTCTCTCTGTCCCTCTCTCTGACAAGGCAGTCAGGGTTAAGTGACTTGCCCAGGATCACACAGCTAGTAAGTATCAAGTGTCTGAGGCCAGATTTGAACTCCGGTCCTCCTGGGCTAGTGCTCTATCTACCCCCAGTTCTCTCTTTATATGCTTTGTAATACATGTTTTGTGTTCAAATGTTAATTTATAATCTGGGTTGATTAGAGGCGAACTAAATACCCTACAAATGATCCATATTTAGATGTTCCTTGACAGCCAGACTTCAATGCAAGTATGAGGAGTGTTGGATCATGTGTGGGAATACGCCTGTAGGGGCCATCCCGTGGACCGGGTACCAGACCTCCCTTGGAAACTTCTAGGGACTCCAAGGGCAAATGGGAATCCAGGTTGAAGGTCTTAGGTGCTTTGGGGATAATGAAGCAATCCCCTTAACTGGCCACTGAACAGGAAGGGTAGATGGATCAGTGTACCTGTAAGAAGGAAGTGACTCCATTCGTATCATTCTCTTCCTTCAATGCTTTAGATAGCATCCTGTAACTCTGGGACTCTCCCCTGAGGGCGGGGGAGGGTAGACTTTCTCTACTCTGGCAGCCTGGCAACTGCCAGCTCATGCTGGCACTCAACCGTGTGAGGCTGAACCTGGGCCCCTGGCTGTCTCTGTTGTGTTGTACATCTTGTTCCACACCAGTCCATCCTCTACTCAGCTGTCAAACTGATCAAACTGATCCTAAAGCACAGATCTGACCACATCACCCCCTATTTAGTCAACTCTACTGGCTCTCTATTACTTCCATAAAATATAAAAATAAAATAAAAATTTAACTAAATAAATAATATATGAAATAATAAAAATGTTATACAAATATAAATTAAATATAAATGTTTTATATAAATTAATAATACATCTCTCCAGTCCTTCCATATAATATAAAATCCTCTATTTTGATTTTAAAACCTTCATAACCTGGGTCTTTCCTACCTTTCCAATCTTCTTACATCTTATAGGCCCCACCCCTCAGGTACTCTGATGCATCACACTGTATTACTTTGCACTACAGCCAGAGGTCCCCAATGGGTGATACCACCACCAGGGGGGAACTGGAATGATCAAGGGGGGCAGTAGTAGCCTCGGGTGCAACTGGGTGGCATTGAATAAAAATAAAGGTGTGGTAGAAGCACAAGGAAAGAAGAGAAGAAAATCGTGAAAAACCGTTCGTACGTGTTTCATCTGTTTTGTAATAGAGTTAATACCATAGTGATTATATTATTTTACAAACAAATACGCAAAATGCAAATTATAACCCATCAGTGGTCAAGTTCACTAACAGGTCTTAAAAAGCAAGTGTTGACAAGTGAGTGTGTCATACTTTGTCGGGAAGTCCAGCATGCATCTGGGCAGGAATATGAGCACATAATGATTTGTTTACTATATGATACTATACAGCTACATGATACAATATTATCATCAAAATTTCAATGCTAGAAAAAAATCAGAAATTTACAATAAATGAGATGCATCATTTAAAAAACATACATATTTTTGAAACAAAGCAAATTTCAAAAAAAAAATGGTTAAAGGGTTAAAGAAAGTAGATTTCCAGGGGGTGCTGAATAATTTTTTTTTTAAGTGGGCAGTAGGCCAAATAGGTCTGAGAACCTCTGCACCAGACACTCCATCTCCTCACTCTGGGCAGTGTATCTGGCTGTCCCCAGGCCTAGAATACTTTCTATCCTCATCTCCATATCCTAGCTTTTCTGGCTTCCTTCAAGTTCTAGCTAAAATCCCAATTTCTACAGGAAGCCTCTTCCAATCCCCATTATTACTAGCATCTTTTTCTCTACTTGTTATCTACAATCTGTCTTGTATATCTCAGTTTCCTCATCTGTAAACAACTCCAGTATCTTTGCCAAGAAAATACCAAATGGGGTCATGAGGAGTCAAACACAACTGAAAAACAACACCTGATTTCCTTTTTATATATAATCTTTATGTGTGTGTGTGTGTATGTGCGTGTGTATCTTTTTGTATATCTTTTACCCACCCTCATCCCACCCTTGACAGGAGGCAAAACTGACCTATAAGTATTTTTCCCTGGAGTACTGGGAGAACAAAATGAGCCCAAGAATATAAGAAAAGGAGCCTGACTCTTCTTTTAGGTGGCCAGACTCCTTAAGGAATGAACCAGAACGGACTTCTGGTGCCAAGATGGCAGAGTCAGGAAAGAATCCTCTAAAGCCCCCCTCCAATTTCCCTCCAAACAACTAGAAAACCTCCTCAGAACTGATGGAGGAGCAGGGAGTCAGCTTGCCAGCATGGCAGAAAAGGTCTGTCTCACAGGGTGGGAGAGAACAATGTCCCAGAGCAGCAGCAGCAGCAGCTAGCCTCACAGAAGGGGGCCTGCAGCAAGGCTTCAAGCCTAAGGCAATCCAAAAGTGAGGCCCCACCCTCCTGCAAATTAGCAGCCCTTAAAACCAGCCAGCAGTTTCTGCAACTCAGCAAAGTCCCATCCCAGCAACCCCACCCCCAGGACAAGCCACCAGGTAAGCCTTGACCCCACTGCTGACCAGTGAAGATCCGCCCCAGTACTGGCCAATAGCAAGACCCCACCCCTGGGGCCTAGCAGCTGAGAGACTCTAGTATCATAGCAACCCAGCAGCAAGCTCCCATTCCTGGAAAAGGACAGCCTCTAATCCCACACCCAGGGGAGGCCAACGGGGAGGCCCCACCCCCAGTATAAGCCAGAAGGGAAGCCTACCCTACAGAGAAAGCAAGCAGCTAAGCCCTGAAGCCCAGTGAAAGCCAGCAGTAAGACTCAGAGACCCAGCACAAAACACTTGGGAGAGTACAGGACTATAGCCCAATTTTCACACAGAAACACCAAGTCACAAAAAAAGGCAGAAAAAATTGAGAAAAAAAAAAGAACTTGACTAGAAAGTTACTACGGTGACAGGGAGGATCAAGGCATAAATTTAGAAGAGGATAATAGTATCAAAATGGCTACATGTGAAGCCTCAAAGAAAAACGTAATTTGGTCTCAGACCCAAAAAGAATTCCTGAAAGAACATAAAAAGGATTTAAAAAAGCAAATTAGAGAAGTAGAAGAAAAAATTGGAAAAGAAATGAGAGTAATCCTGAAAAAAGAGTCACTAGAGCATAGGGAAAAGATATACAAAAATTTACTGAGGAAAATAACTCCCTAAAAAATAGAATTGGCCAAGAAGAAAAGGATGTACAAAAGCTCACTGAAGAAAATAACTCCTTAGACATTAGAATTGAACAAGCAGAAATTAATGACACTATGAGACATCAAGATGCAATAAAACAAAATTTTAAAAAGTAAAAACAGAGAAGAAAATGTGAATTTTTTCATTGGAAAAATAACTGACCTAGAAAATAGATCCAGGAGATATAAGAATTATTGGACTACCTGAAAGCCATGATTAAAAAAAAAAGGCCTGGACACACATCTTTCAAGAAATTATCAAAGAAAACTGATATATTAGAACCAGAAGGCAAAATAAAAATTGAAAGAATCCACCAATCATTGCCTGAAAGAGATTCCAAAATGAAAACTCCCAGTAACATCATATCCAAACTCCAGAGCTCACAGATCAAGGAGAAAGTAGTGCAAGCAGACAAAAAGAAATAATTCAAATATTGTGTAGCTACAATCAGGATTACATAAGATTTAGCAGCTTGAACAAGCCATCAACGAACTTCCTAAGAAAAAATCCCCAGGACGAGATGGATTCACAAGCAAATTCTACCAAATGTTTAAAGAGCAATTAATCCCAGTGCTATATAAATTATTTGGGGAAATGGGCAAAGGGGTCCTAGCAAATTCCTTTTATGATATAAATGTGGTGCTCATGCCCAAACCAGGAAGAGCCAAAATAAAGGAAGAAAATTATAGACCAATTTCCCCAATGAATATTGATGCAAAAAAAAAATTAAATAAAATACTAGCAAAGAGATTATCACAACATATTACAAGGATCATACAACAACTAGGTGGGATTTATAGCAAGAATGCAGGGCTGGTTCAATATTAGGAAAATTATCAGCATAATTGACCACATAAATAACAAAACCAACAGAAATCATATGATTATCTCAATAGGTGCAGAAAAAGCCTTTGAAAAAAAATAGCAAATAGTATGCTTCGATCTGCATTCAAACTCCATAGTTCTTTCTTCTTTGTGGATAGCATTTTCCATCACAAGGCCTTTGGAAATGTCTTAGATCCTTGTAATGCTGAGAAGTATTAAGTCTATCAATATTAGTCATCACACAGCATGGCTGTTATTGTGTACAATGTTCTCCTGGTTCTGCTCACTTCACTCAGCATCAGACCATACAAGTCTTCCAGGCTTTTCTGAAGTCAGCCTGTTCATCATTTCTTATAGCACAATAGTATTCCATTACACACAACTTGTTCAGCCATTCCTCAACTTATGTGCATCCTCTCAATTTCCAATTCTTTGCCACCACAAAAAGAGCTGCTATAAATATTTTTGTACATGTGAGTCCTTTTTCCATTTGGATGACCTCTCTGGGATATAGCCCTAGAAGTGCTATTGCTAGGTCAAGGGTATGCACATTTTTATAGCCCTTTGGGCATAGTTAACAATTGGGAATATTAATTGCTCATGGGTAGGCTGAGCCAATATAATAAAAATATTAATTATACCTAAATTTCACCTATTTATTCAGTGCCATACCAATCAGGCTACCAAAAAATTATTTTATAGAGCTAGAAAAAATAACAAAATTTATCTGGAAGAACAAAAGGTCAAGGATATCATTGGAATCAATGGGAAAAAAATACAAAACAAGGTAGTATAGCTGTACCAGAACTTAATGTATTATAAAGCAGTAATTATCAAAACAGTCTGGTATTGGCTAAAAAATTGAGTGGTAGATCAATAGAGCAGATTAAGTACATGACCTAGTATATGATAAACCCAAAGATCCAAACTTTTGGAACAAAAATCATTATTGGACAAAAACTGCTAGGAAAGCTGGAAAACAGTATGGCAGAAACTAGGTATAGACCAATATCACACACTGTATACCAAGATAAGGTCAAAATGGGTACATGATTTACACTTAAAGGGTGGTATCATAAGCAAATTAAGAGAGCACTAAATAGTCTGTCAGATTTATGGATAAGGGAAGAATCTGGGACCAAAGAAAATATAGAGAGCATTACAATATGTAAAATAGATCATTTTGATTATATAAAATTGAAAAGTTTTTGCACAAACAAAACCAATGCAACCAAAATTATAAGGAAAGCAGAAAACTGGGGAAATTTTGATGTAACAAGCATCTCTGATAAAGGTCTGAGGTAGGATTTGAACTCAGAGCTTACTGACCCAGGTCCACCACTGTACCACCTAGGGGTCTAATGTCCATTGAACAAAATTATTAATGGAAAATAAAACATGAAAAATGTTGTTAATAAAATGACCTAGTTAAGAAATAAAATCATTGCTATCCTCCCTATCCCATCATCTAAACACTCCTTAGGATCTTGAGTTCTTTTCAAAAAGGGTTGCATACAGTAAAATGAACTAACTGCTTTGTAGTGAAGCCATTTAATGAGCTCATAATTATTTTAACCTGTCCCTGACAGCATATCAGAAACAGAGGTTTGAGTGCATATATTGTCATGATGTCCTGGTTAGTTTTGCTGAACTGTTTTTCTCCTTTTCATTTTTGTTTTAATTTTTTTTGTTAGAAAGCATGACTCATTGGACAGGGAAGGAAAAAGGATATATTTTGAAATTAAGGTCATATTAAGGGGCAGCTAGGTGCCAAAGTGTACAGAGTGCTGGCCCTGAAGTCAGGAAGACTCATCTTCCTGAGTTCAAATCTGGCCTCAGACACTTACCAGCTGTGTGACCCTGGGCAAGTCACTTAACCCTGTTTGCCTCAGTTTCCTCATCTATAAAATGAGCTGGAGAAGGAAATGGCAAACCACTCCAGTATTTTTACCAAGAAATGACCAAATAGGGTCATGAAGAGTCAGATATGCCTGAAAAATGACTAAACAACAAGATATGTTAATGACAAATTAAAAATTTTTAAGAAACAAAGGTTTGTGTTCCATATTGAGAAATTCGATTGAAAATCAAAACTAAGGAAATTCAAGTCACCTATCTGTTTACCTATTCCCCCAATGGTTTAATGAAAGACAAACTACTATTATATCCACTGACATATTTTTTCATTAAAAAACCAACAACCCTAAACTAGAAAACAAAATTAAATGGGGAAAGGAGCCATCCATTAACTAACATTTGCAATCTTAAAGCTCATCCTAACCCTAAGTGAAATTAAAACAATAATGCCTACCAGCAATAAATAGCCATGGACTTAGAACTGACATGTGAACAATGTCATTACAATGTTATCAGATCTTTCAATCAAATCCAATTTCTAGTAATCCAGGAAGCACATGAATTTCATTCCTGTTTTACAGACGGGGATATGAAATCATAGAAGATTGATTCCATTATTTTAACAACCGTCAGGACCTAGAGCAAAGACAATTAATTAGAACAAAACCTCTTGTGTGCCTTTGATCCTATCAGCTCTGCTCTAATCAGCCTATCTTTTTCTAATCTTCAACTTCTTTGTCTATTGGCACCTTCCCTACTGCCTTCAAATATCCCCCAAGTCTTCACTCCATCCTTAAAAACTCTTCATTACAGGCTACCATCCCCTGAAGCTATACTCACTCTTACAGATATCTCTTTCTCAGCCAAACTGTTAAGCAAAGTTGTCTGTCCTGCCATAAACTCCTCAATCTCTAATCTGGTATCAGAAATTTTCTCCAGTTACCAATGATCCCTTAATTGCCAGATCTGCTGGTCTTTTTTCAATCCTCATCCTTTCTCCAAGTATCTATCTGCTGTCTTCACAACACCTGACCCCACCCTGCTCCTGGATTGGCTCTCCTCTCTCAGGACTTTCATAATACTACTTTCTCCTGGTTCTGCCCCTACTTCTGTGGCCCCTCCCCTTTGCTGGTTCATCATCCAAACCATGTCCTCTCACTGTGGGTGTTCCCCAAGGCTCTGTCCTAATCCCCTTACTCCTCTCTCCACACTTTCTCTCTTGGTGAAACTCATCAGCTCCCTTGAGGCTAACTATCATCTCTACGATTACTCCCATATCTTTTTTTTTTCCAAACTCCCATATCTTTATATCCAGTCCCAGTCTCTCCTATTGCACATGTCAAACTACTGGATATCCCGGGGTTCACCTCAAATTCAATCTGTCCAAAACAGATCTCATTAACTTCTCTAACCACCCACCCCCTCTTCCAAATTTCACCTATTTCTTTCAGAGGCACCAGTATACATTCTTCCAGGCTCTCAAGTTTATAACCTTATCCCTCCCTCACCTCACATACATATCCAAACCGTTGTTAAATCTTGCCATTGTTTTCCTTTGCAATCTCTCAAATCTGATCCCTTCTCTCTACGCACACAACTACCACTTTAGTCTAGGCCTTCATCTTCCTGTCGTCTAAATTATTTTAACAGCTTCCTAACTGGTCTTTCTGTTTTCCAGTCTCTCACCACTTCAATCGATCCATCACACTGCTATCAAAGGGAGTTTCCTCAAACAGAAATATGAGCATAGCATTTCCCAACTCAGTCAACTCCAATGGCTTTATACAGCCTCTATAATCAAATGTAAACTCCTCTGCTTGGCATTTTAAAGCCTGTTTGCTACTTTGTCATAACCTGTATTGTATATTATTCACCCTTCCACTGTGTGTGATCCAGCCAAACTGTCCTCTCTCTTCCTCTCTGATGACACTCCATCTCCCATCTCCAGTTTTTTGCACTGGCAGTCCCTAGACCTGGAATACACTCTTTCCCTCCCTCCTTACTTCACCTCAATATCCCTTTCTCTTCCTTCAAAACAACCCAAGCAGTTCCTACATGAAACTCTTCCTGCTCCCCTCAACTGAGTTCCTCCCCTCACTATGCCATATTTATTCTATCAATCTGTCTGTCTGTGCTTTGTATTTTTTATATCCATCAGTCTCTCTGTCTGTCTGTATCCTTGTTGTATCTCCCATCAAAATGTAAACTCCATAGGAATAGGGATTATTTCACTCATCGTATTTGTGGCACCAGAATCTAGCACAATGCCTGCTGTTTGACTGATGGGTTGGTAAAAACTTTGAGAGTTGCTGTGGCCGAAAAGGTAATTAGATATGGAAGCCAAAAGAAAAAAAGTAAAAAGTCCCATTCTCACTGGCTGATTTTAAGCATTTTTGAAGCACCCACTTCAGACACTGTAATTGAGCTAAGGCCAACACTTCGTTAGGCTGGGCCTTTGACATGATAATTATATAAACAGGAAACCTCTCTCTTGGAACAAATACTGAGAGCAGGTGCTGCCCTCCTTCACAGGACAGGAGTGAACGTTTCCTCTTCCCTTGTACTGTGGGCAGTTGAGGGGAGGGACTGTCTGAAAGTTCCACTTCAAGAGGTGGCCATGAAAGAAACAGATTGCTTGTGTATTGCTTATTGTGTATTGTGTATTGAATATTGCTAATGAGGGTAATGGATGAAAACAGACCAGCCTTGGTGCAGCAAGAATGCTGTGAGCCGTGCCATGAGAAGATGAGGAAGAGGCAGCCTGAGACGGACTGGGATGGTAGGACCACCATGATGTCTTGTCCTTAACTCTCTTCTCTATTTGAGTGGGTCAAAGGTACTGGGGAGAGGAGAGGGGGCTTGTCATGGTACTGACATTGGCCTGGGCCATGAAGGGCCTCAAGTTATTACACAGGCCCACACATATCTATGTATATCAGTATAGGGTGAAAGCAATGAGGACGCCACCTTGTTGGAGTGGAAGGAAAACTACATTTAGCATCAGAGCATTAGGGTTCAACGCCCACCTCAGCCACTTATTCCCTGCGTGTGTAGCCTTGGCCAACCTATTTCACACTTTTGGGCCTCAGTTTCCTTATCTGTAGAATAAGAGAAAATGAACTAGCTGGCCTTTAAAATCTCTCCCAGCCTTGTATTATGATTCTATAATTAGATTCAGCCCATTACTACTTATCTGAATTTTACCCCATGATTTTGTTCCTCATTCCTGAAGAAGGCTGAACCTGCAGCGATAACAGCTACACCAGCAAAGATGACAGAAGGCTCCTGGTGCCCTGGTCATGCCGGTTATTTGGAGCCAGATCTACAGGGCTCAGTTATCAGAGTCTTTGCCCATTTTCTAGCAAAAGTGGAAGAACATTTTAGCCTAAAGTGGCTCAAGTCTGAGATGCTGCCCTGTACATTTTTAAGAGCCGGAGTACCCTCTATTATTGGGGGGGGGATGAAGGGATAGGGATACTTTTCCTCAACTGGAAAAGGGAAATTCATTGCTCACTGACTATCAAAGGCCTGAGACAAACTTCTGAACTATGTCTGAGGACTCTCACACAGCACAGGATACCAAAGTTTTTATGATAAATACACAACAGGGGCAGCTAGGTGGTGCAGAGGGTAAAGCACCAAACTAGAAGTCAGGAAGATCTGAGTTCAAATGTGGCCTCAAACATTACTAGGTGTGTGACTCTGGGCAAGTCATTTCACTCTTATTTACCTCAGTTCTTCATCTGTAAGATGGGGACGCACTGGAGAAGAAAATGGCAAACCACTCCAATATCTTTGCCAAGAAAACCCCATGCATAATCGGACACAACTGAACAACAACAGAGAAGAGGCCCTTTGGGGAGTGTGTAATTAAGCTGGGCACAGTGGACAGAGTCAGGGCTAGAGTCAGGGAAATCTGAATTTAAATCCAGCCTCAGACAATTTCTAGCTGCATGACCCTGGGGCAAGTCACTTAACCCTGTTTACCTCAGTTTCCCAATCTATAAAATGAGCTGGTGGGGCAGCTAGGTGGTGCAGTGGATAGAGCACCAGCCTTGGATTCAGGAGGACCTGAGTTCAAATCCAGCCTCAGACACATAACACTTACTAGCTGTGTGACCCTGGGCAAGTCACTTAACCCCACTGCCTAGCCAAAATAAATAAATAAATAAAGTAAAATGAGCTGGAGAAGGAAATGGCAAACCACTCCAGTATCTCTGCCAAGAAAACCCTAAATAGGGTCGGTCACAAACAGTCAGACACAACTGAAAAACAGCTGAACTTGTTGTACCGAGAAATCAGTAAGCGAGACCCAGATGTAACTTAAAATGTGGATTTATTAGTGAGTGGCTGCAAGGGGTATGCACACCCAAATCAAGCAGCCCCGATCAGGGGTCAAGCTAGGGTTCATATGGAAAAGAGCATGGGAAAGAAATGCCAGGAACACTGATGAGGTAATCCAAAGGTGCAGGTGTCTTTGGGGGCTATGGATGGGAAAGTACAGGGAGTATACCAGACAGGGAGGAGGATGATCTTTGGAGTCTGACAGGAGGAAGAGTCCTTGGGCTGGCCAAGGACACCCCTGTCCCTCTGTCTTAATGAAAGAATGCTCTGCAACAAGGGAAAGCTTTCTCACAACCCAGGAACTTACTAAGGAATTGGGAGGCTTCCAGAGACATGATCTGAGGGCTGGGGCCTGAGCAGCCCAGCTCTGTGTAGCTGTACCAGGGAGAGAGATAAGGGTCATGCTGAGGCCCATGCATGAATAACTGCTAGGCTAAGTGTGCTTGGGCTGGGGAGTGGTTGTTAGAGACAGTGTTTCTGAGACTAGGGAGAAATTGGGGCACAAGTACAAGCACAAGCACCCGAGCACCCCAGCATTACGGGTCAGAGATCACACAAACCAGACCAGGTGTCCTGGTCTCTGGTATAAACATAATCATCTAAAGCAATTATATTGCAAGCTTTCTTATCCATTTGCATTGGAGGTACGGGCTATGCTGAGCTATGCAAGAGTACATTTCACTATTTTAGATTTAGTTTAGATTTAGGAGGAAAGAGGCTGGGGCAAGATTAAGCACCAACTTTGCTTTCCATGGCTTAAAGGGCCCTACTACCTAAATGGCAAAAAAATGTTCCGCATTACAAACTGAGTTGGAGAAGGAAAACTACCAGGACACTGGGGCTCTGAAGCACCAACAGGCAGAAAAGCATGTGGGTGCTGCTCTAGTTCTTAAGTGCTGAAGGGAAGAAAGCTCCCTCTGCTGCTCTCACAGCTAGTTACTGCCGCCTGTGCTGCCAGCAGGGGGATCAGAGTCCACATAGTAGGAAACTGAGGCCCAGCCAGTAGGAGAATGTTAGTGCAGTAGAAAGAGAAGTATGTTCAGAGTTTCAGAACTGGCTCTGCCACTTTTTCCATGTGAATCTAGGCAAATCACTTAACCTCTCTTGTCCTCCATTCCCTGCTAGGCAATATGAAAGTGTTATATTAGACAACCTCTCATAAGGTCCCCTCGTCAGCTCTACATCTGCTATGAACAGGCAAAAGGTCCAAGGCTAGGATTTTTACTGACCTCTCATATACTCACCAGGGAACAGTTCTAGGGATATTGCAATAATGGGGGAGGGGGAGAACTGGCATTTATGGTCAAGCACTTTTACAAACATCTCCTTTCATCTTCACAGGGTTGCTATTAGTACCTCATTTTACAGATGAGGATACTAAAACACAGCTTAAGTGACTTGCCCAGGGGTCGAATAGCTAGTACCTAAGGATGAATTTGAACTCAGGTGTTTCTGACTCACAGGCCCAGAATCCACTTGGCCACCTAATAATAGCTTCAGTCTAGCAAGGCTCCTCTGAATGGCATCAGCTCAGCTCTCTCTCCTATCTTCCTTTTCCCAGAGGAAAGCATCACCAACCAATGGGATGCCAGGAAACTCTTCCCAAGAATAGCCTGTTTGACATCAGCATGTTTACTCCAAACCCACCTGCAGGATGTTCAACCTTTAGCCAATTAAGAATTCCCCTTGTCTCTTTCTCATAACCCCCTGAAAAAGCTGCCCTTGACTGGTACTGCCTTTTTTATTGTTGATACTGCATCATGAAACTATTCTTTAGAATCCCAGGTCAGAAAACGTCACCACCACAAAATGAGATGACTGAGGAGGACATAAAAGGAGCAGAATGGGAGAATAATCCTGAACTTTTCTAATAATCCTACACACCCACACATACACACACAAACTCCCACCAACCACTTTTGCTTGTTTTCATTTCCTTTATCAAGCGCATCAGTTTCACCCCCAGACCCCACCTTCTCCCCTACCCCAAAGAGGCAGCCCAGCTGTGATGCAGGTGGTCAGGTTCAGTTTCACCAGGAGGAAGAAGCTAGAACAGGGATTGGTATTAAGAGCTTTCCTGCCCTCCCCTTCCTCCCCACCTCACCCCACCGCATCCCTGGGGTCCCTGCTAACTCACCAAAAAGATGATGCTGAGCAGCAGAAGCACCGTCTTGGAGGTGATCATCCCACAGTCCATGGTGACTATGGGACTCGGGGCCAGCATCAAGGTCGGTGATGTGCCTGCCAGCCTGGTACAGAGAAGTCTGTGTTGGGTTTCTAGGCTCCCACTTTTCTCAGTATCTTGGCTGAGTTTGAGCCTAATTCAATCACATGATTTACATATCATCCTACCCAGTCACATGCTTCCTAATGCACAGAATAAAACAAAACAATCACTGTCCAGGTCAGGACACAGCACAGTTTCTCATCTTTGTTGCCATTTTGCTCTAAAACAGAGAGCTCTGAATGAAATCAAGAAACTCCCATGGGCAGTGCCACAAAGTAACCTCAGTCTGTTCAAAGTCAGCCCTGTCCAAGAACAGCTTCATTTACCTTCAGCTGTACGTGATTAAAAAAACCAACCAACCTTTGCATACTTCCAAGAATGTAACAAACTAATTAATGGTTGTAATAACTGAAAAGTCAGTGAAGATACAAAATAATTTTTTATTAAAAAAATACCCAATTTCTCATTCACATATTTCCAAGAATGTAACAAACTAATTAATGGTTGCAATAACTATAGTCAGTGAAATATATAATAATTTTTATGTAGAAAAAAATCCCCAAAGTAACAAACTAAATAATGGTTGTGATAACTGTAAAGTCAGTGAAATATATAATTAATTTTTTATTTAGAAAAACATCCCCAAATGTTACTAATTAATGGTTGTAATAACTATAAAGTCAGTGAAATACAAAATAATTTTTTTAGAAAGAAAATCCCCAAATTCTCCATCTATAAATATTTCAAAGCCTTATGAATTAAGACAAATAAAAATATATAATAATTTTATAAGTCAAAATATCCAAGAATTACAGACTGGTCCACTAAGTCTGTCCCTTTCTTGCCTCCCCTTGCTAGGCAGTGAGAGTTATTGTGGTGTAGAGGACTGAGAGGAAGTCAGTTCTGGGATACTGATGTTGGTTAAGGTAACAGGATATGATGGGAAGGGCACTGATCTTGGAGTCACATGACCACAGTAAGTGCTTTCCCTTCAAGATATCATCTGACCACATCTTCCTTTTACATGTACTCCACCTCCCCCTCCCCACCCCCCACTCAATGAACTCTGTGGATCCCAGATCAAATATAAAGCTCTTCATAACCTGGCCCTTCCTGCCTCTCCAGCCCTTTTACACCTTTATCTCACCCCTTCAGCACGAACCTAATGCTATTGCTCCCATTCAACTCTCTTCTCCCCACCCTGTGAACTGGTTCTCTTCCCACACCTATATAATGATATCCCTTGCCTCCTCACCTGGACCTGGAGGTATACTGGAGTTAACTCCAACTAGCTCTCACTACAGCTGACTGTTAGAAATCAGTCTATCTACACCTCAGAAATCATTCTACAGATCAGAACTTGATTTATGGTTTTGTTGATTTCTAGACTTAAGAAAATGTTTTTTGTTTGTTTGTTTTGGCTTCTTAGGCAATTGGGGTTAAGTGACTTGCCCAAGGTCACACAGCTAGTGTCAAGTGTTGGGTCTGAGGTCGGATTTGAACTCAGGTCCTCCTGACTTCAGGGCCGGTGCTCTATCCAGTGCGCCACCTAGCTGCCCCTAGACTTAAGAAAATGTTAACACAAATTAAAATTTAAAGTGTATCCTGTGCTACATCTTCTTCTCCCAGAAAGGCAGTTGTTAAATATTTTACACCCTTGTTCCACCTCTTCATTCCCCTATTTCCTTTAAGTCTTAATTTAAATCTCAGCTTTTACTCAAGGCCTTGCTTGGTCCACCCAGCAGCTAATGCTGAGATGACCTCCCTTCTACCTTGGATAGAGGGGGACAGAGAGAGAGAGAGAGAATATGTAGATAGATATATATAGATATATCTCTCTACATATCTATCTATACATTTATCTATCTATCTATATCTGGTATGTATCTACAGTTATTTACATGATTCTGTTGTTTCCCATCATAAACTGTTTGAGGGTAGGGATTATTTTTACCTTTCTCTGTATCCTCAGCACTTAGCCCAGTCCCTGGCACCTAATAAGTATTTAATAAATACTTCTTCATTGATTGAATCCTGGCTCTTCAGCTTACTAACCTGTATGGTATAGGCAGGGACAATCATATGGGAAGCTTAGGAAGGGGTTTGGGATTATGAGGCAGCAGGTAGAGTCCCACAGTAATAAATGTGCATGCATGCACAACATAGGATCGCAGAGAGAGACTTGGAAAGGGCCTTTGGAGATTTAGTTCAACCGTTAATTTTACAGAAGAAGAAAATAAGTCCTAGAGAGGTGAAGTGATTTGCCTACCATTACACAGGTAGTACATGATAGAGCTGGGATGTGAATCCAGGTCTTCTGTTAGCATCCTTTCCATACTATTATAGACAAATTAGGTGGCATAGTGAATAGAGCACTAGATCTGGAGTCACAAAGAACTGAATTCAAATTTGGCCTTATCAACTAGCAATATGACACACACCTTCCTTCTCCCTCTCCCTTCCTCCCCTCCTCCCCGCCCCCCACCCACCCACCCCGGGAAGTCACTTAACCTGTCTGCCTCAGTTTCCTCAAGGTCACACAGCTAGTAAGTGTCAAGTGTTGGGTCTGAGACTGGATTTGAACTCAGGTCCTCCTGACTTCAGGGCTGGTGCTCTATCCACTGAGCCACCTGGCTGCCCCTAGACTTAAGAAAATGTTAACACAAATTAAACTTTAAAGTGTATCCTATGCTACATCTTCTCCCAGAAAGGCAGTTGTTAAATATTTTACACCCTTGTTCCACCTCTTCATTCCCCTATTTCCTTTAAGTCTTAATTTAAATCTCAGCTTTTACTCAAGGCCTTGCTTTAAATTTGATCATTAAGTATGAAATGGGGCAGGCATGCTCAGTTCTTTGGGCACTCGCTGGGAAAGACCATTGTTGGGAGCCAAGTCCTTATGGAAAATCTCTAAGTCCTTATAGACTTAAGGGGTCAGTAGGTATAGAGGCCTGCCTCGGGATAAATGCTTCCTTGACTCTTGCTCCAATTCCACTTGTTATAGTTTGTTGATTCCAAGTTCTCACTCATGACCAGCCTTGAGGCCAGGTGGCTGACTTGTGCAGATAATACTAAGAACTGTACAGGGAAACAATAGATATGGATTTTGGCATTAAAACTACTTTCTCATGAGGAAATAAGGATCTTTAGCTGCTTAGTTTGTGTGTTATTAATTAGTGCTTGTAGATCATTTCTCATGGTACAAAGCTGTTTTTCTATGGGTATATAATGAGAAAACTCCTGAAATAAACTAGTCTTGAGCATTAATCTCTAAGACTCACCTAGCCCAACTTTTCTTTCTCCATTTTTCCTCACCGCTCTGTCCTACACCATGCCAGCTACTGGCAGACCGTGATGGCAGGAGGGAATGAGACTGTAATCACACTTTAATAAGGCACAGAGGGTACAATTAAAACAACTTTGAGATATTATCTCACACCTATCAGATTGACTAAAATGGTAGAAGAGGAAAATGACTAATGTTGGAGGGCACGTGGAAAAATTGAAACATTAATACACTATTGGTAGAACCAGGAACTGATGCAACCATTGCAGAAAGCAATCCGGAATTATAAGTTATAAAACTGTACATACCCTTTGACCCATCAATACCACACTATTAGGTCTGTTTCCCAAGGTGATCAGGGGAAAAGGAAAAGAACCTACATGTTCTAAAATGCTTATAGCAGCTCTTTGTGGTGGCAAAGTACTAGAAATTGGTGGGGTGCCCATCAGTTGGGGAATGACTGATCAAGTTGTGGTATATGATTGTGATGGAATATTACTGTGCATGAAACAATGAAAAGTGAAGTGAGCAGAATCAAGAGAATATCGTATACAGTAACAGCTATACTGTTTGAAGAATAATTGTGAACAACCAAGTTATTCTGAGTACTATAAATACTCAAATCAATTTAAAAGGCCCTATAATGAAGATGCCATGCATTTCCAGAGAAAAAACTGATAAATAGAAGTATGCATAGTATGGTTTCACATATATTTATAAATGTGTGTCAAATGGTGGCCTTCTCCAGTGTGAGGTGGGGAAGGAGAGAGGGTTCAGCACTTAAAATGTAACAAGAAATTAAAATTTAAAAAATAAGGCACAGAAGGCATAGGGACAAACAGCACAAAAAAGTGCAGAGACAAGTGGCAAAAGGGGGATGGATGCAGAGGCAGAAACCATGGAGACAGGGATAAAGTGGTGAAGGAGGGCAGGCAGGCCAGTGTAAGGAAGAGGCTCAGGAGGGGAGAGGCGCAGAGAACACTCACATAACCCAGTGGGAAGCGCTCGGAAGCATGGAACCCATGGAGATGGACTTGTGCTCAGAGGGCCAGAGTTTGGGGTCTCATTTTTATAGGATTTGGGGGTGGGGGAGGGAAGAACAGACTAACTCTTCTCATCTGTACCACCTTGAGGGTTAATTCATTAACATATCCAAATTATCTCCAAGTTGTCAGTAAAACTTAAAAGTTAACATACATATGGCACCTTAAAGTTATCAGCACCAGTTGGTGTGCTGCTGGTCTTACTGCAGATGTCTGGAGTTCATCTGAGATTTACATATCATAGGACCAAAAAATCCTTAGCAGTGAAGTTTAGATGGCTTCCTCTGATTTAGCGCTTGTTATTACTGGGTTGTGATTTTTGGTTAACACATGATACAGTTTGATCTTTGGGACGGTCTGTACTTGACTTTAGTTCAATCTTTGCAATCTTATTTCTGGCTATTGTTACTTTATACTGTCTACTTGTAAACTTATTATAGTGACTAAAAGGGGAGATGGGGAGTGGTCGGGGGAACAGAACAAGATACAATTTTATTGTTATTTTATTTATTTATTTACTTAATTTTAGGCAATGGGGTTAAGTGACTTGCCCAGGGTCACACACCTTCTAAGTGTCAGGTGTCTGAGGCCAGACCTGAACTCAGGTCTTCCTGACTCCAGGGCTGGTGCTCTATCCACTGTGCCACCTATCTGCCCAAGATGCAATTTTAACACAACCTCCCAGAGTTGTTGTGAGGATCAAATGAGATAATATTGCAAAGTGCTTAGCACATAGTACCTGGCACATGGTAGGTGTTTAATCAACATTTGTTTTCTTACTTCCTAGTACTTTAACCTCTCATAATAATACACGTTCCCCAGACACCTAACAATATGTCCCAACAGCACTTTATAGTTTTGTCACCCACAAATTTAATCTGAAACTCTTCTTCAATCTATTGAGATTTTTAGCCTGTACATCTATCTTTTGGTTCTAGTAAGTACTTCTAATTGCATATTATATGAAGTTATCCCTTAATATCTTTCCTAAAATTCCCTCATTCAAGGGCAGCTAGGTGGCGCAGTAGATAGAAAGTCAGGAGGACTGAATTCAAATCTGGCTTCAGACCAAACATTTGACACTTACTAGCTATGTGACCCTGGCATGTCACTTAACCCAATCGCTTTAAAAAAAAATTCCCTCATTCAAGCTTTGAGTGTTACTTAATTCAGAGCTGGATGAGACCCGAAAGATCTAGTTCAATACCCTCATTTTGCAGAAAAGAAAACTAAGGCTGAGATACGTGACTTGTTCAAGGTCACACTGGTATGTAACTAGCAGAGTAGGAATCTGAGACCAGATCTTCCTGATTCAGATTTAACCTTCTTTCTACACAATATCCTGACCCTAGCTCTATACCATGCTAAGACTTAGTGACCAAGAATAGCTAGCTAAGTAATATTTATAACAGTGTGATTTAGGGTTTATAGAAAGTACTTTACAAATGTTATTCTATTTGTTCCTCTTAATGACCCTGGTGCTGTTGTTATTATCCCCAGCTATTTTACAGATGAGGAAGCTGAGGCAAAACAGGGTTAAGTGACCCTGGGGAAGTCACTTAACTCTGTTTGCCTCAGTTTCCTTTTCTATAAAATGACCTGGAGAAGGAAATGGCAAATCGCTCCAATATCTTTGCCAAGAAAACCCCAAATGGGGTCACACAGAGTCAAAAGCAACTGAAAGGACTGAACAGCACGGAGACCTAGCTGCCTAAGTTAACACCTAGGCTGACCAAGTTAGTTGGTAAACATTCATTGTATTCATGATTTTATGAACATCATAAAAGATCTCAAAACTAATCACAAATGAACTTTGGGTCAAAGGGAAAAATAGGACCAAAAAGAAATTAAGTAACTTACCCAGGTTCATGTAAAGGTTGTCAGCAGCCTCCAAGGGAACCACAGATGTCTGGATCTCAGTTCTCTTCTCTAGTTATTCAAAAGTCACCCTTCTCTAGTATAAGATTGGTGCTGTTGGTGACCAGCTTTCAAAGAGCCGGACTAGCCCAAAGTGCCAGAACAAAAGTGCAAAAGTCAGTACGTGCCCTCTGGAAATGCCCTCAATAGCTAATATTCATGATGCGGTACCTTTAACAGTTTAAAAGTAACAGGTGGCCAAATCCTGGCCCCATATATATATATATATAATATATATATATATATATATATATATATATATATATAATGTCACCTAAACTTAGTAAGGGGCCACAATGTGAACATGCTTCCTTGGTGTGTCACAGAGACCAAGTGGGGTGGAAATATCTTTGTCTTGGTATCTAATGTGAGTGAAGTAGATGATCTCACAATATGTGTTTGTGACCTGCAAATTAGGTTGCAATTCCATTACTTTGAGATAACACTACTGGGTCACCTAGGTGGCGCAGTAGATAGAGCACCAGCCCTGGAGTCAGGAGGACCTGAGTTCAAATTTGACATCATACACTTGAAACTTATTAGCTGTGTGACCCTGGGCAAGTCACTTAATCCTGTTTGCCTCAGTTTCCTCATCTGTAAAATGAGCTGGAGAAGGAAATAGCAAACCACTCCAGTATCTTTGCCAAGAAAACCCCAAAAGGAGTTATGAAGAGTTGGACATTACTGAAACAACTGAATAACAACAAATTTGAAAAGTCGAATCATTACATTTATAGCAATTTACTGTCTCCTATACTTGAGCACATTCCTCTACTGGGGAAAGGAAATCTAGTTATCCTCAAGTCTTCATTAACCTCAAGACAGTGTAAAATGAGGGGCAGCTAGGTGGCTCAGTGGATAAAGCTCCTTGGAGTCAAGAGGACCTGAGTTCGAATCCAGCCTCAGACACTTGACACTCACTAGCTACATGACCTTGGGCAAGTCACTTAACCCCAATTGCCTCACCAAAAAAAAAAAGTATAAAATGATTAAGTTTTGTAACTGCCCAACCTTCTAATCACAGGCTAAGAAGTCAGGTGAACTCAGGGGGAAATTCAATCCAATTCCACAAACAATGGTTAAACATAGAGTTGGAAATAAGTTGGGACAACTGGTGCTTTGCTCTGGAGTTTTGTCCTTATGAGAGAGAGCACATGTCATGGAAAGGTAGGCACTTCCTCCCAGCAATAGTCTATAGATCTTTGACCCTGGACCTTACATTCCTTCTTGTAAATCCCATTCCCTTGCTTAACCCTACCAGGGTCCTGTTGTTATGGTGTCATTCTCCCTGAACCCCCTTTTTCCTCTGCCACCACCATGACCACCAATCTCATGGCTTATAGGCATAAGGGATAGACTTTCCTCTCTGCTTACTTGATTGTGTTTACAATGGAACTGTCTTCTGTGTCCACTCTCAGTCATACTGCTTCTATTCCCCTTTAATGGATTATTTTCTGTACCAGTAGTGCCTAATGTTTTTGGTTCTGCAAATTCATTCCAACAACAAAAATAAATGTTGCAAGCTCTCCCCCCACCCTGATAATATAATATATTACTAATAATATTCTTTACAATTATGTACTGATTAAGGTGCCATTAAAAAAATTTAGCATGAGCGCCTTGAAACGCTAAATGGGAACCACTGTTCTGTACCAAGATCCTGCCCCTTTCAAATGATTTTTGCCCTAAAGTGGAGAGATGTCTAGTTATGGTTCTGATTAAGCACCTATTACATAGCAAGCATTGAATTTGATAGATTCTGATATGATCGTAGTGAAGGAATATATCAACATAGAGATGATAAAGACAGACAGATACAATGATAGATCAGTAGATAGATATAGAAGTTGACACAAATATAGATGATGAATGATGATATAGGTAATAGAAATATAGATGATATTGATATAGATAGAGATATAGCTAGATCATCTATTTAGCATTTCCTGTTTGCCAGGCACTGGGTTAAGTGCTGGGTTTACAGAAACAAGAAAGTTCTACTTTTTAGGGAGTTTATATTCTAGTGTAAAGATAAAAAAGAAAGGGGAAGTGGAAAGAGGGACAAAGAGAGAAGGGCAGAGGAGAAGAGAGGAGAAAGAAAGGAAAGGGAAGAAGGGGACCTTCAAGGGTGCCTGTCAGCTAAAGTGATGGTAGAGCAGAGTGGAGAGTTAGCTAAAAGTGAAGTGAGAACAATGAAGGGGACAACTGATGGCAATTCCAGGCTAGGACTCAGGAATTCTTTAAATCCAACACCCCAAAGCTCCTCCGGAAGCAAGAGGAGCATTACGTTATTAATTCTAATTCTATTTTGACATCTCTTTCCAGAGAGGCATGGACATTCCATAAGGACAATCTTCATTTGCCCTGATTCCAGTTACCTGAATTTGGGAGCTATGATGAATATATTAGGGATAGAGACTGGATCTGAGATTTCATTGATTTAGGGAACTGCTGGTAAGGAAAACTCCTTCTCTCATTGTAGGATAGTTCCTTCTTTGCAACTTACGGTTTTGGAGAGGCCAACCAAGATGGTGGGATAAGAGGAAGGACTCCATTCCAGCCTCCCACACTACTGTTTCAACAATGATCTAAGAATATCAGATTAAGAAGTAATAGAGAAATTGAAGGAGAAACTACAGTGAGTGATCTTTCCAGCCCAAGATCACAAAACAACCTCCAGGCAAGTGACTGGGGTAAGAACTACCATACAGGGGTGGCCTGGGACCATAGGCTCAGCACCCAGCACTCTGAGCTGTATCAGCAGTGCAGGGACAGCCAGAATGGATCTTGGACTCAGTCCTGGGTACAAGACAAATGCACAGGATCCACAGAGGGTCTTCCAGGGCCAAGAGGGGATCACAGACTCAGCTCTTGGTCTAGGCTAGCAGGTCCAGCTGGGAGCACAGATTCAGTGCCCTGAACTCCCAGCTAGGTCTGTAATACATAGAAACTCAGAGTGGACCACGAACTTAGCCAGGCTAACAGATCTTGGTCTGGAGCATGGATTAGCCCCCAGGGACCCCTGCAAGGAGAGTAAAGCAAGGACTCAGTCTTTTGCCAGGGAATCAGAGAAGAAGGTCTGGAATCACGGATTCAGCCCTGAAAGAGCTTCCAGGTAGGCTAGTAATGCCTTATTACTCAGAGCATATCACTAGGAGTATAACTAAAATTTAAAAAGATAAAGAGCTATTATGAGGTCAGGATTGCCTACGCCCCAAACCCAGAAGAAGAGAATAACTCCAAAGTGCATACAAGTGAAGTATCAAAGAAAAACATCAGTTGCTCATAAAATCAACTTGAATTCCAAAAAGAAAAAATGATGTGAATTTAAAAACTCACATTAAAATGGTATTATAAATTAAATGAGATTACTAGAAGAAAAAATGTGGAAAAAAAGAGAGAGAGAGAAAGCTATGGAAGAGAGTTGCGGGAAGAGAATTAATAGCTTGACACATAGATATGAAACCTTACCCAAGTAACTGACTTCTGAAAAATAGAATGAACCAAACAGAAGCTAATGACTCCATGAGACAAAAAAGAAATATTAAAACAAGGGGCAGCTAGGTGGCGCAGTAGATAGAGCACCAGCCCTGGAGTCAGGAGGACCTGAGTTCAAATCTGACCTCAGACACGTAACACTCACTATCTGTGTGACCCTGAGCAAGTCACTTAACCCCAATTGCCCTCACAAAAAAAAGAAAAAAAAGAAATATTAAAACAAGTCAAAAGATAAGGGGAAGATAGAAGAAAATGTAAAGTATCCCTTATCAAAAACAACTGACTTAGAAAATAGTTCAAGCGATAATTTATAAATCATTATACTATCTGAAAGCCATGTCCAAAAAGACCCTGGACTCCATATTTCAAGAAATCATGAAAGAAAACTGCCCAGATCTCTGAGAACTAAAGGGCAAAATGAGAATAGAATTCACCAGTTACCTCCTGAAAGAAACCCTAAAATGAAAACTCACAGGACTACAGCAGCCAAAATCTAAAGTTTACAGGTCAAAGAAAAAAAAAATACTGCAAATAGCCAGAAAGAGAGTTTAAGTGCCAAGAAACCAGTCAGAATTGTACAGGATTTAGCAGGTCCCACAGATTTATAACCAAGAATAATCTCTCCAGCAAAAATATAATCCTACGGGGGGGAGATGGACTTTTAATTAAATAAAGGATTTTCAAAAATTCGTAATGAAAAGACTGGATCATATTTTAAAGTTTGAAATATAAATATGGAAGTAAAGGAAATATAAAAACATACCTACAAAAGAGAAATCAGAAAAGACTTTATAATGATGATATATTTTGGGGCAGGGAGGAATGATCTAAGAATCCCCAAACAACTGTGATGTCAGCAGGGGCCACAGAGGGAGTCAAATAAGGTAGAGGTCCTGGAAGTGATTTTTGTTATGTTTTGATGATCTTAAATAAAGGAAAGGGAGGCAGAAGAAAGATATACTAGGGAAAAAGAGGAGAGGAATGGGGTGGGTGGATTATTATTTTACATAATGGAAAGGAGCTAGTAGAAGTCTATACACAAGAAGAAAGGGTGGAGGGAGCAGGCGTTACTTGAATCTCACTTTAAAATGATGCAGAATGAAGTGAGCAGAGCCAGGAGAACAATTTATACTACAAAAATAACACTTGAAAACCAAATAATTCTGAAGGACCTAAAAAGTGATCAACACAATAATCAACCACGGTTCCATTGGACCAACCTCCTGACAGAGAGGTGATGGATTAAATAGTTGAGCTAAGTTCCCATAGAATGCAGTCCTAAATTCGAAGTCCCACTTTTAATTCAAAATACAATGTGACTTTAGGAAAAGATGCAAATAAACTGCCACATGTAGTTGAAGGAAAGCAAGATCATTCCCAGCTGAGGGAATATCTGAGAAGGCTTCATAGAGGAGGTGACATTTGAGCTGGTCTTTGAGAATGAGTAGGATTTCAACAAGTGAAGATGGTAGAGTAAGGTAAATATGTGTGTGTTTGTGTGTGTATTATGTACATGTATATATGTACATTATGTATGTGTGTGTATATATATATTTTTTTCAGAATGAATTTGCTCATCCCAAATGGAAATGTTTCATATCAAAACATTGACTATAAGTGTAAAGTTGCCTGGTGCTATCTCCACCTCAATCGGCCAAATACTCTCTCTCTTTTTGTTTGTTTTTTACTAGACAATGAGGTTAAGTGACTTGCCCAGGTCTCACAGCTAGTGAGTACCACGTGTCTGAGGCCGGATTTGAACTCAGGTCCTCCTGATTCCAGGGCCGGTGCTCTATCCACTGTGCCACCTAGCTGCCCCTTTCTTTTCTCTCTCTCTCTCTCTCTCTCTCTCTCTCTCTCTCTCTCTCTCTCTCTCTCTCTCTCTCTCTCTCTCTCTCTCTCTCTCTTCTCTCTTTTTTTTTGCTATAAATACTCTCTCAGTGATGGGAGCTGCAGGCAGGTTCAGTTGACAAGGTTCAGATAAATTGTACTAGACCAGCTCAGATTTCATAGATATAACATTGCTTGCTCCCACATTGGCATATGACTTGTGGGAATTCAGAAACCAAGCCACAAATCCTCATAAGCACCCTCTACCGCAATGAAAACAGCACAGCGGAAGGAAACTCAAAACAAATACCATAGAACCAGCCGGTAGTCTAAACAATTCTGTTCCTTTCTGGCACTCTCTCATTTTTCTCATGCCAAGTAATGCACAGCTCACCACAGCTAGTGACTGTCGCACCATACTCTAACACTGTACCAAAGGTGGTCCCTACATTCCTACCATATTTTTACCATACACCAGCAACTTAATCAATACCTGGTGCTCCTGTGCTGAGCGCTTGCTGTCTGTCATATTCCAAACTACAGATCTGCTTGTGGGAAGGGGTAGGAAGGGAATGGACTGCCCCACAGACATTACAGGGATCTCAGAAACTTACCATTCAGACACAATCCATAATCAACACTCAATCAGTCTACAGGCTTAGAACACATTACTTCACCCACTTTACAATCCAGGCAAGCTAGTCCTTTTGCTGTTCCTCACCCATGATCTTGTTTGGCCTTTGCACAGGTAGCGCCCCCCTTACTGGAAGGCACTGTCTCCTCAACTCCACATCTTAGAATCCTTCCTTCAAAATTCAGCTCAACCTCCAGGTCCCACATAAAGCCTGTTCTGATCCCCCAGCTTCTGGTGTTCTAGCCCACAAAACAATTGCTTTGTATTTATTTTGTAAAAATTTTGTGCAGACTTATATAAATGTATACATATTGTTTCTCCTGTAGAATGTAATCTCCTCCAAAGTAGGGACTGTTTTGTTTTTGTCTCTGAATCCACTGTACCTAGCACAAAGTAGGTACTTAATAAATACTTGTTGATTAATTAATTGATTAATTGGTCCTCAAACTTTGGCATCTAGAATTGGAATTTTCCTGTGCACACAACAGCCCCTCTCCTCTCTCAGTCCCACAGTGTTCTAATCTCCTGACAACCAGAAAGTCACAGTACAAATAATGTTTGATAATAACGATAACTGTAATACTAACTTTGAAGCCAGAAATGTGGTTTTGAATCCTGGTTCCTGTGAATTATTTAATAATTATAAATGGAGGGGAAAGAGTGAGAGTACCTATTAGCATCCTTATTCTAGTTTTCTGGTCATTGCCTGATCCTGTTCAGTAATAAGGACCAAGGACTGTCAGTTATTAAATATTCATCTTCAAGGGTTCTGTGCTCCACCCAACACCAGGAAGTGCCCTGAGTAATACCAAGCTCTCTCTGTCTGTCTGTCTGTGTCTTTTTCTCTCTGTGTCTCTTTCTGTCTGTCTGTCTCTCGTTCTCACTCTTGCTTTCCCTCTAGCTCTTAGGAAGCTGGCTACTTCCTTCCCTTTTTGTGACACTTTTTATGCATAAGAATGCTTATCCTGTCAATTTATCCAGTTAGATTCTTAATTCAGTGTCCCCATCCACTAGAAAAACACTCTCTCCCTTTTCGCATCCCTGTGTTTCAGTGAAGTTTACTCTCAAAGACACAGTATGTTGTACACAGGTCTTTCACCATCACAATAGGAAAAGGAGTAAAAGCATATACATCAAAACCCTCAGCAGACTTGATGAAGTAGAAAAGAGTGCTTGAGGCAAATAGGAGATAAGATGCAGGATGTGACCAGAAGAGTGATCAAAGACGACTCTGCATTGAAGCCCCCACTTGGATTTACCTGTGTGCTTTCACAAAGCTCTTCCCCTCCCCTTTTCTGTTCTCTTTGCTTATCACCTCTGGTCTAGCTGATGTCCCAGGCATTTTGGAGCCACACTTGCTCCTCCCAGTCTCTTGTCCCTTTCCCCTATTCCATAAAATTGTATTAAAATCATACCTTTGACCTGGCTAATGGCCTTTGCCTCCTACAGGAAGCAGGGGCCACTCTGCTCCCTTAGGGAGCAAGGCCTGCAGCCTATGTTCTGCCTCCCACATGGAGAAGAGCCCACTGGGGCTCTGCCTCATGGGGAGCAGACCTGCTTGGGTACATCACCCCAATAAATCCCTATCTTTCACTTGGAGACTGAGTGAATTCTTTCAGGACACTAGGACCACCCTCATTTCTATTCCTCATCATTTCAGGTAGCGCCCCAATATTCTTGGGGCCCACCCTGAACTCATGACCAATGGCTACAGAGAAGGTCTAAGTGAATTCTTTCACATCTGAACCAGCTCTCCCAACTCCAACCTCAACAAACTGGGCTTTCTTTCTTAGAGCAAGCTATCATCCTCATAATTTGGCAGGTAAGTTAAAACACAGAGGTCTCAAGAAATGGTTTGGATATTCAGATTCCAACCTCTCCTTCTGCTCTTGCTGCTGCCCTTGCTAGTGCAAGTAGAATAAAGCATTATTAGCTCTTCACTGGGATCTTAGCACTAGTTTGGGCCTGACCATTCTGGCCAGCTCTTGCTGTAGCTGTCTTTCTGTGTTCTTCAGCTCCAGCTGGGCTAGATGCTATAGGTCTTGGCTTCTGTTGCTGCTGCTTATATACTCAGTTCAGTCTCTGCTCCATTCTGGCCATGCCTTCCACTTCTAGATACTACATTAACTTGATCGTTTAAGGGCATAGCAGGACTAATTAAATGTTAGTACCGTAAGATAGCCAGAGGAAATAAAAAGCATAATGATTCTTAGAGAAAGCTATGTTATTTGGGCCTGTCCTTTCTCAATGAAAATCCCAATGAGCTAGCTCACTCTCAACAAAATATCTCTCAGGTTCATCCCAACCTCACCTACTCTTTGGCTCTTCCACCTAGCTCTAAAGTTTTATGGGTGAGGCCAACTCACAGCCATAACAAAACTAGCAGCATAAAGAAATTCACATTAATTTCTCTGCTACTGTTGAGGGTATGACCATCATCCCCCCAGTCACCCAGGCTCACAACCTAGGTATTATCTTTCAAGCTTCACTCTCACTCATTCCCCATATCTAGTCTGTTGTCAAGGCCTGTCCATTCTACCTTTGTAAGAAACTCTGTAAATGCCCCCTTTTCCCCTTTGCCAAAATCTTCTGGTTGGTCCCTCTGCCTTAAATCTCCCCCCATTCTAGTCTATCCTCCACTCAGCTATCAAGTTGAGTTTCCTAAAGCTCAGGTCTGACCATGTTCCCCCCCCTTAAAAAAAATAATTTCAGCAGCTCCCTTTTACCTCCAGGATTGGGCATGCAATCCTCTGTTTGACTTGTAAAGTCCTTCACCACCTGGCCCTTTCCTACCTTTCCAGTGTTCTCATACCTTATTGCTCTTCACATACTCTGTGATCCAGTAGCACGGCTGCTTTCTTGCTGTTTCTCACACAAGGCATTCCAACTCCAACTCTGTCCTTTTTTTATTGGGATTTTTCTCCCTCCTCATCTCTACCTCCTTGGCTTTCATGGCTTCCTTCAAATCTCAGCTAAAATCCTGTCTTTTGCAAGAAGACTTTCCCAGTCCTTAATGTTAGTGATTTAACGATTTCCTTCAGAGATTATCTCCAATTATTTGTGTATGCATTGTATATTATACATATATGTACACATCTTATATGCAATAAATACACATATATGTATGATATATACGTGTATTCATACATATACATCCAATAATAAACATATATTAACATCATATCTATCTATCTATATCTTGTTTGCATATTATCTCCCCTATTCAACTATGAATTCCTTGAAATTGGGGACTATTTTTGCCTTTGTTTGTATCCTCAGCACTTAGAACAGTGCCAGGGACAGAGTAGTGCTTAATAAATGCTTACTGATTTGACTCATCAGGGACTAAGCTGGTTTTTAATAAATTATCTCCTATTTGGTGTTTTCCCTTCCCTGCCTCCTCCCCCCTCATTTGTAAGCTGTGTCCTAAATGTTTGACACCTGCTATGTTGACCTGGGGTTAAGTAACTTCTCAGTAGTCAGAATTCCAAGGCTTAATATCCCTATTCACAAATCACTGTTTGAGAAGTAATTTTCCCGACATGTTTGAGTTTCTCTGGTTCAGTAAGACTGTAATAAGCCTTACTTAGATCATGTGGCTAGTGGAAATATCAGCTGTCAGTTTAGACAGCTCTTTCACTTTTTCCACTTAAGGTAAAAGGGTAATTATTGGAATTCATCCTGTTTCTTGGTAAAGTTTTGAACTTTTGAATGGTCCAAAGCTATTCAATTCAATTTAAAGAGCATTTTTAAAGGACCACCTATGTTATAGGTAGGGGAAGCCAGGTAGTACAGTGGATAGAGCACCAGGCCTGGAGTTAGGAAGATCTAAGTTCAAATGTGGCCTCTGACACTAACTGTGTGACACTAGCTGTGTGACCCCTATTTGCCTCAGCTCCTCATCTGTCAAATGGTGACACAAAGGAGAAGGAAATGGCAAAGCACTCCAGTATCTTTGCCAAGAAAACCCCATAGGCAAAGTCCATAGGATCACATAGAGCAGACACAACTGAACAATTAAACAACATGTTATAGATACAAAGACAAAAAAAAAACCAATCCTTGTCCTCACATAGCTTACATTCTAATGGGAGAAAATAGCAGGTATTCAGACAAGCAAATGCAAACTAAATACAAAAGGTAATTTCTGAGAGTGTTTTAGAGCACTAGCAGGGCTCAGGAAGGGCCTCATACAGGAAATGACACTTGAGGTGAGCCTGGATTGGACTTTGGTATCCCCAGAGGCTGGGGAGGAGGGAAAGAGGAGAAGAGAACAAAAGGCAAATTACTCTACTTATAATTTATTTTTTTTTTACAGAATATTTTTATTTTATTTTCTCAATTACATGTAAAAACAATTTTAACATTCTTTTTTGTTTGTTTTTGTTTTTGCTTTTTGGTGAGGCAATTGGGGTTAAGTGACTTGCCCAGGGTCACACAGTTAACATTCATTTTTAAAAAAAAATTTTGAATTCCAAATTCCTTCCCTCTCACTCCTTCTCCCTCCTTGAGAAGGCAAGCACTTTGATATAGATTACATATGGGCAGTCACACAAAACATATTTCCATATTAATCATGTTGCAAAAGAGAACATAGACACCCCCCCAAAAAAAAAGAAAGTGAAAAATCTACTTAAAATTTATAAGGAGTTTTAATGAATTACACAAAATGACCTTAATGGGCACATAAGTACTTAAATGAATCAGTGAAAATGCCATCTACTCCTCTCTCCAGACTCTTTCCTTATGGCTACCAAGCTTCCATTATCTCTCACCCTCCTGATCCTAGTGATACTGAATCTTCAGATACCAAAGAATATACCACTTTTCTCCCCAGCCTCTACTTCACATTCTGTCATCCACATGTAGCCCAACTCTATCTCTCCAATGGCCCATTCCGACTTCCCTATCAGTCAGGGCAGCTCCCTTCTCCTTGTCATCCAAGACTTCCAACCTCAGTGTCATCCTGTCTTCTCACTCACATTCACCGCACATAAACAATCTGTTGCCAAGTCTCTTCTTTTTTTTTCTTTTTCTCTTTTTTTGGGGGGGAGAGGGTTAAGTAACTTGCCCAGGGTCACACAGCTAGTGTCTGAAGCTGCATTTGAACTCAGGTCCTCCTGATTTCATGGCTGGTGCTTTATCCTAGCTGCCCCCATGCTCTTATTTTTATCATAAGATCCTACAATCCCATCTCTCCTAATGCTTTATTCCTCCTAAACCTGTTCTCTGTCCTCAACAGGACTTCCAATGTCTCTGTCCCTCAGGCTTCACTTTCCTCCTTTCTTATTTGTAGCCCTTTAGTTAGCAAATTCAACTGTATTCTCTCCTCTACTCTCCAATCCCTTGCATCATTCATTACCTAACCAGAAGGGTTACTTTTCTATTTGAATTCAACACCACCACTAGAGCACTAAGAGGTTAAATGATAGCCACTATGTGTCAGGACTTGAACTCAGGTCTTCATAATTCTCAGACCAGCTCTCTATTGATTGCCAAGCAATTGACTGCCAAAACAAAGAAACAAAACCCAAAGAAAACTCATAAAATGGCACTTTGAAAACCCCCATATCATCATAGTATAGATGGTAGCATAATCCAAACAGGTCTATAGCCCTGGTTTCCTGAAACACAGGAACAAAAAGACTTATTATAATTTTAAGGGGATCAAAGACATTGGAAGACTAGCTTGAAAGGACAGAAAAATCTGCTATTAATGTATTGTCAGATATTCTGAAGAGAGTTAGACTTTTAGTAGATATTCTGGAAGAGCTCATTGTGTCCAGGAGAATTTTGAGGTTCTGGAAGGAATCTCAATTTGAATCCATATATATGAGGTGATAGCAAAGGTAGAGATGCAAAAGTCAGACACAAGTAGATAGCCCTAGACTGGATAATAAAAGGAGAGAAGACAAGGGTTGGAGGAGTAGATTGAAGCTGATACCAGGCTGAAAATCAATTGACAGCGGTGATAGTAAGTCGAATTCCAGTCAGCAGCTCCTTTTTCTCCCTTGGAAGTTGACGTTAGGTTCAAGCCCAATGGTAGCTCTCTATATCTTACTTACTTTACTTTGACATGGGGGACATGCTGATTAGAGAGAGAATTTTCTTAGATTTAGGTAATTCAAGAGTATATTCCAGTAAATGTAATACTACTCACTAAATTGCTTTTGAAACTGAAGAAATAAATGACTAAGGTTACAAGCTAGTAGCACTGAGAGAGTTACAGTTTGGTTGTGGTTGTCCATGGGAGTACCCAGCATCACATGCCATACCCTACAGGGCGTTAACTACTCATAGTCACAGGACAAAGACTTTGGACTTGGTAGGGAGGTCACCCAACTTCCAACCAAGGAATCCCCACTGTAATATGCCCAACAAATGGCCATTATTCTCTGCCTGATGACCTTCAATGAGGGGGAACTCACTACCTTTCCAGGCAGGTGATTTCATTTTTGGATAGTTCTCATTGTTAGAAATGTCTTCCCAATAACTAGCCTAAAATTAGCCTCTTTGAAACTTCCACTGAATTTTCCTGGTTTTGCCTTCTGGGTTGAAACCAAACAAGTCTAATAATCTTCGATATGAGGATTATTATATTATATATTATTAGGATCCCCCCTGAGTTTTCCTTTCTCTACACTACACATTCCCAATTGCTTTGACTAATTCTCTGCATGTCTATAGCACTTTAAGGTTTGCAAAGTGTTTTCTATATGTTATCTCATTTGATCATCACAACAGCCCTGTGAGTTAGGTAATATTATTATTTGCATTTTATAAATGTGCAAACTGAGGCTGAGAGAAGTTAAGTGACTTGCCTAGGGTCATGCAGTTTTAAATGTCTGAGACCAGATTTGAACTCTGGTTTTTCTGAGTCTAAGTCCAGGATTTTAACCACTTTGCCACCTCCTGTCTCTAAGACATGGATTCAAGGCCATATGCTTTCCTGGATGCCCACCTCTTGACAAGTGTGTGGCTTATCAATGTACTTCTTAAACTGTGGTGTTCAGGACTGAATTCAGTATTCCATATGTGACCATTGTTTTGACCAGCCATGCTTCACTCTCCAGAGTTTCCATCATTCCTTAACTGCTTTCTTTCACTAACCCTGAGGCAGCCTTCTCCTATTGGTGAGTTCCTCCCAAAATATATATTTTGAGAGAGCATCCAGTCAAGAGGGCAGCTATGTGGCACAGTGGTTAGAGTGCTGGGCCTGGAGTCAGGAAGACTATCTTCCTGAGTTCAAATCTGGCCTCAGACACTAGCTGTGTGACCCTGGGCAAGTCACTTAACCCTGTTTGCCTCAGTTTCCTCATCTATAAAATGAGCTGGAGAAGGAAATGGCAAACTACTCCAGTATCTTTGCCAAGAAAACCCCAAATGGGGTCACAAAGAGTCAAACACCATTGAACAATATACAAGTTGTGCTTCATTCTCTGGACTTTACCACCCTGCCCCTATGAAGGTATTTTCCTCTCTCCTCCTTATTCCCTCCTTTTTTTTTTTAGCTTCCTTTTATTTGTTGCCTTCCCTTATTAGAATGTAAACTTCTTGAGGGTAGAGATTATGATTGTTTTTGCTTGAATTTGTCTCCCCAGCTCTTAGTATAGTACAGTACACAGTACTGTCATGTAGTAATCACTTAATAAAAAAAAATTAATTAGTTTACCTTTGACCAGGGCAAATATCTTAGGCTTTTTTATTACAAAGTTATAGAGATCCAGAATCGCAGAACCTCAGACTTGGAAAGGTCATCTAATTCAACCCACACAACAGGACAACACAGAGTCATAACTATCTAATTTTGTCCTAAGGCAAAAATACAAAATTCTTTCCTTCCTTCCTTCCCCACCCCCACACACACATAATGGCAAGGCATGATAAGGATGGTAGATGCATCTTTATACATATATATCTGGCTTAGCAGAGAAGCAGCCCAGCCCAGCAGTAGAGCAGGCCAGGCCAGTCCCAGAGGAGACTTCAAGCCCCAGACTCTATCCATTGTACTATCCTGCTGCTTCTATAACATATCCCACCAGTGGTCATCTAGCTTTGGCTTGAAGACATCAGGTAAGGGTAGGGGCACTCATAATGTTCTGAAATATCCCATTTCACTTTTCTATACCTGTAGTTATTAAGAAATCTTTCTTTTCTCTCTCTCTCTCTTTTTTTTTTTTTTTTGGTAAGGCAATGGGGTTAAGTGACTTGCCCAGAGTCACAAAGTAAGTTTCAAGTGTCTGAGGCTGTTTCTGAACACAGGTCCTCCTGACTCCAAGGCCAGAGCTTTATCTACTGTGCCACCTAGCTGCCTCTGAAATCTTTCTTCTATCAAGCCCAAATCTACCTCTGGGAAATTCCCAGCTGTTACTCTCAGGTCTGCCTTTTGGGACCAAAAAAGAAAAAAAGCCCTTTTAATGGATGGCCTCTCAATACTTGAAGACATTATGTTTCCTGCCATACCCCTTAATCCCAAGCTTTCTTTTCTCCTTGGTAAATAGCCTAATTAACTTCAACTAATCCTCAAATCATAGAATCATAGATTTATTATTTTTAGAGCTGGAATGGACCTTAAAGGCTATCAATTCCAAACTCCTTATTTTACATATAAAGAAATTGAAGCTTAGACAGGTGAAGTGACTGCCTCTATTCACACAGCTAATAAGTTTCTGAGGCATGATTTGAATCCAGGTCATCCTGACTCCAAGTCCAGAACATTATCCCACTTCTTTTTTTTCCTGCTTCACTTCTCAAATGGTATGATTTCAATCAGTCCTCATATGATGTTTCATTTTCTTCGTTTTGTTCCATGTTATCAATAGCCATTCTACAATGTGCCACACAGAACTGATCACAATGCTCTAGATGTGGCTAACCAGGAGGGGTTATAGCAACGCTATCACTGCCCTAGACTTGGACTTTCTTTGTCTCTCTTAAGATCACGTTAACTTTTATAGCTGCCATGTCATCATCCTGGGAAGTGACCCCTGTGGAAATGCAGCATGCTCACAGCTACTGAACACCCAGAAAAGAGAATCTTTGTCACTAGTTCCTGGCATTGTCAAATGGTTCAACATCAGAAGCTAATACAGTTTTATCAGTGGAAATGACAATAAAGAAAAGGCTTTTCCATCTGCTTCGGGGCTACATTCTAAAGACTAAGAGACTTTCCCATCTGACTTGCAGCTGAAACCTTCTTATGTGCTGTCTCCCCACATTGGAATGTGAGCTCCTTGACAGCAGGGACTATCTCACTTTTCTCTTTGTATTTAGCACAGTGCTTTGCACAATGCTAAATCCCCCCACCCCCACCTTATGAATAATTTTTAAAGAGGCTATTCTTTGCCTCATTTCTTACCTAGCTTTAATCATTGAATGGGCATTGCCTCAGTCAAACTGAGATCTGGGAAAGACCTTAGCTTAAAAAAGCCAAGGTCTCCCACTGCATCCAGGCCATCTCCATTGGACCCAGATGGCTCCAGAGGAGAAAGTGAGGCTGGTGACATTGTACAGCCCACCTTCAATTAAATCCAATTCACTTTCATGTCATGGCATCACCTCCCTGACGTCATGGTCCTCTTTGAGAACAAAGGACAAACAAAAAACAACAATAATATCCATTCAAATCATGCTAACTCACATTCATCTTGTATTCCACCAAAACCCTCAGATCTTTTCTTTTTTCCAGGAGTGCCATTTAACCACATCTCATCTATTTCATAATTATGAAATTGATTTTTTGAACCTTTACTAAGAATGATCACCTTGTGGGTTGAGTCTTTGGTTAAGGACTAACTCCCCTCTACTTACAGAATCCACTGGAGGATACATATGTACATATGTCATAATATACAACATACGTACAAAATAAACGCGAGGTATTTTGGGGGAGGGTGTACATTAGCAGCTTGAGGAAATTAGGAAAAGCTTTGTTTAGAAGATAGCACTTGACGAGCCACATCTTAAAGGAAACAAGATTCTAAATGAGGAGAGAGAACATTCCAGGCATGGGCGATAGCCAGAGTAAGGGCATGGTGTTGGGAGATGGAGCATTATGTATAAGGAATGAAAAAAAAAAAGGCCATTTTGACTCAAGGAGAATCATATATAATGAGATTGGAAAGGTATGGAGGGCAAGCTTGTGAGGGGCTTTACAGGCCAAAGAAGTTTCTATTTTTTATTAAGTATGGAAATGTTATAAGTCAAACTTGTGCTTTAAGAAGATTATTTTGCCAGTTTGGGGGAGCATTGACTGAAAAGGAAACTGAATTAGGGCAGAAAGACCATTTAGAGGCCCTTCCAATAGTCTAGGAGAAAGATAATGAGAGCTTGAATTAAGATTGTTTCTGTGTGAGTAGAGAAAATGAATCTGATGAGAGAGATGGTGAGAAGGTAGAAATGACAAGATCCGGCAATTGACTGAATATGTGGTATGAGAAAGAGTAAAGAGTTTAGGGTAACACTGAAGTAATGAACCTGGGAAAAGGGAAAGATGGTGACACCCTCAATAGAAATAGTGAAGTTTGAAAAAGAGATGGGTTTAGGGAGAAAGGTAACAAGACCTTTTTCTTGTTTGTTTGTTTGTTTTTAACATATTGAGTTTGAACTGTCTATGGAACCTGTAGTATTCAATTAGATAGTTGGTGACATGGAACTGGAGATCAAGAGAGACAAACTAGGACTGGATGCATAAATCTGGGAGTTATCTGCATAGAGATGGTATGTGAGCTGATGAACTCACCAAGTGAAAAAATGTAGAGCAAAATAAAAAGAGGTACCCAGAATAGAGCCTCAGTGATACGCACAGTTGGGTAGACACAATCTGGATGGTGAAACAGCAAAGGAGGTTGACAAATGGCCATTAAAGGGAAGGGGAGAACAGGAAAGAGCAGTGTCATGAAAATCCAGAGAGGAGACAGTATCTAGGACAGGATGGTCGGCTGCATCAAGTCCAGCAGAAATGTCAGGAAGCTCAGGATTGAGAACATGTGAGAAGATTTGGTAAATATAATCAACAGTAACTGCGGAGAAAGCAGTTCAGTTGAGTGATGAAGTCAGACACCAAATGCAAAGGGCTGAGAAGTGAATGAGAGAAGTAATAGGGGCAAAGAGTATAGATCAGGGCTTCTTAAACTTTTTCCACTCTAGATCCATAGTTTAAGATCATTCTCCACCCTTCTCCCACTCCCACCTTAGGATTCTGGCATTGAAAAGTAGCAAAGATATATGATAGTTTGTGAGGGTGATGACATCTGGTGAGGTTTTATAAGGTAAGAGGATACTTGACTAGGTTTGAGGCCCACAAGGAAGGAAAGGCCGGTAAGATTAGAAAGAGAAGGGATCAATCAGCTGGAAAAAATGGGAGGAGATGGGATCCAGGATATATGTAGAAAGGTCGATCTTGGTGAAGAGAATGGCCTCCTCTCTATCAGAGACCGGAATGAAGAAGGGGTGAATGGGAGATGGTGTCAAGGGGTTTTGCAAAGCAGAGGGCAAAAGAGGGAAATAAAAGCAAATGGTGGGGAGGGGAGTGGGGAAGGGAGTGGAAAACAAATTTGGCTCTGGAGTCAGAAGAACTTTAATCCTGTCTCTGTCCCTTATTTCCTTTGTGATTTTGGCAAGTCACTTAATCTCTTTGGGCAATTTCCTCATCTATAAAATGAGGTTGGACTTGATTACCTTTCAGGTCCTTTCAACTCTCTTTGATCTTGTGAGCACGTAACATATTGTTTTCAGCATTAATAATAATACTAATAGCCAGTATTTATATCACTTGCAAAGCACTATATATGTGTGTGTATATGTATATATTATATAATTTAATCTTCTCAATAACCTTGTAAGGTCTTAACCCCATTTTACAGATGAGGAAACTGAGGCTCAGAGAGGTTAAATGGCTTATCATGGGGTCACAAAACTATTAACTGTCTATGACAAAATTCAAACTCAGTTCTTCCTGACCCTAAATCTAGAGCTCCATCCATTACTCTACGTAGTTTCCTATGTCTAGCTTCATTATGAAACAGTGAATTTTTGTTTCTATTGGGGCCCTGCCTCAGGCTCATAGCATTATGGAAAACCAAGTCTTTTCCTATTCCTCTTCTCCACTGTGCCTTCCTGTTACCTCTCTAGATACAAGAAAGCGATTCAGACGTCTTTCTTCAAGCCTGGTAAAAAGGAATTTGACTTGTACTGTGATTTTCCGCTCAGGGTGCTACTTTCCCAAATGGCCACTAGATGGGAGGCCAGCATCATTTTCCTGGGTATACCACAAAAAACCAAGATGCAGAGTTCCTCTACATGTACCCATTGAGTCAAAGAGCTTTGGCGATGATAAACCAAACCCTTTATATTGCATTTTGCTTTTAAAAATTCATAAATCTACTTCCCTCACACCAAATGAGATTATTCCTTCGTTTACCAAAACAAGATAAGAGAGGCAGCGTGGAATGGATAGTGGAAAGTGTGTAGTTAGGTTTCCCAAAGTACAGAATTATGAATACCATGGCCATGGTCACATAGTTTTGAATGTGAATTATTTGAAATTATAATTATGCAAATTTTAGTAATTGGTTCTAGTCTAACAGAATTATACTATAAGAATTTGAATAATGCTACTACTTTGCAGGATTCATACTGTACCTAGAGTCAGAGGACTTAGGTTCAAATGCTGGGCCTACTACTTAACTATCTGAATTTGGATAAGTAACTTCCCTCTCCTTTGCCTCAATTTTCTAAACTGTTAAATAAGGGGGCGGGGAGGGGGTGTTTTCATGTGTACTAGGTGACCTTCATGTACTTTCTATCTCTAAATCTATGGTATTGTCACCCCAAGGGCCAGTAGGTGGTTCAGTGGATAGAGCCCCAGGCCTGGAGTCAGAAAGACTCATCTTCCAGAATTCAAATATAGCTTCAGACACTTACTAGCTGTGTGACCCTGGGCAAGTCACTTAACCCTGTTTGCCTCTGTTTCCTCATCTGTAAAATCAGCCGGAGAACGAAATGGCAAGCCACTCCAGTATCTCTGCCAAGAAAACCCAAAATGGAGTCAAGAAGAGTTGGACATGACTGAAACAATGGAACAACAACAGCCACCCAAAGATGTGAGGTTGTACACCATTTAAGAATCCTCTTAGCACTGGCCCTGGAGTCAGGAGGACCTGAGTTCAAATTTGGCCTCAGACACATAACACTCACTAGCTGTGTGACTTAACCCCAATTGCCCTCACCAAAAAAAAAAAAAAGAATCCTCTCAAATGAGTAACTTTCAATAGCCCACCTCAGCTATTTTATGAAGATTTGTTAGAACTATTGCAAAAGCATTGTGATTGAACAAAACTGAACAAAGTGAACCACCTTTCTTTGCTATAGGCAGCTGTAGCAAGAGAGAAAATCATCCCTGCAAATACCTTCTGAGTATTGTAATGGGTAACCACTGCTGATCTCAGAAGGCTGCTGAGAGACTTAAATAAATAGATCATTGATCACTAGGCTTTTGTTTGCTGAGTATAATGAAGTATTTTATTTGGTATAAGGCCAAATGATTCTTCAAAGGTTCTCCTTCAACAAGGTGTCTCCCATGTTCAAATATTTGAGTATTTCCTCCAAGGATACATGTTGCAATTGATCCCTGCTTGCCTATTCTGCTGGACTCCTGTCCATGCCTTTCCATTAAGTGGCCCCAGGGGAGCTACCTGACCTGCTGGAGGTCTTCCTAACTTTCTCTTGGACTGTTTGCCTTCATCTCTCAGCCATGCTGACTAGCCCGTCTTCCCCTACTCCTGCACATTTCCCCCATATCTTGTACTCTTGTTTTTTTTTTTCCAGAGATCCTCCTTGGGGTGCAGCCTGATCACACCAACCATGTGCTTCTCTATGTTTTATGCATTTCAGTTTTCATTTCTTCAGAAAATCCCATACCTCACAGTCATACAACAACACTGGCAGAATATGGGTATTAAAAAGATGAGACTTTTTTGTAGTTTAGGGTTTAAGTTTAAAGGTGCTATCTAACCCCTTTTCCTCCTCTTATTTAATGCTACACCCAACTCATTGTTCAATAATATCATTTTGTCCCACAGATACATAATAACGGATAAGGTCTATAGTTTGTCCGTTGACTGCATCTTGTGTTCTGGGCAATGGACATTCTTCATACTTGGTCTTTCTTGTGTAGAAGGTCAAGCCAAATTCTTTTGAGTGGTTATAGATCTTTTTTAGGAAGTTCTTTGATATCCTGGGGCTTTATGCAACCAGCACAATTTTATGAACAAAAAGAAGACTTCGTTATTCTCAGGGAATCCATTTTCAACTTAAACTCTGAAATGGACCTTTCCATCAGAAGTCATAGATGGACAGTGGCAAACATCTCTGGTGAACATACATCTCCCCCTTTCATATTTCACTTGATATTTATGATCAGAGGGTTGTTGAATAGGGTTATTTCTGTTGTTGTGTCTCTCAGGGAGTCCTGAATGATTTTAATATATAACTTTCTTAGAATAATATAACTTTCTTGGAAGGAGCTTTTAAAACAGCCTTTTGTTCTACTGAATCAAATGTTCTTTCATAATCAAGAAACAAGTATAGTGGAATCTTGTATTCTCTATATCTTTTGATCAAATTATGAAGTGGTAAAGATGTGTTCATTATAGGATATGGATTATGAAAGGCTACCTGCTCTCTATTAATACATACATGTGTGTAGATGAGTCTCAAAAAGATTTTTATAGATGGGGAAATAAGACCCCAAAGAGATCAAAGAAAAAGGAAGAGGATCCATATGTACAAAAAATATTTATTGCAGCTCTTTTGTAATAGCAAAGAAATGAAAACTAAAGGGGTATACATCAACTGGGGAATGACTGACCAAATTATGATATATGAATGTAATGGAATATTATTATGCTGTAAGAAATGATGAGATTGTTTCACAGAAACCTGAGAAAGCTTTTGTGAACTGATACAGTGTGAAGTCAAGAGAAGCAGGAAAACAACTTATACAATAAACAACTTTGAAAGACGTAAGAATTCTGTCAATGAAATGACCAACCACAATTCCAGAATACCAATAGCAGAGCATCCAACACTGATAGGTTGTGTGTATGGTTTGTCCTTCATTCTTGAAGAGAACCATGACATCAGGGAAGTGATGTTATAACTTACAAGTAAATTGGATTTGAGTGAGGGAGGACTGTGCAAAGTCACCAGCCTCACTCTCTCCTCCAGAGCCATGTGGGTCCAGTGGCCAGATATAGACCAGGAGGATGGGAGATGACTCAGGATACAGTGAGAGACCTTGGCCCTTTTAAGCTAAGATCTTTTCAGGTTCTCACTTTGAGTGAAGCAACATCCATTCAGTGAATAGACCTCTTTAAGAAGTGAGTCAAGGGATGGCCCCTATAATTAAAAAAATATTAAACTGAGAGAGGAAGACACCTCAGAGTTGCCAAAAGAGAAAGTTACCATTTACATTCACTCTGAGTCTGGAGGGCCCAAAAAATAGCCATTAAGTGGTGCTTAGGCAGGGACCTATTGTCCAAACCAGGAGATCAAGAGTGAATTAGGTTTAAGGCTTGGTCTTTGAGAAAGAAATCTAGCCAGTAACTCCCAAGTTAACTAGGTAGCTTTCCAGCCATCAGAATTTACCTTCCTTTGCACAGAACACCCTCAGGTAAGGGGAGAGGAGAGGAGAAGGGATGGAAAGGGAGGAAAGAGGAAGGGAGAGGAGGGAAGGGGTGGGGAATAGGGGAGGACTGGAGAGGAGGATGAACTGAGTTGCCCAGCTGGAACTGACCAGCTGGGTCTCCATTCAGGCAGCTCAGACTACTCACAGGTTGTGATTTGTCCTTCGTTCGCTAAGAGGATCATGCCATCAGGGCGATGAAGACATGACTTGCAATTGACTTTGATTTGAATGAGGAAGGGTTGTGCAAGGTCACCAGCCTCACTTTCTCCTCCGGAGCCATCTGGGTCCAATGGCCAAATATCGATCAGGATGACTGGAGATGGCCCCTCCTGACAGAGAAGCAGGTGATGGAATCAAGATATAGAATGAGACATATATTATGACATGGCTAGTGTGGCAATTTATTTTGCTTGCCTGTGTATATTTCTTTTTTGTTTTTCTTTTATTTTTCTAATGGAGGAAATGAAAGGAAAAGAGAAGCTATGGATAATATTCCTGATATACCCTCTTCAAGAGAGAGAACTGAATAGAAGAAAGGTCAGAATCAGAGACAAGTAAGGATACCTTTGAAAATTACACGTTGAATTTATTACATACCTGAAAATAAAAACAAGTGCTACATAACAGAGATTCACAATTTCATGTAAAAAAAAAGTAGGTCAATACTGTAGATGTTCTCTCATCTTAAAAATATTCATAAAGTACATGGTTTTTATGTCTTTTATATATCCCATGCATAATGTTAAAATTAAAGATTCCATGAAAAAATCTAGCAATGGAGATAACAATTCAGCAACCCTCTGGTTATTAATATGACAACAACAACAATAACTGACAATTATATAGTACTTTAAAATTTGGAAAGCTTCATGCATTATCTCATTTGAGCCTCATAAAAGCCTTTTGAATTAGGGACTACAGGTAGTATCACCATTTTACAGATAAGCCTTTTAAGAAGGTTAAGAGAAGAGGCAGAATTTGAACCCTGGTCTTCCTGACTAAGATACCAAAAGACCAATGGTGAATCATGCTTCCCACCTCTTGACAGAGAGGTGATGGAGAAGAAGGCATACATGGCCAGTATATAGATTTGTTTTGTTTACCTAAGTGTATATGCAGCAAGAGAGAGCTTTTATTATTTGGGGAGGAAGGTGAGGAGAGAAGGGTAATGATAGAGATGCCAAAAAAAAAAAGCATCAATGAAACATTTTTAAAACACACAGAATGGAGCACAATGAAGTTCAGAGAGAGCCAGACAAGTATGAGAGATAGGGAATTACTATGATAAATGCATTATATACTTAAGAAAAAGATGTACATAATAGAGATTCATAGCTTCTTACATAGTCCTCTCTAGATGGAAATGATTATAGTTGTTTGTCAAGTTTAGAATAACAACAAAAAAATGCACAAAAAGACATGTTGGCGGCAATAATAGCAAGCAGACCACCTTTACCCTATCCTACACCATAACCTCATAATCATTGTCCCATGGGCTCAGAAGGTCCCTGACTGCACTGTGCTGTAAGCCATTCACTTTCTCTTTTCTACACTCAGTGCTCACTGAACTCAAGTAATATTGCAAGTAATTCTTCCCCACATTTTACGAGTGCTCTGCTTACTTCTTCTTCTTCCTCTTCTTCTTCTTCTTCTTCCTCTTCTTCTTCTTCTTCTTCTTTTCTTCTTCTTCTTCTTCTTCTTCTTCTTCTTCTTCTTCTTCTTCTTCTTCTTCTTCTTCTTCTTCTTCTTCTTTTGCTTTTTGCTAGGCAATCAGGGTTAAGTGACTTGCCCAGGGTCACACAGCTAGTAAATGTTGTGTGTTATGTGTCTGAGACTGGATTTGAACTCAGGTCCTCCTGACTCTATCCACTTTGCCACCTAGCTGCTCCCTCTGATTACTTCTTGATGCCCCTAAAGGCCACCTAAAAAATTATAATCAATTGTTTACATTTCCAGCCATCCCTATAGCTATAAAAGCTGAGGTAGAAATCTTACCCTGCACGAGTCAAATATGCATCTTTCTTCCCCAACCAACCTCACAGCATCCCAATTTCCTAACACAGAGTGTCTAGTTTTAGTGTTATTCACAGACTTCTCCTGCACCTTGAAAGTAAATTCAGAGTTCCTAAGTTAACCTGGGCAAGTCGTTAACACATTCATGGAAGCTTGTGAGATGTAGTTTTCAGTGGATACTAATACACACCTAGAATGTGCCTTATAGCAGCGGTATCTGCTGTGTGCCTGGGTAGCAGGGGGTCCCATATGAGAGAGGCACCCTGGGTGCTACACATCAATAAAATTCAATTTAACAAGTGTGTGTAAGCATTTCCTGTGATCCAGGCACTGTGGTAGGTGTTGGGGATATAAATACAAAAATGAGGCATTCTATGCCCGTGAGGAGCTTAAATTCTATTGAATGTTATCTCATATAATATTATCCTCATTTTACATATGAAGAAAAAGGCTAAACATAGTTAAGTGCTATCCACCAATGACTAAACTTTGTGTAAACTTTGATCAAGCTATACCATGATTAGGCCCCCAGAAAGATCAAAAGAAGAAAGGACCTATGGATACATAAATATTTACACCAGCTCTTTTCATAGTAGCCCCAAACTTGAAACAAAGGGGCTGCCCACCTATTGGGCATGGCTAAATGAATTTTGGTTTATGAATGTAATGGACTACTATTGTGCCATAAGAAATGATAGAATGGATAGTTTATGAGGAAACTGGAAAGATCTCTCTGAACTGGTGCAGAATCACATGAGCAGAACCTGGATAACTATTTGTACAATTACAATATACAGAGAAAAGCAATATTGAAAGACTGTCTCTTTGATCAATGCAGTGATAATCCACAGATCCAAAGGACTTATATGAAACACACCACCTGCCTCCTGCCGGAGAAGTGTTGGACATAAGATGCAGAATGAGATTTATATTTCTGGACATGGCTAATGTGAGAATTTGTTTTGCTGAATTAAGCATATTTCTTTTTTCTGTTTTTTTTTAAATTTTATTTAGTATTTCATTTTTCTTTAACATTTGTTTTAAAATTTTCTAGTTCCAAATTCTCTCTCTCTCTATCCTCCTCATTGAAAAGGCAAGCAGTTTGATACAGCATATACCTATGTAGTTATGCAAACATTTTAGTTATGTTGTAAAAGAACTTAAGTATATTTCTTATGTGAGTTTTCTTTTTCTTTTTTTTTTTAAACAATTGTTCAACTGGGAAGAGACAATGGGAGGGAAAGATAAATGTTTGCAAAAAATATATATATTTTATATATATATTTGAAGACATAGTTAAAAAGCAATAGAACAGATATTTGAACATGGTCTTTTCATTATGCTATGGTTTGGTACTTATAATAGAGGCAAAATTAGATTACTGTCATTTGTGGTTAGACAATCCTTTATCAGAGTTCTACTATGTTTAACCACATAGTTATCTCATTTATAAAATGGGGATATCTGCTTTGCCGACTTCACAGAGATATTATTAGGTTCAAATGAGATAATGTGCATTAAAGTGCTTTGAAAATTGTGAGGTGCTAAAGGGATGTAAGATGATATTGTTATTACTGTGAATATTTAATAAACAAAATTATTAGTGATACATGCTAATTATACATAAGAAGCTAGTAGTTCATGCAAACAACTATAATTAGTATGACTGTTACAGAGGCAAATGAAATTTCTACAGATATTTCTTTTATTGCTTTGCTAATTTCTCATCATCTGCCAGTTGTGAATTGACCGTTTTCCCTGATACCATGTAAATTTTAATCATCATGACATCCAAAAGTGGGCAAAGGAAATAGGACAAAGATGCTGGACAAACACACTGTCATAAGGACTGTCATAAGTCAGGATTGAAGCTGACTACCATCTCCCTTCATAGTCAGTACTCTGAACCCAAGAGTCTTGGGAATAGCAATGTTTCTAGGCTGGAGGCCTCAGATATCATCCTGCAAAACAATGGGATGCAGTCTAGCAATTGCTTCTGCAGGTTCTACGGAAATGTCTACTGAAGAACCAGATTTTGTCACCAAAATCCTTTACACTGTCAAATGGTTTGGCATCAGAAATCGATTTGTTTTTATCAGTGGAAATGAAATTAAAGAAGAGGTATCACCCACCATCTGCTTTGCTGCTGCATTCTAAGGTCCATGGGACCTTTCCGTCTGAATTAAAGCTGAAACCTTCCATATATACTGTCTCTTCCATTAGAATGCAAATTCCTTGAGAGCACAGAATGTTTTTTTTTCTATCGGTATGCTTTATGCATAGTTAAGTGCTTACTAAATGCTCCATTCATTCATTCACTGAAGCTCCCATATGTCCTGTGGTACCCATATACATCTAAAGGGCCCTATTGTTCCTCATACATGTTTGGAGGAAGGGATAAGAGACCTGAGCCCAAGCAGAGGTTTTTAACAGAATCTGGGAGCTGGAAGGATACTTAAAGAAAGCATCTAGTTCAGTACCTTAATTTTAGAAATGAGAAAACTGAGGTCCAGCAAGGTCCAATGAATTGCCTAAAGTTAAACTAGACTCCTTGGTTTCAATAGTTTAGTGTTCTGAGAGAGTTCAGAGTTTGTGTGGTACAGTGTAGTGTAATTAGCTAGCACTATGGTTAAGGGTCAGAGATATCCGGCTTTGAATCCCAGCCCTAGTACTTTTCAACAATGTGGTCTTTGTCACTTTCCCTATCTGGGTCTTGGTATCGTCATCAATATAATGAGAGGGTTGGACTAGGTGGCACAGTGGCTGGAGCATTGGGCTTGGAATCAGAAAAACTTCCTGACTTCAAATCCAGCCTCAGACACTTACTAGCTGTGTGACCCTGGGCAAGTCACTTAACCCTGTTTGCCTCAGTTCGTCATCTAGAAAATGACCTGGAGAAGGCAAAGGAAAACCACTCAAGTATCTTTGCCAAGAAAACCCCAAATAAGGTCACAAAGAGTAGGACATTACTGAACAGCAATAGGGTCCTTTCAGTGCCTATAAATATCACAGAAAACTGTTTTCTGCCACTTTGGTAAAAATTTAAATGTATACTATTCAGAACAACAAACATTAAGGTTTTGTGATTAGATAGCAAACCTGTGTATGTATATATGTGTGTATACATTTGGCATGTATATATATATATATATATGAATATATTTGGAGATATATATACATATATATTTGGATATATATATATGTTGCATGCAGTTTTCCTCCAAAACATACATATGTACATGTATGTATGTTTTGGGGAAAATTGCATATATATGTGTTTGGGGGAAATTGCATATATATATTTTGGGGGGAAACTGCATACAACCCACAAGTGCTTTACATCAATTACATATTACAAATGGCAGCATAAACTGGTGTGATGATTAGGGCTCCATTTTCACTTCATGTTTTAGATTTCTTTTAGTCCTGTGCAGCAGCAATTGCAAAAGTAAAAATATATAACCTTCCACCTCCCTTTCGTAATAATGTTCATAGGAGCTTAAACCATGACCAGCATGTGGTCGGGACACTTCCTGGAGGCTGAGGGCTCACGAAAGGGAACTCCAGGGCCCGCGCCCGCCGCAGTGCCGCTGGAGCCTAGAGCCCAGGGTACTGGGGACCCGTGTCTGGCATCCAGGTCCAAGTCGGTCCAACCAGGCCGGGCTGCCACGTTCAAGTCAGCGCGTTCTGTTGCCATGGTGACCAGCAGGCCACTTCCGGCCATTCCCCCCGGCCTCGGTTCTCTCGTCCCCTCCCTCTTCCCTGCAATCCCTTTGCTCTCCGCTCACCATAGCAACCTCCCGTAGCGTTCCGGAAGTAGGGCTCGGGCTGGCCTCGGAGAGCGGAGCTGGGCGGCTGCGGAGGCAGAGCGGCAAGCAGCTATGGAGAGGGTTTTGCAACGCGAGGTGAAAGGCGCAACGCCAGGTGTAGTGGCGTTGGTGAGTTTGGGGCTTGTGGGTCCTGGAACCGTTCAGTGACAGCTCCATTTTACAGATCGGGGGACTGGCACACTGTAAGTGGCAGTGCCCCGAAAGAACCCCGAGTCTCCTGACTCCTAGAGCCAGGGCAACTGCCACGGGGACACCCTGTCGCCTAAAGTATTAGGAAACTTTGAAGTCGATAGAGTGACGGATGTGGAAACAGAAAGACCCGAATTCTGCCTCAGATTCTTGAGCAAGGCACTTAACCTTTCTCACCCACAGTCTCTTCATCTCTAAAATGGGGATAATAGCATCTACTTCATAGGTTGTTGCGGGAATAAAACAAGATAATGTCCAATAATGTCCTTTTTTTCTTTCTCCTTTTTTCTTTCTTTCTTTCTTTCTTTTTTTTGCATCTTGCCTATCTGATGGGTATGATGTGGAAACTCGAAGTTGTTTCAATCGCCAGTTCCTTTTTTATTAGTGTTTTTTGAAACTATCTTGCATTTCTTTTGAGACTGATTTGTATGCTTTCAGTTTTGTTTGTCTCGTCTTTGATTTTCAGAATTTTTATCTTTGTTATTGGTGTTTTAAATTTTTTTTTAATTTCTAGGGTTGTTTTTTTTTTAAGTCACAGGCCCAATTCATTGATCTCTTCTTTTTCATCAAGAATAATTCTAGGAAAGCTACTTGGAGAAGGTAGACCAGCAACTTGGAAAGACATTTCTTTTGTTACAGGACGGTGTTTAATATCTGGAGCTAGAAGAAATCAGATTACCAGGTTCCTGTATAGTCAGTGTGATGTAGAGGAAAGAGAAAAGGCTTTGGATTACAATCCTGCCTTTGTTGCTTACTGCTTATGTGACTTTAAACAAGTCACTTAAGCTCTGTGGGCCTCAGATTTTTTTATCTATTCAGTGAAAAAGTTGGATTGTATAGTCGCTGAAATCCTTAACCACTCCAAATTTATACCCTGTGATCCTCCATGTGAGTCAGAAACCCATGAATTGTGATTAATTTGTCAATCCAACCACATAGGTTAGTGACTTACAAACAGAGAAAGTGCCAAGACCTAGGGTGAGAATCAAAAGGTACTGGAAATATTCCTCCTACCACCAATCCTGCACATGCTTATCCATCACTGTAGGCTGGGAGGGAGAAACAGGGAAAAGAGAGAAGAGGTTTGAAGAAGCATGTCGATGTGGTTTGCAACCATTCTAAAGTTTGAGTGTGTGGTCAGAAATATGTGTATTGCTTGGATAAGGACAGAATTAAAGCCACTAGAAGAACTACCATAGAGTTATACCCACTCACATAATTGTCTCAAATATTGACAAATGCTTAAATGTAAATGTTTAGTGTTTGGGGGTTTTTTTTTGTGAACTCAATGGTAAACTTCCAGATTTATGCCTTTGGAACTATTCTTATCAGTCACAACAGCCATCTGCCAAGGGAAAACTACACCACTTCTGTCCATTGCAACTATTAGTAGTAACAGACTGGGAGGTTCCTCTGTAGGGCACTTAGAATTGTAAGATTTTAGAACTAGAAGGAGCCTTGTTTAGAAGCATTTTATCCACATAATTCCTCACCATCACTCCATAGGAGAAATTATGCCAGTAAGTTGTACTTTGATTACTGTTTTATATTTTATTATTATTATTTTATCAAGAGTCTATATATGTGTATCATCTATGTACAACAAATTCTAGTTTTGAATAATGTATAGTGATGTAACATAAGAATACACATTTTTAATGACTAATAATTAATAATGAAGGAAATATTTGGATAATAAAGGATTTGTCATGTCTCTAGCACTGACAAATCAACAAGTATTTATTAAGATCCTACTATGTACCAGGTACTGTTAGGCTCTGGGGATACATGGATAAAGAGTAAGATAATTTCTACTGGCAATGAGTTTATATTCTAATAAGGCAAACAACACATACATATAAAAATATATACAGCATAGATAAAAACTTGGAGCAGCTAGGTGGTATAATGGCCAGAGTGCCAGGCAAACCACTCCAGTATCTTTGCCAAGAAAACCCCAAATGGGGTCACAATGACACAATTGAAATAACCCAACGGAACACAGCTGAACTGACTTAGACACAATTGAAATGATTCAAGAACAGCAGCAGTCTGATCAGTGTTCGTAATCAATACCGCGGACTACATTCCCTCTGTGCCCCCTCACTCTTGTCCGTGTCTTCTATAAACCCTCACAGAAGAACCATCCTAAGTGTTGGGGGTCTTTGTTTAGATCTCTTGATGTTACTAGGATCCCAGAACAAGCTATATCCGTTGGTTATCTCCTGCTCCTGCCACGCAGCTTTTCCTGTCATCAGTCCTTCAAGCAACAAGCACTTATTATACATTTATAATTACACCCTCTTATGACTCTTCTTAGTTGTTAATGTATTGTAATGTATTATCCATGTAGTCAGAAGTAGGAATCTCATTAAAGAATACAACAAAGGGAAGAATAATGAGACTAGACCAAATATGAACAGAAGAACTCTTTGCTGGAATTGAGAGAATTTTGAAAACATTAAAGGATTAATTCCTTTATTGTTGAGTCATTTCAGTCATATCAGACTTTTTGTGACCCCATTTGGGGTTTCCTTTTTCTTTCTTTTTTTTTTTAGGCAATTGGGGTTAAGTGACTTGCCCAGGGTCCCACAGTTAGTAAGTGTCAAGTGTTTGTTCTGAGGCCGGATTTGAACTCAGGTCCTCCTGACTTCAGGGCCTGTGCTGTATCCACTGCGCCACCTAGCTGCCACATCTTGGGGTTTTCTTCACAAATATAATGGAGTAATTTGCCAATTCCTTCTCTAGGCTCATTTTACAGATGAGGAAACTGAGGCAAACAGGGATAAGTGACTTGCCCAGGGTCATACAGCTAGTAAGTGTCTGAGGCCAGATTTGAACTCAGGAAGATAAGTCTTCCTGACTCCAGGGCAGGCCCTCCTATCCATTGTATCATCTAGCTGCCCCATTGATTCTATTAGTAATCTATTAAACTATTGAAACTGAGGCTGGATTTGAACCCAGATCTTCCTAACCCCAGGCTTAGTGCTCTATCTATTGCACCACCTAGCTAAGTTCCCTTATGTACATTAATACCCTTCCATTAATTCCCTAGATATCTGAAAAAGGAGATATTATTGGAAAATACAGACATTATCATCAAAAAAGGTCACAACTAGAGTATTAATAACTAATGGCCCATTTGCCTGCTTTCCCATTAAAATTTTTATGAGAAAACACACACATCAAGGGCGTTCATGTCCTTGCCAAATGGCATTCTACAGCAGACATCACCTTCTGTCACAATTGACTGAAAGACCTGGAGAATGCATGATATGACAGTAATTATTGTTTGTTAGTTATTTTTTTTAAAAAAGATATTTGACTTGGTAATGCAAAATGCTATCTCCCAGGTTCTCTTCCTCCAGGGTGTCTCTAGTGCATATCAAAAACATACAAGTTTCCTTAAAAGATGTAACAGTAGAGATAGGTTTGATGCATCTTACTCATATAAAAGCAAGAAATAAAACAGGGAGACTTATTATCTCTTAAGAACAATATTCTTTAAAGTCATCCATCTCCCTATATCCAGTACATAACCTGCTCATTTTAATTTGGTTTCCCAACTGGACTCTATGAGGCTACCTGTCTCATAAGGTTCTTGAGGAAAACATTTTATAGAATTTGGTCTGATCCAGGAAGGAATGGTACCAAAGCAAGTGACAGTTCTTTGAATGAAATCCCACAAAAATGGGATTTTACTCAAATTGGTCTTCTAGAACCTCATTGGGATTATGTTGAAAGCCATAGTAAGATTAGCTAATCTAAAAAATATTCCTCAGATCTCTGAGTACCCATAATGTGTTATAGAGGCAGCATCACACAGGGGAAAGAATACTGGGTTCAGAGCCTATTCAACAGGCCTGGTTTCTCTTTGATAAAATAAGGAGCTTGGACTAGATCTCTTCCATCTCTAAAATTCTTTCATTCCAATATTATCACATACAACCAGAACCAGGACAGATAGTTGATACTGATTTAATAATTTTACCTGAGAATTTCCAGAGAACCAAGTAAGGTAACTTGAAGTATTCTAAGACTAATTACTAAATGTTAGGTTACTATCTGTGCTATTATCCATGATATCCTAACTCTAGATATGGATTGAGTTGCCACTATGAGTATTGAATCAAGGTCACAATTAAGTGAAAATATATACTTCATAGTACATTATTAATGAACTGGTTTTTCTTTGTAGAGGGCCAAGCCTCCTAAAGAGCAACATGCTGAGAAACATCTCCGTAAAATTAGACAAAATGCTTTTAAGAAAGATGCCATTGAAGCTTCCATTAAAGAGAATGAAAGGTTTCATTTGGGTGTTCAGTGGGATATGCACATTGACCGAAGTTTTATGAACAAACTTGTGCAGAGAAAAGTGGAAGATGCAATGCAAGGATTTTTGATAAATACTGAAGAAAGAAGAAAGAGGTAACCCCCCAAATTTGTAGAAACATACTGTGAATTAATGTTAAAACCCACAACGAACAATTTAAAAAGGAAATAAATTCCTTAATTTTTCTACTAAGTGATTATGTAGCAATACCTCATAATGAAGATTGTGGTTCAGAGTTCAAATCTCACAAAATTAATTCTTACCTCCTTTACAAATTTCACCCACGTTCACATGTTTTGTATCAGTTCTCCTACCAGGTTGTGAACAAAATTATTTTGTTTTCTTTCACTAATTTTTAACATTTATTTTAATTCTTTTGCTAAATATTCATTTTAGATTTTAACTTATTAATCAAATGAACTACCAGCTTGATGATTAATTATCATTTCAAGTTATTCTGAAATATGGAATTATGGAAAACTTTTTAAAAAGTTTTATTGATGCCTTTTGTTTTTTGTACTTCAGTTATTTTCCAAAATTTATTCTCCTCCCTTTGAATCTTCCCTTATGACAAAGAAAGACAGTTAAGCAAAACTATGTCTGACAACGTATGAAATATTCAACATCTGCAGCCTCTCACTTCTCTACCAAGGGTAGGAGCATATGTTTTCTCTTCTGTTCTCCAAGCCTAGATTGATCTTCACAGTTAATCTGAGTTGACTGCCTTTAAATTGTTTTGATTTATATTATTACAGTTATTCCATGGGAGAACTGTGCTGCTGATTCTTTCTCTTTCTTCAGTATCAGTTCATATATATCTTTTTATGTGTCTCTGAATTCTTTATATATATCACATTTTATGGTAAAATCATATTCCATATGGTAAAATCAAAATCCATATTCCATTCAAAACATCATATTCCAAAACCATATTCCCTTCTATTCCATATACTGCAGTTTGTTCAGCCACCTCCCCCAACTCATATGTATCTAGTTTATTTCCAGTTTTGGGTAAATTAAAAAAGTGCTGCTACAGGTATTTTGTTATATATGGGACTCTTCTTTCTGTCCTTGATGGAATAGGATCACTGGGTCAAAGCATATGAAGAAAAAAAAACATATGGAGAGTTTGGTGACTGTTCTTGCATAAATTCAGATTGTTTGTGGAAGCCTTTTTTTTTAATCCCTTAAGGCATCTTTCAGAGATCAATTAAATTCAACTGACATTTATTGTAAACCTACTATGTCCAAGACACTGTGGTATACTGTTTCAATGAGGAAAATGAATATTTCCCTCCTCTAGACACAACTCTAAGAACACATTATAATAAAATAATAAGTCAGTGGACTGCTGCCCTTTAGCAGAGCAGTTTTGACTCCTGATTTTTTTGTCTCAGGCTTCGGGAACTCCTGGAAGCTGAAGAAAATCAGTATTTGACTGAAATTGAAGCAAAGGAAAACACAGCAAAGATCAGACAAGATGAGATGAGGGAGAAAGTTCGAGTATTAAGAGAAGCAAGAGAAAAAGAAAGACAAGATTTTGTTGCTAAAAAAAGAGACCAGCAATTCAGGTAACGTGGCCCGGGAAGATGTTCTAAGTAAAATCTGAAATTGATAAGTAAAAATGCATTTATGAAGGCTCATTTTAAAGCAAATGATGGTTTACTTTTAATCAGTATCCTTAAGAAAGGAATGTTTTGAGAAGCAGTGGGGTGGTATAAGAATGCATGTACACTGGTTGTGCTTAAAAGTCTCTACATAGAACTGCCATAATTACACAGAAATAAATGAGCTGGGGGCCGCTAGATGATGCGGTGGACAGAGTACTGACCCTGGAGTCAGGACGACCTGAGTTCAAATCTTGCCTCAGACACTTGATACTTACTAGCTGTGTGACCTTGGGGAAGTCATTTAACCCCACTGCTTAGCAAAAAGAAAAAAGAAAAAAATGAGTTGCTCAGATGAGAGGTAAGGAGTTTTCTGGTGTGGTGGGGGTTTGAAAAAGTAAAATATTTTCTCACCTATGTGCTCAGAAGTGAAAACTATCTCAAGACAAGGGCAAAGGAAAAGAGGCAGTGCTGGCCTGATGTGTCCAGGCCAGACTAGACAACATAGTATGGTGGAAAGAACACTGGACTTGAATTCACCACTACTAGCTATGTGACTATGGACAAATCATTTACCTCTATGAACCTCAATGAAATATTGTACCTAAAGCCGACCTCAAAGCGCTAAATCAATGTCAACTATTCTTTTTTTTTTAAGATTACCACTCACTTTTTTAAACAAATTATTTATTTTTAGTTTTCAATATTCACTTCCATAAAATTATGAGTTTTAAATTTTCTCCCCTCTCCCCAAGATGGCATGCAATCTGATGTAGGCTCTACATATACATTCATATTAAACATACTTTTACATTGGTCATGTTGTAAAGAATTATTAGAACCAGTAGGAGGAACCACGAAAAAGAAGAAACAAAACAAAACAACAAAAAAAGAGAGCAAATAGTATGCTTCGATATGCATTCAAACTCCATAGTTCTTTCTCTGGATGTGGATAACTTTTTCCATCATGAGTCTTTTGGAGTTGTTTTAGATCCTTATTAAAATTAGTCATCACATAATGTGGCTTTTACTACATACAATGTTCTCCTGGTTCTGCTTGCTTTACTCAGCATCAGTTCATGTAAGTCTTTCCAGGTTTTTCTGAAGTTAGCCTGTTCATCATTTCTTATAGCACAATAGTATTCCATTACATTCACATACCACAACTTGTTCAGCCATTCCCCAGTTGATGGGCATCCCCTCAATTTCCAATTCTTTTCAGCAATTTTCTTGCTTTTATCGGTAGACTTACAATTAAGAAAGCAATTAGGGCAAGTCTTAGAAGTTAGTACAAGGAAGTCTGTATCAGAAGGCAATTCAGCGGGAGCCCAAAGGTAGATGTCTTGGTAGGTAGATTAGGGTTCAGTCTCCTGGAGGACTGGGGGAAGCAAGGAAAAAACCCAGCCCTGGAGGAACTGAGATACTTTGCAGGGAAAATAAGATAGGAATCTGTCTAGTTTGTAAAACTGGAGTACAAGCGGAGGGATAGCACTTGGTCATAAGGAGAATAAAGTGTAAGAAATATAGGAGGGGGCTATGAAGGGCTTTGAATGCCAAGCAGAGGATTTTACATTTGATCCTGTAGATAACAGGGAGTCACTAGAGTTTATTGAATAGAGAAGTGACATGGTAGGACTTTGGCAGGACTTTTTAGATTTTAGGGAATATATTTTAGGAAAATCACTTTGTTGAGTGAATGAAGGATGGATTGGAATGGTGAGAAACTTGAGGCAGGCAGTCCCCTGCCCAGCCCAAGCCGTCTATTGCAGCAGTCCAGGCATGGACTAACTTTCCTTAGTGACAAAGAAAAACAAATAAGAAAAACATGGGGGACAGCTGGGTGGCTTAGTGGGTAGAGCCCTGGAGTCATGAGAACCTGAATTTAAATCCAGTCTCAGACACTGTGTGACCCTAAGCAAGTCACTTAACTCCCATTGCCTAAAAAAAGAAAGAAAAAGTACAGATGGAAGCATACTATTTGCTCTCCTTTTCTTTTGTTATTCTGTTTTGTTTCTGCTTTCTCATGGTTCCTCCCATTAGTTCTAATTCTTCTTTGCATCACAACTAATGTGAAAATATGTTTAATATGAATGTATAAGTAGAATCTATATCAGATTGCACTCCATTCTGGGGAGGGGGAGGAAAGCGAGTGCGAGAAAATTTAAAACTCAAAATCTTATGAAAGTGAATGCTGAAAACTAAAAATAAATAAATATTTTTTTTAAAAAAAGGAAGGAAAGAAGAAAAGAAAAAAGATGGGCTACCAGGTCACAAGGCACTCAGGCACAGTCTCCCTTTTTTTCTTCCATTTCATTATTCAAACTGCTGGACAGAGTCAGTTTCATACCCTGCGTCTACTTTCTCATTACTTACTCAACCCATTGCAATCATCTGTGTTTCCCTACCACTCTATCTTAACTGCTCTCTACCAAGTCACCAGTGACCTCTTCATTTCCAAACCTAAATGTTTGATAAGTGTTTAACATGTTGAATATGATATTGTTGAATTTTTTTAAAGTCACAGCAGAACCAGAAACAGGCTAACTTAATGCTGAAATCCACCCAAATTGTGGACTTCTCCTGTCTCCTTTGTCTAGGGCAGACTGATACTGGAGCCTGGGGTGAAACCTGTGGGGACTGGAAAGATGATGGGATAGGACAAGTCATTAGAGGAACTATACTGAGAACAATTCTGTGAATTCAACTTTAGATATTGGGAATTGCCTTGTTCTCTACTCCTTACCTCTCATCCCTGTTTCTAGTCAGGGGCTCTTATTCATTTGATACTGAAAATAAAATTGAATTCTTTAATATTTTTAAGTGGTCTTAAGGGAACTACAAAGATAAAATCAAGTCCATTTCCCTGAAGAACTTACAATGTAGCAAGGGAGATCAGACATATACATAAATAAAAATAATTGACATTTATATTGTTTTCAGGTTTGCAAAGCACTGTATTTCCACTGTATTTGTTGTAGGACAGGCCTACCCAGACTAGTCTCCTTATAGCTTAAATTCAAGATTGGAATGAAATGATGCACTGGTAGTCTACCTAACAAGCAAAAAGAGGTTTATTAGCTGTGGCAGAGGAAGGACAGTCAACAAGGATGTGCAGTGAAGACACCACATTGATTCAGCTGAGCACAGTTCCCCTGCCTCATGAGTTGCCCGTGGTGGTCTGCTGTTCAGACACCGGTGTGTGGGACAGCGACCCCAACCCAAATTAAACTCAGAGACTTCTCAAACTGGAAAGCAAAGGTTATCTTTATTACAATCTCCCGAGATGGCTGTCTGGTCCTCCGATACGCGTGGAGAGAGAGAGACCGCCTAACAGGGGCCGCCTTATAAAAGCAAATCTCTGCCCACCATGAAAACAAGTCTCCACCCACTATCCCTTACCCCCTTAACTGGGAGGTGGGGCTTACATTCTAAGCTTGAAAGTTTCTTCCTATCCCCTTAACCGGGAGGTGGGGCTTACATTCCAAGTGCGAAATTCAAAGCCAAGGACAAATGGCTCAGGTTGGGCGTGGGGCAGGGCTTATTCTTTCTGTTAAGTGCTGAAAAACGGGGTCTGAGTGGGGGAGGATTTTGAAAGTAGTAATCAAGAATTATTTGACCCTTTGAGGAACCTTCACTTCTGAGAGTTCATTTCTCACACTACCTTCTGAACTCATTACCTTAATTACACTGAGAAGTCTTCACTGGGACATCCCATTCACCGGAGAGGAATTAGAGCTTCTCATGTGTGGTTTTTTATATTCAATGACTGGGAATCATCAGTAATCCTGTTCTTCATTCCCCAAGCCAGCAAAGTCTCCAGAATGGTTTCATTACCTTTTGAGGAAAAGAATTAGCTGAGCCCACATGGGAGGGGACTCTAACAGCTATTTCTCTGACCATATACACTATATCACTTGATCTTCCCAACAACCCTGTGGGGTAAGCACTACAGGTGCTTACATTTTACAGATGAAGAAACTGAGGCTGAGAAGTTAAATGTCTTGTCACACTGATAGTATCTTAGGTGGGAGCTGAACCTAAATACTCCCTTAATCCAAGTCTACCCTCCAAACACACACACAACAATGCCTCATACATACATAATAGGAAACAGAATATAAGCCCCCAAGGGAAACACCTACATTTTAAGGAATTGTAAGAGGAAGAAGAGACAATTTGAAGATAGAGAGGCAATGGCTAAAGAGTATGAAGAGAACCAGGAGAGTATGTTGCCATGGAAATCAACGGAGGAGAGAGATGGTATCAGAGTGGCATGAGGGTGGTTAAAAGTGTCAAATGCTATGAAGTCAGTAAAGGTGTGAATTGGAAAAAAGGTCATCAGCGTATGGGTGACCTTTGAGAGAACAAAACAGTAGAGCAGTAGTGACAGAAACCTTATTGTAGAGGATTGAGAAGTGAATGGATCTTGAGGAAGTGGAGGAAGGAAGTACAGACTACTTTTCCAGGAGTTTGGCAATAAAAGGTAGGATAGAGATGCCCTACAGGAAAAAAGAATGGGATAGCAATGGCACAGCACCATGATAGTCAACTATCAATAGGTTCAGCTGTAGCCACCTTTTATATTAGCCCTAAACAGAAATAATGAGCTTGAAACTAGATAAACCTACCTACACAAGGATCTTTTGGAGCTCTTGATCTGATTGACCACTTTCTATTATTGCTGGGAAATTACTGCAGAATTACTCCTGCCCCCATCCCTACCTCTGACCCAGACAGATACCTGCCTATGTCTCTAGGGAGTGAGCTGAAGTGTCCAGCCTTTACCAAAGTGGTGACTAGTGCTCCAGATTAATCTTGTTAGAATATGTTTACTATGGTTCTAAGACCACTTCATGTCAATAGTAAAAGCAAGTGATGCTTACTGGGGAAGAGCTAGTACTCCTTCAACAGCTGGTTATCTTCCATGTACTTGAAGACACACCTAAGTGCATTCATTCATTGAGGACCATTATTAAGTATCGATAAACAGGTATTTAATGAGTCTTGTTCTGTATAGGGTAAATGAGATACGTATTCCTGCCCTCAAGGAACTTGTAGTCTAGACAGGGCAACAGAAATACACACATGGGACAATTAGGGAACAGATGCATGGTGTGGAGGAAAAGGATCCTGGGTTTGGAGTCAGAGGACCTTGGTCCAAATCCTAGCCCGATTTGAATCTTAGCCCTGTCATTGATACCTGTGGGACGTTGGGCAAATAACTTCACCCCCCCCCAGGCCTCAGTTTTCTCATATTTAAAATGAGAAGGTTGGACTAGATGACAACTAAGGTCCCTTCTAGCTCTACAGATGTGGCCCTATTATTGTTAGCTTTCATCATATGATCTTGAGGGCTGAAATGGCTATAGTTCCACAATTGAAGTCAATGAATCTTTTTTTTTAAAGGCAGTTGGGGTTAAGTGACTTGCCCAGGGTCACACAGCTAGTAAGTGTCAAGTGTTTGGTCTGAGGCCGGATTTGAACTCAGTTCTTCCTAACTTCAGGGCCGGTGCTCTATCTACTGCGCCCCTTGGCTGCCCCTGAAGTCAATAAATCTTGAAAAAAATATTTGGGATATTAGTTTACTGGTGCAGTGCCATGTCAGCATTTGTTGGGGATTAAAGCTTGTTTCTGGTAATTTATATGAGTGAATCCTTTTATGAAGCAGAATTTAGTATAGTAGTTCACCGATTACTTAGGTTTTCAGGTATTTTGTGGGACCTAGTGCTGAATATCCTGTTAAATTTACCTTAGCCTTCTCATTTCTAAAATATATAGAGAATTAAGACAAATTTATAAGAACACAAGCCATTCCCCAATTGATAAATGGTCAAAGGATATGAACAGACAGTTCTCAGATGAAGAAATTAAAGCCATCTATAGTCATATGAAAAAATGCTCTAAATCGTTATTGATTAGAGAAATGCAAATCAAAACAACTCTGAGGTACCACATCACACCTATCAGATTGGCCAACATGACAAAACAGGAAAATGATAAATGTTGGAGAGGATGTGGGAAAATTGGAACGCTAATACATTGTTGGTGGAGTTGTGAAATGATCCAACCATTTTGGAGAACAATTTGGAACTATGCCCAAAGGGCTACAAAAATGTGCATACCCTTTGATCCAGCAATAGCACTTCTAGGACTATATCCCAAAGAGAGGAAACAAATGGGAAAAGGACCCACATGTACAAAAATACTCATAGCAGCTCTTTTTGTGGTGGCAAAGAATTGGAAATTGAGAGGATGCCCATCAATTGGGGAATGGCTGAGCAAGTTGTGGTATATGAATGTAATGGAATACTATTGTGCTATAAGAAATGATGAACAGGCTGACCTCAGAAAAACCTGGAAAGACTTTTATGGTCTGATGCTGAGTGAAGTGAGCAGAACCAAGAGGACTTTGTACACAATAACAGCCACGTTATACAATGACTAAGAATGTTAAACTGAACCCTTCTCAGCATTACGAGGATCTAAGACATGTCCAGAGGCCTCGGGATGGAAAATGCTGTCCACATCCAAAGAAAGAACTATGGAAGCCGAATTGCTATCATTTATTTTTACCTTCTGTTGAGTTTTGTTTCATCTTTCTGATGGTTCCTCCTATTGGTTTTAATTTTTACTTACAACTTCACTAATGTGAAAAATATGTTTAATGGGTATGTAAATGTAAAGCCTATATCAGATTGTGCACGGTCTTGGGGAGGGTGGGGGGGAGGAAGGGGGAGAAAAATTTTCAACTCAAAAGCATATGGAAGTGATTGTTGATAAATCAAAATAAATTAATAAAATTAAAAAATTAAAAAAAATTAAAAAATAAAATAAATTTACCTTAGCCTTCTCAGTGGGCAGGAAAAGGGCTGGAGAGAGAGAGAGAATTTGGAACTCAAAATTAAAAAAAAAAAGAATGTTAAAATAAATAATTTTTAAAAAGCACTATAAAAAAGTTATCCTTAATACATTGAGCCAACTAAAACTAAATCTCAGAACAAATTCTAAACAAATCATGAGAGCCTTTTTACTTCTTGAATCTTTTTTTTCACTGCATTTTTGGCTTTGAGGTTACTAGAAAGGAATTAGATGGTGAGGTCCTTAAAGACAAGAATCATGTGTTATGTTCTTTTGTATGCCCCTACAGCACTTAGTACTTTACTAGGCACATAGTAGGTACTCAATAAATGTTTTATTTTCAAAAACCAACTTGTTAGATCCTATCTATCTAGGCCTAAGGGAAATTTGCTCCTTTAAAAAACAATTATAGTGCTCTACTATTTGCATTAAAAACTTATTATAGGAAACCATTCTAGTGATAACAACAGATAACAGCTCTAAAGAGAAGGCAGTTATCTAAGCAATTCTGCTAGAAACCTATAAATGAATTAATACCAATGAGGCAAATAAATTTATTTTCTCTATTCTGGAAATTACTATATTCAGGCTTCAGGATTTAGGATGGTAAAATAGAGAAATAAAACAACCATCTGGGGAGCAGATGTTTATAGGTTGCTGTAAAAGCTGTAAGAGGAATAATTTTGATGGAATCTAGCAATTACAGTGTTTTTATATTAAAATATAAAGTATTGTACATTTTCTGCATCTAATTCCCCTTTCCCTGGAGGATTCCATTAAGTTTTGATTATTTGGAATTTGTGGTACTAAATAATTTCAGTTATCCAGGCCATGGAATGAAGTGTAATATATCCAGTTCTATTATATTTCAAACTTCTGTAACTCTAAGTCTCCTTTGGAATAAAAGAGATGGTCATTCTTCTTCATTACCAGCGCATAATTGAGTATCCAGGCACTTATTTAAAAAAAAATTCTCGTTATGCATTAAAATTTATGCTTGCCTTTTAAAGGCATTTGGTCATTTAAAAGAACTGAATAGTAGCATATTAAGAAGTAGACATGAAAAAGAATGTTGAACATCCCTAAAGTAGACTTGTATGCCACATGATTATTACTTGGAATATGTTAGTTGAATGTATGCAATTTCTTATGGTTTGTGTATGTCTCACCTGTGCCTTATTTGGCCCCATGGCATTGGTACTCAAGAAACTCACACAAAGAAGATATTTATTATAATGCAGTACAGTAAGCATATATACACATACACACACACACACACACACACACACACACACACACACACACACATACATGGCAATATAAACAGATAGAGATGGATGCAAACTCACCCACTACAGGGGAGTTGTGTTGAGGAGGGAACGTGCTCAAAGTTGGAGTTCAGGTGGCAAAATTATATACCTTAATGGGCTTTGTTGAGAACCAGTAATTAGTTCCAGATGTGGGAGAGGGCATTCCTAACCAAACCCAGACGTCTTGGAGAAGTTCTTGGGGTCACTTATCGATAGTGGGATTGAGTGAGGCTTGGGCAGGGGGAGTTTCTTTACTGGGACCACAAAATGGGGGCAGGAGCTAACACTAACTATTTAAGGCCGCAAAAAAGAGGACTAGCTTAGAGCCCTGCAGCTGGTCGAAAGTTTCATCCCTTCTAGGGAAGGAAGACTTAGCTCAGCACCCAAGAAACCCTCATAGAATATGCCATGTTATTATCAAGTTGACCTGTTATAACTTCTGTTTTTCTGGGGTTGCTCTCTTGCTCTTCATATTTCTCTGTGGGATGTACGGAGTGTTCCAGGGGGACTGGCGCCTCTGGTGTGAGGGCTTGCTGAACCTTTTAAAGGGCTGCACATCAGCCTTTGGTGTTTAACTGGTACTCAGTTTTCACCTGTGGCTGCACAAAGCTGTATAGTGTGCCCAGTGGCCACACTCCAGTAAACCATCTTGGCAGATGGGCTAACCCCAGGTTGAGGGTAAACAACAGGCCTTAGATCCATCAGTGAGTTAGGGGGAGGTGTCTTGCCCAAGCATGTATAGACTTCCCCCAGCGGAATGGGCAGATGTGAACAATTTGTTCCCAGGGCCATGAAGGTGGCTGAAGCTGGCACTGTGGAGCACTTAGAAATTTGGTCAGCCATCGAAGACTCCAAGGCCATCCATTGCATCTGGGGCCATCACCAGTCATCTTAACTTTTGTCTTGCCACAGGACTTCTATAACTCTAGAAGAGAGAGTGAGGCTAATGACTTTGTGCAGCTCTGCCTCGCTTAAATCCAATTTATGTACAAGTCAAATATGAACCCACGATGTCATTGATCCTCTTAGAAAATGAAGGACAAACAATAACACCAACAATAATCATCCAGTCAAAAGCTGTGAGCCTTATCTCCTCAACATAGAGCTAACAGCGGCAAAGTACAAACTATCTGTATTTGCCTATATGCTTTTATGGTCACTAGGACTACATAGCCTGAGTGGCTCCATATTGGAGGTCTATCATTATAACTATAACATCAAACAATATAAGTTTACAATGATCACAACTTCATGATGTAATGCGTTTGTCAAAAAAATCAGAGGGTTCAACAATGTGACATGGAAACTCAAAAAGCTAATGCATTGTTTGACTGCATTAATAGAGGCCTAGCTTTCAAGACTTATAGTCAATCCATGGTACTCTTAGCTGTGCTCTGAATCTACCAGTCAGCCTCCTCTGCCTTAGCCAGAACCCCTCTGGGGAAGCCACACAGTTTAAGAAAGATGATGCAGGATGATGAAAGACTTTAAGTCCAAGTCATATGAGGATCAGTTGAAGATGTTTTGCATGGTGAAGAGAAGACTCAGGATAAATACGGGAGCTGCATCCAAATATATGAAGGGCTGTCATGGGAGAAAGAGAGGAGACTTATTCTATAAGACTCCAGAGAGCAAAACCAAAAGCAATGGGTTAATGTTGCAAAACAAGAAAAACTTCTTAACTAATCAGAGGGGTTCTCAGGTAGAATGGGAGAAGTCAAGAGATGGCAGGTTCTCTTTCCTTGGAGATCTTCAAGCAGAGGTTACATGATTGCTTGTTGTGGAGGATGGAACCGGAGAGGGAAGAGAAGGAGACCATTGTAATAATCTGGATGAGAGGTAATGAATACCTGAACTAAGGTGGTGGCTGCATGATTAGAAAGAAGGGTTCAGATGTGAAAGATGTGGCAGAAACAGGAAGATTTGGCAACTGATTTAATGGGTGGGTTAAGAGATTCAAGAATGATGCTGAGGTTATGAACATGGGAGAGCAGAAAAATGTTGATGCCTCTGACAGAAATAGGGGAGTGCAAGAGGGGAGGGATTGTAGGGAAAGATTTGGACATAAGTTTGAGATCTCTTTAAGACATTCAGTTTGAAGTATCTAATAGGTCATTGGTGATATGGGACTGAATCTAAAGGGAGAAATGGGGGCTGGATATCTATCTGTCTGTCTGTCTATCTACGAGTCATCTGCATGGAGATGAAAATTAAACCTATGAGATCTGATGAGGTTACCTAAAGAGGCCACTGAGAGAGAAAAGAAGAGGAACAAGACTGAAACGGGATGTTTAGCCTGGGGAAGAAAAAAACTCAGCAGGAACAGGATTTCTGTCTCCAAGTATTTGAAAGGCTACCAGATAGAGGAGGAACAGGATTTCTGTCTCCAAGTATTTGAAAGGCTACCAGATAGAGGAGGAATTAGAACTCTTTTTGGCTTCAGAAGTTGCAAAGAGAGCAATTCAGGCTTGATGTTAGGAAAAAACTTCCTAACAACGAAAGTTGCCTAAACATGAAATTGGTTGCCTTGGGGAGAGGTGTCAGGTCCCTTCTTGTAGGTCTTCAAGTAGGGGTTGTATGGATGTATGACCTCTTTTGTTTCAGATAAGAGTGAGGTTCATCTGATGTCTACCCCCCTCCTCCCCATCCTTTTTCCATATCTGTGTACTATTTCACATATACCTTTTGGAGCACAGAATTGTATTCCAAGGGTCTCCTCTCATTTTTAGTAGAAGCAGCCGTGTCTTGGGTGATCCTTATTACAGCTCTTTGGTGCTTGAACTCCTTTCTGGATGTTTGAGGTATGTCTTCTTTAACATGGAAGCTCTGAATTTTGACTATGATATTCCTGGACCTTTTCCTTTTGGGATTTCTTTTAAAAGGTTATCAATGGATTCTTTCTATCATTACTTTGTCCACTGGTTCTAATAGATCTGGGAAATTTTTATTTTTGATTTATTAAAATGTATTTTCCAGACTTTTTTTGAAATCATAATTTTGAGGGAATGCTATGATTCTTTAATGAATTCTTCTTGACACATTTTCTATGTCAGTATTTTTTGTTATCAGATATCTTATATTCTCTTCTATTTTTTTCAATCTCTTGATTTTGTTCTAATATTTCTTACTTCCTCATGGAGTCACTGATTTTTGTTTGGTCTATTCTGATTTCAGTGACTCATTTACTTTGTTAAGGTTTACTTTTTTCTATTTAAGCCATTTATTCTTCCAGTTCTTTCCTACAGAGTTTTTATTATTATTATTATTATTATTTCATTGTTTATCTTTTGCATTATTTCTTCTGGATCCTTTTTTTTTTTTTGGCTAGGCAATGGGGTTAAGTGATTTGCCCAGGGTCACACAGCTAGTAAGTGTTAAGTGTCTGAGGCTGGATTTGAACTCAGATCCCCCTGAATCCAGGGCCAGTGCTCCATCCACTGCATCACCTAGCTGCCCCTCTTCTGTATCTTTAACTAGTGCTTGTGGAAAATCCAGTTTTCCCTTTCAATCTCTGCTTGCTATTGTTATTGCGTTATCCTCTCCTTCTAGACTGGATTTTTTTTATTTTTGAGTGCCTCTAGATTTTTAATAATGCTTAATAGTGGTGTCTTCTTCAATTTACTCGTCTTTCTATCTTATTCCCTGAATGAGAGCTTTGGGTCAGGGCCAGTCTCCACCCCATGTTGCACTTTTTTTGGTGGGGGGGCAGTGTCATGCCTGCTTGGTCTTAGCCTTATTCACCTGAGTTCCTGCATTGACTTCTACCTCCCAGAGTTAATTCTCCCTACATCTTTGAGGATCAGAGTGCCAGATCTTCAGCATTCTTTACAGTGTCTCAGGAGATAGTGCTAGGGACCTTGGAACCCAAGAGTCTGGGTCATAGTAATCTGAGCGCTTACCTCTCCCACAATGCCCCTCCACTCCTAATAGCTTCCAAGGTTCCACTATGGGTTTCTGGGTACTCTGGGGCTTTTTCAAGGGAATGCTGCATTGTTACTGTCGCTAGACACTGTGTTCTTAAACTACCCTTATCTCTGGTTGGTCTCTGGTTAGTCTCTGGTTGTACTGGGAAATTGCTGGCCTGTTTGCCTACCCTGGCTTTGCTAGTGGACCATTTCTTATGACCTCATGGTTTCCTGGTTGACTTTTTGTCTGGTTCTGGGGTGGAAGAAACCCATCACTTATTGGAGATCTCACTGGATTCTTTGATTATTGACCTTTTAGGTTTTTGCTTGAGTAGGTGTAAGAAACCTGATCCTCCTCCTTCCCTTCAGTCAGTCATCTTGACTGCACTTCCTCTTCTATTCACTTAATTTAGAAAGTCCAAGGTCATCCAATTACATTCTGGGCCATCACCAGTCATCTTGACCTTTTTCTTGCTGTTGGACTTCAGTGACTCTGGAGAAGAGAATGAATTCTGCCTCACTTAAATTAAATCCAATTTATTCACAAGTCAAGATACCACTCTCTTATTATCATTGGTCCTTTTTCTGAGAAAGAAGAGTAAACAAAAACAATCACAACAATCTCTATACAAGATTATCCCCTAGTAGAATGTAAACTTCTTGAGGTCAGGGACCATTTTGTTTTTGTTAATGCTTGGCTTTTAAAGAAGTCCAGTCTTTAAATTCAGACTTTTTGGTGTTTGTAGCCCCAGCACTTCATCCAGTGCCTAGCACAAAAGAGGTGCTCAATAAATATTTGTTGCATTGTTATAATTGAATGACAGCTTCAGGGTCTTTATTTCTTTGGAATCAGTGATTTGCTATCTTCTTTAGTGAGCCATCATTTATTTCTTCAATAACTTTTCCCTCAGAGATCTCCTCTGCTTAAATGGTTCCCTATATAGCTCCCAAATTTAAATCTTCAGCCCCAACTTCTTAACTACTTCCCAGAATATGGATTTTTCTGTTTAAGGTTGGTATATATCTTCACTGTATTTAAATATTTACCTGTAACCTATAGATCATTTCATAACTTAGAGTATTGTCCCCTGACAATTTGTTTTTGTCTCACCTTCCAGGGAACACTGTGATGATCTCCGTAACCACCTGGTCCAAGTCCATGAGAAGAAGGTGTGTGAAGAGCGAGCTGCACAGGTCGCTTTTAATGAGGAACTGAGAAAACAGAAAATGATAGAAGAAAAACTGTTCATTGAGCTTTGGGAACATGACAGATTAGCAAAGGAAAAGAGAGCAGCTGATGAAGCCGCTGAAAAAGCAAAGAGAGATGAGCAGACACTCTTATGTCTCAATGCCCAGATGGCCACTCTTAACGCTCAAAAACAAGAGGCCAAGCGTCTAAAGGAAGAAGAAGGTCTCTTAGTGGTAAGTCTTTTTGTATTCTCATTGCACAATGATTGTCTTTTTCTGTAATATATATGTTGGATGCAGATAGTATATACTGAGTTTTTCCCAAAAAAGACCTATTCCGGAGCCTCATTGTTGTGGGAGGGAAATGTTGTATTCTTCAAGGCTGGACTAGCAGCCAGCAGGCAAACATGGCCAGATTGCACATCTGTTGTCCAATAACCAGCCCGACTAAGTGCAGAGAGGCCCAACCTTCCAATGCTAGTGTTTGGCTGTTATTAGTGATGAAATTTGGCTATAGTGGCCCATGAAATAGTTTTAAAAAATACAAAATAATCCTGGTTCCTGCACAGGAATAGGGAAGTAGAGGAAAATGGGACAGAGGTGCTAAGAATCAGTTTTTATTCTGTCAGCAAATACTCATATTTGGCACACTAAAAAAGTATGATCTCTGTCCATTGACCAAAGAGTAGACTCACTATCGGAAGAATTAAATGTTCATACTGGCAGCAAAACAAGAAGACAAAGGAGTTGGAACTGAATGGAAGGACAATGAGCAGATTCTCTGCAAAAAAGCAAATAAAGGAGCCTGCAGAGTTTTAATGTGCCTCCAAAGTCATTTTATCTCATGGAATATGGTTGCTTTGCAGTGTTGATGTTAACCATAAGCAGACTACCACATAAATAATTTTAGCTTACATGTCACCATTAGTTGCAGAAGATGAAATGGAAGATAAATTCTATGAAGAACCTTATCTTGTACTCCAATCTAAGTCAACATGTATCTCAATATTCATTTAATTCAATGTGGGAATGATAGTAAAAATTTTAATTCAAATATTTTATTTGGCAGCTACAAAGTGCAATATTTGGAAGCAAAAACTAAAAATGGCACAATCATTGCTCTTAAGGATCTTATATTCTGCTTGAGAAAGGCTGGAAAGTGAGGTTTGTTAAAATAGGAAAAGTGTCAAAGGCTTATGCCTTGTTCGGAAGGGTCCTCTCATCTCCACTAAATGTATTGCCTCAGCAGAAAGTCCAAAGATGCTAAACTGAGTGAACATTCTAAATACCAAACAATGTCATAACAAATGAAATCAACTCTATCTTGATAATTAGGAAATGACTGATTACTGCTGATGTGGGAATTGTCTCTGACCAAGCTGCCGACATCCAGATCTTTGACTTTAAATTCCCAAATTGGGAGACGGTAAAAGGAAGATACTGTTCATTATTGCTACATCTCAAATCCAACCTGCCATCCAATCCTTGCTATTGGATTTCCTCCACTACCCCTCCCCCCCAATGGAAGATGGACAGAAGTAATGATATTAACTCTAACCTTTTTTAAGAAATAACTATTACTAATGAAAAATAGTTGCCCCAAGTCGACACGAACTTCTTGCAAGTCAAAGATCTGAGAAAGCCAAGGATAACACCTGATTAGAGCGTAAGTTTACTTATAAGACATCAAGAGAGAGAATACCAGAAGATAACAAGCAATATTATCCACCTCATCCAAAAAAAACAAGAACAAAAACAAAAACAAACAAACAAAAAAAACAGTGGAAAGCAATTGAGGGAGAAATGAGCCCACATGGAGCTTGGTGTGAGTCTTTCAAAGCAAAGGGCCTTAGAGCAGATGGAACTAGAAGGGAGATCATAAATACAGATGAAATATGACCCATCTGTTTTCTGTTCTATGGCAGTCTCTTCTTATCAGCAATAATAAAGGGACAATTGCATTTGGACAGCATGACCTGATTGATGTATTATGTCAGGACGTGGCAGCGACACTTAGGAATAACAAGTTCAGAAGAAGGTTGGTAGGCCTCACTGCACAGTGATGGAAGAAATAAGCAATACAGGCATTCATTATAAGAGTCCTCAGGGATCCGTTTCCAAGATATCTCAAAAAAGAGATTTCAGAAGAATGGAAAAAGTCATAGATGATGGAGAAGACATTAGTAACTATTTACCCATATGCCTCTCTCTCATTCTATAAAATCTTTATGAAGAGGGCTCATAAACACTTTGAGAGTATTTGATGAAAATATAAGTGGGCAGGTAGATGTTTCCAGAGGATTTTTTATAGTAAAACGTGCCATCTGTTACAGAATTGACTGAGAAGTTTAGAGAATCCCAGCTCTACTGTGTATTTATTCCATAATCTGGGGCAAGGTAATCCCTCCTTGCCCCCATGTTGGACCTCAGTTTTCTCATCTGTAATATGAGAGAGTTGAACTCAGTGGCACTTGTGTGTGTATGTAGGCGTGTGTGTCTATATTTGTATTTCTATTTGCATGTGTGTGTATATAGACACACACACATACATATGAGGCATAGAAAAGTTAAGTGACTTTCTCAAGGTCACTCAGTTAGTAGGTGTTTGATGCAGGATTTGAGTTCAAGCCATCCTGATTCCAAGCCCATTGCCCTATTCACTCCATCAGGATTTCAGAGATGGGAAAAACCACTTCAGTCAGGGAAGTGAGGAAAGGCTTTACAGGAGATAGTCTTTAAGTGGGACCTTTAAAGACGGGTAAAATTATTCCCAGATAACAGTTTTCTTTTCTTCTCTAAAAAAATGGATCCAGGTTTTATGATGCTTCTCATCTTTCCTGAATAATCATCTAACTCCCACCATAGATAAATAAAGAGCTAGGAAAGTGTTTCTCCATTTTGCCCAATGCTTAGAATTTTTTTGGTCTCTCCCTTGAGCTATCGCTGCCCAGCAGTTAGATACTGCTTCCCAAACACACCTTTTGAAGATGCCAGCACTCTTGTCTGTATTATTCCCCTCCCCAGCTATTAAGCAATCATCTGTGATTCACATGTAAGTTTAGGTGGTCATGCCTACGTGTGCAGAACACGGTGAATTAGCAGTCCATCGCCATAACCACTGAGCCGCCTTTCACTGCTCATCGTTTGGGGTATATAGTTGTTCAAGGAGGACCAGCACCTCTGGTGTAATGGCTTGTCAAGCCCTTTTTAGAGCTACTCATCTACCTTTGGTGTTTATCTGGCACCCAACTCTCACCTGTGGCTCTAAGAATCTGTAGCATGTGCAGCAGCCACATCCTGGTAAAACCATTTCAGCACACTGGCTAAGCCATGTTAAGGGTAAGCAGAAGGCCTCAAACCCATTGGTGAGTTAGGAAGATGTCTACTGCAAGCGTGTGAAGACTTGCCCTGACACAATGGGTGGATGAGAACGGTTTGTTCCAATGACCATGAAGGTGGCTGAAGCAGGCTCTGTGGAGAACTTAGAGCTTGGTCAGATGTTGGAAACGCCAGGGTCAGACACTGCATCCTCAGCCATGCTGAGTGAGGCTGAAGATTTTGTCAACTCTGCCTCACTTAAATCTACTTCACAAACAAGTCAAGACATCACCCGATGAGGTCACTGATCCTCTTAGAAAACGAAGGACAAACGACAACAGTGTTCATGGCAGAAGCATCTCATGCTTCAGTGTGGCTACTATAAACCCACAGTGCTCAATATCTGTCGGTATTCCAATTAGGGGGGAAAAAAAGGAATGTGGATGGGAGAAAAAAGAAACAGCAAAAAGGAGGGAAGAGCAGGTAAGGCAGTTGTTTTTTTTTTAATGTTTGGCTTTTAATTTTGTAGTTTTAGTAGGTGTTCAATAAGGGTTATTAAAGTACCATGTGGTAATTCAATGTGGCTTGTCTATTTTAATACACCCTCTGAATTCAAATGTAAAGCTTTAAGTCCCCTTGGTCTTTTTGTTTTCCTTTTTCTTTAGGAAAAAAGTGTGTGTGTGTGTGTGTGTGTGTGTGTGTGTGTGTATATATATATGTATATTAAATTATCAAGTATTCATTCTTCTTCCTTCCTCCTGCCTCCACTCACTGAAAAGATGCATATGATACATGTAACATACATATATGTAACAACTACATATGTATAATATATAACATACATGTGCCTACTGGATATACATGTGTGTATATACATACACACATGCATATTCAATTATCAGTTTTTTGTCCTCCCTCCATTCACTGAAAAAAGAAATATCTGTAAAATATATATCTAGTATCTGTATTACATAAATATGTATATATTCTGTATCTATAAATCATATTTATTTGTTGCTGTTCAGTCCTTCAGTCATGTCTGACTCATATGGAGTTTTCTTGGCAAAGATACTGGAGTGGTTTGCCATTTCCTTCTGCAGTGGATTAAAGCAAACAGAGGTTAAAAGACTTGCCCAGGGTCACACTGCTAGTAAGTTTCTGAGGTCAAATTTGAACTTAGGTTTTCCTGACTCAGGCCTAGGGTTTTATCCACTGAGTGACCTAAGCAGCCTCCAACACAAACCAAGATTAAGTGATTATATGTGTGTGTATATGTACATATGTGTTTATATATGTGCATATATGTATGTATCTATATACACATATGTATATTCAATTATCAAGTTTATTTTTTCTGCTTTCTTTCTGCTTCCATCCACTGAAAAGAAGAAATGCAGAACCCCGGTATCACACCAGCATAGTCAGCAAAATAAATTCCCATGTTATTTTCTAATTGGCTCAACACCCTTTTAAATAGAAGTTAGCTTTCTCGAGTTGTATAACCCGGCCTGTAGAAGACTGGTCTTGCTTTCATTATTATTTTGTCTTAGGAAAAGAGAACAGCTCAGCTGAAACGAGATAAAGAAAAAGAGAGGCTGGAGAAGCAGCAGAAAATGCATCAGACCAGGGACAATCTGGAGAAAGCCCTCCAAGACAGGAATGATCGCCTCGCTCAGGAAAGAGCCAAGGAACTTTACTTGGAAAACAAGCTTTTGGAAATTGCTCGTCAAGAAACACGAGATGAGAATGAAGAACTAAGGCAAAAGAAAGTAAGGTCCCTTTGGGATCAGAAAGCTTCTGTAGACCATTTATTTAATGCGTGTTTCTTTGTGTTCAGCCTTCTGCTAACATATAAAGGGATGTATAACTCTAAAAGAAACTCGAGTTGTGATAACAAGTCACTGTAAATGAGCTCAAGTGACCTCTCTGCCAAAAATCCAAGTCATAATTGCTGTGAAGAGGAAGCAGAGTTCTGGGGATGTGAGTGCCTCATCTGGCTGCAAATGTGGGTGTGTTTCAATATTTCCCTTGAATTCTAGGGTACAGACTTGAGTTTCTGTTCATTTGACTTTCTATCACACATCTTGTTAAATATAATGATTAATTAAATCATTAGGAGATAATTAAATATAATAATTCCCATCATGACAGCATGTACCATTTGCATTACTGTTGAAAAATGGACTCTAAAGGTTCAAAGATGGGCCAGTTCATGGACAGTAGTGACTAAGGCCTATTTACTTAGTATTGGGTTGACATATTTAAACATAGTTTTCTATGTTTAATGAATTTTGGTGAATTTCTATGTTTAGTGACAGTTAAGTGAGTCCAATATATGTTAACTAGGATTTTTTTCTTTTGACCTGGGCCATTGATTTCTTCAATGCAGGGAACTCTCATTACCACTGCAGATCAGACAGGTAGGTTACATCAAGAAATTAAGAAGACCTTGTGGTTAAAAAGATCTGAGTTTGAATCCTGCCTCAGACACTTCTTTGGCAAGTCACTTAAATTCTCAGCCTCTGTTTTCTCATCTGTAAAATGGGACTGTTAACAGCACCATCTTGCAGGGCTGTGAGGGTCAATTAACTGTTTTGCAAACCTTAAAATTCTATATAAATGTCAGCTATTACTACTGTAATTATTAGTTTCAGAAAATTGCCTGGCACACTGAGAGGTTAAGTGTTTGCGCAGGGTCACACAGTCAGTATCAGAGACAGGACATGAATTCAGGTCTTCCTCATTCCAGAGGCCAAGGGTCCATCCACTAAGCCATGTTGTCTCTCAAGAAGGACATTTTCAGGTCCTTCTGGAAAACACACACACACATACACACACACACACACACACACACACACACACACACATACACACATACAACCTTTTAAGTATGCCCTCATCCTCAAGTAGAATCAAAGCAAATGTTACTGTTATATTACAGGCAAATCATATTAATGAAAAGATATTTCAGCAAGATTTTAGGAAACTTTCCTTGGATTCTAAAATGAATCCTGATCAAAAGAGAAATTGATTTCCTTATTTTGGGGAATTCATTGTTCCAGTGGAGTTGGATATATTTCTATTAAAAAAATTCAAAACTTTCATCAGAATAGACATGGTGGCCCTAACTTTGATGCACTGAGCATTGTATCACCTCTGCCTAGGATTCCAGAAATTTGGACACTTTTGCTAACTGCCACTAGCAATGATTGTAATGAAGTCACCTGTGCCTCAGTTTCTTTATTTATGAAATGAAGATAGAACTTGCCTTGTCCATATCCCAAGGGTATTGTGAGAACAAATGAAATTAGATAGGTATTAGATTTTAAGTGCTATTTACAAATGTTAAGACACTGCTATTCTTACACCATACCCACAGTGGGATCTCTGTTAAGAATTGTAGTCCTTGACTTCCATTTCCCTTACTTTTTGCATTTTTTTCAGAGACTGTCCTCTGCTGTTGATCTGTTCCCTTTTTCCCTGAGAATATAGGAATTTCTTCCATATCTAGGGATCCAATGATTTGATCTTCCCTAATCTGGAAATCCTTTTTTTTTTTTTTGGATCTTAACAGTGGATCCAAAGAGCTAGCCTGCAATTTCAAACTTCACCATTAGATATAGCCGTTTTAGTCACGTCTGACTCTTCATGACCCTATTTGAGGTTTTCTTGGCAGAGATACTGCACTGGTTTGCCATTTCATTCTCCAGCTCACTTTACAGATGAGGAAACTGAGGCAAACAGGGTTAAGTGACTTGCTGAGGGTCACCCAGCTAGTAAGTGTCTGAGGCCAAATTTGAACTCAGGAAGATAATCTCCCTGACTCTAGGACCAGCACTCTTATCTACTGTGTCACCTATATATAATTTATAATATGCTCTATCCTAAAAGATCTTTACTTTTGAGGCCTGAGATAACTTAAAACAACCTATTTTGTGTTTTAGGGAGATGTGAAATGACTCAATAATTTAGTCTTAAACAAGGATAGTTATAGTAGCAGCTTTGTACATAGACAGGAATTATTAAAAAAAATAGATCACTATAATTTATTAAACATGTAAGTCTGAAACCATGCTAAGAATACATACAAAGAGAACTTGATATGTTCTGTTGATCTTCTACCAGAATATTAAGTTGAATTCTGGACATCAAAATATTTTCTTAACCACAGATGTAGGTAAAGATGGTAAATCATCCTATTGACCTATTTTGTGATCCATTTTTAATAAAAGGGAATAATAATCTGTATAATTTATTTGAACCAGTATTCAAAGAGTTGCCTTTGGGTAATAAGGATTTTTTGGAATTTTTCCAGAAAAATATAAACTTGAAGCATTTGTTACCTCAGATATGAAAGAAACATTTTTTATCTTATAGGAGATATTCTTTTATTGAGAGTCAGGAGACCTCTCTTTTTGTCCCAGCTCTTTCTAGTCAGCCATGTAACCTTGAACTTCTCCTTTCTGAGCAACAATTTCCTCATCTGTGAAATGCAGGTGCTAGATTTGATGGTTTCTTTTTCAAAAGTTAATTTAATTTTTTTCTTTCTTAAAAAAAATTAAAATATTTTATTTCCCCCCAATTATGTGTAAAAACAATTTTAACTCATTTTTCTTTTTAAGTTTTGCTTCCAAATTCTGTCCCTTCCTCTCTCTCACCTGTCCCCCCTCCTTGAAACCATAAGCAATCTGATGTAGGTTATACATTGCACATGTAATATAATATGTACATTATGGAAATGATTTCCATATCAATCATTTTGTACAAGAAAAGTCGGGCAAAAACAAAAGAAAGAAAGAAAGAAAGTGAAAAATAGTATGCTTCAGTCTGTACTCAGATGACATCAGTCCTTCCCCTGGAAGCAGACAGCATTTTTCATCATGAGTCCTTTAGGATTGTATTAGATCACTATATCGCTGAGAATAGCTTACTCTTCACAGTTCTTCATTGTACAATATCACTGTTAACTGTGTTTAATTTAATTTTTTCCAATGAACAAAAATCTATTTTATTTCCTTCCCATTTTTCACTATTACTGTGAGGGAAAAACAAAAAAAACAAAACCTTTTTGTTTTTGGTAACAAATATGCATAGTCAAGCAAATTGAATTCTCCCATTGGCCATGTCCAAAAAAGAAAATGTATCTCTTATTTTGTACCCTGAGTCTCATCACCTCTCTGTCAGGAAGTGGGTAACACACTTCATTATCCGTCCTCTGGAATCATAGTTGATCATTGCATTGGTCAGAGCTCTTAAGTATTTCAAAGTTGTTTGTCCTTACAGTGTTATTGCTACTGTTTAAGTTCATCTCCTTTTTCTAGATTGGTTTCTAGGATTCCCTTCAACTCTAGGATACCATGAATTCAACTGGTAGGGTTATAGCTTGTTACAAAGAGAATGTAAGCTACTTGAAGAAAGGAATTGCCTTAAATTTGTCTTTCTATTACCAGTGCCTAACATGTGCCTGTCACATAGCAGCTGCTTAATCAAGGCTCGTTTGTTGGTTGATCTCTTGCTAATGAGGTTATCATTACAGGGTTCATCACCATATGTGTGTTACACTCAAAAGCCTTTCCAATTGCCAGCCATCCCAATTGTCAACCACGAAGGAGAATGCATAAAAGAGTAGATGAATTAGCAGATAACAACTCAAGGTGCTTGCCCCCTACAAAGAGGTCGGCACTACCATGTTCATACATGAAGGCTCTAGAGCATGATAATAATCTGTTTTAGTTAATGACATTTCCTCCATCCTAATTAAAGCGAATAAAATCACTAAAGTCACTATAATAAATTATATGTTTCTCAGTAAATCATGTATATATGCTATATCTATGGAGAGATGTGTTTCACTTTGAAGGTTTTTAATTCCATCTCCTTTTATTATGTAGGAAGACACTGAGAGGGAGGTAAAGCTATATCAGGCATATCTGAATCAGTGCTGGGAAGCTGAGAGACTTCACGAAGATGAGGCAGACAGAATCATAGCAGCTGAGTCAGCAAAAATAAAAGCCAAGAAGGACGCGCAGCTGATGCTTGAAAAGGATGCAAGAAAACGACTAATGGATGATGTCTTGGCTACCAGACAACTACAAGTTATAGAAAAAAGTAAGAAACTGAATTGTGGTAATTTTTGGACCCAGGCCAATTTTAGTAATTAATCAACACATAGTTATTGTGTACTAGCTATCTGTGGTAGGTGCTATGAGGGAAATAAAAAAAGCATTCATAATTTAGGCTCCCACCTCTGAAGAATTCTTTATTCTAGGTGGGAGAAAAACCATTAAATGCATATTCTTAGCACTAAATGAAGAGGTTGATGAGGACTTGGAAATGTGTTCTGAAGATTAGAGAATTCAGGAAATTCCATGAATATTATACATTGCCATAATAATAATAGCAGGTGAGGGTGGATCTGAATAGCTTCTCTTTTTTCCCTCCCTATTGATGAACCCTATATATTTGTAATAACTCCCAGTTTTATATTATTTGTAGATTTTATAAAGATGTCTTTATCCAAGTTATTGATAAAAATGTTGATCAAGACAAGCAGAAAATAGAGCTATTATAGGCTGTCCTCCAGATTGATTGATCTGTACTTTGAAGTCCAGGAACTTAGCCAGTAATGACTCCATCTAACCATTTATTATCATCTAGACCATGTCTCTTCCTTGTCCATTACTACATAATGACAGGCTTTGTCAGATGTCTTGCTGAAATCCAGATATATCCTGTGCCCAGCACGCTTCTGATCTACCAGGCAAGCAATCCTGTCAAAAAAGAAAATGGGGTTAGTTGGAAACAATTTGTTCATAGTACTTTTGCAGGCCATTAATCCCTGCTCTGACTTCACTTTCTTCCCTTACCAATCTCAACCCTATAGTTAATCAATTCACTTCTACACAGTCATCTCTTCTTGAATCCCTTGTCCCCTTTATCCTGTCTCTGCTCATCCCTTGCCAAACTGCAGCCTGGGTTACTCTTTCTGTTTGCTTCCTCCACTCTAACTCAGGTAGAGAGGGCAGCAAGGTGGCGCAGTGGATAGAGCACCAGCCCTGAAGTCAGGAGAACCTGAGTTCAAATCCAGCCTCAGACTGAACACTTGACACTTACTAGCTGTGTGACCCTGGGCAAGTCACTTAACCCCGATTGCCTAAAAAAAGAAATCTAACTCAGGTAGGAGTAGCCTTAATGGAGCTGAAGGAAGTCACACAACCATGCTACCTAGATACACTCTAAATTCATATTATCTAATTTCAACTGGATCCTCACTTTATTCCTTTATATTTGATTCCTTGTCTCACATTTCACAGAAGCTATTCCAAACCTTCTTTTCTCTCCTCAAACCTCCCATAGCTTCCTCTTTCCTTTCTTTGCCTGCTAAAAACCTCACTTCCTACCTGAGAAAATTGAAGGTTTTTTGCCACAAGCTCTCTCTTTTTTTTTTTGACAGTACTGACCACCAACTCCTTTCTGAGTTTTCACAAGACTCCATTCTTCTTACTTTCCTCCCACTTGTTTTAATGCTCCTTCTTAATCTCTTTTGATGACTCATTCTCCTCCTCTTCCTCTTCATTATCATCATCATCATCATCATCTATAATATTTGTGTATAATAATACTATGTGCCAGGCACTATGCTAAACACTTTATAAATATTACCTTATTTGATCCTCACAACAAGCCTGGGAGTAGGTGCTATTATCATCCCCTTTTTACAATTGAGCAAACTGAGGCAAATAAAGGTTAAGTAACTTGCCCAAGGTCACACACACCCAATAAGTTTCTAAGACTGGATTTAAACGCGAGCCTTCCTAACTCCAGGCCCTAGCTGCCTTCTAATTCATATCACACCTAAGTGTGGATGTTCCTCAAGAATCTGTCAAGAGCCTTCTTTTCTCTCTGCACTCTCCTTTGGTGACTCTCCTTTTGGGTTTAATTGTCACCTTTCTGTAGATGAGTTCCATATGAGTATATCCATCCCCAGTCACTCTCCTGGAGTTAGTAACAATTGTTGATTTATATTGGATATTTCAAACAGAAAATCCCAGAGACATCTCAAATTCAGCATATAAGAAAGAGAAGTCACTATGTTTCCCCTACCACTCCCCAAACCCACCCCTTTTCCAAACTTCCCTATTTCTGTCAAAAGCACTACCATTGTTCAAGTCTCCCAGTTTAGTCATAGTTGGGTGTTATCCTGAACTGCCTCACTTTTGTGCCTCACACATTCCAATCAGTTGTCAAATGTTGCTACTTCTATTTCTACAACATCTCTTGCATTTGACCCTTTTCTCTACTCACATAGTGACCACATTAGCAGCTTAATCTCCTCTCACCTAGATTATTCCACTGTCTTCTAACCAATCTCCTTGCCTCAAGTATCCTCCCTAGTCCATCCTTCCTACAAAGGTGCTAAAGTGATTTTCCTTAAATGCAGGCTTGATTATGTCACTCTTCTACTCAATAAACTCCAATGGCTCCCTATTACTTATATTTTACTTAAAAATATAAACTCCTATTTATAAAATAAATTTTATATAAAATTCATATAAAAATATAAACTTTAGTTTTAAAAATCTTTAACAACCTGGCCCCAACCTATCTTTCTAGCCCCATTTACATTACTCCCTACTCTGCCCAAGCCAACACGCTTTGATCCAGCCAAATTAACCTTGTTTCTGTACCCCTCACAAAATACTCCATCTCCTTTCTCTGCTTTTGTGGAGACCAGTTAGTCCAACCCTTCTTTCCTGATCCCCCAACTGTTAGTTGTCTCCCTCCCAAACACCTTGTATTTATTTCTGTTTTTCACTTTATATGTATTCTGTATATGCTTCCACGTGGGCTGATTGTCTCTGCCATTAGAATGGAAACGTCTCAGTTCCTGTAACACAGTAGATCCATAATGCGTGTCTGTTGATAGTTTGGTGAATGCTTGTCGGGTATTACTTGTCACTACTTCACTTTCTCCACGTTCCCCTCCTAAGATCCCTGATCCAGGTGTTGGATCTGTTGTTGTCGTCGAGTGATTTTCAGTTGTATCCAACTCTTCGTGACCCCTTTTGGTGTTTTCTTAGCAAAGATGCTGCCATTTCCTTCTCCAACTCATTTTACAAATGAGAAAACTGACGCAGAGTTAAGTGACTCGCCCAGGATCCCACAGCTAGTGAGTGTCTGAGGCCAGATTTTAACTCAGAAAGATGAGTCTTCCTGACTCTCTAGGCTGAGCATTCCATCCACCATGCCACCCAGCTGCCATAGGAGTCAGAGTACTGTATTTGAATTTGATCCTCAGTTCTGCCCCTAGAGTGCTGTAGGACTAGGCAGGACACTTAACCCAAAGACCCTAAGTGGTCTCTAAAGTCCTTTCCAGCTTTAAAAAACTCTGATAGTATGATTCCATAGTCTTACTATCTTAATTCGAGTGTCTCTATTCTACCCACCACCAGAATCTGAGTTATCTCCCACCTCCCCATTTCTACTAGCCCCTATTTCATTCTCAGGAACTCACTACCCAAATGCTGTTCTCTAGCTGACTGAAGCCCTCTGCCTTTCCCAGGCACTCTTCATGGACCAAATAAAAATTCTGTCAGGTATAGAAGGAAAAAAAATGCACTGGACTTGATAGTAAGAGAGATCTTGATTTGAATTTTTAATCGGACACATTTGTTGGGTGAATCTGAGCTGAATAACCTCTGTGCCTCAGTTTCCTTTCCTGGGAAATGAGAATAATATTTGTACTTCCTACATCACTGGGGGGTTATGAGAAAAGTGTTTTGTAAACCTTCAAAAACTATCTAATTATCAATTTATTATTCAGAGCTCAGTAGTTCAGGGCTTTATGTAGGCGATTATCCAATTAAATAACATTCAGTCATTTTTCAGGCATGTCTGACTCTTTGTGACCCTTTTTGGGGTTTTCTTGGCAAAGATACTGGAGTGGTTTGCCATTTCCTTCTCCAGCTCACTTTATAGATGAGGAAACTGAGGCAAACAGGGTTAAGTGACTTCTCTAGAGTCACCCAACTAGTAAGTATCTGAGGACAAATTTGAATTCAGGAAGATGAGTCTTCCTGACTCCACGCCTGGTCTTCTATCCACTGGGCCACCTAGCTGCCTCAATTAAATAATAATAAATTACATGTATGTAGGATTAAAATATTTGCATTCATTATAGTAGATACTATGAGGTGGCTCATCAAACCTCTATCAGTCTCAGTTTCTCCATCTGTAAAATGGAGATAAATGACTTGCTCATACAGTTGGTAAGTATCTGAAGCAAGAAACCCAGGTCTTGACTCTTAAATTCTGACTAAGTAATTCACAGTAGGATGTAGGTGAGATTTAACCCTTTCAAAGATGTTTGCTTTGAACAGGAGCTTTTTAATGCAAATAAAACATTTTTGGATGAGGGTTCATATTTGTAATGAAGGATTCTCATTTGCCCTTATCTCTTCTGCCAACGAAATACAATTAATAAGCTTCAAAACCCATGTTTCTTCACCTTTGCAAGCTGAGTTCACAGGACTTAATGAAACTAAGAGCCATAACATCCCAGAAGAGAAAACATGTATCCTATGCAATATTTAATTAACAGCTCAAGATAATGAGAGGTGACCTTGAAGGTACTCTAACTCTGTGCTCCTCTGTTTAATTGCCAAGTGAGTGGCACAGGCAATATTTGTTGAATGAATGAAAAGCAGAGGCTGTAATTTGGGTTCTCTAGGCCTGAACAGGCTTTATGGACAAGCAGGAATTCAACTGGGTCTTCAGAGGAGGATAAAAAACAAAGATGAGTGAGCCCATTCGTTTGGAGTAGAGGACTCACCTAAGGGAGTACTAATCTATTAGGAGCATGTGTCAGGACAGCCTGGTGTAGTGGGACAAGTATTAGAAGACGTGGGGTCAAACCCCAGCTCTGCTTGCTCCCTGTGTGACCTTGAGCATGCTCCTTAGCCTCTTTAGGCTTGTTTCCTCATTGGTACAATGAAGTCATTGGAATAGAAGAAATCTCAGCAATCATTTAACTATAAATCAGTGTTCTTAGCGCGGGCAGTATGTGGTGGTAACAAGTGAGGCAGGCCAAGCTGCTGGGGGGGTTGAGAAGAGGGGGGGGAAATCTCCTTCCTCTGTGTGGCTCTCATTTTCTTTTAGTTTTCCCCTCTCAGGAGATGAGACTTTACTTTCCAACCCTGTCCACTAAGGAGTCCTATGGTTCAAAAAAGAAAGTGAGCTTGCCCATCTCTGGCTCCAGGCTGCCATTTTTACCTAAGTATAATTCATTTCAAGGAGTAGCTAAATCCCTATTTCATGGACCAGGCTTATACAATTATCCCTTCCACATTGCTGGGGGTAGGAGCACAGTGCCCCCACAATCCAGAAAATCTGCATAAAATTTTTTGTCCCCTTGTACCAGAGAAGAAGTCTGAATTTTTTCTTTTTTTTTTTTAATGGGGTGTTTACAATGCCTTATTGTAAAATTTGGGTTGATATTATACAATATTATACATATATTTTACACATTTCTGAGTTTCTAAACTTTTTCTGTGTTGTCTTCTGGCCTTTGCTTCCTCAAAACTCCCCCAAAAAATTCTCGTTTAATTTCTTACACTGACCCTAGATATATCGAAACTACTATGGGGAAAGTTGCAATGTGGAAGAGACAACTATACTGTGCAGTCTAGTAACATTGTCCTCCTTTGTCCTAACAGCCCCAAGTACCAGATCAGCTTTGAATGACCAAACTGTCTGCCTCTATAGAATAAAGAACACTCCCTTATCTTCACCCTATTTGTAAACTTTAAATAATACAGGCAGTTTAACATTTCTCTTGGGGCCACAAGGGTCAGCAGGATTTAATAGCAGGTAAATGAGTTCTAAATTGAAAGCAGTAGACAAAGAACAAAAGCTAGCAAACCCAGTTAGCCAGAAGAAGGAAAAAGTGACTTTATTGGGAAGTGGAAGAGGTCTTTGGATTGGTTGAGTGCCTCTGTCACCTCTCCCTTTCTTGGAGCTGTGGATCCCTGGAACTTGGGCTTCAGTTCCCACTGTAATGATAATGCAGCACCAGTCCAGATCTTCCAGGAGGTTGTCTCAGTTTCCCTTTCAGCATCCTTCTCATTCATTCCCATGTTTGCTACTGAGTCCCTTCTTCCTGTTCAGGGGTCAAAGTTAGTACTGCCCCCAAATCTCTCTTTACCAAAGGTAGGCTATACTCTAAAGGTAAATAGAGGAGAGAACTATGTGAGGTTGTGAGATTCTGGGATGCCTTCATAGCTCTAAGGAGGTAGAGCCATTGCCACGCTGGGTACATCCCACACCTCTCCACCTCCATCTTCTCTCTCAGGTATTTGGTACTCTTGAATCCAGTCTACCACCACCACTTCTACCCAACTGTGAAGAATGAAGAGACAGTAAATGGATAAATGCATTTGATTTTGTTTTTCTCTGTGACTCCATTCAATTGATATTTACCTGGGGTGATACCACTGAAGTGACTATCTTATCTTAAAATTTATGGCTACCCATCTAATTTTTTCACCCAGATATCTTTAAAGTTAAGGTTATCAGACAACATCTAAAAACTATTTAACTGAGTTTTACAGGAATGAAGTGTAAGAACTGTAGACTCAAAGACTCTAGGAGAAATGTCACAACGATGAAATTTGTAAAATAAGATGCATAAGGAATTTAAAGCAACTATTACTATTAATCTGAAGAAGCAAAGACTGAGGGTCATTTAATAATGAATAGTGATGGTCGTTAACATTGGAAATAGTTACTAAAGATAGTTAGCAGAACCTTCTTCCACTGAGATGTTATACAATTCTAGGGCAGAGACTGCACTGTCTGGTATGGCTTAAATGTGATTCTGTAGGAAAGTGGGGGTTGGTTAGTTTCCAACCATTCTCATTCTATGGCACACCTATGAACTTCCTGTCCCACCATTCAGTGAGAGAGAAGGATGACATGTTTGCTTTTTTTACCCTTTTCAAGTATCAGCTCATTTGTCCCTTCACATCTCACATCACAAGCATATTAAAGAAATAACAGAAGTCATCCTTTCCTGTCCCTCCACAATGGGAAACATTGCCTGTACCCTCCTTGTACCTGCAATGGCCAAAACCAAAAAAGAAAACCAAAGGATTGCAAGCATAGGTTATGCTTGCCAAGAAGCAATATACTGGCCAGCCATATAACATATGGTTTTTTGTTTTGTTTTTGGTGAGGTAATTGGGGTTAAGTGACTTGCCCAGAGTCACACAGCTAGTGATTGTTATGTGTCTGAGGCCTGATTTGAACTCAGGTCCTCCTGACTCCAGGGCTGGATCTCTATCCACTGTGCCACCTAGCTGCCCCAATATGGTGTTTTTTGAAAGACAGGGTGGTAATGAAGGCCAGAAAAATGTGGGCAAGTTTTCATCTTGTTTAAAGGAGTTGATTTTTTTTTGGCGGGGGGGTGACTTAGAATTCTGTAGTTTGGAAATTAATTATTTTTAATTTTTTAGTGGAAAGAGAAGCAAAAGAAAAAGTTCTTGATCAGGAATTAATAATGAAAGGTCTTGAAGAACTTAACTGTGAAGATGCAGAAAATTATGCAAGGTATGTTATTTTTTATTTCTTACAGTAAAAAGTCTTTCATTGAGGACAGTGCCCCCTTTCCTTTTGTATTATATTTATTAATATCACATCAGCTTTACTTCTTTCCTTCCAGGAAATAAGATCTTTATAAAATTTGCCAAATACTGGTTTAGGAGGCATTAAAATATTAAAAAAAAAAGAGTAGAGCTAAACAAGTACAGAATGACCAGCTGGGTTGATAAGAATGGTCTTAGGTTGGTAAGTCTGTGAGCAAATGACTAAAATGATTTTTCCAACTTTCTTTGTGTCAACTAAGCCAATGGTATGGTATCATAAATATTTATTAGTTTGTCTGTGGTATGGAACCTAACAATTCCTGTGTATAATGGATCTGGCCTATGATCATAGCCTTCTGTACTAACTCACTAGACCAGGATTCCAGGGTGCCCTTCATCTGCTGCCATAACTAAATTTGTGTTGGGGATTATGAGGAAGAGAGAAACTTGACTTTTCATTGCTTCATCACCCTGGCAGCAATTAATATTGTTGCCCAAATTAGCCTATAGCTTGAAGAAGAGAGGGTACTTACCTCATATCTTTCTTACTCTAAGTCTTCTATTTCCATGCTAATTTCCTGGGCCCATTCCTTAGCTCATTGCTCTTCCCTCCACCACCATTTTCAATGTCTGAAAGAAGACATGTCATAAAAAATAGTATATTTGAAAAAAGATAATGTATTTATATTACTTCACTATTAGCTTAGAACCACTGATAAATTATACCCATTCCTCTGGCTTTATCATACATGCTTCAGGTAACCTTTAGCAATAAAAACAGCTCACTATATTTCCATTCTTTTTTGTTTTGTTTTGTTTTGTTTTGTTTTGTTTTTGCAAGGCAATTTGGGTTAAGTGACTTGCCCAGGATCACACAGCTAGTAAGTGTCAAGTGTCTGATCTGAGATTGCATTTGAACTCAGGTCCTCCTGACTCCAGGGCTGGTGCTCTATCCACTGCACCACCTAGCTGCCCCATTATATTTCCATTCTTAAAAAGAAAGATATTTACTGTTCATTTTTATATTGCAATGTTTTCTGTAAGATTCTTTGTTTCTCAATATTGCTATCATTGAATTATTTTTTGCGGGGGGCACTAGCTGATCCTCTCCAATATGGAGGAAGGAGAGGTGTCATTTACTTTACAGAAGGGTAGCAAACGATATCGTAAGGAAATCTGAATGTTTAATTTGTAAATTTTACACTTGCATCATTTCTATTATTCTTAGAAAATGCAGGGAAACCCTGGAATACAGGAAGCAACTGCAAGCTCAAATTGAACACCAGCATCAGATTCGAGAGGCAGAAAAAGAAGCAGAAAAGAAAGAGTATGAAGCAGGGCTGATGGCAAAGAAAGAGCTCAATGAAAGAATTCAGGAAGTACTTGCAAAGTATGAAGCAGACCAAGAATACATCCATCCCTTTCGAAGAACTATTCCAAAAGCATACCCATTTCCATGATAGTATGTTTAGTATCAATTAAGATACAGATTAACTCCTCTAATGCTCAAATATAATTTATTTTCAAATTCTTACTAACTCATTAATAAACTATCCTTTCTTCTTGAGTTTGTATAGTTATTTTCAAGTTCCCCAAATCTCCTCCTCTTTACAATGTTTCATTCTTTCTGCAAATTTCTCATCAATTTTAATGACAGAAACCTAACCACCTTATTTTCTACCTACCTGATGTCTCTGCCCACCGACCACTCTTGTCCTTGCCATTTACCATGTCTTGATTCACTGAAATATTTATTTAATTAGCCTGACCTACTTTTTTTTATTATGCTTACCTCTATGTACCATGACCATGTTATTCCTTCACTCAAAAACGTTCAGTAGCTCCCTATTGCCTCCAGGATAAAATATGAACTCCGTTGGTTGGCATTTAAGGCTTTCCTTAGTTTGACTCCAACCTGCTCTCAAGTCTTGTTTCAAATTACCCCTTCCATTTACTCTGTGGTCCCAATTGGACTACTGTAGCTAGTTCCCAAACTAGACATTCTGTATCCTTTTCACAATTTAATGCACACTCATCTCTTCCTCTCAGAATCTTTATGTTCCTTCAAGGTTAAGCTGAGGTGCTGGCACACCTCATTTGAGAACACTTCCCAATCACCCTGTTATTAGTGTGCTCCTTTCTTCAGATTATGTTTTATTAAGTGTGTGTGTGTGTGTGTGTGTACATATATACATATATAGATATAGATATAGATATATAGATAGATATAGATATCTATCTATATATATATATATATATATCCTTCCTCCCCATTGAATGTAAACTTCCTGAAGGCAGGGATGGTTTAGTTTTTGTCTATATTTCTGAAAAAAGAGCCCGAGTCTGCATAAGTACTTATTAAGTTCTACTGTATTGAAGCACTGACTCTAGAACAGGTTCTAACCGCAGTATTGGCTGTTTCCTGTTTCATTCCTCCATCCGTACAGCCAGGTGGAGCAGCCCATAGATTATTGGACTAGGATTCAAGAAGACCCAAGTTTAAATCCTGCCTCTGGGATTCTGGCCAAGTCACTTGACCTCTCTCTCAGACTCAGTTTTCTCATCTGTAAAACAGGGAGAATAATAATAATAGCCAACATTTATATAGCTCAGTTTGCTCATCTATAAAATGGGGAGAACTTAATGTCTTAGTCCCATCTCCTCCAGAATGTTTTTCTTGACTTTTCCCTGTCCATCAGCTGAAAGTGATCTTCTCAATTTTCTATAGACTTCTCCCTTAGCATATTTTATCTTGCCTTACTTTACCTGCATGCAAATCCCCCACTGTATTGGAAGCTCCTTGGGGACAGTCTATTGTTCTCATCTTCACATCCTTGGGACCCATCAGCCTCTTGCATACAGGGATAATGTGTAACTAATACATTAGATGACAGCATCAGGATTCAGGAAATCTCGACAAGCCAGAATATGGGGCCAAACCAAATTTGATAAGCATGCTATTGATGCCTTTGTGCAAGTCTGACAAAAATGTCAAAGAGTAGAAGGCCAGGTACAGATCCTCAAGGCATTTAACTGGAGATCTTCCAAGAAGACTTCAAACTGGGTCCCACCTTTGAACCAGGTCTGAAATCAACTTACTACACTATTGACTGTGTACTAAGATTAAAAACTATATATATATACATATATATATATATGGTTATAGGGTTATATATATAGTTATATATATAGGGTTTTATATATAAGGTTATATATATAGTTTTATATATATAAGGTTTTATATATATATATATATATATAAGGTTATATATATATGTATATAAGGTTAAACAGGTTCTCACATTTGTATTTGAATAATCAGTTTCTCAAGTACAAAACAGGAGAGGCACAATTGTTGTTCAGTTGTGTCCGACTCTTTGTGACCCCATTTGGGGTTTTCTTGGCAGCGACACTGGAGTGGTTTGCCATTTCCTTCTCCAGCTCATTTTACACATGAGGAAACTGAGGCAAACAGGCTTAAATTACTTGCCCAGGGTCACATAGCTAGTAAGTATCTGAGGTCAGATTTGAACTCAGGAAGAGTTTTCTGTATTCCAAGCTCAGCACTCCATCCACAATGCCACCTAGCTGCCTACAGTTTTTAATACTTTTCTATAGTCTGAAAAACATCTGGGGGTTTTAGTGGAAAGTTCAATACTAATCAACAATGAACTAAAAGGGACATGGTGTCCAGGATGAAAGTGTTCATGATCCTCCTGTTCTCTGCTCTGTTCATAGCAAATCCAGAGTGTTGTGTTCAGATCTGGAAGCCATGTTTTAGAATGGTCACTGATAAACTGGAGCTACACAGAGAGGGTAACCAGGATGATAAAAAACTTAAGATTCTACCATAAGATGATGACTTAAAAGAACTAGGTGTGCCTAGCCTGGAGAAGTTGAGATATGTGTACTGACTTCGAGTTATTTAAGGCTATCATGTGGAAATGAGATTAAATTTATTCTGCTAGTCCCAGGAGGCATAGCTAAGATTAATAGGTAGATGTTTCAAAGAGACAAATTTTGGCTTGATAACAAGATAAATACCCTAACAACTAGAAATACCCAAAAGTGGAATAGACCATCTTGGGAAGTGGTGGTTCCCGTATGCTGGAAAGCTTCAGGCAAAGGCTAGCAGTCAGGGTAGGCAACCTGTGGCATCGAGGCCATATATGGCCGCCTAGATCCTCAAATGTAGCCCTTTGACTGAACCCAAACCTAACAGTTTGGCCACACTTGAGGACCTAGAGGGCCACATGTAGCCTCGAGGCTGCAGGCTCCCCACCCCTGGGCCTAGCTGAACACTTGTTTGAGTCATCATGTAGACTGCTGTTAGGTGCAAATTGGACTCAATGACCTGGCTCCTCCAAGGTTATATCATTCTGTGACTATTAAATCTTTCCAGCCCTGACCTCCCTTCTGAGCTCCAGCCTTACATCTACATCTATCTTTAAGATATCCTATTGGCACTTTAAACCCACTATGTCCCAAGTCAAACTAATTATTTATCATCTAAACTCGCTGCCCTTTCTGACATCACTCCTTGGGTTAGTGAGTGGGGTGGATAGAGAGCCAGGCCTGAAGTCAGGAAGATTCATCTGCCTGAGGTCCACATTGCCTAGCTGTGTGACCCTGGGCAAGTCACTTAACCCTATTTGCCTCAGGTTCCCATTTATAAAATGAGCTGGAGAAGGCATTTATATAACACTTATTTATATGCCAGGCACTGTGCTAACAGCATTAGAAATATCTTATCAGAGATCAGAGCTGTGCATGAAGAAAATCAATCTGGCAGCTAGATGTATTTGGAAGACCAGCATCATAATCCCTCAAAGGGTAGAAAACATACTGATTTTTACAACTCTTGTACTCTTCCTCCCCCATTGTGGTAACTTGAACATTGAAAATCTACAGCAGTACTGAAGTGATTTTCTGGGGCAATCAAGTGGTTGCCGCTAGGAAAAGGAAGGAAGGCAGGAAGAAAAGAAGGAAAGAAGGAAGGAAGGAAGGAAGGAAGGAAGGAAGGAAGGAAGGAAGGAAGGAAGGAAGGAAGGAAGGAAGGAAGGAAGGAAGGAAGGAAGGAAGGAAGGAAGGAAGAGAGAGAGAAAGAAATGAAATGAAAAAAATTGCCAAGTACAGGAAATTTTCCATATTTGTAGATTTATAGTATGGAGTGTTTATCATGCACTGTAACAACCCATCATTGGCTCAACTTTTTCCTAGTTTTGCATTAGCCATACTGCTAGCCCACTCTAATCCCTTAAAGACTGATATCACCTGCCACTCTGCCCACGTACAGACCAGGGAACTGGAATACACCCTCTTTGTTAAAAAAAAGAATCACCACCACTGGAGACAGTTCTAAGCTACCCAGCCCACCTCCAAGTAGTTGGTGTTTCCCCAGATAAATCACAGGCAAGCCTGGTTGGTGGTTGCTTTCTATCTCCCTTTCTGCACTCATTTTGCCCCTCTCCTCCACCAGCCCCCATACACCCAGTTCTCTCATGCTGTCTTATGGCTACCCAGAGTATCTCAGACAGGACTCTTGTGTGAGGCCTAAACTCCCCTGAAGTGCTCCATATCCCCAAATGACCTCTCACCTCATCAAAGCTGTTATTTTCTCTAATGTTATAAATTGGAAGAAAGTGAAATGATAAAATGAATTTTTATTTTGAGTGGCTGAAAGTTCTACTCTTCTTGGGAGAATACTTGTATTTTAAAAGAGAATCTCAAATTGACCTTTCTAAATAACTCCTCTGATGCTTGCCTACTTGTGTGACCTTGGCCTAGTCACTTACCCAGCCTTGGCCTTAGTTTCCTTATTTGTAAAAGGAGATGAGTGGACCTGACAGCCTCTCCAGTCCCTTCTCTTTCTAAATCTATGATCCTTTGATTCTCCTGAGCAAAACAACAACAAAAAGGGAGTTGGATCAGAAGATATTTAAGGGCCTTTTGAATTTTAAAATTCTAAGACATGCTCCAGTGTTAGAACTTTGAATTTGAATAGGCAGAATTGATAAGCACCTGGATTTTAATCAAATGACCTCACCCTAATGTTACTGTACCCTCTTCTCACCCACACCCATTCATTCACTCGAGACACCAACCGAGGTCCTGGTGACAACAATACCATCTATTGGCCAGTCAGGGGATCTCTCTAAAATTTCTAAATGAGTGGGTTAGATTAGATGATCTGTAAGGCCACCTACCTCTTAAGATATATGTGTATGTATGTATGTATATATCTCTATATATGTATGCATGCACACACATATATATGCGTGTATGTAGATAGTTAGCTGTTTGTCCATTTTCAAAGAGGATCAATGACAGTAAGTCTTGACTTGGGATGAATTGGATTTGCATGAGGCAGAGTTACACATCAACCTCACTCTCTCTTCCAGAGTTATCAAAGTCCAGTGGCAAGTCAAAAGTCAGGAGAACTGACCTGGAATGCGGTAGATGACCTTGGTGTCTTTGATGCCTGACCAAACTCTAAACGCTCCACAGCACTAACTTCAGTTACCTTCGTGGTTGTTGGAACAAATTGTTCTCATCAGCCCATTCCACAGGAGGAAATACGTGCTTGGGGTCAATACCTCCTGACTCACTGATAGGTTTGAGGCCTGTTGGTTACTCTCAACCTGGTTTAGCCTATCTGCCCAGACAGTACAGCGGGGTGTGGCCGAATAACAGATACTTCTTCCCCTCACCCTTTCCAAGGGAGATGTTCATTCCTGCCAAGAGAGGAAGCAGGAAGTTGGTGCCAGAGGCCAGAATCCCTGCTGTCCTCAGAGATATTGTTAGTCTATGCGGGGATATAATTTTTAGGTCAGAGCTAAACTCTTGATCACCATTTCATAATGGGGAAAAAGGGTTGCCCAAGTTTTATATCCAAGGCTTGACAACCTTTCCACCAAATACCAGTTCCACAATAAATAGATAGCAAATAGCAAAAAACAAACAACCCCCCATTTCTCCAAGTTGATAGCAAAACAGGAATTAGAGAGGTTCAACATACGAGCGTGTGTATATGTACATATATATGTGTGTGTGTGTGTGTGTGTGTGTGTGTATACACAGACTCTCTTTGTATATATGTATATGTATATGTGTATATAGACACCAGACAATACAGTTTGAAGGAGCTCTCCCACTAGAGCAAGATATCTCAGCCGAACCAGGATAGAAAGAATCTCAGATTTCACCCAAAGAGAAATTCCCTGAAGTCTTTTAGTGTAACAAGCTAAGAATAAGGACACAATCAACATTGTACGTGTTGGCTTCTTAACAGAGTCTTTCTCCCTTCATGGTCTTAAAGAGAGATTGGAATCTTATGCATCTCTCCTAATGCTGGAAGCTAGAAGTCCCCAAAGAGACTGAAAAACCAGGATTTCTCTTCTCTCCCCTCTTGCCAAATCTGTCCCACTGCTCATGTAGGCACAAGGAATTGATCTCTAGCCATGAGGACAGAGTCCCACACAATGGGCTTTGGGACTCAGGTTACACATATATGTATACATATGTACACATACATCTACAGATACATACTTACATGTGCACATGCATACACACGGATGCTCTTTAATTCTTTTTCTCTGCCCCTTCTATCTTCCAAATCCTGACTCAAAAAAAGTTTTCTTTTTCTTCCATTTGTTAGGTCCACTCCTCCCAACACATACACACACACACACACACACACACACACCCCTAACATAAATCAAGACTGATAAACAAGTGTAAAAAAGAGAACTATTGCTAGGGTTACATCTTTACCAAAGAAAGGAAAACCATAAATTCAGAAGGAAATTTTTGAAGAAAATTAGATGTATCCTAACTCCTTGTCATCCTCTAATTAAATCTGGTTTTCCTTTAGCACCACCATCGAAGATACATTTTTAAATATCTCTTGCTCAATTTCATTATTTTTTCTGTCATATATCAGTATTTAGCTAGACTGCATGCCTACTATATATGCAGCTTGATACTAAATGCTGTAAAGAATAGAATGGTGCACAAGATGCAGTCACAGAATCATATCACAAACTTGCAGAGCTGGGAAGTCCCTTAGGATTCATCTAGTCCAACCCCTTCCTTCTACAAATGAGGAAATTGAGGCCCAGAGAGATTCAGCAATTTTCTCAAGAGTTCACATGCCAGCAGGGCTAAGGAAACTGAGCCTCTCAACCCACTGGCATCTGTGACCTCTCCTACAAGCCCCATCAAATGGTCTGATCAGCTTTATCAGGAAGCACTAGACCCAAGTCGTGAGGCAGATAGATACCTGTGTTGGCTGTGACCCAATTTGTTGTGTTATGGCCTGATCTATGTTGTTGTGACCATTTGGTTTTTCCTGTCTGGTCACAAACAGATCCACTTGCCATCCCTTCAGGCAGGGGGCTCCTTCCTCCAGTATGTTAATCTCAAGAGGCCAGTTCACACTGGTGGCTTTTCTTCAGACATGGGGAACAGCCTGCAGATGGAATTCATCGAACACAGTTCATTTTGGTGGGTGCTTAGAGTATAAAAAGGTGAGAATTATGAAATAAGACTGCAAATGGGTTGGAGCAGGATTGTAGTGGGTTTTAAATACCAGGCTGAATAATGTACATTTTATCCTAGAAGCAATGGAGAGCCATTGAAGGTTTTGAGTGGGTAAATAATATGGTCACAGCTTTGTCTTGGGAATATTAATTTGGTAGCAATGTGAGAGGTGAAATGGAAAGGAAAGAGACTAGAGGTATGGAAATCAATCAGGCAGCTGTTATAATAGTTAATCCACTGATAATAAATTAATGTTCTTTTAGGTTCAAAGTAGTAAACAAAAGGACCAGATAATTCATGTCTCACACCCATTTTACTTCCTAACATTTAGCAGCAAATGCTTATCTAAATGAGTAATTTTGTGTGTATGTAAATCAGTATCCATACTGAGAAAGAAAAAAAAAGGCCACACACAAAACTTACATATCCAAATTAGATTTATTGAAAAATATATCTTATAGATAGATGATGGGAGTCTAGAAGGACTAACATTGGGGGATGCTGCAAGTCTGTATCTTTCTGCGGGTCCCCACAAGTCATTGGAGGGTGACTGCCTGAGATGTCAGATCAGTTTGAGGAGAATATAGCAACATGACATTCCACTTGTGTATGTGTCTTTGTAAAAGTTTGAAATGCATTAGGGGCAGGTAGGTACTGCAGTGGATAGAGCACCAGCTCTGGAGTCAGGAAGACCTAAGTTCAAATTCAGCCTCAGACATTTGATCACTTGATACTTACTAGCTGTGTGACTCTGGGCAAGTCATTTAACCCCAACTGCCTCATAAAAAAAAAAAGAGAGGAAAAAAAAGAAATGCACTACCTCTTATTGATAACTTCTTTTACAAATTTGTTTTTAAATGTTTTTCTTTAATCTGTAAAATTCTGTACTTAACAAACACTATATGAAATAAACATTTCCTTACCTACTGCAGAACAGGAAAAGATTATATATGAAATAGTGAATCTCTGTTTTATAGACCTTGCTTTTCCTTTAAAGTAAAGAATAAACTCGGCAAGTAAATTTCATTGTTGTTATGCTTATCTACAATTCCTTCTGACCTTTTTCTGTTTTCTCATTTGAGAGAAAGGAGAGAACCTAAGCCCTATCTCTCCTCTCCTCCTCACCATTCTCCCTCCAAAAGAAAAAGAAACCCCTTGTAACAAATACGCATAGTAAAGCCAAACAAATTCCCACATTGGCCATGTTGAAAAATATGTTCTCATTCTACATTGCTTCTGAATCCATCATCTCTCTATTAGGAGGTAGGTAGCATGCCTCAGCACTAGTCCTTTGGAACCATGGTCATTATACTGATCAGGGTTCTCAAGTCTTTCAACCTTTTTTATTCCTTTACATTGTTGTAATATAAATTGTTCTCCTGGTTTTACTCATTTTACTCTGAATCAACTTATACAAGTCTTCCCAAGTTTCTCTGAAATTACCTCTTTTGTCATTTCTTATACTACAATAATATTCCATTTAAGTTCATATACCATAATTTGTTCAGCCATTCTTTGATTAATAGGTACCCTCTTTGATTTCAGTTCTTTGCTCCCACAAAAAAGAGCTGCTATGAGTATTTTTGTACATATGGGTCCCCCTTTTTCTTTGATCTTTTGAGGCATAGGTGTAGTAGTGATATGTCTGGACCCAATGGTATGCACGTTTTAGTGACTTTCGTAATTCCAAAATGCTTTTCTGAATGGTTGGACTAATTCAACACCCTCCCTGACTATTTCTTAGAATCCCAAACTTTTTTCAAAACTCAATCAAATGCCATCTTAGGAAGGGGGGAAGAGAGGGAGGAAGGGAGAGAATTTGGAACTCAAAGTTTTAAGAAGTGACTATTTAAAATTGTTTTTACATGTAATTTGGGGGAGGGAATAAAATATTTTTTAAAAACTCAATCAAATGCCACCTTCTAAACAAAGCCTTTCCTCTTCACCCTGTTAGAACATCTCACATCTGAAATTACCTTTTATGCTTTGGTATATACTTGGTATTAATTTTTATCAGTGGAAATGACATTAAAGATGAGGTATTGCCATCCATTTTGCCATGGTACCCTAAGGACCATGAAATTTCCATCTGACTTACAACTAAAACCTTGTATATAAAACCCCATTAGAATGTGAGCCCCTTAAGAGTAGGGCCTATTTTATTTTTCTATTTGTTTTCTCGGCCCTTAGAACAGTGCTTTGCCCATAGCAAGCACTTACTAAGTGCTTTATTTATTCATTCACTCATTCACTCATTCAGTATAACTGTTGTTTACTCTTTTAGAATGTAAGTTTCCTGAGGTTCTGTTTTGCATTTGTCTTTGTACCCCCTGAACTCAACGGAATGCTACTTGTGTGTAATATAGGATGTTCTTATCATAGATTTAGATCTGGAAGAATACTCACAGGGCATCTAGTCCACTGCCCTCATTTTATATTAAGAGTAAACTGAGACTCATGCAGGTTCAACAATTTTCCCAAAGTCACACAGGTGGTAAGCACCAGAGACAAGACTGAACCCTCAGTTTTCTGAACCAGCGCTCTTTCCACATTGGGTAATTTTGAAGCTTAATTAATGCTCATTAAATGAATCAATTAATGAATCAAATAAAAAAATGAATGAATGAATGAGCTTCCCACTCTGGCCTAGGCTTTCCCTCAGTCTATATTGGTGAGCTTTGTAATACAGATGACCATGACAAAAATCAATGAATGATTCCCTCCCCCAAATCTCTTATGGAGGTCTTCTTTCCCAACCACTGTCCTCTTTAACATCTGGAGTTAAGAAGATTTGTGGTGTATTGCTCCCCTAACTACATTTTCTTGACTGCTAGTCTCTGCCAAAGCCTTAATGTTTGCTAACATAGCTTCTTGGTACAAATCTATCAAGTCCACTTATGCATGCATACACTATAAATTATACATAGGCATGAGAGTTTTTCCTTCTATAAAACCATCCTTCTGATATTTTGATTACCTTATATAAACTGGGCAAACTGCCTTGCAGAATATAGATGAGAGTTTCATCTTATAAAAATAATAGCTTTTTATATAGGAAAGCCCCTGAGATTTCAGCAAAAGGGTATTTTATTATGCCTAGTGCTGGGCACAATAAAAAGCAGTTACATGGTTTATACCTCCTGTAAAGTCCTGGACAGTACAAAGACTCAGGGTCCAAATTGTCTCCAAATGCCAATTTCTTCCTATAAACAGTCCAAGATGTGTGCCTCAGACCAGGGCAAAAGGATGCATTTTGATATACAACTTTGATTCTGAGCTACCCTATTAAAATGTTCCTGGGACCACATCATTACAGTACAGTTTCCCACCTGGGTTCTAGCCCCAGCTCTGTCTCTTAGCTGTGTGACTTTAGCCAAGTTACTCCATTTTTCTGGCCTCAGTTTTTTGAATGGTTGGAACTAGGTGATGTCTAAAATTCAATCCAGCTCCTAAATTCCATCATTCCATGTCATCATCATCATAGCTGTAAAGACAGTCCACCTCTCTTGAGCAATCTTCCCAGGAAGAATTTTTAAGCCGTTGGATCCTACATATTCTTTGCCTGAATTCTGAGGAATCCAATTTCCTTTAAAAAAAAAAAAAGGCAACTATATATATCATTCTTAGCCTAGCTTTCTCCTCCTAATCAATCATGAATTCTAAAATGGCTTGCATGCTACTTCCCAAAGTTCCCATCATCACACCTATTTCTGCAATCGGTTCTCTTAGTTAAAAATGGGTAGAGGGTAGCAATTTCCCTCATTGCTTCCCCTTGAAAAAATAAAATTATTCCAAGCCAAATATAAACATTTACCAGCTTTTAAAGGAAAAAGATTCATCATATGTTTGGATAATTGAAGTCCCCCACTACTATAATAGCATTCCAATATGCTAAATTATGATATATTTCCCAATATCATTACCAATTTCTTTCTTCTGGCTATGTTGTTTGTAGTATATACTCCCATAACACTATCACTTTGTGTTTTCTCCCTAGACTGACATTCATCTAAATGTTCTCTGTCACATATGTCCTCTACTCTTAGTGTATTCCCTACAGGAATCTATCTTCTTAGTAAAAAACATGCTTCCTTCAACCCTTTTATCTAATCTGTTCTTCCCAATAGGCATATTCTTCCATTACTATATTCTGATCATGAGTCATATATTATTAAATCTCAGTGGTACCTTTGTAGGCAAAGTGACTTCCTTTTATAAGGTCTGTAGCATATTCTATTTATTACTCACAATTGTATATAAATATCATAGACCATGCATATAAATTTTTTCCTATTCTTGGAAATTGTTGTCTATGGATTATTTATCCTTTCTACTATATTTCTGTTCCTATGGTATAGCTTTTACTATCTGTCATAACTACTTTAGTACATTTATGAGGGTACTTTCTTCCTCCTATTCCATTTTAAAATTTAAAGTCTTCTTGATTGTATTCATAAGTGCATGGACAATATTTTCACCAACCCTCCTTAGATACATTCCATCTCTGGTCAGAAGTCTGCCAGTCCTTTATTTAAAGCTTTGTTCCAGGAATCCAAATCTCATTCTTGGGCACTATCTTCTTAGCCAGCTATTCACTGTTCTATACTTTCCTATATTTTCTAAAGCTCCTGATTTCACAATGATGAAAATAACACCTGTTCCTCTAAGGCAGGGGTTCATAACCTAGGGTTCATGACCTTGGTTTAAAAAAAATTTTTTTTGGTAATTGTATTTCAAAATAATTGGTTTCCTTTGTAATCCTATTTTGTATTATGTATGTAAAATCATTACTCTGAGAATGGGTCCATAGGCTTCCCCATACTGTCAAAAGGGTATAGCACATACACAAAAAGGTTTAGAATCTCTGCTCTAAGGTCTCAATTTCTTATCCAGGATTTTATAATTCTTAGCAATAATAATAACAGTAGTTCCCATTTCTATGGTGCTTTGAGGTTTGCAAAATGCTTTAATCACAAAAACCCTATAAGTTAGGTAGAAGAGATGTTATTACTCTTATTTTTATAAATAAGGAAGCTGAGGTCCAAAGAAGTGATTGGATTAGGTCTGTCAATTTATCCTATACATGAAACACCAAAACTAGGTACTGGTTATTGTATCTCTCAAGTCTTAGGAGGCATCTTATACCAGATATATGCCCCAGGAAAATAGTCTTCCAGTTATTCATGTTAGGTCAATATTTGGTCCCTTCAGTGTCCCTCAGCAAAGAGTCATAACAACCATGATATGTTTTACAGAATCACAGAATCTGAGTTAAAAGGAACTTCAAAGAGCACAGCTCTCTCCAGATTTGCCAGGGATTCCATAATTGTCAAACCCAATGGGCCAATTTTTAATCTTCTTGACCTCTCTGCAGCCTTTGACACTGTTGTTCAACATCTTCTCCTTGAAATTCTCTTTCTCTAGTGACACTGCTGTCTTATGATTCTCCTCCCACTGTCTGACCATTCCTTCTCTGTCTCCTTTGTTGAAGCTTCATCAAGTTTGTGCCTGCTAACCATGAGTATCCCCCAAGGCTCTGTCCTGGGCTCTCTTGTCATCTCCTACTATACTGTTTTGATTTCATCAGATCCCATGGATTCAATTATCATCTCTATTCTGATGATTCTCAGACTTATTTATCTTTCCTTAATTTCTCTCATGACTTCTAGTCTGGTATCTACAACTGCCTATTGGACATCTCAAAGTGAAAGTCTCATAGACATCTTAAACTCAACATGTCCAAAACTGAACTTATTATCTTTTCCTACTTCACCCCACTCCCGAGCCCTTCTCTTTTTCTTACTTCCTTATTACTGTCTAGGGCACCACCTATGCATCATTGTTGGCTCCCCTCTCTTTCTCACCCTCTGTTTTCAATCATTTGCAAAGTCCTATCAATTTTACTTTTATAATCTCTCATATATACCCCATGCTCTCTTCTGCTACTGCAGGTATCATGACACAGTCCCTCATTATCTTCCTTACACCTAGACTTTTGCAATCACTTGCTAGTTGGTTTCTCTGTCCCAAGTCTCTCCCCACCCTAGTCTATCCTCTATTCAGGTGTCAAACTTATCTTTCTAAAGTATAGGTTTGACCATGTGACCCCACTCCCATTCACTTAATTTTTGTGCTTCTCTGTTAGCTCCAGGATTGAACATAAATTCCTCCGTTTGGCTTTTTAAATCCTTCATAACCTCTTCCCCTTACTTCCCCTTCCCCTTCCTCAGCACCACCTTCCAGACTTTTTAAGCCTGACCATCCTTCCCTACCAGGAGGTCTAGTAATCTAGTAATACTGGTCTCCGTGCTATTCCTTGTGTAAGATACTACATCTCCTAACTTTGTGCATATACATTGGCTGCCCTCCAATTCTGTTCCTCCTCATCTGTCTCCTGGCTTCCTTCCCAGGTAAAATTCTACCTTCTGCAAATGGACTTTCCCGATCTCCCTTAATGCTAAAGCCTTTTACCAATTTATCCTGATTACATTTTGTGTGTACGTAATTGTTTGCATGTTGTCTCCCCCATTAGACTATGAGCTCCTTGACAGCAGAGACTATTTCTTGCCTTTCTTTGTATCCCAAGCACTTAGCATAATTTCTGTCAAGTTCAGCTCATACATGGAAAAAGAATCTTCTCTACAACATTCCTAACAGGGAGGTATCTAGGCTTTACCTAAAGAGCTCCAATGAAGGACAACCTACTACCTCCTGAGACAGCACATTTTACTTTTGGATAACTCTAATTGTTAGGAAGGTTTTCTTCATATAAATCTTAAATTTACACCTTTTTAACTTCTATTAATGGTTCCTAGTTCTGCCCTTCAGCTCCAAGTAGATAAATCTAATTTGTCTTCTAGCTGCAAATATTTGAAGACTGCTTCCTCTACCGTTAAGACAAGTCTCTCCTGCCAGTTAAACATCTATAATTCTTTTAACTTATCATTGTATGGGATGCAAACCAGGCCCTTCACCACTTTGTTTGTCATCCTCTGGATACTCTTCAATTTACACAATGTGCTTCCTAAAATATGACAATAAAACTGAACACAAAACTCCAGATGTTGTCTGACCTGAGTACTTGTAAGGTGAATTTTAGTATGTGTAAAGTGGATTTTTTTTGTTATTCTTTCTTGGAGTCCTCTTTCCCAGGATCCATAGCCATAATAATCTCTACTTTCCAGGTGTTAGATATGAGTTCTCGCGATCATGGTTCAAAATGGTTTCTACTGCACAGTCGCAGTAGATACAGGGATAAAGTAATGTAAAATTGTGAGGCTATTGCTGGCAATATGCCTTCTTTGTTGCCCTATAAAGCAAATGGGCACTGGCCAGTGACTAGGGTCACACTTGGGGTGACTGTGCAGGCTGGAATACTGTGCATGCCTTGATCAACCTGCATCAAGCCTTGGGAGGGAGAATCTATGTATTTGCCTCAACCAACCCCATTGAGGCTTGAGGGGATTTAGGGGAGTACACAACTTGTGCTTGTCTCGATTGACCCCATCGAGTCAGAGGGGTTATTGTTCCCCCTTCATGCGGACCCCTGTGAGAAGGGCTGTTAAGAAATGCTATAGGAGTTGGTACTTCCATTATAAGCAAACTCCCTTTGAAAACACTAGACTAGAATAAAGTAAGCATATTTAACCTCTTATTATGACTCCATTCCTGTCTTCCTGTCTGAGTGGATCAAAAGTGAGCCTGCTAGTGAGAGAGGTGCTAGAAGCCCTTCTGTGTCTCCTACCTAAGAAATGGCATGGTTGATGTGTTTACTTGTCCAACAGTACTACTTGGGTCACTCCTCCTCTGACCTTTCCCTAATTACACTTGAGGATTTTCATCAGAACTACGAATCACAAAAAGGAGCTTCCTCCTCAGAAAGTCCAGTTCTACCATCTATAGGAAGACAATCAACCTATTTTATAGGTCCAAAAAGTTTAGTGGTCCTTCTTCTCTTCTTCCTTTTTGTCTTAGGACCTTCCAATCTCACAACACATATTAGTATTCTCTTCTTTAAAAATTATTTTTCCTTTTTTGTCTTTCTCTTGAGGGTTTTCTTTCCTTTTCCTTTTAATTTATGGAATAAAACAAGCATTTCCATAACATAGTACAATAAAAAAGATGATTGTACATGAAACTGCAAATCTACTATGCACAACTTGCTATTCCTTTCAAATATACAAAATCATCATGTAAATTTCCTTTTTTTTCTCTTTTTTTCTCCCTCCCCTCTGTGGTTACCATTAGACACAAATAGGTGTATGTGTATATGTATGTGTGTGTATGTAAAATTATTCTATACACACTTCTATTTATCAATTCTTTCTCTGGATGCAGATATCATTTTCTTTCATATGTCCTTTATAGTTAATTTGGGTATTTATAATAGACAAAATAACTTATTTGCTCAAATTTGTCCTTAAAACAATATTGCTGTTACTATATAAAATGTTTTCTTGGTTCTGCTCATTTTGCTCTTCATTATTTCATACAAGTCTTTCCATGTTTTTCTAAGATCATTGAGCTCATCATTTCTTATAGCACAGTAGTATTCCATCACAATTATATCCCACAACTTGTTCAGCCATTCCCTAATTGATGGGCATTCATGCAGTTTCCAGTCATTTGACACCACAAAGGGAGCTGCTATAAATATTTTAGAACATATAGGTTCTTTTCCTTTTCCCTAATCACCTTTGGAAATAGACCTAGTAGTGGTATTGCTGGGTCAAAGGGTATAGGTAGTTTAATAGCTCTTTGGGCATAATTCCAAATTACTTTCTAAAATGGTTGGATCATTTTACAATTCCACAAACAATGAATTAGCATCCTAATTTTTCCACATCCTATCCAACATTTGTCACTTTCTCGTTCTATCATTTTAGCCAGTCTGGTAGGTGTAAAATGATATCTTAAGGTTGCTTTAATCTGTATTTCTCTAATCAATAATGATTTAGAGCATTTTTATATGACTATAAACTGTTTTGATTTCTTCATTGGAAAACTGCCTGTTCATATCCCTGTATCATTTATCATTTGGGGAATGGCTTGTATTCTTATAGATTTGACAAAGTTCTTTTTATTTTAGATATGAAACCTTCATCTGATAAATTGTCTATAAATCCCCCCCACCCCAGTTTTCTGCTTTCCTTCTGATCTTATTTCTTTTGTTCATTCAAGGGACATTTCATTCTCCCTATATATCAGAGATACAGAGGCACCCCTCCCACTAAAAAACAAGATAAAACATTCACATGTAAGTATTACTTTACATTGGCAAAAACACAAAGCACGCTCTCTTCAGGTCACCAGAATATTCTGCTTACCCCCTCTACTTGTTGGAAAATCTTTAGTGTCCTATGGTTTTTGCTGATAACATTTGCCAAGTTCTACAACAGTAGAATTCTTTCCAATTCTACATTTTCCTCCAAGGAAGGACGAGAAAGAGAGAAAAGGGAGGAAGGATGAAAAAAGGAAATAAGGGAGGAAGGAAGGAAGGAAAGAAGGAAGGAAATAAGGAATGAAGGAAGAGAGGGAGGGAAGGAGAAATGGTGGAGATTTGAATCTGTTATCTTTTTGGCCACCTTAAGTCTAGTGCTGATGGACAGCAACTTTTCTGTATAGCCAATTACAATGTTACTATTATAGCACACATTCTGAGAAAGATACAGTGTTAACACTAACCTTATAGCTATTAACACCAAAGAAGTCCTGGGAATCACTAATCACCCTGTACATAAAGTAACTGCAACTGCTGTTCGAACAAAACCGACGATAACTTTGTCCAGAACAGGGGGCTGTGCATGATTGGAATTAAGACGTGTTTATTGGCATTCTCAGTACAGATGTCTACGCTGCTCTTGAAGCAATTTTGTTTATTAGCCTGCAAAATACGCTGAGCACAGCTATCTTATGTTGCAGTCTGAAAGTGCATCTTACCTTGTAGAATGACAGTAATGCCATTTAAAGTTCAATTGGCTGTTACAAAATGCTTTTAACAACTAAAATTCAATAATTACCACGATGGTAGCAACAATAATGATAAGTCATTATAATCATTGTCATTATTACTCCTCATAAAGCCAAGATAATTAGTAAATTCAGTGACTTTTCAGAGTATAGCACTTTTTTTCTCTCACAATTTCAAATCCTTCTATTCAATTGAACACATTTCTTAAATATCTACTGTATGCCCAACACTGTGTTAGGGCCTGTGGAGAATACAAGAAATGTAGAATGTAAACTCCTTGAGGGCAGGGAATGTTTTGCTTTTGTCTTATATCCTCTGATCCAGCACTGTGCCTAACACATAATAACTTTGTAATGAGTGAATGAATGAATGATACCATCCCTGCCCTCAGGGAACTTCCTGTCTTATTGGGGAGACCAGAGAAATGAAGCAACTTGAAAAAAAGATTGAAGACACTATGTACTCAAGAACCCAATAGGATATAATTTAGTGCTGTTGTGTGTGCTTATGTCTTAACAGAGTCAGAAAAGTGAGATAATCCTATATCATATGAGTTAAAATTGAGACAATCCTGTATCATATAAGTTAAAAAGCTAGAGACACTTGTTCCTGTGCCTCCATTTACCTTGGAAGCTAACTGCTGAAGAGCCCTGTTACACAATCTAAAAAATACAACCAAAGCTATCTTTGAAGCCTGACCATACTGCTTAGAGGAGGCAAGGGAGCCCAGTAGCCTACAGACAGATCACTAAAATCTGAAGCTTATACAAATGGCACGAAAAATTTAAAAAACATCCAATATGGCTATTCCTTTTCACATGACTCTCAGATCTAGCCCATTTCCAGTGCTTATAACAACAGGACTGCCTCCTTGTCCCCACACCTCTCCAGCTGGAGCTGCACCTCCATCTGCAGGCAAGACTTCAGAACAGATCTTAGGACTAGTTTGGCCCAGGAAGATATAGGGATCCTTTAATTCAAAGACTTAGAGTGGGAAAGAACTTTAGAGAACATTTGGCCTGACCCAGGTCCATACCTTCCACAATGTCCCCAATACATGATTTTCTTCCACTCGAAGATTTCTAGTGATGGGAAGCTCACTACTCATCTTTCAAGGTATAAGTCTATGCAGAAGGCAAGTTTTATATCAGGTCAACCATATTGAGGTCATAGGCTGACCTTACCTCTCAGTACCAGTATCTAGATTCTCTTATACTCAAGTCCATGTGGTGGTATTTCAACCCATACCTCATCAGCTTTGCAGATGATATCCTACCTTATTCTTTCAGGTCTTCTCAGGACTCAAACCACATCCCCTTTAGCTGATACTCAGCTATCAGAAACAAACCTCCATCTGCTGATGTGGTACTATGCCTGCTGCCCTGTTACCCAAAGGTGTTCAAGCAGAAGCTAGATAACCATCTGTCAGGGAAGATGTCAAGGGGACTTATCTTTCAGGTAAAGGTTGGAGAACATCACTAATTCACACTGTGACACTGGACAAGTCATTTTACCTCTCTGACCCCATTTTTTCAACAGTAAAAGTTGAGTTTGTTCCATCTCTAAAATCCCTTTCAGTTACATTCTGTGATTCTGCAGCATACAGTTATCAGAGAAGGCTTACTAGATAAGGCAAGACTTAAACTGGATTTTGAAGGCTCGATTGAATTTGGAGAAGAGGAATGGAAAGGACATTTCTGGAAGAGGGAGCAATATGTGGAGGTGGGAATGAGCCTGATCTGGTTGGAAATGGAGAAACTGGCTTTACAGAATTGGAACTTCTATGTTAGGAGATAAGGCCAGATAGCCATCTGGTGGCAGACACTGAAAGGTCGTATTATAAATGAGAAAAAATGAGCCTCACTTAAGTCCGACAGCAGCAATCAGGCGTCTTAACACCTGGGCCTGGGAAAATTTGCCAACCCTCTGGTTTCCCATTTTACATAGTTAAGTGCACATCACACTGAGTGGTTTTGTTAATAGTGCTCAGTATAATCCTGCTGTCCAAGGACAAGATAATATCACATTGGGAAAGGGACAGGAGGCTGATGCTCCATATCACAGGTGTAGCTGTTGCCCAAGGAGCCCACAAAATTTGTATGGGAGCCCAGAGATGGGACACTGAGAAGAGTCCTGGATTGGAGGCAAAGGACCTGGTCAGAAGTCACTGGGTGACCTCTGGTAAGTCACTTATCTTCTCTAGACCTCACTCAGTCCCCTCAGCTATAAAATCAGGAGTTGAATAGGAGTCTCCCTAAAGTCCCTTCCTGCTATAAATCTAATAATCCTATCAGCAACAAATTTTAAGCAAAACATCCAGACATTTCCAAGGTGAAAAGCAGGGGGTTTTACTATGTTTATTTTGCCAAGTACTTCTTAACCTTTTTTGAATATGAGTACTACTTTATAGAATCAAGAAATTACATGACGTCTGTGAAATATACTGTTGGTGTCTGTGGTTATACTTTTGGTATCTGTTGACTGAGAAAAATCCATGACAAAAAGTTAATATGAATTCAGTAATACTTTTCAATAAATTTGCATTTCATTAATAATTATGGTATCCGTGAAAAAATGCAATGTGTGGATGCGAGACATTATTTATTCCAAGTTAGATTTGAAGATTGTTTTTTAAAAAAACCTACACACATAGGGGCAGCTAGGTGGTGCAGTGGATAGAGCACTGGCCCTGAAGTTAGGAGGCGGTGAGTTCAAAGCCAGCCTCAGACACATAACACTTACTAGCTCTATGACCCTGGGCAAGTCACTTAACCCCAATTGCCTAAAAAAACAAAAAACAAACAAACAAACCCCAAAACACTACAAAACAACTCTGTAGTCTCCAGGGGATGGTACCCCATAAGTTGAGACCATTATGCTAGCATGTTTAAGGTGCTCAATGAAGTTTGTTCTCATTCTTGATTGTCATAATGAGAGGCAGCAGTGTAATCGGTAATGTTGACCTTGGGATCAGGAGGAATGGGGTTGAATCCTGCCTCAGACACTAGCTGTATGATCATGAGCAAGTCTCCTCTAGGACTTTCAATTTCCTCATCTGTAAAATGGGAATAAAAACACTTAGATGCAGTCTAAGAATGAGGCCAGATATTGAAGCACCAACCTCCCATCCTCTAGGAGTAGCTTGGTTCCAGTTAATTAACTGGTGGAGCTGTGAAGGAGGAAGTGGGTCTTGCCAGAACACACTATAAAATAAGAATAGGGTCAGGATTCATTCCTGAATCAAAAATGAGGAGAGCATGGCTGAGGTATCAGAGTGTCTACTTTTCTGAATCAAATAGTATTCATTTGGTCTTCCTCTTGCCTGGCCCTTCCTTTGGGATGCTGAAGGGATGCAGCCTTGCAATGCTTGGGAACCACCTAGATCTGCAGAAGAAAAATAATTTATTGCTGGTGGTGATGAGAAAAGCCTGTCACCTAGAATGATTTGCAAAGTATTCCATCAGAAGGCAGATAGAGTGAGGCCTGGATTTAAGGCAATTAAAAAAGCAACTAATCATTTCATGGCAAAAGTCACAAATCAGTATTGAGGACAAAGTCAGGAGCCAACTATGGGAGAGAGTTATGGGCAGTACAGAGGCAGAGAAGAAATAGTTTTGATCAAAAGGGCTTTATTAACAATGCAAGATAATTGGAGGACTCTTCATTGCCAATGAGAAAGTAGATGGCTAGAAACATGGAAATAGTCCCTGTAGCTCAAACTCATGGAAGAACAGCTATTCCTTACCCTATGTCCACAATTAAAGAGCAAAGAAAGGACATGATCCTTGCATCAGGGTCCTGAAAAAAATGGAAAGTAGGCAAGTTTGTCTTTGGCACCTTCCCACCTCTAATACTTTTCATTCTTTCTTCTATCTCACCAGCAAAGTCTAGTGCAATAATGCCATCAGTTGCTCAAGCCCCAAGGCTCCTCTGGGCTCTTATTTGGGTCTAGTCCAACCTCCTCTTCCCAGGAAGTGCCCTGTGCTTTCTGATCACTCTACCCTCCTCTCCACCAAGTATATATAAAATAAATATATGCAGAATGATGCAAAATAAATGAAAGGTAGTTAAATGCCTGTTAGGTTTGGTAGAGAGGGCACTAGCAGCTGAGAGGAATAGGAAATGCTTCTAAAAAAAGGTGGTGCTCAAACTCCACCTTAAATTCAAAGAGGTGGGCCTGAAGAGGGGAGTGCATTTCAGGCATAGAGGGCACCCAGAGATAGGGTGCCATATGTGAGGAACAGATAGGCCAATTTGATTGTACAGTAGAGTGTGAGAAGGGGAGTAATGCTCAATGAGCCTGGAAAGATAGGTTGGAGCTAGGTTATAAAGGGTTAAACAGAGGGATTTATATTTTATCCTAGGGACAACAGGGAGTCAGTAAAGTTTATTGAGCAAGGGAGTTGCATGGTCAGATCTGTGCTTAAGGGAAATCTTTTTGGAACCTGTGTGGAAGATGAATTAGAGAAGGAGGGATTCAAAGCAGGGAGACCAATTAGAAGGTCATTGCAATAATCTAGAAGATAGGTGATGAAACCCTGCTATGGTAGTCATAGCAGAGTGTCAACAAATAACAACAAACAAATATAAAATAACCAAAAACAAGGTCTTGGTGTCACCAAAAAGAAACATGATCCTGAACAGCATGGGAAACCAGGTTACCTCATTCTGTTCCTAACTCATTCTTTAAGCTCTTAAAATAAATTCCTTGCTCTCACTTTCCTTCTTCAAAAAAAAATTTGCTCTCACTTTCCTTCTTATTACAAAATAGTAAAACTGATATTAAGTGTGTTTTCCATTGATCCATATTAAATTGTGGAACTCAAGCCCTGGAGAACTATGAGTGCCTGGGCATAGTGCTACTGTTTCATTAGAGGAACAATTGTAGTCATCAAGTTGCTAGGTCTTTAAAGGTGACACTTGCAAAAGGAAAGAATCAGTACCCTGGGGCAAGTGTTTCAAGACGGTAAAATACTTAGATCAGAAGAGAACATGAGTCCCACTTGATGGATATGAGAAATTTTATCACCTTATTTGTGGGTTAACACATGTTAAAGTATAAACAGATCATAAACTCTTAGCTGGGATATAAAAATGGGATCATCAATGATATGCCTCCTTGTATTCCAGGTCGAGAATGGCACACATGGATATGCAGTTATTAATGGAAGTATAAGGGGAAGGTGCACATGTATGTGGTTGCCAATGGGTCATCAGGTTGTCTTCCATGAGGGAAAGAGTTGGAAGACAGAGCTCTCCCTGTCCACAAATGAAATAAATATTTTCTCTAGGCTTGTTATCTTAGTTAACCCGCTGAGAATTCAAGGGGGCTGGGTCATCTGAGGTGTGAGGTCATCTTTATCTCATACCCTTAAGCTCATGCCCCTATTCTTTCACAATTTTAAAATTATTTATCTTTATACTCTTGACATTTTGTTCCTACAAATGAATTTCATTATAATTTTGTCTAGTTCCATAAAGTAATCCTTTAGTTTGGTATGGTACCGAAACTATAAATTAGTATAGGTAGTATTGTCCTTTTTATTATATTGTCGTGGCCCAATCATGAGCAATTAATATCTCTCTTTTTGGAGTTTCTTTTATAAGATGATCAATGGATTCTTTCTATCATTACATTGCCTTATGGTTCTAATACATCTGGGCAATTTTAATTTATGATTTCTTAAAATACAGTATCCAAGCTTTTTTTTTAATCATGTTTTTCAGGAATCTAATGATTTTTAAATTATTTCTTCTGACCTTTTTTCCAGGTTAGTTGTTTTTGGTATCAGATAGCTTATATTTCCTTCTATCTTTTTCAGTCCTTTGATTTTGTTCTAATATTTATCACTGCATCATGGAGTATTAAATTTCTGTTTGTTCTATTCTATTTTTCATGAATTCTAGTTCTTGGGTAGAGTTTATCACTGTCTCTTCTCAGGTATTTTTCTTATTCTTTCTTCAAGAGCTTTTCTTTCTTTCTTTCTTTCTTTTATCTTTTGCTTCATTGCTACTGGGTATTTATGCAGTCCTTGTGAAAAATCCATTTTTTTCCTTTGAGTTTCTGCTTGCAGTTGTTACAGAGCTAGATTAACAATAATTTTTTAGTACTAGTTGGTATTTTATTTCATTTATTTACTTCTCCAGCTTGAGCTTGTGAAATGCAGCTTTGTGCCAGAGACAAGTTTCACCACTGCCCCTGTTTGGTCTCACTTTGGATCCCTTAGATTCTTGCACTGACACCCACCTTCTAGGGGTCAAATGCTGGATCTTTAGGGCCCTTTCTGGAATTCCAGTATCTAGTGTTAGGGACCTTGGATTCCCTTAGGCTGGACTGTCCCCATCTGAGCACTGAGGCACCATGATTATCTGTGGTCTCTTCAGTTCCTAAGGGCTTCCAATATCCCTAACCTGGGGCTTTTTGACCATTCTGAGGCTTTTTCATAGAATACTTCTACTCTTCTTGCCTCTAGACACAAAACCTTGAAAGTTATCTATGTCTCCTCTCTAGTTGAGCTGGCACTGGCTTTGCTGGTGGACTTTCTCATTACCCTTTGGCTTCAGGCTGACACTTTGTGCCATTCTGGGATAAAAGATGTCATTTAATCTAATCTCTATTGGATTTCTTGATTACGGTTTGTTTTGCTGTGAACTTCAAGCATTTTTTGGAGTAGGTATGTGAGACTAGGATAGGATGTGCCCTATTTCAGTAGCCACCACGTCCTAATGACTGCACATGTTTTGATAACCATACTCTCAGATTTCTTTTTAATGTTCTATGATAATGTTGTGTATTGTTTCTTTTTCTAGCCTGAAGGGTTTGGTTGGTAACCTACATAAAGAGTTTATAGGTTTGATATTCTGCTACTTTACTAAAGTTATTGTTTTATTAATTTTTAGTTGAAATTCTAGGTACTTTATCATATCACCTATTAAAAGCATTAATTGTTTCCTCTTTGTGTTTACTCTCTCAATTTCTTGTTCTTGTCTTATTGCAAGTATTTCTAGAAGTATATAAAATAAAATGGTTATAATGGAAATGCTTGCTTTACCACTGGTCTTATTGGAATTGCTTCTAGTGTTTCTCCATTATAGATGATATTTGTTCTTGGTTTTAGATATGTTCAAAGAAAATACCAAAGAAAGGTATATTTATTTTTATGCTTGTTAGGAGTGCTCTATTTTGTCAAAAATTTCTCTGCATCTATTGATACAATCATGTATTTGAACAGATTTTGTTATTAAGATAGTCTATTATAGTCTATTTTTACAGTTTTACTATTTTTGCCACTTTTTATACTTGTTTATACTTTTTCTACTTTTACTAATTTTATAGTTTTTATAATCTATTATTTGTAGTCTATTAATTTAGTCTATTGTTTTCCTAATATTGGACTGAGACAGCTAGGTAGTAAAGTGGATAGAGCACCGGGCCTAGAGTCAGGAAGCCTTGAGTTCAAATCCAGCCTCAGACACTTACTAGCTATGTGACCCTGGGCAAATCATTTACCCCTGTTTGCCTCAGTTTCCTCATCTGTAAAATGAGCTGGAAAGGAAATGGCAAACCCCTCCAGTGTCTTTGCCAAGAAAACCCCAAACAGGGTCATGAAGAGTCAGACATGACTGAAATGACTGAAAAACAGCAACAATATTCAACCATTCTTGCATTCTTCTATAAATCCTATCTGGTTATAATGCATTATCCTGCTAATATATTACTTCAGCTTCTTTGCTAATATTCTACTAAATACATTTGAATCAATATTCATTAGTGGTGTGAGTCTATGGTTTTCTTTCTCTTTCCTTGGTTTATGTAGAAAGACCCTAATTACATTATGGAAGGAGTTTGGTGGGAGCCAATATTTTCCCATTTTTGCAAACAGCTTACGTAATCTTTGAATTAATTTTTCTCTGAAAGTTTGAGAGAACTCATTTAAAAATCCATTTAGTCCTTAGAGTTTACTTTATTTTCCTTTGGGAGTTCATGTATTTTGAATTTCGTTTTCTGAAATTAGGTTATTTAAATTCGAACTTGTTCTATTAACCTGCATATTTTATATTTTTGTGCATATTCATTCATTTGATTTAAGTAATTGGTTGTGTTGGCATATAATCAGGCAAAATTGTTTATAATAATTTCCTTTATTTTCTTTTATTTGTTGTGAATTCTCATTTTTCATTTATGATACTGGCCATTTGGTTGTCTACCCTTTTTTTTTAATCACATTAACTAATGGATTATTTATTTTAATAGTTTTTTAAAAGCTCTTTGTTTTATTTTTCAAAAAACTGGATGAGGTTTTTTTTTATTTATCAAATAATTAAATGGTGTGTATCGGGGGTGGAAAGATTCAGAAAGGTTTCATGTAGAAGAACTGATCCTTGAACTAACATAGGGATTCTAAGAGTCAGAGTTGGAAAGGTTTACTTTCCAGGCATGACAGATAGTCTATGCACAGAGGGAAAATGGAGTACTCTCTGTGAGGAACAATAAAAAGCACAGTTTAGCTTTTACATGAACCTAATAAAGAACAAAAATCTCTTCTTCAACACAGAGAACAAACAGTCATCCAATTACTAGTGCTTTTCCTCTCCTCCTAAAAACCTTTCTTTTTATTTTGTGTATATTTTGTTCCCATGCTTTCTTCCTCTATTGACGTAAACTGCTTGAGGGCTGGAATTGTTTCATTTTCGTCTTGTCCCTAGCATGTAGCACAGCACCTGAAATACAGTAGGTTCCTAATAAATGCTTTCTGTGATTGGCTGATCTGAGGTGCCTGCCATCTTTGAGATTCAGTGCTATAGTGACTTATTTCTAATCTATTAAAATAACTTCCTGAGAACAAGAACAGTACAGATGCCTCTCCCAGTCAGGTAGTCAATAAATATTTATTAAGCACCTACTATGTGCCAGGCACTGTGCTAAGTGCTGGTGATACAGAAAGAGTTAAAAGATAGTTCTGCCTTTGAGGAACTCATAGTCTATGGGGGGAGACAGCAAGCAAACAAATATGTGCAAACAAGGTAAATACAGGATAAATAGGAAATAATTAGGAGAAGGACGGCACTAGAATTAAGAGGAGTTGAGAAAGGCTTCCTGCAGAAGATGGGCAAATAGGGAAGCCAATAGGCAGAGATGAGGAGGGAGAGCATTCTAAGCTTGTGGGGACAAGGGTATATACAGATAGAGAGGTAGAGGTGTATCTTTATCTCTAAATACTTCAATCCAGCAACATTGGGCTTCTTGCTATTCCTTGCAAATGACTCCATCTCCAACTATGCCTTTTCATGATCTGTCTGTTCTGCCTGGAATGCTCCCCTTTCTTACATTCACCTCCTAGCATCTCTGGTTTCCTTCAAGACTCAGTTGAAATCCTACCTTGTGCAAGAGGCCTTTCCTGGTTTCTCTGTGCCTTTCCCTCCACCTCCCCCACCCCAATGCCTTCTCTCTGAGATCACCTCCCATTTATGCTATATATATCTTATATGTACATAGTTGTTATATATTACATATGTTGTCTATATTTTATATTAAAAACTTCATGTGTATATACATACATATTTATGTGTATATATGTATGTATAAATATGCATATACACACACATATAGGACAAGTAGGTATTGCAGCAGATAAAGCATCAGGCCTGAAGTCAGGAAGACTCATCTTCTTGAGTTCAAATCTGGCCTCAGACACTAGCTGTGTGACCCTAGGCAAGTCACTTAATCCTGTTTGCCTCAGTTTCCTCATCTGTCAAATGAGCTAGAGAAGGAAATGGCAACTCCCTCTGGTATCTCTGCCAAGAAAGTCACAAATGAGGTCACCAAGAGTTGGATGCAACTGAAATAACTGAACAACAATAACAAAAACTCTTCAGGGATTCTTCAGGGAATTCAGATCTGAAAGACTGTCTAGTGGAATAATTTATTAGCCAGTGCCACACTGAGTTGTGGACAGTATGTGTGTTTATGTGCGTATACTTAAGATACACATGTGCATTTAGCTTATCCATTTAAGTAATTTATACTCATGTTTGTTAGTAGCCACATTCTTTAGTTCCTAGGACCCCTGAAAAATCAATTGTTACAGTCAATACTCTGACATTTAGCAAATAAACATTTTGTCTTAGGCACTAGGAATACAAAGACATAATGATACTGTTTGGAAGCTCCTTGAGCCCCTGACTCCCTGGAGGTCACCAAGTTAATGATGAATTGAGTGTAGACAACTGATAGGACTAGGCTACTGCAGCTCAGCAATCTCCAGTGATCTGCCACCTTCAGCCACCCCCAGTACCAGGCATCATAGCATGCACCAAGATGCCTAGCCAGTGAAACAAGGAATTTTAAGAGGCAGAGGTGAGCCAGGCATGGGATATATTCTATGCGAAAGCAGAGATGAGCGATGGAGTAGTGTATGAGAAACAACAAGACCAGTTATCCTGGACTATAGAGTGTGTGTGTGTGTGTGTGTGTTGTGTGTGTATGTATGTGTGTGTGTACATATACACATGTATATATGTAGCGCATATATAATTTGTATGTGTGTATATGCACACACACATAATTTATATATATAAACATATACATATGTATGTGTAATAAGGCTGAAAAAGTACATTGTTCTTAAGGTTCTTAAGGACTTTAAATGCTAAACTGAGGAATCTCTACTTGATCCTAGAGACAACAGGGAGTTTATTGAGCAGAGAAGTTAAATAGTTCTTTGGTGACTTGTAGAGAATGAATTGGAGAAGAGAGAGACTCGAGGCAGGTTATCCCTCAAAGGTCTGTCCTTGGTCCTCTTCTCTCCTCCCTCTCTACTATCTTGCTTGGTGATCTCATCAGCCCCCATAAGTTCAATGATCATCTCTATGTAGATGATTCACAGATTCATTTGTCCAGCCTTACCCTTCCTCCTGGCTCTAATAGCACATCACAAATTGCATATTGGACATCTTGAATTGGATGTCCTCAACTGGATGTCAAACTCAACATGATCCAAACAGAACTCATCTTATACTGCTTCCTTGCCTCCAAACCCCCTCTTCCCAGCTTCTCTACCACTTTGAGGGCACCACAATCCTACCAGTTACTCAGGCTCACAATTCTGGCATCATCTTCAACTCTTGACTCAAACTCACTCCCCATATCCAATCAGTTTCCAGGTTCCATCTTCAAAGCATCTCTCGTGTAAGTCTTCTCTCTAATCACATGGGCACCACCATGGCGTAGGCCCTCTTCACTGCAATACCCTGCTGGTTGGTTTCTCTGATTTAAATCTCTCACCATTCCAGGCTACTCTCCACTCAGGTGCCAAAGGGGTCTTCCTAACAGGCTGATCTCAATAAGCTCCAGGGGCTCCCTATTATCTTTTTGTTGTTGTTGAGTCATTTCAGTTGTGTCTGACTCTTTGAGACCCCATTTAGGGTTTTCTTGGCAAAGATACTGGAGTGGTTTGCCATTTTCTTCTTCAACTCTTTTTACAGATAAGGAAACTGAGGCAAACAGGGTTATAAGTGGCTTGCCCAGGATCACACAGCTAGTGTCTGAGGCTGAATTTGAACTCAGGTCTTCCTGAGTCTTGCAATCTACCCACTGCAGCATCTAACTGCCTCCCCCCAGCCCCTGCCTATTACCTTTAGGATCAAATATAAAATCATCTACTTGACTTCCAAAGTGCTTCACGAACTGGCCCCTTCCTACCTTTCTAATCTTCTTATACTTTACTTCCATCCAATTTTTCTTACTGTTCATTGCAAATGACTCTCCACCTCCCAACTCGGCCTTTTTACTGGCTGTCCCTTCTTCCTGGAATGCTCTGCCTTCTCGCCTCTACCTCCTGGCTTCCTTCAGGACTCAGCTGACATGTTTTTTGTCTTTGTTTGTAACCTCAGTGCTCAGCACAGTGTCTGATACATAGTAAGTACATAACAAATGCATATTGACTGACTAACCAATTCAGAATATAGTTGTGCCCTTTTCCAATAGGACAGCCCCAGAATTCATGGATGTCTGTCTAGGAATCTGTGTGCATCCTAGTATATCCTGTCATTTTAGAGATGGAGGAACAATAGTGGCCTGGGCTGGGGATTTGCCTAGCTCACTTAATAGAAGAAAGTCAAGAGCCAAATGGCAGAGGCAGCACAGTTTTGATACTCAGTTTTCTGATGTGACCAATGAAAGGGTGAGAGGCAGTGTGTTGCAGTGGCTAGACTGGAAGCCAGGAAGATTTGGATTCAAATACCAATTCTGATGCTGTGAGACTATTAAGTCATTTATCTCTGAGCCTTAAGATCATGGAACAATAGAGTTCGAGCTGAAAAGGACCTTAGATACCATCTAGTTCAAGTCCCTCATTTCAGAGTTGAGGAAACCAAGGGCCAGAGAAGTATGTGACTTACCTGAAGTCACAAAGCAACTGGCAGTGATGGGCTTCCTATCCAGATCCTCTAACTTCAAACCCAGTACATTTCCCACCATATCATGCCACCTCTTTAAGCAAAACTCTAAGACTATAAGTTAAAGGCCAGGTAAGACCACCTATTACTATTAGGCAGATAGGTGGTAGAGTGCTGGACTTCAAGTCAGGAAGGCCTGAGTTCAAATCCTGCCTTTGACACTCACTAGCTGTGAGACCCTGGGCAAGTCACTTAACCTTTGTCAGCCTTCGTTTCCCCCTTTATAAAATGGGGATTTATCTTCAGTCTAGCATTCTCAAGATTCAGCTTTTTAGTACCAAGGATAAAGGACAGAAACATCCAATCAAATAAATAGTATTAAGTGCCTTCAATATGCCCTGCAGGCACAGCGTTTCTGTCAGCCTCAGTTTCCTCCTCTGTAAAAATAAGGATTTATCTTCAGTTTAGCATTCTCAAGGTTCATCTTCCTTTTAGCACCAAGGATTAAGGACAGAAACATCCAATCAAATAAATATTTATTAAGTACCTTCAATATGCCCTGCAGGCACTATACTAAACACTGGGGAAACAACGAATAAAGACAGTCCCTGCCCTCAAGGAATTTATAATCTAATGGGGGGGGGGAAGGATGAGACAACATACAAGGAAGCAGGAAAGTAGGTAGGGGTGGGGAGCACAACAAGGGATACCTATTCAGTGGAGTGGAAACCAGGTAGAAGAGCAGATGCAAAGTCGAGTGATCTGAGAAGCCAGTTTCTGCCCTTTATAAAGTAAAGCATTGAGGGGCAGCTAGGTGGTGCAGTGGATAGAGCTCTGGCCTTGGAGTCAGGAGGAACTGAGTTCAAATGTGGCCTCAGACACATAATGCTTACTAGCTGTGTGACCCTGGGTAAGTCACTTAACCCCACTGCCTCATCAAAAAAATAAAAAAACAAAATAAAGCATTGGGAGGAGTTTGGTACTCCATCCTCCTGCCCCCTAATCAGAGGAGTGAAGAGGGTAAGGGAGATGGTGTCAGTCTGGGCAGTGTAGTGATGAGATTAGAGGTGATAAACTTAACCTGGGATGGGTTTCTCGTTATAGAGCTGAAACCAGGAAGAGCAGCAGATTCTTTGGTTCATTCTTCCTAGGAAGATCATCTAAAGAGCAGTCTGGGCCTCCTGTTTGGCTTTCAAAAAACAAATGAAAGTTACGGTATATGAATGTGATGGAATACTACAGAGCTTTGGGAAACGACGAAAGGGATGGTTTCAGAGAAACCTGGTAAGATTTGTATGAACTGAATCTGAGTGAAATGAACATAACCAGAAGAATAATTTATACAAAAACAACAATATGATAAAGACAAACAACTTTGAAAGAACTTCTAGGGGACATATGATGAAACATGCTCCCCACCTCCTAATAAGAGAGATGAAAGGACTAAGAATACATGAGACACAAACATATATTTATATATTGAATATGGCCAATGCAGAAATTTGTTTTGCCTGATTATAAATATTTGTAATGAGTCTTTTGTTTTTCTTTTATTCTCAGTTTAGGGTGGGGTGGGGTAGGATGGGATAAAGTTCCCAGTGGGAAGTTGGATTTTTGCTGATTGAAAAAAATATATAATGGAAATATTCCATCCTGTAATGTAAAATTTTCCAAACTGGTTGACAATATTGGTATCTTTTCAAGCTGCATTTTGAAAAAGCAGCCCTGTGGGATCATCACTCTAATTTACACTTCATGTGAACACAAGATTTTCGAGCCTAAACCACTAATTCTGGACAATTTGCATCATGAGACTGATGTTCCTGTTCCCATTGAAATGGGCATTTACATCTCCAGGTCATATTTGTGTGCCAGGACAAGGAGGTCTACCTCTGTTTTACATTCAGTGGGTGCCTATCTCACAACACCTGTACTCTCATGTAAATTGGCCCACAGCAATAATCTATTGGGAGCTTCAACAACTACGGAGATGATCTCAGCCATGGTCTAGGACACACATGCACTTTTTCCATTCCTTCTTAGTCTTCGATCTCCTAGACCTCTGCCCACAACTGACCTTTTGTGCAGGTGGCCATTACCAGCTAAGAAAGACCCTGCTCCCCACAAAGGTCCCAGTCCCCCACCATGGATTTTGACAGGATATCTGAAATTCCCCCCAAATTCCCTCCTTTGGGTGAGCTAAATATCTTATTCCATTACTATCCTAGTATTTGATAACTATGATCCTATAGGATTTAGTGTTAGAAGAGATTTTAGAGAAGATCTAATTTACCCCCCTCATTTTGCAGATGTGATAACTGAGGCACAGAAAAAGTAAATGACTGGCCTAAGGTCACACAGTACTTGTACTAGTATTGGTATGACTACCTCACATTTATATAGTGTTTAGGTCGTCTCATTTAAAGCTCCCAACAACCTTATGAGGTAGGTGCTATTTCCCCCCCCCATATTACAAGATAAAGAACCTGAAGCTAAGAGAGGTAGGTGCCCTGACTTGCCGAGGGCCACACACTTAGTAAATGTCTGAGGCTGGATTTGAACTCAGGTCCTCCTCATTTGAGTCTATCCATTGTAACACCTAGTTACCTAGTAAAAGTAGTTACTATATCGCCAAGCCAAAATGCAAACTTAGTGCCTCTAAAACCAGTGCTCCTTCCACTATATCATCCATTTTCCTGGGAAGGGTAACATACTAAACTAGTTTCAGCCTTTAATATTGTTGTTCAGTTGTGTCAGACTCTAAAGATATTGGAGTGGTTTGCCATTTTCTTTTCCAGCTCATCTTACAGATGGGAAAACTGAGGCAAACAGGGTTAAGTGACTTGCCCAAGGTCACACAGCTAGTGTCTGAGGCTAGATTTGAACTGAGATCTTCCTGACTCTATCTACTGCATCACCTAACTGTCTCTAATTTTGAATTAGGTAAGTGCTAATTGTTGTTATTAATACTGACCTGGTTCTGAAATTTTCAGCAATTCTTACTCACATATCCTTTCCACCTCACAGTAACCTTGTCAACACTGGTTGGGATTTTTTTTCCCTTAGTCACCTGGTAGCATCCTGTCATCTGAGCCTCTTAGAGAGACCATGGTTAAGAGATTTCTAATTTTTGTGTTCCCTAGAACATATGTGCATGGTAGTAGTCAGAGCCTAGGAATGTGATCTCATGTCTCAGTAAATGTAAACAGCAAAAAGAAGCCCAGCTATCCCCTTGCACATGACCCTGGGCCATCCCTGACAATATGACTTCTATGTTCTGCTTCTATATAATACCTGAACTGGCCTGGGACTGGTGTGGGGATCCATGATATTACTTTGTTCTGCTGCCACCCAGGCCTACTGGCCTCCTGTGAGTAAACTCCTCCCAATTAACCTAATTAACCTAATAAAACCTACTAATAACCAAGCTAGTGTGAGCCCCTTTTTCTTTGGTATCTCAGTATTTTCTCAGAGGGCATGCCACCCTACAACTGGCATAATTAGGGCAGAACAGATCTTCCCTTTTATAACATGACATCATTTTCTACTCTCCCCTACACCCACAGCCGCCACACAGATGGACAGACGGACAGACAGACAAATAGAAAGGTAGATAGATTAATGACAGGGTTCTTCATCGTCTGGAAAGCTATGCTCCCATGAATCTTATGATTTAAACATTAGTGGTCAGTCAGTTAACATTTATTAAGCACCTACTATGTGCTTAATATGGTGCCAGGCACTGTGCTAAAGAAAGCACAAAAAGAAGCAAAGTCAGACCCAGCCCTCAAGGTGGCCACTGCTGAAAAGGAGGAGACAACAGGTAAACAAATATGTACAAAAAAGCTCCATACTGGATTAATTGGAGATAATTAAAAGAAGGAAGGCACTACATAATTGGATATTTTGGGCACTCAAATAAAAAGTTCAAAAAGAACCCTCTTGCCCTTTGAGCAGAAACAATCTAAGCAGGTATTATAGTTTTATCCTTTAATTTTATAGATGAAGAAACTCATGGGAAAGAGTTTGTTTTGACTATCCACAATGGAAAAGCAAAGTGGATCAAAATTACTTAGATTATGCCACGTAGCTGGACTATCAACCATGTACCTTGTCCTGAAACAGAATAGGAGATTCTCACATCTGAGAAATTATACAGTGCTTTTAGTGATAGCAAATTCCTCCTCACTGTATGAAGTTCATGCCTTTAGTAGCAATATTTTAAATCTGAAGTCAGTGGAAATCCTACTATTGCTTCTAAAAGGTTTGCCCCACTTAGATTTCAGCCAAGTAAAAAAATCTCAAAATGGAAAAACAGCAGCATCAAAATCGAATATGGCAGCCCTTTCATATATAAAGGGCAACACAATCCATTTGGTGTTCAAAGCCCTTCTTAAACTAGCTCCCCTCCTACTCTCCCAATCTTTTTAAATCTTACACCCCTTCCTCCCTCCTGTACTCTTTGATCCAGTGACACTGGCCTCCTGTCTGTTTCATAAATAAGACACATTTCTCAGCTCTCAGCATTTTCTTTGGCTGTCCCCCATTTCCCAAATGCTCTTTATTCTCTGCTTTTGACTATTGACCTTCCTTACTTCTTTACATGCCAACTAAAATTCCATCTTTTGTTGGAAGCTTTCTCAAATCTCTTAATTCTAGTACCTTACTTTAGTTAATTATTTCCTATATAGTTTGCTTTGTATAAATTTGCTTGCTTATTGTCTCCCCTACCCATTAGACTGTAAGCTCCTTGAGGGCAGGGACTGACTTTTACCTCTTTTTGTATCCCTACTGCTTAGCATGGTGCCTAGCTCATAGTAGGAACTTAATAAATATTGATTGATTGTTATATATACGAAGCACTTCCCACCTTGGAGCAAATGTTTGATAACTCAATTATGTATGAAAAGGCCAGTAAACACTGTGGACTTGGTTTGAGGACACAGATTGCCCCCATGACTTGGTCCCCAGTCACTCATCTGCAAAAACTTCACCAAGAACTTGGCAAGTGGAACTGGCTGATCATCGTAAGTGAATATGGGTTCTTTCACTGAAAGAAGCCACCTCTGAATTAAGAAGAATTGTCAAATTGAAGAGACAAGACTTCTACTTCCTGCTGGGTTGAGGTTCTGAGTCAGTGAGAAGAAGCTGCTGTTAATCCTAGACTGAGCAGCATTGTAAAAAAAAAAATCACTGTAACACTGTAACTGAAAGAATATCCTAGCACCCAACTGAGCCAGAGGCTGGAGATGGTGGAGACTGGAGTTACTGCCAGAATCCTGTGAACAGGAGGACTGCTTTTCTTTTTTTTTTTTAAATTTAAAAAAAAATTTTTTTTCCATATGCTTTTGAGTTGAAAATTTTTTCTCCCTTTTTCTCCCCCCCTACCCTCCCCAAGGTGGCACACAATCTGACATAGGCTTTACATTTACATACCCATTAAACATATTTTCACATTAGTGAAGCTGTAAGTAAAAATTAAAACCAATAGGAGGAACCATCAGAAAGATGAAACAAAACTCAACAGAAGGTAAAAATAAGTGAGAGCAATTCGACTTCCATAGTTCTTTCTTTGGATGTGGACAGCATTTCCATCCCGAGGCCTCTGGAGATGTCTTAGATCCTCTTAATGCTGAGGAGGGTTCAGTTTAACATTCTTAGTCATTGCATAACATGGCTGCTATTGTATACAAAGTCAGGAGGACTGCTTTTCTGAGGACCCTACCTGCTAGTGCCAGTGTGGGTTGTGGAATGAGTCCAGAAAGGGTTCTACACTACTAATACTAACAGAAAGAACTACTGACATTTACATAAATGCTTATAAAACTCTATCTACATTATCTCATTTGGGTCTCAAAACAACCCTGTAAGCTAGGTACTACAGTACAGGTACTATTTCCCTAATTTTACAGACAAGGAAACTAGAAGTCAGAGTTGAAGGAATTTGCCCAGGGATGGGGAACCTATGGCTTTGAGGAACATGTGGCCCTCTAGGTCCTCAAGTGCAACCCTTTGATTGAACCTAAACTTTGGATTCAGTCAAAGGACTGAACTTGAGGACCTAGAGCGCCACATGTGGTCTCAAAGCCACAGGTTCCCTACCCTATTTGCCCATGGTCAGCTAGTAAACATCAGGGGCTAAAATTGAACCCAGGTCTGGTTATAACCAGGCTGTCGCAAACTGTCAGCGATGACTTCTTGTAAGAAACATCATAAAAGATGTAATCTGAAGCCACGAATGACCAGAAATGACCTAGCCTGGTTACTCAGTGAGAATGAGAGACAACAAGTGGGCAACCTGAATGTTACATTGATCCTGAAATTACTAAAATACCCCACACAAGGACTCCTAGACATTGAATAGTCTGTGGGAAACCATAGGCAAGAATTTTGCAGGGTGAGAAGGATGGAGGGATTGAGATCTGCACTGCTGGATGGAGTGCTCACATGGGTGAATTCAGGCATCAGCAAGGTCAAGGAAAGTACCAGGCAACGACTGAGGTAGGTGACGTTTGTCCTGGGTATTTTGCTACCCTTTCCTTCAGTGTTATTTCCTTCACTCCTCAATCCCTTTCCCCAATGCCCCATTCTCATCTGCTGTCCTTTAGTTACCCAGTACGTCTCTCTCCTTTAACCTTATCCCAGTACTTCTTTGAGGCCTATTCTCCCTAGAAATAGCTTACGCTCTCAAGCTTGCCCAATCAAAGCTTGCCTGCCTGGTGTCTTGTTTCCTTCTCAGCTCACTATCAGATGGAAAAGCAATCTGGTAAAATAATCCCCTTTAGGGTGTTAATGACTGATAGCCACTTAATTACTCCTCTAAGTCTTTGTAATTTAACAAAAGACTCTGGTTATACAAAATCTTAACCCAAAGGAATGGATTTCCAAAGAGAAAGATTTCTTTGATTGTTTTTTTTTGAGGGAAGAATGAGTTGAGGATGGGGAGTTCATTCTGATCCACTTCAAATCATACCACAAAGAGGAATTCTTACTTTATAAGAAGGACCAGTATTGTTTTACTTGTGGAGGGTATAAGGGGCTGGCTGAGAATTGCAGTTTAATCTCCACTAGCTTTTTCACTTTTTTCCTGAAAACCAGTCACATAACTATTAGTCCTCAATAAGCTAAGCTCTCTCTACCTTGTATCTGTTTTATACAATATGCCTTACCACAATTTATACCATATGCCATACCTTGCATCTATTTATACCACTTTATCCTCTCTATACTTATATGTGTGGGGTTTTGGGGATGTTCAGGAAGACTAGCACCTCTGGTATGAGGGCTTGTTGAGTCCTTTTCACCTTTGGTGTTTACCTGTCACCCAACTCTCCCCTGTGGTTCCAAGAAGCTGTAGCATACGTAGCTGCCACACTCTGGTAAACCCATCTTGGCAGATGGGTTAAACCAGGTTGAAGGTAACTGAGAGGCCTCAAACCTGCAATGAATTAGGGTATGTCTACCCCAAGCAGGTGATGACACTCCCGCCCCCCCATAGGCAAATGAGAACAATTCGTTCTGTGAAGGTGGCTGACATAACTGTTGTGGAGCACTTAGAGCTTGGCCAGACTTTGAAGATGTCAGTCATCCATTGCTTCCTGGGCCATTGCCAGTTATCCTGACTTTGTCCTGTCACTGGACTATGATAACTCTGGAAGAGAGAGTGAGGCTGATGACTTTGTGGAACTCTGCCTCACTTAAATCCAACTTACTAATCAAGGCATCACCCCATGATGTCATTGGTCCTCTCCAAAATTGAAGGAAGCACAACTTATATATACATGTAAGATGTGCATATCTCTCCTATAGAATGTAAGCTCGTGGAGGGCAGGGATTGTTTCATTTATTCTATATGTATCCCCAGTGGCCTGTAGAGGGCTAACAAATACTCGTTGATTGATTGATTTATAAGTGGTTAAGAATACTGCCTTCTACAACCTTAGAGGGTTTAGTGAGAGCTTGATGTTGCTTGTACATAAGAAGCATTTTGTCAGCTGGACAGTACTTGGAATACTTCTCATTAAGTGAACAAAACTAAGGAGTAACAGAGGCTATTTACTCAGCCTTAATTCTATGACTTCTGGGGTAGTCTTTTCATGTCCTCTAGTATCTGAACTTTCCAGTCTCATAGTGCTACTCCCACAGTATTGACACTAAACAGGGCAGTGCAATAGAAAGAAACTTGGAATAGGGCTTGAGTCACTTGGGTTCTGGTCTGGCTCCATCACTTTCTAACTGAGGGACCTTGGACAGATCACTTATCTTCTTGAGGTTCGTTAAAAAAAAAAAAAAGAGAGAGAGACAATCCTTGCACTACCTGACATTCAGGGTTATTATGAGGAAATATCTTTGTAAACCCTAAAGCACTACAGTTATTATTTCTCTCAAGGTTCTGTGATTATGTTTCATCATGATGTCTCATTGCCAGGGAAAAGAAAGCTGTAACTGGGGAATTAGATACTGGATGGATAGCACATCACAGAAAGTCCTACAATCAATGACTCAATCACAATCATTTATCATGAGATGGTAGCTAGGTTGCACGGTGGATCAAATGATCGACTTGGAGTCTGGAAGACTCAAGTTCAAATCCTGGCTCAGACACTTACTAGCTGTGCGACCTGGGAAAGTAACCAAATCTGTTTCTGTATCTGTAAAAAGACGATAATAATAGCACTTACCTCCCAGGGTTCTTATAAGGATAAAATAATATTATATTTATAAATATAGCTACATAAAGATACATAAATGCTTCATCAGGCATCTAAAATGAAATAGTTCTTGCCCCCAGGGAGCTTCATTCTACATACACACATATAAATATATATAAAGTATATACAAAACAAATCCAAGGTAATTTGGGGGGAGCACTTGCATCTGTGAAGGAGGATTGGAAAAGGATACATGCCAGAAATAATATTTGAGTTGAGGTTGAAAGCAAGCCAGGGAGTCTAAGAGGCAGAGGTCTTTGAAGGAGTACACTTTAGGCATGGAGAGAGGGTCCTGGGTGAGGAGCAGCAAGGAGCTTAGATTGGATGTACATAAAGGAGAATAATGTAGAATAAGCCTGAAAAGGTAAGTTTGAGTCAAGTGATGTTGTTGTTGTTCAGTCCCTTCAGTTGTGTCTGACTCTTGGTGACCCAATTTGGGGTTTTCTTGGCAGAGATGCTGGAGTAGTTTGCTATTTCCTTCTCCAGCTCATTTTACATGAGGCAAACAGGGTTAAATGACTTGCCCTGGGTCACTCAGCTAGTAAGTATCTGAGGCCAGATTTGAACTCAGGAAGATGAGTCTTCCTGACTTTAGGCCTGACACTCTATCCACTGTGATACTTGGTCAGATTATAAAGCTCTTTAAATGCCCTTAACAACATCCCATACATGACATGCCAAGTGGATATGGCAACATTTTTTGCCAACTTCAGGGTTACAGTATACTTACAGAGTCCTGGTGTTAGAGACACTGCCATGGCAGGAAGAGCCCTGGCACACTTTGGGTGAAACTTCTCACTCTTTCGGGGTCATAGCCTCTATTTAGAAAGCCTGGAGAAACATATACATGACAGTTGATAGCAGAATGATACTAATTTTCTCTTTGTAAGTACAAAGTTCGCAATACTTTAGAAGAAAATGTATTAAGAGAATAAAAACAAAATAGAAATCTTAGAATGAAAAAGCATCAGTGTCAAAGATATCTATATGATTATCTATGCATACACAAATACCCGATATATGCATTTATGTGTGTATATGTAAGTGTCTGTGTTTATGTATATATTCTTATATTTATTTACATTTTCAAGCATCGTGGCTCCTTTCGTGGTGGTCCTATCTCACAAATCCTGTCTTACCCCACTGATCCCTGACACTTGAAATGTATGTGTCTGGGGCCGGGGAAGAAAGGCAGCATTTCTCTCTCTCTCTCTTTCATGCTGCTCTCCATAATTCCAGAGTACAGACACTTAGGCTCCCACTTACTTAGACCATACTAGAGAATCTGTATAAATTCCTCTGATATTTCAGTGCCATCTCCCTGGCACAAAATGAGGTCAAAAAATCTTACGTGCCTGTCTTTTCTGGCTGCCAGGTTGCTGGTTCTCTCTTTACAGATCTCCTCCCCACATTTGTTTAGCCCCTCACTTTCTCTACCCATCATCATATAGATCTCTTGGGGATCAAACACACTGTACTCTTTCCAGTCAAATGGGTAAGAAAAGGTAAATATTATATTTACAATAGAGCTCTGTCTCCATGGTACCACCAAATAGATATGAGCACAGATACAAATTATTAAACACAACTGGAAATTAAGTAAATTGATGATGTGGCAACCTGAACCAGTGGTTAAAATTGCTAGAATTACCAAACCAATCAGGTCAGGCTAGATTTTTCAATCATACAGACACGGCCAGAATTTCCAGAATTTTGCTATTATGCAACATGATTGTCTTCATACCTTAGTTTAGAACCTCAGCAACCATAAAAATAATTGTCAGTAGGTTTCCGTCAGGAATTTATCTCTTGTGTTGTTTATTAACTAATCAACTAACAAATCCGTATTTGTTGATAACATGTGTCCAGCATAACTTTTGGCACTGTGAGGGATGTAGATGATGTACGAGATCTGGGCCTTCCTTTAAGAACCCTACAGTCTCATGTAGAGACAGGGCAATGATTACAAGGCAGAGACTCCAATTTAAATTTATCATCTATTTCAATTTTTAAAATTCAATTTTATTTTATTTTCAAGTCCTGATTTCCCCACACATCTTCTCCCTACCCACTGAGAAGCAGGCTATTACAATACCTCTTACAAATATGAAGTCATATAAAATAAATTTCTACATTAGCCATTTTCCAACAAACAAACAAGAAACAGAAAGGAAAAAGAATATGCTTCAGTTTGAACTCTGAATCCATCAGTTTTCTATCTGGAGATGGACAGCATTTTTCATCATGAGTCCTTTGGAACTGTGGTGGGTCATTGTGTTGATCAGAGTTACTAAGACTCTCAAAGGTGGTTGTCTTTACAATATTGTTGTTATTGTGTATATATTGCTCTCCTGATTCTACTCACTTCACATAAGTCTTCCCAGGGCTTTCTGAAATCATCCCCTTCATTATTTCTTATAGCACAGTAGTATGCCATCACATTCATATAATGTAACTTGTTCAGCCATACTCCAATTGATGGGCATCTCTTCAGTTTCTATTTCTTTGCCACCATAAAAAGAGCTGTTATAAATATTTTTGTATATATGGGTCCTTTTCCTTATTCTTTGATCTCTTTGGGAGTATGGACCTTATAGTAGTATTGCTGGGTCGAAGATATGCATGGTTTAGTAGCTTTTTGGATGTAGTTCCAAATTGCCTTCCTGAATAGTTAGACTAGTTCATAGCTCCACTAACAATGCATTAGTGTACCTATTTTCCCACGTGCCCTTCAGCATTTGAGCTTTTTTCCTTCTGTCATGATGTACTAGTATTTCAGAGTTGTTTTAATTGGTCACTAAACAACAATTTGACCTGGACAAGTCACTTCTCTCTGAGCCTTATTTTCCTCCTTGTGTAAAAATCAAGAGGCTGCACTATACCTTTAACATTCTATGAGTCTAATAACACAAATCTCTGGGCAACAGGAGACTTGGTTTTTTAAAAAAAATTATTAATTTATTTTGATTTATCAACAATCACTTCCATATGCTTTTGAGTTGAAAATTTTCTCCCCCTCCTCCCCCCACCCTCCCCAAGACCACGCACAATCTGATATAGGCTTTACATTTACATACCCATTAAACACATTTTCACATTAGTGAAGTTGTAAGTAAAAATTAAAACCAATAGGAGGAAACATCAGAAAGATGAAGCAAAACTCAATTGAAAGTAAAAATAAATGATAGCAATTCGGCTTCCATAGTTCTTTCTCTGGATGTGAACAGCATTTTCCATCCCGAGGCCTCTGGAGATGTCTTAGATCCTCGTAAAGCTGAGAAGGGTTCAGTTTAACAATCAGTCATTGCATAATGTGGCTGTTATTATGTAAAAAGTTCTCTTGGTTCTGCTCACTTCACTCAGCATCAGACCATATAAGTCTTCCCAGGTTTTTCTGAAGTCAGCCTGTTCATCATTTCTTACAGCACAATAGTATTCCATTACATTCATATACCACAACTTGCTCAGCCATTCTCCAATTGATGGGCATCCTCTTAATTTCCAATTCTTTGCCACCACAAAAAGAGCTGCTATAAATATTTTTGTACATGTGGGTCCTTTTCCCATTTGTTTGATCTCTTTAGATACAGCCTAGAGGTGCCATTGCTGCATCAAAGGGTATGCACATTTTTGTAGCCCTTTGGGCATGGTTCCAAATTGTTCTTCAAAATGGTTGGATGAGACTTGTTAAAAAAAAAAAAGCACAGCTATTTGGGCAGGTGCCCAGAAGAGGGCACAAGATGCTGGGGATAGAATGTGCTTTGGGCTCTATTACCCTTTAGGAATGTGATACTAGCAAGTATCCGGTATGCATGAGTAGCATCTCACAGTGAGAGAGAATGATTCCCTATTCATAGGCTGCTGGGCAGATGAGCAATTTATTAGAGAACTTGGCAGACTCAGAATTACAATTGTTCAGATGTTTGGTTTGTGAGCTTTGAGGCTGATTTCTCCTGATTTGCCCTGATTCTCATTCTCTGCCACTCCACTTCCCTGGACATCTCTCCCTCCTCTCACCAACTGAAGGATGGTGGGGAGGGGGGGATGGGAGAGTAGGTTATCAGGACTAGAGCCCTGGGCCTTATGTATATTCACCAGCAAGCTATGATTGCAGGGATTCTGGGAAGTCTAACCCCTCCCCTCCAAAAGGGAAAAATATTTCTCCTGTGCTTGCTGCTGACTGAAATACCTTTAATAGTTGACAAAGCTTTTCCTCCCACCAAGACGAGGATTAAATTCAAGTCCCTTTGGGAGAGAGAATTTGGTGATTTTTAAATCAAGGGTTCTTGGATTCTAGGTAGGATGGAGGATGGAGGGGTGTCTGTGAACTTGGATGGAGAAAAAAGTGTATTTTTCTTTCAAAATAATTGTTTTCTTTTGTAACCCTATTTTATTTTATGATTTAAAAAATATTATTTTGAGAAAGGGTTCACTAGACTCCCAGAGAGGTCCATGACACACAAAAAGGTTAAGAACCCCTGCTTTAAATCAACATTCAGGTGTAAATAGCAGATTTCAGATCCTTTCTGGAGAAGTACTTATCACTGAGCCAGAGGAGAGAATAGTAGAGTACTGGATTCCTTTAGTGGATATGGGGATGGGAGTGGGACACAGAGCTGAGGCCTGGAGTTCTGAAGACTGGCTTCTGATTACTCCACTGTTTTATAATTGGGACTCACATTTCCCTGATTTTTGTTTAAGAAAGGAGAATGATAGCTTAGAACTGGAAGATCTTGTTTAGAGGTCAACTAGTCCAACTTCCAGCTAGTGCAGGTATCTTCTCTACAACATCCTTGCAAGTCATCTAGTCTTTGCTTGTACACTTGTAGTAGTGGGGAGCTTTGTTCAGTCATTCCGTTGTGTCCAACTCTTCATGACCTCCTGGACCAGCTGTCCTTGGCATCTTCTTACTGGAGTGGTTTGCCATTTCCTTGTCTAGTAATCACCTTTTGTCAAAACTCTCTGCTATCTATTACCTGTCCATCTTGGGCAAACATGCATGGCATACTTCTGTTTCATTGAGCTACACAAGTTTCTCTGCCATGACAAGGCAGTGATCCAGAGGAGGAGGAGGGAGCTTAATGCTTTTAAAATCCATTTCATAGTTGGACACCTCTTAGTGACATGATATTGAATTATATCCTTATATCCTCCCTTATACTGAGTTAAATTAGAAGCAGTATGGTATAATGGAGAGAGCTGGCATAGGAGTCACAAAGACCTAGTTTTAAGATGTGCTTCTGACATGTACTGGTCACTTAACCTCAGGCAACCTTCAAAGCACCCACAGTTTAATTTAGGAAGACTAGGTGGAGATGGGTAACAATATGAGAGGATTCTAGCACTGGAAGAAGATTGAAAGGTTTGGTAGCAGAATGGGCTCTCCTGGGAAGGAGTGACCTCCATCTACCTTGTCATTGGAAGTATTGATTTAGAAGGCTGGATGACTACTCGTTGAAGGTACTATAGAAGGTTACAGGTCAGAGGCTGAACTACACTGATAGTTTCCTCACTAAGAATTACATGTACCAATGGACTCACAGGTCTGATATTTTTTAAAAATTGAATTAAAACCTGCCTTTGCCTCCAGTCTTTCCTGGCTCCTACTTCTGTTCTCTGGAGCACATCTAATCCCTCTTCCACATGATGACTCTTCAAATATTTGAAAAGAGCTCTCCTGCCCCGCTAATGTTTTTCTAAGCAGGTTAAACAGGCTCAGTTGCTTCATCTATTCCTTACAGGACACGGTTTCCATACTTCTTGACCATCATTGTCAACATTCTCTGGACAAAGGCCCATTTGTCCATGTTCTTACCCACTGGAGAAATATGATACAAGATAACAAACTTGGCTATGCCCAGCCATATCTCCCACACAGAGGCAATAGTGAGAGCTTTTCTTAAATGTCAGTGTGTTCAGAGTATGCTGAGGTTGAGCAGCCAGAAATGAATATTTGCATCCCACCAAGGGTTTCAGACAGAGGCAAATGAATAAACTAGATGTTAAGCATATTTGGCAGAATCAGTGTTGTTAGCAGGGTTTCACACTGTAACTATTGTCATTCATTGATAAAACAGAGTCAATTTTGGGGCTTTTAACCTCCACCTCCATTTGATGGCTGAAATGCCCTCCCCTCCTTAGAAGGTACTTTTGATTGTTTCCTCTTTATAGTAATTTAGTTCAGTATTTATGGAGCTCCTGGGGAGAAGGGAATTTGCTGCGAAGAAGATCCCACTAATAATAATCGCCAGCTTTTATATAATGCTTTTACAATTCACAAAGCATTTTACATGTTATTATCTCATTTGAACCTCACAACAACCCTGGGCAGTAGATACTATTAATATGCCCATTGTGTAGCTAAGAAAACTGAGGCTGATACAGGTTAAGTGACTCGTCCAGAGTAACACAGCTAAGAAAGTAATTGAGATCAGGTCTTCCTGACTCCATATCCAGCATTCTATCCACTATGCCATCTATAAGTGCATCATTCCCTGGTGCTATTTCCATTCTCAGCTCTCAGTACGACTTTTCAGATAGGGTAAAAACTATACAAACCAACCCTAGCACCCACAGTTTAATTTAGGAAGACTAGGTGGAGATGGGTAATAATATGAGAGGATCCTAGAGCTGGAAGAAGATTGAAAGGTTTGGTAATGGAACAGGCTGTCCTAGGAAGGAGTGACCTCCATTTACCCTATCATTGGAGGTATTGATCTAGAAGGCTGGATGATTACACATTGAAGGGTACCATAGAAGGTTTTCCTATACTCAGTGGAAGACTGCCTTCAGGCCGGACCATAACTTCCTATTACCTTCCTCACCCTTCAAGATAAGGTTGCACGTTAGTTCAGGGATCCATGATTTCATGGGTCATAATATGATAGATTTTGATCTGGGAAGGGCCCTGAGATGTCAGAGAGTCTAAACTCATTTTCCAGATGAAAAACAAAAACAAACAACTGAACCCAAGAGGTTAAATAACTTGCCCAGGGTTCCACAGCTGTCTGAAGCAGGCTTAGAACTCAAGTCTTCCTGATTTCAAGACCAGCTATCTATCCATTAGGACATACTGCCTTAGTGTAGGCTGCTTCTCTACTTATATAGACTTCACCCTCTTTCCACCTTGTAGATGGTCTTTCTGAGTTACTGTGGCTAAAAAGTACTGATCTCTAGAAGTTGGAGCCAACTTCTGGTGATGAGTCTCTCTTGAACAGGGCTGGGCTGATTTTCAGAAGAGAGGTGAATCATCTTAGCTTGAGAAACTGGAATTTGTTCTATGCTATGGAAGAGTTTTTGAAAACCCTGGTTACCTCTGCAACACAAGAAGCAAAAAAGACTTCAGTGGAGATATGATACTATTTCCCTTTATGATTTCAGAGAAAGTTTTCATTTTCATCCTTTAATAGCCACTGTGGCTTTTCCCACAAATCTTCTCAAATCTGGGACTCCTTTTTTCTTTAGAGGGAATGGATTTGGGAAGAATCAACAAATAATTTAGGAAAAATCTTCTGGAAGAGGTAGAACTTTACGGAGAGCTTAAAGGAAGCAAGGGAGGGGCTTCATCAGATAAGTTAATAGATTAAAAGATTCTGGCTTCAAGCCTTCCCTCAGAACTGTAGGCTTCACTAGGGCCAATATTGTCTTACACAATGAAGTAGATTAATTTAGTGACAAACCCACAGTTCCAGAGGACTGAAGATTAATCACACCAGTTACTTTCAGCAGAGAGATGGACTTAAAATGCAAAAGGAGACATACATTTTAAAAATTTTGTTTTAATATAAATTTATTTATTTTTAGTTTTCAATATTCACTTCCACAAGTTTTTGAGTTCCAAATTTCTCACCCCTCCCCCCACCCCAAGACTGCATGCATTCTGAATACCCCTTCCCCTGGTCTGCCTTCTCTTCTATCTCTCCCCCCTCCCTTCTCTTATCCCTTTCCCCTTCCACTTTCCTGTAGAGCAGGATAGACCTCCATACCCCATTTCCTGTATTTCCTATTTCCCGGTCGCATGTGAAAACATTTTTTTTAAAAAATGTGTTTTTAAAACTTTGAGTTCCAAATTTTCTCCCTTCCTCCCTCCCCACCCACCCTCATTGAAAAGGCAAGCAACTCAGTATAGGTTGTACATGTGCAGTTATGCAAAACACTTCCTTAGTAGACATGTTGTGAAAAACTAACTCTATTTCCCTTAATCCTATCCTGCCCTCCCATTTATTCTATTCTTTCTTTTGACCCTGTCCCTCCTCAGAAGTATTTGCTTCTGATTACCCTCTTTCCCAATCTGCCCTCCTCTCTATCACCCCCCTGCTCTCTTGTTCCCTTCTCCCCCTATTTTCCTGTAGGGTAAACAGATTTCCATACCCAATTGAATGTGTATGTTATTCCCTCCTTAAGCTAAATCCTATGAGAATAAGATTCCCTCATTCCCTCTCACCTTCCCCTGTTTCCCCTCCACTGTGAGAGACTTTTCTTTTCTGTTTTTTTTATGAGATAATTTACCCCATTCTACCTCTCCCTTTCTTCTCTGAGTATCATCCTCTCTCATCCCTTAATTTTATTCAAGGAGACATACATTTTTAGACAAGGCCAAATGTGGAAATGTTTTGCTGGACTATGCGTATTTGTTTTGAAGTTTGTGTTTTTTTGTTGTTTTATCTTTTATTATTAAATGGGAGGGGGGTAAAAGGGAGAAATAGGTACTTATAAAAATAAATAAATGAGAAATAAGAGAAAACAATAACACTTGTAAGTTTTATAAACTATGTTACAAATATCTTATTTTGTCCTCACAACAATGCTGTGAGGCAGGTACTTATCCTCACGTTACAGATAAAGAAACTGAAGCAGACAGAGGTTAAGTGATTTGTCTGGGGCCACACAGCTAGTAAGTTATCTGAGGCTAGATTTGAGCTAAGGTCTAATACCCTATCCATTGTGCTACCTAGCTGCCAAATTAAATAAATTAATAAGTAGAAGACAAGCTCCTTAAGGGTAGAGACTGTTTCATTTTGTCTCTGCATCCCTAGCACCTACCAAAGCACCTTGTACTTAGCAGGCATTACTTAAATGCTTATTAATTTCAATTGCATTTTCATTTATGTCTTTGTGGCCAGCCAAAATGATGCTATGGCACACATGGTACATTTTGTGAAGTCTGGTAGTGTCTCTGTAGTAGGTTTCTATAATAGCTATTGCCATATTGGGCTCTGCAGGATTGCAGTGAGTTTTTATATATACATAGGCAATTAGAAGGGGTAGTCAGGTGCCCAGGGGTGCACAACAATTTTCTACCTCCTCCCCCCTCTACCCTATCACCTTCAAGTCTCTTGGTCTGAGGGTAATTGATGATGATGGTGATGACAACAATGACAAATACTACTTATATAGTGCTTAAAGATTTTCAGAATGCTTCACATATATTACCTTATTTAATCCTCACAACAATCTTGTGGGGTAGGTACTACAGGTATTATTTGTATTTTATAGATGAAGAAACAGAGGCTGAGAGATTAACTCATTTGTCTATGCTTGGACATCTAGTAATTGTTTGAGGTAGACTTGGAACCCAAGTCTCTTCTAATTCTGGTCCCATTGGTTTTACAACACTGCTACTAATGCTTACATAAGCATTCATGCAGCACAATGAGCTCATCACTTCTAAATGTTGGGCATACACTCAATATACTGAGTAAGCCCAGAAGAGTAGAGAAGGCTTCAGGTTTGGAACCTATGCCTTGTCTCCACTGCACATCAATCACAGCCCAGTATGGCCACATCCTGGACCTGTCATCATACAGTATAGGTATAAATATGTTCCCTGTTCAAAAATGTTCAGGGCCTCTTTATATAGGATAAAATACAACTTTAAAAAAATATATTTGTATTCAAGGTCTTATCTGATTCCATCATCACTTCTAGCTTCATTTGACATTATTTTCCATCCACTTATCCATCCACAAAAAACCCCAACATGTTATTACTGTAATAAGTCTTAGTACACTGAAATAAGGCTGAAGATAAAAAATGTAAAAAAAAATATAGTTCCTTCCCTCAAGGAACTTATAATTTAATAGGGGAAACAGCATGCAATAATTAAATACTAATTAGATGGGAGAAGACTAATAGCTGAGGGGACTGGGGAAGACATCAAATATTCAATTTGATTTAATTCTGAAAACATTTATTAAAAACCTCTTGTGTAAAGTACTATGCTAAGCTACAAAGACAAAAATAATGTAGTCCTTGTCCTCAGGCACCTCTAAGATGACACAAAATGTACATGAATTAGTAAATGGGGGATAGTTTGCAAATGAAGATGTCACCACTGTTGTGGGATGGTATGAATAAAGAGAAATTTTTGCAGAGCTGACACCTGAACTGAGCCCTTAAGGATTCTAAAAGGAAGCACTAAGGGGCAGTATATTCTAAACCTGGGGGTGAAGTTGGAGGAAAAGCTTGTGTGAATGCTTGAAGACAAGAGATTGAGAAAGGGGAATTTTGTCCAGTTTATCAGGAATGACAAATGAGTGAAGGGGAATAATGTGGAATAAGGTTGCAAAGGTGGACTGGAGCTAGTTTATGCAAGACCTCAAATTCCACAGGCAGAGAATTTTGTATCTTATCCTAGTGGCATGGTATACATTTCACCCAGTTGGACTACTAGCAGTTCCTTGATTTCCTTCATCTCCAAGAATTTGTGCAAGCTCTCCCCCAAACCTGAAATTAAACTTCCTCCTTACCTTTGCCTGTTGAATCCTCTTCCTTTAAGACCAACACCTGCTATAAGAAATGATGAACAGGCAGATTTCCAAGAAACCTGGAAAGACATATGTGAACTGATGCTGAGTGACATGAGCAGAACCGGGAGAACATTGTACATAGTAACAGCCACAATGTGCGATGAATAACTTTGATAGACTTATCTCTTCTGAGCAATGCAAGGATCTAAGACAACTCCCAAAGACTCATGATGGAAAATGATGTCAACATCCAGAAAAGGAGCTATGGAGTCTGAATGCAGATTGAAGCATATTATTTGCTCTCTCTTTTTTTTGTTTGTTTGTTTCTTCTTTCTCATGGTTTCTCCCATTGGTTCTAATTCTTCTTTACAACATGACTAATGTGAAAATAGGTTTAATACAGGGGGCACCTAGGTGGCGCAGTGGATAGAGCACTGGCCTTGGATTCAGGAGGATCTGAGTTCAAATACAACCTCAGACACATAACACTTAACTAGCTGTGTGACCCTGGGCAAGTCACTTAACTCCATTGCCTAGACCAAAAAAAAGAAAAAGAAAAAAATAGATTTAATATGAATGTATATGTAGAGCCTATAACAAATTGCATACCATCTTGGGGTGGGGGTGGGGGTGGGGGGAGGGGGGAGATGGGGAGAAAATTTGGAACTCAAAATCCTATGGAAGTGAATGTTGAAAACCAAAACTAAAAAAAAATATAATGATAAAAAAGACCGAGACCTGCTACCAACTCTTCTGTGAAGCCTTGCCACCTTTCCCCAGCTGAACGTGATCTTTCCTCAAATCTTCTAAGAGTACTTTGTCTGTGGATCTCTTCCTTGCTTCTATTGCATTCTACCTTTTCTATTATTTATTTGTAAATATGTTGCATCCCCCTTATTATAGTGTAAGCTCCTTGAGGGCAGGTATTTTTTTCCCTCCACCTCCTATCCTCCAACATTACAAACTTTGAATAAATGTTTTTAAAACTGAACTGAATCAATTGTGCTGGCAGGAGGGCACTTCAGGAATAGAGAATGGTGGAGAAAAAGCACAGTAGTGGGTTAGCAAGAAAGTGGGAGGTATTTTCAAAGAATTTCAAATGGTCAAGTTTAACTGGAGAGTAGAGTAAGGCATCTAGTCTGATTCGGTGTAGCCAATGGACACTCAATAAATGCTGATCAAATGGGATTCTCTAGCTACTATTCCAATTTGACAAAGAAAGTGATCAATATGACCATTTTCTTCTATGCTGTAACGATTCTCAGATCTATTTATCCAGCTCCAATCTCTCTCCTAACCACCAGTCTTGAATCTTTAGCTGTCTATTAGATATTTTGAACTGGATGTTCCATAGATACATCCAATTCAACATATCCAAAACTAAGTTCACTATCTTTCTCCCTAAACCTTCCCCTCTTCCTAACTTCCTATTCCTTAGAGGGCAACACTCTTTCCCCAGTCACTCACACTCCAGGTTCAATGCTTGATTCTTCATTCTCTCTCTTCCCCCTTTTCCCTCTATATCCAGTTAGTTTCCAAATCCTATCAATTCTACTTTCATGACATCTTTTACCTTCCCCTTTTCCCTTATGACACCCCCACTCTGCTGTAGGCAGTCATCACCTCAGGCCTAGATGATTACAATGATTAAATATAAAAAACTGATTTTTAAATCCCTCTTGCTTTTTTCAATCTTCTTACCTTATTCCCATCACATATTCCCAATCCAGTGATACTGGTCTCCTTACTGTTCCTCCCACGAGACTCCCCATCTCCCAACTCCATGTATTTTCACTGGCTGTTCTCCATGCCTTGGCATTCTCTCCCTACTCATCTCTCTCCTAGTTTCTCTGCCTTCCTTCCAGTCTCAACTAAAATCCTACTTTCAGCAAGAAGTCTTTCCCTGTCCCTCTTAGTGCTAGTACTTTTCCCCTGGGATTATATCCTCTTTATCCTATCTATATCTTGCTTGCATATAGTTATTTACATACTGTCTCCCCTGTTAGACTGAATGCCTTGAAAGCAGGAACTGTTTTTGCCTTCTTTTTGAATTTTCAGTGCTTAGAAGTGTCTAACACATAGTAGATACTAAATAAATGCTCATTGATCTGTTACCTTATTATAGTCAGTGATCAGAAGTGTATGTCATTTCAGATTTAAGCTTTGCTGTGAAGTGAAGAAAGCAGACAAGTCCTTCCATAGGAGGTTGCCCTGTGAGCTTCCTGCTGGATTCAGGGAAGATTGTAGTGTTCACATCATGGTGACTATACTCAACTCTGAGCTGAGAACTCAACCTGTGCTCCTCTCATCCCTCTTTCCCTTCCTTATTTCTTCCCTTTCTCCTCCCCCCATCCCAGCTGCCACCCATCTAACTTTTTACAATTTTGTGTCTAATTTAGGAGCACATTCTACTCAGTATCAGAGCAGTCTGAGCAGAAATGAACCTTAGACACCAACTACTCCAATCCTCTTATTTTGTAGATGAGGAAATGCTGAGAGGAACTGACTTGTCCAAGGTATACAGGTAGAAAATATAAAATTAGAGTTTCAAACCTAGGTTCTCTGCACTCAAATTTAGTGCTCCCTAACACATTTGGTTTGGGGTAGAAGGGGTGAAGTTGTTAAAAGCAGCCACAAGCCATTGGCATTGGAGAAGCAAATGTGGTGGAAGTCAACACAGTGGGAGCCAGGAGGGGTGGGAACAGGGAAAAATGTATAGATAAGGAAGAACATCTGAATATTTTTCTGCATAAATTATTCATTTGGAGTGGCTGGGGTTCTGCTTTGTAGAAATGGAAAGACCTTATTGCATAACATATCTCTATTTATCTATCTATCATCTCTGCCATCATACTGGCATTGGTAGACAGGTCTCCCCAGCATTTGTTACAGGCTTACCAGTGACATCAGTATTTTACTGTACAGAGTTACTCTGATTTTAGTGGAGATGATTGGATCCTAGGTGTCCAAATCAGTGTATAACTGTTACGAAACTAAAATCCACTATTTCCGAATAGTAGGTTTGTTTTTAAAGTCCCCTTACTTTTCTGGTCCTCTTACCTTACTCCCCTCCACTTATTCCCAATCCAGTGACACTGGACTCCTTACTATTCCTCGAACGAGACCGGCAAGTTATAGCCTTAGAGTCACCAAGTGTTCTAGGAGACTTGTTGCTACTTCCCCCCTGCCCCTTTCTTTTCTTCATTTACTCTCTGAATTTCTTTCTTCTCTCTTTCATATACTTAGCTCCGCAAGCGATACCCAAGGCTAGCAGGGTTGCCAAGCTTGTGTGTGTGTATGTGTCTCTGTTTACATATATGATGCACCTGTCTTTACCCAGGTCTGGCCGGTGTTTGCCCCCAGGACCAGCAGGGGGCGGTCCGGGATTAGTTCCACGCGTGCCTTCCACTCTCACGCGCCCCGCGGGACTCACACAGTGCGGAGCAGAGGATCCCCGGGTGGTGGCCACTGCATTCTCAGACCCACCACGGGGTGGGAGGAGCCGTCCCGCCCCTAGCCCGAGCCCTGGGCACCTGCAGCGCGCGGAAGACGCCGGGGACGCACGGGAGAGCTCGGCTCTGACGCTCTCCTGTCAGCACCTCCTCCCCATACCTGAGCGGGGAGCGGCGGAGCTTAGCTGCCTCCTCCTCTTTCTCTCTCTCCTCCTCTCCCTCCTCCTCCGCTGCTGCCGCTGCTCCTCCCAGCCTTAGTCCTAACTCCAGCCGGGCTGCCGCCCAAGTAAAGGTCGCTCTGGAGGAGAGAGGAGCCAGGAAGCAGAGCCTCGAGTGAACAGGGAGGGGAAAGTAGGGGCGATTAAAAAAAAAAAGAAGGAAAAACTCTTTGCAAGCGCAGGAAGATGGCGCCACACGGACAGCGGCTGGTATGAGAGCCACCAGGGGCAGCGAGCAGCACCGGATTCGGGGATTGACCTGGAGAGAGGGGCCGGTTCACTGGTGCTAGGGCTGAGCTTCCAGGCGCGCCTCCTGGCTTGTCTGCTGCACCGGCGGGGTCATGTCGGTCTGCGAGCTCTACAGCCAGGTGAGTGTGGCCGCCCCAGGTATCTCGGCTGTCCTGAAGGGAATGTGTGTGCAGGGGAAGGAAAATAGGAAAAAGGAGCCTGGAGCTTGGGAAGAGGGTGAAAGTGCACATCTGGAACGCGTTACGGAGTCTCGGGGCTGGAGAGATGTATGCAGTCAAGGACGGTTTCTTCTCCTCCCTCTCACACCTGCCTCGGGGGGTGAGGTGGTGAGCATGGAAGAAACTGCCTCTCTCCGTCTCAACTCCACTGCCCCTAACTTCGCGGCTGGGGAGAAAGTTTGTCTGGGAAGCGCCACACCTGTCCCGTCCCTCCAGCTCCTCCCAGTACTGCCAGCTTTTGCTAGCTAGCTCCGAAGTTCCTCTCTGCTCGCGTCTATTGGTTTCCTGACTTCTCTCACCTTCCCAACTCGGCCCAGTCGGTGCTGAGCTTTCTGATTCTTTCCTAGTCCATCACTAGTCTTTTCCTATATTTCCACTTCCCTCTCAGGCCTCACTCAGTCTCTGGCAGCCTCCCTTTCACTCTAACTCCCTGGACTCTGCTTCACAATTTTCCATCCATTCACTGGACCTCTCCTAACCTCAGTAGCTAGAGCAGTCTTCCTCGGTTTTGTTTTCTTACTAAGAAGAAACTCCTTCCGTCATGGGCTGTCACTCTCCCGGGTTTCGGGCTTACCAGTTTCCCGCCCCCTCCCCCTATCAAGACCCACCCCTGGTGCACTGCAGCTTGGGATTCCCTCTCCAGCCCAGGGCCGATCCGACCGGGTCTTCTCTGCGATCAGAGAAATATCTTTTCTCATAAAACTAATCTTCAGGAATTTGGGAGGGGTAAGGGAGTTGTAGGAAAGTGACAAAGGGGGAACTTGGCAGAAAGAGGAAAACGGGGAGATGGGGAAAAAAACTGGGACCGGGTATTATAAGGCTATGAGGGAAAAAAAGTTCCATTTAAAAAATTGGTCGGGGCGTGGGAGAGGCGGGAGAGGAAAGAGGCTTTTTTTAAAAATTATAATTTTCTTTCAGAAGTGTGCGGTTGGTTGTATTGTTTTTGGGGAAGGTTTTGAGGAAATACTGAGCTCAGTAAATGGGGATGTACAAGAAGGATCAAAGGTTCCAGCCTATCGTTTCGCCCAGTCCTACAGGTTAGAACCCAGGATGGGAAAGATCCAAACAGGTGCATGCCCGGAGTTGAACCACCCACAGTTTCATTGCAGTTGCTGTTGTCAAAGCTAGGGACCTGCTAACAACCTCTTCATCTAGGACTCACTGAGGGGCTTCAACTGCCTAAGCTTACCCGGTCCAACTTTGCTCCGGCGTCCAAACCCAGACACTGGTGCCCTTTCAATTGAGTTACTTTGATTTTTTTTTAAACCCATCTAAAGTCCTAGCCTTTTCTCTTCCCTGTTCGTTTTCTTTCATAGTTGAAAATGTTGACCGTCCCTTATTTCCGCAACCTCATCACGATTTGGAGAGAGGTGTGTATGTGTGTGTGTATGTCTGTGTGTGTATGTATGTATGTATTTGTGTGTGTGTCTGTGTCCCTAAGACTTGGGTACTGACACTTGTACAGTTTATAAATCAGCCGCAGAGAAATGGGCTGGGAATGGGAGGAAGAGAAACTTCTCCTAGTCTTTGTCATCTTCATAATCTCAATATTTTTTTAAAAAGTTAAATCGTTAAGGGAAAGGGAAAAATAAATGGAGCCTCACTGCTAGTGTGGCAAAGGAGACATACCCATCCAATAAGCTTTCTCTTTTTTTGCGACGAAACTGGCTCCCACGTGGGTAGGTAGAAGAAAGACTTTTACATTCTCTCCTCCCTGAGAAGGAGAAAAAGGGCTAGAATGAATAAGGATTATTTCCAGTTTTAGCGGTTGGGCAGATGGGGCGTGGCTAGAGCCTCCTGCCTTTGCCCTGGAAGAACACTCGAGGGTCGCCTGGGGCACCAGCTGTGTTAGAGAGAAGGACCAAGCTACCTCTTGGCGACTGTGGAAGCCAGCTAGTTATATCTCTGGCCGTACTCCCAGGTTTGAAAAAGCCACTGACTGCCAGGTTTACCTTTACACGGGGTGGAGCTAAATGGCATTCAAAGCAGGAGAGTCCAATTCTTTTGCTGATGCAATGAAACGTCTTGCACTGGGAATAATATTGGAAGGCCTGTGTGACATCAGAGACTGAATTATAGTGTAGGGGTTTTTTTTTCTTAAAGAAATGTAGTCTCTAAGCTTAGTGCAGTAAGTGTAAGTAAAGGCTTAAGCCTCCCTTATGAAAAATCTAATCTAAGTGCAGTAAATACCCAAAACTAAGATACAATTTGTAGCAGCAGAATGAACTATACTATTATGTGATGTAGGTAGATAATTCACTACCATCTGTATAAAGCCCAGAAGTCTCAATATGATCCCTCCTTATCTACTGATTCCTATACTCACTTGTAGAAACATCCCACATTCTCATCTTTAAAAAAATAAATAAAAAACCTCGGTAGACATTCTATTCTCTGAAGTTATCCTCCTGCCTTTTCTCAGCTAGACTCCTAGAAAAATCTGTCTACACTGCTTGCCTTCTGTTTCTTTTCCTCTCACCTAGCCCTTTGTTGATCTGGCTTCTGACCAAATCATTCAACTGAAACTTCTGTCACCCACTGCCTGTACAACTTGATCGAAACCTATCTTCAAGCTTTATTACACTTTATTTCCCTTTACCCCACACATCCATCCAACCAAATTGCCCTTCTTACCTCATACAAGGCATTCCACCTCCCCTATGCTGTCTACATTGTGTATCCTTCACCTCCTCCTCTCTCTCTCCCCTTCCCCCCTCTCTGATTTTTGAGTTCTTTCCTTCAAAGATCAGATTAAATCCACATAAGTCTTTCCTGATCCTCTAGTTGGTAATGACTACTTCCTCTCCCCCGATATTCTTGTGTCCTTTTTAATATATATTTTGTATGTATCTATATATGTGTGCATGGTATATTTCCTGGCTAGGCCAAACACTAGTCCATTAGGCCAGGGACAATTTCATTTTTGTGAAATTATATATGTGTTGTCTCCCCCCCTAGAATGTGGGCTCTTTGAGATCAGGCACTATATGACTTTTGTATCACCCCCAGCTATTAGCACAGTGTTTTGAGTCTAGTAATCAATTAATAAATGCCCCATTAGTTCATTTTTTTATTTGTGTCCTGGGTATCTAAAACAGCACCTGGCCTATAGGAGGCACTTAATAAATGTGTCTTGATCAATTATAGGTCTATTCTATTATAAACTTTAAAATCCTTTATAATAAAGTAATAAATTGGTTTTTCTACAAGCTGCAGGCTGGTTGAAAGAATCCTTTAATTACTTGAGACTTTGACTTGAAAAGTCTGGATTTTGGATGGAGGTCTTCATTCAGACATAAGATCTTGAAAGTGTATAGAGGAAGAAATTATTTTAAATTTTATTTTCAATAACAATTTAATGTACTGTCTGAGGTATTATGTAGTCTGAATCAGTAAGATTCTGGTATACTTTTTCTTGAGTTTTAAAGGATCCAGTAAAACCGTGATCATCAGGAAAAAGTTTAAAAAAACAAAACAAAAGAAAAACATGCCCAAGACATTAAAAAGTATTTTTATTGGTTTGGGAGTTTGTGATGATTAGATTTAATAGAGAGACTCCACCCTCTCGTTACAAATGTTCTGTTAATATTGTCCCACTTATTTATTTGCTTTTTGGTAAGGCAATCGGAGTTAAATGACTTGCCCACACAGCTCCACTTATTTATTTTTTACTCCTTTTTTTTTTGAGGGGGGCTAGGCAATGGGGTAAAGTGATTTGCACAGGGTCACACAGCTATTAAGTGTCAAGTGTCTGAGGCCTGATTTGAACTTAGGTCCTCCTGACTCCAGGGCTGGTGCTCTATCGACTAGGCCACCTAGCTGCCCCTACTTATTTATTTTTTAAGTAGTTTTGCATCAGCTTTTGGTAATAACACCATTTTATGTAAACACTGGTGGCTCTGGCTTTGAAATTTGTTGTGCTTAGAATCCTAATTGCTGATTTTGGATATTATATTCACAGCCTCTAGAAAAATTAGTATTCACTTTGGTGAGTTAAGTACCTGTACTTTTTATAACATATAACTCTGTGTGGTTAATCTTTATCTTACCATCTTCCCTTGCCTAGTTGGATTTTCTCTATCTCCGTGAGTTATATAATGTGCAAAATAATCTTATCTAATGCTCTCATTCAGATTCATTTTGTATAGTTTTCTGTGGAAGTGGTTTGTTGAGGGGCAGTGGGGTGCTGGTAGAGAGAACTCTTTATTTGGAGTCAGGAAAGTGTGTGTGTTCAAATTCCGACTCAATTGTGTGACCTTGGGTGAGTCATAACTTTCCTGTGCCTCAGTTTCTTTATCTGCAAAAAGGGGGTGATAAGTAAGGAGCACTTGTAATACTTGTCTCTGAGAGCTGTTAGAAAACTGCTTTGGATACTTTAGTGTCACATATAAATGTCAGTTGTCACTCATTTCAGTGATTTGTTAAAATAGCCAATGTTCACTTTTATTTTTAGCTTACAATATGGAATTCTCTAATGTGGTGAACATGGGATCTTGATGCAAACTTTAATGTATTATGCATGATGGAAACAATTATCTAATAGATGTAAAAAGAATTGCAAAGGCAGTTAGATTTATTAGAAGATTGAAACAGTCTTCCTAATGGAGATGTTAAGAAACCCCTTACTGATAATGCCAGTTTCTTCAGAACATACTAGGAAAACGTTCTTGATTGGTATGAGAGGCATTTAAAATTTTTATTTGGAAGGCTTAAGCATCCCTTATCAAAAAGCAAATACTTAGAATTAAGATTCCTGTTTGATCTTGTACGTGGAATATTACCTGCATGGGCCAGCCCTTTTTCCTTCTCCCTGTTCTTATCTCTCCCACCTTTTATTTCTCTCTGGTTTCCTGTCCTTTATTCTCTCATTTCTTTTTGTTCTTTATATTATTTATTTTAAACAACAGGCACATCTGCCACCTCTAATCGCTTTGCTTTTTGAAGTAGTTTTCAGTCATCACTACTGTCATTTCAGTCATTACTTCAGTCATTGCCTCTGTGCAATTCATGGATTCATCTCCTCAAAAATGAAGATGACCAATAGCTTGATTTCTTAACTTGGAAGAAATTGCTTTCTTAGTAGAGAAGTGTTTCAGAGCCGGGAGGAGGAATATAAACTGCTAGATACTTTCAGGGTGAGGTCAAGGTGAGTCAGTCTCATGCAAGACAGGTTGGGAAACTGCTGGGTTCAGTTTCTGGAAGTGAAAAGAATGTAGCAAATGTCAGTTGTTTGCTTCAAGCTCACCTACTGAAATAGCATTAGATTAATTTGATTTGTACGGGACCTAGCACTGAACGTCGTTCATGTGGATGCATAGTAAACACCATTTTGATTATGGTGATCGCAGAAAATACCCTGACTTGAAAATATAAATTATGCAAACTTGCTTGAAGGCTGAATATAGCTCTTTGCTATACAGGGATAGGATACCTTTGCCGAAAGTCTTCTTTTTTTTTTTTTGGTGTGAGGCATTTGGGGGTTAAGTGACTTGCCCAGGGTCACACAGGTAGTTAAGTGTCAAGTGTCAGATTTGAACTCAGGTCCTCTTGACTCCTCTTGAGCTTTATCCACTGCACCATCTAGCTACCCCCCCCAAAGTTTTCTTTATGCCACTCTTTAAAGATCAAATGCTATTCCCTTACCGCTTGGTAATGAATGTCTTCTTCAGAACTTGCTTAGCATTTTGATTCACAATTTTTTTCCAGAGCGCTTATCACCAGAGGGGGTGGGGTGGGATGGTGTGTGTGTGTGTGTGTGTGTGTGTGTGTGTGTGTGTGTGTGTGTGTGTGTGTGTGTGTGTGTGTGTTATCCTCCAACTAGACTAGGCTCCATGAGGGCAAGAAAAACATTTGATACAAATATTGCGTTTCCCTTTGTGCTTAGCACAGGGCCCTTCCACACAGTAGAGCTTAATAAAAGCTTGATGAATAAATGAAGGAATGTATAGTGGATGCTAAATAAATTCTTGGTGGTTGAATGAAGACAGATTTGAAGCCTGAGGTCTGGATAGAAATGAGTAAAATATCAACAGTCCCTCATATTATCCCTTCTAGGAACCATTATTTCAGCAACTAGTTTCCTTAAAGACCCTTTCCACATTTTCCTTTTGTTAATGTGCTACTAATATCTTATTTCATTAGCTGCAGGAGATCTGACCTTTAAAAGGCTGTTTAGCAGCTCAAGGTCAAATTGCAATCTGAGCATATTATCATGTTTCATATTTTTTATGACAGAGATGATAACATTCCACTTGTAATATAGGAAGAAGGCCAGTAACTTCTAAGGGATAATTCCAAGTGGAATTTCTAACATTTAGAAGGCTTTCATGTTTATTGCCCTCTGTAGATTTGTTCATTCTTCTGCTTTGCGTAGTTACATGCAAGCTGCATAGCTCTCTAGAGATATATAATAATGTATTTGTCATTATAAGTATCATGTAAGATACTTTTTGAATTTGAAACTAGAGGCCGTTTGTGGTTTTACAACATTATATATTCCTGGAAACTATGTTTTGAAGCAGAGGGCAAAGTGGACTGACCATGCAAGCTTTTACTGTGGGGTTCATCTGCTCAAACCTGTTTGCCATCATGTTTGAGACTATTGAATGAGTTGGGGAAGAAGTCCAGGAGTCAGATGTGTTAAGTATTATTGAATGAACATAGGAACAGGAAAAACAGGGCCTTCAGTATTCCACATTTTGGGAAAAGGATTGTGTTAGCAGTACTACTAAAAAAGCATTCAGGACCCAGGGCTGTTTTTGCAAAGCTCAGCAAACATGAGCTCTGGAAAATATGGTGCCTTTTGTAGAGGAAAGTGCTTCTTTTCAAAAACCCTGAGAAATTATTTTTAAGATCAGTTTTTCAGTGTATTATGAAAAATGTAATCTAATCAATCATCTGGGGGATAATTGTCCAGCTTCATATATTTGACCTTCTTAGTAGGATATGTGACTTGACATTCTCATAAAATGATCATATTTGGTCATTTAGAGTTAGAAATGTGATGACCTGGAAATAAGAAGATGGAGTTAAAACTCCTCCCTTCCCTCTCAGTTACTTCTCCTGGGTCTTCATATAGCCTAGCAGTACTGCAAGAAAAGTAACAGAAAATGCATGCCCAACTAAGACTGCATCGTTTTTGTTGGGTGGACAGCAAATTAGAAATGGCCTCTAGGTGGAAACCCTGAGGATTAAGTTAAATGCTGTGAATGATGCAGTCTCTCTCTTCCTAGAAAAGTACTTTATGTTTTCTTTAAGTTTAAATTCATCTCTCTGAGTTGCCCTTGTCTTGGTCCAGTTTGATATTGTTAAAAACACCTTTTATTTGACTCTGTGGGCTGTCCCTAATGAGAATAATGAAGCTTACACTTCTGAGCCACAAGTCAATGGATTATAACGCCCCTCTTAAAATTTATTCACAGGCTCGTAAATTGTTATTACCCTTCTTTGAAAGATACTAACAGTGGGTCGTGGACACCAGCAGACTCTTCTCTTGTTTGCTGAGGCTTTCAGTGGACTGAGTGATCAGGCATGTCATAAAAAGATATTTAATGATTTTCTGAGGAAGCTTTTGCCATTATAAAAACTCAAAGCACTCTTGCACAGAATCTTAAACAGAATGATAAAGCCCAGGCTGCGTTCTGCATGTAATCCAAATGGTGGAATCTTTCATCTCTAAAGCCCTGAATGTTTTGGTCCCACTGTCCTCAAGAGCAGCTTGAGAAAAACACTTCTAAGTAGACTTAAATAAAACATGGAAAAAACTGTTTTTTTGTTTTTTCTATTTTCATTTACTTTATAGTCAGTGTAGTGTGTGTAGGGTAATAAATAACTGGGAAGGCAATAGGGATTAGACCAGTGATTTCATTCATATAGGTCTCACAATGCAGGTCAGTGCCTTCTCTTCAACTAACAGACTAAGAGAGTTGCGGAGCTCACTCAATGAGAAGTTGAATGACTTGCCTAAAGTCACACTGTATGTGTCAGAAGTGGGACTTGCATCCAAGTATTCCTAGTTCTGAGGCTGGCTGTCTATCCCCCAATACCATGCTGTCTCATGGATATGCACATACATAATTTGAGTTTGTAATTTAGCTGCTATAGAGAACTTCTGGTGTGGGAATGGTGACTTAATTTTTAGAGAATTGGCTAGGGACAGTGAGACCTTAAATGGCTTACCCTGGTTATGTAGAAATATTTGTGCATAATAAAAAAGTGAATATAAGCTGCTAAGTTATATAATTATCTCTCAGTTATCCAGTTTATGGATTTGAAATCCTGGTACAGCTTTCTGTTGTCTGGCATTACTTCTACTGTCCAAAAGTTGTCCTGGGCAATGCAGATTAGTTTAAATTATATTATTCTTAGGTTATAATTAGAGAAAACCCATATGGCTTACCAAGGTAAATATAGGTATTTGGAAGATTATCGGCCATTTTGATTTATCGGTGTTATTACTATCTCTTTTTTTTTGTTTAGATTAGACATGAATCCACTGGGTTTATCTGCAAGGTTGTTTTGTCTGAATCCCTTCTTGCTAGTTAGTGGTCTTCAGATCTGAATGTTTGAGGGCTTTGAGGTGTGGCACTATCTCCAGTAACATTTTCTTCTAGTTGATCTGGCAAAATTTTTGGTTTAAGGTGCCCAGTGGAAAGTCCATCTGTTTCCTCTGGCATTTGTTTGAATATGTGGAAAATAGAGTCCCCTGTTAGGAGATAATTAAATGTTGTTTTTCTTTTTTATAGCTGTGTCTGAAGGCTGAGCACTAGGTGTGACTTTGGAACACAGCAAAGTAACATTGGTTTATAATTCATAGCTGTAAAAACTACTATGAATGTCTCAATTCTTCTTGAATATTTACTGTTTCTCATACATGTGATTTTTGACTTAACTGGAATGCCTTCCACCTTTGCTCTCTGCAGAATGTTTGTATTAGCAATACTATTGCCATATATTTTCCCTTATCCACTTATTCTTCAGTACTCAGGGAGCTGTGGTTTTGCCATTGTGAGTCTTTCCCTAAGCATGTTTATTGTTCAGTCTTGAACCCATTTGGGTTTTTCTTTGTAAGGATACTGGAGTGGTTTGCCATTTCCTTCTCCAGTTCATTTTACAGGTGGGGAAGCTGAAGCAAACAGGGTTAAGTGAGTTGCCCAAGGTCACACAGCTAATGAAGTGTCTGAGACTAGATTTGAACTCTAGAAGAGGAGACTTCCTGACTCCAGGCTTTTCATTCCGTCTATTGTTCCACCTACCTGCCTCACTGAAGCATAGTATAATCCCTTTATTCTTTAGAACTGTTATGAAAGCGCTTATCACTAGGCTATTGAACCTGGTAGTGACCCTCACAAAACTTAACCTGAACTGATGCCTGGGAGAGCTCGCAAAGTCTCCCCCTGAGGCTAGTCTTTGAGGACCTGTAAGTAGTTTTCATATAATGCTCACTCTCTAACTCTCTTCAGTTCAGTGTCATGACTCATATCTAAATGGAGGGAGGGAAGAATCACGTGTTCAGACCTTTTCTTCTGACTTCCTCTTTCTGCAACCTAAGGGTTTATTAAAAAAATAAACGTTAGGAGGTCTTAGCGCTTGACTGGGATAAATTGCTTCTTCCCAGCTTCCCTATTTTTTTTAACCTCTCTTATGTTTATCTGTATGACAAATAAAACATTCAATTCCCACAGAAACTAAGTTCTGCCCTATATGTGTATTATGGTTTCAACTATCATTTTGGTGTCCATACCTGGGTGTATATAGGTAGGTAAAGATGATACATATAAAGTGATACTGGAGCAGCTAGGGGGCAAAATGGATAGAGTGCCAGCCCTGGGGTCAAGAAGACCCATCTTTCAGAGTTCAACTCTGGCCTTAGACACTTACTAACTGTGTGACCCTGGGAAAGTCACCTTGTTTGCCTCAGTTCCTCATCTGTAAAGTGAGCTGGAGAAGGAAATGGCAAATCATTCCAGTATCTTTGCCAAGAAAATCCCAAAAGAGGTCAGGAAGAGTCCAACATGACTGAAACTACTGAACAACAAGAAGGTGTTACTGGAAACTAATATACCTTTTTTTTTTAATGTACCTAAACTTGCATCCAGATGTATGTTGTCATCTTCAAAGTAGTTACCTTAGGATACTGAATACTGATTAAAATGATGTTGCTTAGACCGCTTATTATCCTACCCGTATAATTCCATAAGATTCTCCCTTATATTCCTCTAACTTGGCATTTGCTATAGACTTGGGCTGGCTTCTAGTTGTGAGGATTCTGGTTTTGACCCCTGTTTTCTGCTTTCAGAATCTGGCTGCCAAGTACAGGCAGCTAGTAAAGACTATCTGATCTTCATTTCTCTCTGCCTCCCAATCTGACCACAGGTGATACAGTTAGCTCCATTGTAAAGAGAGGCGAATCTAAGAAACCTTTAGAAGCACATAATCTAACCCTTTCTACCCTTACTATTTTAACTTAACTTGAGGAACCTACCTATGTATTATGACTCTATTTGGATTTAACTGTGGTGTAGTGGATCTTGCTGGGCCTGGAGTCAAGAAGACCTGAATTCAAATTTGACCTCAGACACTCTTCGTGTGTCCTTGGGCAAGTCACTTATTTCTATTTGCATCAGTTTCCTTAACTATAAAATGAGGATAATAATAACAACTACTTTCCAGGGTTGTTGTGAGGATCATATGAGATAATATTGTAAAATACTTAGCACAGTTCCCGGAATATAGTGGGGGCTTAATAAATGCTTATTTCCTCCTTCCCTCCCTTTCTTCTTTTCACCCTCCTTCCCTCCTTCCTTTCTTCCCTTCTTTCTTTCCGTCCTTCACTTCTTCCCTTCCTTCCAGTATTCAGTTTCCTAAATCTGATTACTCTCTTAAAAGTCCCAATCCTTGCTGCTCAGCTCTGGTCTTTGACAATCACCATTTAAAATGATCAATTAGAAACTTTTAAGACATTGCTTGTCCGTCTCTTTTTGTCTGTCCCTTCTGAAAGTATTCTCTTAGCTCCTTCACCTTGTCTCCCTTGCTTTCTCTACTCTCTTCCCTGACTCCTATTCCTTGACCTCTAGTGATCTTACTTTAGTTGAAAATGCTGTTAATATTCCTGGGAAATCTCCCATGCAGCTTGAAATAAAGCCTTGCATGTCAGACTCTGGTTGCTTCACACTGTCTTATTAGGGGTTGCCCAAAACTAAGCCAGTTGGAGAATTCTGGCTTAGAGAAAGACATCAAGGATATTGCTCCAAATCATATTTCTTACTACTACACAAACCAATTTAGGAAACTAAAACCACCTTTACACAATTACGATTATTGTGTGTGGCAATAAAGAATCATTCAAAAAGTTTTGAAACAGTCAATTCGAAGCTATGATTTATATAGCTACTTAGTAACCAGTGAGCTACTTGGACCATAACTTCTTCCTACTTGCTTGTATCTACTAAGGGTATACTAGTTAACACAAAATGAAGAGAAAATCTTGCCTTATGGCTGATATGATATTAATATTTATGTAGCACTTTTAGGTTTATAAAATGCTAAGTGGTAGAGTGGATGGGGCGCTGTGCCTGGAGTCAAGATGATCTGCCTTCAAATTTGGCCTCAGACATTTACTAGCTGTATGTGACCCTGGGTAAGCCCCTTAATTTTTATTTGCCTTAGTTTCCTCATCTGTAAAGTGAGGATAATAACACCACCTACTTCAAAGGGATGTAAAGATCAAATAGATATTTGAAAACTGTTGTTGCTATTAGTTTTTGCCTAGAGAGCTGACTGGCGGTGCTTTTCTGCCAACCTCTATGTCTCAAGGTTTTCCTGCTGGCTAGTTTTTGGTTCTTAGATTGACCCCCCAAGAAATGGTTAATTCATTAACTATACAGTTATAAAGGGTGGTTGATGTTTGGACATGTGCAGAAGGAACCCTCAGCTTCCCAGGTTTGTTTTTTGATTTCTTGTAGCATATGAGGGAGCTAGTTCTGACTCTGCTTCAGATTTGACACGTGGCTGTCTTTCTGATAATTTTAGTGGTCGTCAGTGATATTCAGTAGTGAGTGTTTTAAGTCAGGGCTTCCAGTTTGTGTAACAGAGACTCCTTAGGATCCACACTCTCTAAAAAGGCTCATGTTCTGTAACCTTGAGGGTTTTTTTTCCACAGACACCAAAGCCCACATCAGGTGCTTAGTTCAGTGCCTGGCACATAGTAGTGCTTAATAAATGTTTATTGATTGTTTTGAGGGGGTCACTACACTTTTGATTGGTGACTGTCTAGGATATTTAGCATGGTAAGATGGCATTCTATCCTAGGAACCACTATAATAGTCAGATAAATCTTGTTAATTTTCTGGCTAATGAGTATCACAATGACTCTATCAATATCATCAGCATTTTAAATGGACAAAAATGAGAGTGAGAAACTTAATATATAAAAACCAGAACCGGGGCAGCTAGGTGACACAGTGGATAGAGCTCTGGCCTTGGAGTCAGGAGGACTTGAGTTCAAATGTGACCTCAGACGTTTGAAACTTACCAGCTGTGTGACCCTGGGCAAGTTACTTAACCCTGATTGCCTCACCAAAAAGCAAAACACCGAAAACCAAAACACCCCCCAAAAAACCAACCAAAAAAACCCCCCCAGAAACTACAAAACAGATGAACTATTATGATTACCATTCACTTTAGAACAGCATTCTTTGTTCTAAGAATTTATTGCAGAGTTCCTTTAAATAGCAAATTTCTAAAGTGTATATGAAATATTATTTTAAATAGTTTTGCTTTACACAAAGCTTTTCAAAAGTTAAATGATGGGGGCAGCGAGGTGGTGCAGTGGATAGAACACTGGCCCTGAAGTCAGAAGACCTGAGTTCAAATCCGGCCTCAGACCAAAGACTTGACACTTACTAGCTGTGTGACCCTGGGCAAGTCACTTAGCCTCAAATGCCTAAAAAAAAAAAGTTAAATGATCCATATGGCTTTCTTCCCCACCCCCATCCTTAGTCTAAGCTTAGAGGTAAGTATTTCATAAGCTGGCTTGATGTTCCTGTTAGGCAAAGATTAGCCTGGTTTAGGCCATTCTGTCTTGGTATTATTTCCTATTGACTTTGTTTTCAACAACGATGTCACACGGAGGATTTTCAGGCCTGCTTTAGTTGTAACCACCCCACTCCCTTAATTTTTTAAAATAATTTTCATATCTTATTCATTTCAATTTTATATAATTTTCATTTCTAAATATGTTCTTCCCTTATCATGCTATCTTGATGACTTACCTTAAAAAATACTGAAAAAATAAGGGCAAAATTTAAACCCCCCATGTTCTGTTAAATGCTGTTTTTAAGGGTCTAACAGACTTAGATATAATTACTTCAAACATAATTATAATCAGATACTCAGCTGCCTCTTTGATTTCATTGGTGTGAACATTCCTTTCAACAATACAGGTTGTAGCCATCCATGTCTACCTATTCTGTGCTCCACTTGCCCATTTTCTCCCAAGGATTTGTCAAAGAGGGCCCATCCAGTGTACTAAGGTCTTTTTTCCATTTCTCTTTTTAGCAAGAGGCTGCCAGTGGATCAAATGGAGTCTGTTGGTTATTCCTTATCTTCCCTCATGACTAACTCTTCTTTTTTTTTTAATCATAGATCTCCTTAATTTCAACCTTTTTTCCAATTCTTGAAGGTTTTTAATTTATTATGTGCTACAACCTGCTTACACTCATCATGTGTTTTTCCATTGTTCCTTGAGGGACAATAATTTTTTTTTTCTTTTTGGTGACAAAATTGGGGTTAAGTGACTTGCCCAGGGTCACACAGCTAGTAAGTTTTAAGTGTCTGAGGCCAGATTTGAACTCCGGTCCTCCCGACTCTGAGGTCAGAGCTCTATCCACTGTGCCATCTAGCTGCCCCAACAGCAGTTTTTTATTCTTGGGAAACTAGCATCTGATGACTTGAAGTCATATAACGATGCCAGTAGAATGAATATTGGCATTAGAAATATGGGGTTTTTGTTGCTGCTGTTTCTGGGAGAAGTTTGAGGCCATTAAAGGAGCTCTCGTTTTGGCAGCGGTGGTGCAGCGGATAGAGTACCCAGCCTGGAGTCAGGAAGACTCATCTTCCTGAGTTCGAATCTGGCCTCAAACACTTACAAACTGGGCAAGTCACTTAACTTTGTCTGTCTCAGTTTTTTTATTTGTAAAATGAGCTGGAGAACAAAATAGCAAACCACTCCAGTAGCTTTACTAAGAAAACACCGTGGGTCACAAAGAGGCAGATATGACTGAAAATAACAGAACAACAACGACAATAGATTTTCATGAATGTAATCCAGCCCTCCTCTCTCTTTGCCCTGTTCAATTCTAGGCCTATCCTATTCAACCATACTGTTGGTTTAAATAATAAACAACTTCTGTCCCTTTTTTAGAGCAGTACAGAAAACCATGAATTATTGGGAACTATTGAAGGCAGTGAGGATGCTTAACCTGAAAATGAGGGGCTTAGAATAGATGGGATGGCTGTCTTCATTCTGGAGGGCTATTAACTTATCTACTGTTGCTCTAGATTGCAGCACTAGAACTGGGTTATAGGCAAATGGATTGTAACTAAATATGTAGAAATTTCCAACATTAGAAGCTATCTAACAATGGACATTTTCCTCATCACTGTCAAGCAGAAGATAGATGACCACATATTGGGATAGACTTTTAGAACTGAAGAAGGATCTCCTAGAGGGAGAAGTATAGTTAGGAACTCAGTATATTTAATTGGAAAAAATTAGAATAAATGGGAAAGAAAAATAAAACAAAACACAAAACAAGAACAAAAAAAAAGACACATTTATATAACAATTTAAGTTTTGCAACGTATTTCTCTCCCCAAAACCTTACAATCTAGTGTTGGGCTGCAAGATCTGGGGAACCTTTTTCATCCTGAGGGTAATAACGAAGAGAAATAGATCAAGGAGCTAAACAAAAAGCAATTTAAATTAGAATCTCTCTCTCTCTCTCTCTCTCTCTCTCTCTCTCCTCAGAATGAAGCTTTTCTTGATCTTTCCTCCAACACATTCATTTGTTCTCGTCCTTGTAAAGCTCTTAGTAAGCACTTAATAAATGTGTGTCCAGCCCTGCACTGTCCACCCCCCAAAGCATTTTGAATATAGTTTGTATGTCACTTGTTTGATTTCGTTTTTGTCTTTGTTTGTCCAGCCCCTACCACTGTGCCTGGCCCATAGTTGAGGCTTAATAAAATTTTGCATCTTTGAATTCTTTAATTTAATGTGATTCTATGATTAAGAACCATGGACAATAAAACCTCAGCAAATGCATATCACATATACTTCAATTTAATTTGTGGGCAGAGAGAGGGGAAAATATGAGACCAAATGAATAGGGGGAGGGAAGAAGAGGGCAATAGAGATGGACAAGAGATAGACACATAAGTTGTCTTTTAGCGGAATAAATACCAGCCGCATGGCCAGACCATGACTTATACACTTTTACCCCCATTGGCAAGAATACCTGGGTTCTGGCTTCCCTTCTGTCCTTGATGGTATGACCTTGGACAAGTCATTTTTACCTATCTGTAATATGAGGATAAATAATTCTTTCCCTCCCTTGCAGTTATGGTAAGAATCCAATGAGAGATGTGAAATCTATCTGAAAACAGTACAGCGTGCACTAGCAGGAGTGGCATATTCTTATAGTTAGAACTGAATAGGATTAGAACTGATAGACACCAAGATCACTCGTATAAATATGAGAGCAGGACAAGAGTTGGGGGTCCCTAAAAGGGGACCCTAGAATCTAAGAGTTGAAAATGACCGCATGACCACTTCAGTCTGTACTTGAATAAGAATCCTCTCTTCATCAATCCTGACAAACCAGTAGGCCTAAATTGTGGACAAGGAAAAGAGGTCAAAGATAAAAAGCTAAAACACCTAAGAAAGAGAAAAGAGAGAAAGGAAACTTTGAAAGAGGGGAAGAAGGGAAAATATACATAGGCTGGATAGAAAGAATGTCTCCATAGTTTTCACCAGCCTCCTGTGGACCTTCCCTAGAAGAAAAATAGACATTGCTTCCCCTTACCCCATTAAGGTGGTAAAGTGATTGTAGTCAAGGTTAAGCAACTGGTTAGGTAGGTAATTAATTATTCATCCAAAAATTTGATTGTGAACTCTGTGAGCCAGTGAGCTGGAAAGGGCCCAGATGTCCTTATTTCCTGATTGGACTCTGACTCTGTCTTTCTCCTGTCAGGCTGTCTAGCTTTCTCCCCCTCTCCCTCCCCTCCCCTCCCCTCCCCTCCCCTCCCCTCCCTCTCCTTCCCTCTCCTTCCCTCTCCTTCCCTCTCCTTCCTCTCCCCTGATCATTTGATACTGTGTGCTTACTATTGGCAGCTTTTAGGGAAAAGCCATTGATGTTTTTAATTAGGGTACTCTCTGAGACTGGCACCACAAGAATAATTCTGCAGATCAGCAGCTCCCTAAATACGTGATGTGTGGTATCAGAGGGAAGACTTAAGTGCTAAAAATATTTATAAATATGCATGCTTGTAAATGTTGAACAGTTTAATTCCCCCTTCCATCCCCTCCTCCTCAACCCCAGGGGTTTGTGTTTAGGAAGAAGAGGATGCTTTTTGGAAAGCAATATGGCTCATGTTTCACAGGAAATTTTTCTTTTTGAAAGAGACAGACATCTTCCCACCTTTTTTCTTTGTCTCTATTGTGTTTTGACTTTATAATAATTATTATTATCCATTGTTTGGGTAGGGCTTTGTATTTTTTTTTTCAGAATGCTTTCACATTCTTGTCAAGTGGGATTTTCACAATAGCTCAGTGAGCTAGGTATGACAAGTAGTGATGTCTCCGTCTGACAGAGAAGGCAATTGAGGCCCAAAGCTGGTTTTTTTTAATATTTATTTTTCTCCAGTTCCATGTAAAAACAATTTTTAACATTTGTTTTTAAAACTTTGAGTTCTAAATTCTCTCCCTTCTTCTCCCCCCCTCCCAATTGAGAGGGCAAGCAATTCGGTATAGGTAATACATGTGTAGTAATGCAAAACATTTCCATATTAATCATGTTGTGAAAGAAAACATAAGCCAAAAAAAAAACCCTCAAGAAAAATAAAGTAAAAAAAACGTGCTTCAATCTGTATTCAGACACCGTTAGTTCTTTGTCTGGGGATGGATGGCATTTTTCATCATAAGTCCTTCAGAGTTGTCTTGGATCATGGTATTGCTGAGAATAGCTAAGTCATTCACAGCTGATCATCTTGCAATATTGCTGTTACTTTGTACACAGTACATTTCACTTTGCATCAGCCATGTTGTTAAATGCATTCAGTGATGATGAACATGGCATCAAGGTCAGCTACCGAACTGATGGTAAATTCTTCAGCCTGAAAAGGCTACAAGCCAAGACCAAAGTCGAGGGAGTGTTGGTGCTTGAGTTTTTGTCTGCAGATGATTGTGCACTCAAGGCAGCCTCTGAAGCTGAGATGCAACGAAGTATGGATCAATTCTCTTCTGCTTGTGTTAACTTTGGTCTAACAATGAACACCAAGAAAATACAGGTGCTCCATCAGCCACCACTATAGCATCCATATGTGGAATCATCGGTTACAATAAATGAAGAAGTTTTGAATGCTGTGGATAAGTTCATTTATCTTGGTAGTGTACTTTCCAGGGATGTACACATTGATAATGAGGTTGACACACACATTGCCAGAGCTAGTTCAGTGTTTGGGAGGCTCCGAAGGAAAGTGTGAGAGAGAAGAAGTATTAGACTGACTACCAAACTGAAGATCTAGAGAGCCTTTGTGCTGACCTCATTGTTGTATGCCTGTGAAACCTGGACAGTATACCAGTGCCATGCCAGGAAACTGAATCATTTCCATTTGAATTGTTTTAGGAAGATTCTGAAGATAACCTGGCAGGATAAGATACCGGACACCGAAGTCCTTTCTCGAGCTAAACTGTCAAGCATTAAAACTCTGCTTCAGTTGTGCTTCAGTACAACTCTGATGGGCTGGCCACATTATTCAAATGTAAAATGTACACTTGCCAAAAACACTATTTTATGGAGAATTCACACAGGGAAAGTGTTCATATGGTGGTCAGAAGAAGTGATACAAGGACACTGTGAAGGTCTCTCTTAAGAAGTTTGAAATTGATTGTGTGACACGGGAGACACTGGCACAGGATTGCCCAGCATGGTATGCCCTCATCAGAGAAGGTGCTATGCTCTATGAGCAAAGGAGAATTGAAGTAGTTGAAGAGAAACACAAGATACTCAGACTTAAAGAATCCACCCAAATGTTCACAAGGACTATTTGTGCCCGACCTGTGGTGGAGCATTCTGAACTCATATTGGGCTGATCAGCTGCAGTTGGACACACGGAAACTTGACTCTAGCATAGTGATGTCATTTTGGTCTTCTTTGAAAACAAAGGACGACAACAAGCTCATGTAAGTCTTTCCAGGTTTCTCTGAGAGCATCCTGCTCATCATTTCTTAGAGCTCAGTAGTATTGCATCATAGTCACATACCACATTTTATTCAGCCATTCCCTAATTGATGGGCATCCCCTCAATTTCCAATTCTTTGCCACCAGAAAAGAGCTGCTATAAATATTTTTGTATGTATAAGTCCTTTTCCTTTTTGTTTTTTATCTTTTTGGGGATATTAACATAACAGTGGTATTGCTAGGTCACAGAGTATGCATGGTTGTGTAGCTCTTTGGGCATAGTTCCAAATTGCTCTACAGAATGGTTGAATCAGTTCATAACTCCATTGACAGTGGGTGAATGTCTCAATTCCAAAGGTTTTTGTTAATGGTTTATCTGAATGGCAAAGCCAGGACTCGATTGGAATCTGGTTCTTTTCACTCTCCTGTCTATCCTCATCAGTGACTATCTGCAGAAGGGGTGCAACCTTCTTCCATACAAACTTAACCAATGGTTTTTTTTCAAGACTTGGATGCCTTTTTGTGTCCCTGGTATCTATGATGTCAGTATCAATTTTTGAAATTCCTGGTTCTATGATTTGTATGCCTTCTTATACTTTAAGTACTGGAATTAAATGAATTAAATGAATATTGATTAGTGTGTTACATTAAACAGTATTGGGAAGAGACTGGTGTATTAGAGCACAAAGTTTGGAATTAGAAGGCCTGATTTAATACCACAGTACTAAATCAATAACATTACAGGGCCTTAATTTCTTCTTCCGTAAATTGAAGGGGGTTGAACTAGCTAGCTCAAGTTCCTTTTAGCACTGAAGCTGTGGTCTAAGTCACTTTTGCTGTGCTTCAGTTTTCCAATTTATAACATGGGGATGATGCTCACCATTCCTATCTCATGGGGATGGTTGAGGATCCAATTAAATAGAGATCAAATTGCCTTGAAAAGGATTAAATGATATATGTTGTCATATTTGGAGAATTATTTTAATATATATCTCATGATTATTGGCACTGTTTTCTCTTTGTGGTTAGGCAGTATCATTTGGTTCAGTCTGAGCTAGCTGTCTTCTGAATGTTGTTTTCTCAGCAAAAGGCATAACCAGGAACTTACTGTGGGCAAATATGTCAGAACCAGGTTCCCAGCTTTATGGTATAGGACTCTAGGTTACATCTCCTTTTTAGGGCCTTCTGTGTTACAGTGAAAGAGATGTGTTGCTGTGTACATGGGGGCTGTGATCTGTACCTTAATACAACCAAATCCATTGCATTTTGAGGTCCACTATTACAGGGCTTTTCTGTGTTTAAAATTGGTAGAAAATTAGATTCATTTAGGCCTATGATCAGTTTTTTCCCCATTGATAACTCATTCTGTTGCCTGAGCAACTTGCTTACAGTGATACTGGCCAATCTGGGACTTAGGCTCAGTTTCAGTTCCAGAAGTTCCACTCTACTCTGCATCACCATATGCAGAACAGTGGAAGAGAATAACAAATTGTTTATTACGTATTTTTCTGAGAAGATGGGCATAGGGAAAAAAATTGTCAAAACTTATTCAAAGTTGAGTTTTGAATATGACTTTTGAATAAAGAACCTTTTAAACTTTATCTCCCTTTAAAAGCAGGGTAGTGTGATGAAATGAGCTTCTGGATTGGCAGACAGGAGAAATAAGTTCTGGTCCATGCTTTGCCATATACTAACTGTGTGGCCTCAGGGAAGGCACCTCACCATTCTGGGCCTCAGTTTCATCAACTATAAAATGAGAGGTGGTTGGACTAGGTGGTTTCTGAGTTCTGAAGTACCGTGCTTTTATGCCTAAGGATGCACAATAGATGGAATTCTTTTATTCTGAAGTCTGAATTTGATTTGTGTTCAGTTTCTGGAGACCCTGCTAGAAACTTGGCCGGGAAAGAAAGGTAGGAAATCTCATTTGATCCTTACAACACCTCTAGAAGGTAGGTGCTATTGTTATCCTCATTTTACAGATGAGGAAACTGAGGCAGACAGATGTTAAGTGACTTGTCCAGGGTAATTTAGTTAGTGCCTGGAGCTAGATTTGAACTCAGATCTTCCTAACTCCAGGCCCATTGCTATATCTGCTACAATACCTACTTTCCTTTGCTAAGGAGAGAAATGCAAAAATACTTGTACCCTAAACAAGAAACCTTGTCAGGTGGATGTATTCCTTTTATTCTAGGCACAAATATGAAGCAATGCTAAAAAGTGGTGTAAACAGGTATTTACAACTTCCTTTTCTCAATGTGTTCTATGCATTAATTTCTGCCCTGATCCCTTTGCTTCTCTTTGCAACTACTCGCTGTGTGAATAATTATCACTTCTTGTTTTAGAGGGTGGAGGAATATTAAGGTTTGATTGTGCCATTAATAATAAACAATATAGTGGAGATAAGTCTGACACTTGACTGAAAGACTGTTTCCCCTCAGAACTCTTTTTGCTGCCTTTGAATGCCCTTAGGTAATGTGTATTTTAATTGTCTTTATGTGTCTCAAAGCCTTATTAGATTGTAAATGTGATGAGGACAGGGATTGGTTGGGTATTATTTAAAATTGATAGCTCTGCCACGTCTAGCTCTGTCTGCAAGGGGAGCTTGATATGTTTATTGAATGGATGAATCAGAGTTTTACTTCTGTTTCCTGCCATGGTATGACCATGGGCAAATAGCTTAATTTTCTTAGTAGCTCAATGGAATTAATTTTTCTGAGTTGCTACCTCTTAGATTATTGTGAGGATGGAAATAAAATAATGGATGTAGAAAAAAGCCTTGAGAAAAAAAAATTTAAGTTTTAAAAAGGAAAACTATACCAATGGGAAACATTATGATAAAATAGAAAGCAGAATTAGGAAAAAAATTAAAATGAATGCATCTGTAATCCAACTAAAAGGACTTGAAAATCTCATAGTAGGTATTTAAGTCGTCTTCTAAGAAGTTGTGTATCAGTAATGTGTTCCTTCTTTTTTGGGTCTTTTGTAGCTCTGGGCCTCCTAAAGGACACCAATAAATCACTTTGTTATCAGACTTTCACTTTCCTTCTCAAGCTGTTTAAGGTAATAGACTCTTCTTGTAGCTGAAGGCCCCTTGGCATGCTTTCAAAAAAAAATTAGGTGGAGGGGGAGAGGGTAGATTAGGAAGTTCATCTGTATTTTTATCAGGCAGAACCTCGAGGACTAAAGGATCATACTCCACTTTTGTCTATGCCTTAAAGGTTAGTGTTTTCAATTAACAATTTATCAATGGGACACTGAATAATTTAGAATGAACAAAAAGCCAACTTGGCCCCACGTGGCCCATGGTGTATTTAGTGTAAACAGCAAATATAAATACCAAGGAGCCTTGGCATGGCCTACCATTTAATGACTTCTTCTAATGGTGTATTTTATTTCTGAGTTGTTTGTCTAACTTAGATTTGTAGGCCCTTAGGGCAGCAACACTCATTAAGCCTTGTATATGACTGAAACCATTGGTGCTCCCCAAATGATAATCATGTTTGCTGCCTTGCAAGTGAGCGCAGAGAGCAGATGGCAGGCAGGTTGGGCTTTATTTATGCTTTTGACTTCCAACATTCAAATTGTGCATTTTTTCTTCCTTTTCTTCCTTCTCAGCCTTCTCTTCTTCCTCCTCCTTTGTCTCCTCCTCCTCCTCCTTCTCCTTTAAAGTTAAGGAAGGTGTACTTAACTAGCTTTAAATACCAATGAAACGCTCTTTTGTGAGTTGGCACTGTGCATGGGGTGATGGTGGGGAAAGGAGGGAGAGAATGTTTAAGAATTAAAACTTCGTTTTCTTTAGCTGTTCTAGCATTTCCCAATGTCTAAATTCTAATAGGAATTAATTTTGCAATCATTTCTTCCCTCTGAGTTTCTACTGAGCTAGTTTAAAGTTTAAAATCATAGAATTGTAGATTTTTAGAGCTGCAAGAGAGAGCCCTAGAGATAATCTCACGATAACCTTATTTTACAGATAATGAAACTAAAGCCCTAAGGGGAAAAGTCACTTGTTCCAAACCTCACTGCTATTGAGTGACAGACTTAGGACTAGAACCCAGATTTCCTGAAGAACAATTAAATGTATATCTTTTGTTCTTTAATTATTCATAGGATTTTAGTTTTGTCTTTCTAGCTAGATGGTCAGTTTCAGCTGGTGTTAGGCACTTTGGCAGAGCAGAGTGTTTTCCAGAGCAGAGTGGCTGAATAAGCCTGGGTTCAAGACAGAGATGAGATTCTGAATAGAGTATATAGTGAGATCAGATTGGGACCATTCCAGAGGGAAAGTGAAGGGGATGATCTGCTCTAATGTGCTTGGGGAGTAATGTCTACTTTTCAGATTTCTCTGTTTGGAGGTGTAAATATGTGAGGTATTTGGAAGAATGTAGAAAAATGGGCAGGAAGAATCTGTAGCTGTATAAATTCCCACCTTGTATTCTGAGAATTCACCCTGTCTGCTGGATAGTATTTGTCCTACCCTGAGTAAGTTTCTGTCTTTCCCTAACAAGATTCATTTTACTACCTTGTCTCTTTGAACTCCTCTGCTTGATCTCCTGGGGCCTTGTGTGTGCATATTGCCTCTTGCCCAATCCTTAGCGCTTATGGGTATGGAAGCTTCTGCTGTTGGCTGGTGGAGAAGAGGAGGAAATAAATGAGATAACATATGTAGAGCTCTCTAAGAACCTTAGAGTACTGCATACATTCTAGTTATCAATATTATTTATTGTTTGTAGCTGCAACGCTGACTAGAACACAAGAAGTATTTAATACATTTATTTGATCTCCTGTTAACTTAGATTTTGTTGTTGTTGTTAATTAAGTCAACATCATTGATAGAACAGCCGCTTGGTGTGTGGGGGAAAGCAACAAGAGACTCAGTTCCTGACTTGGAGGAGTTGATAACTTAAATCACACACACAAGGCTCCATCAGGATGGATTTACTGAGTGCCTGTGTGGCCATAAGCACTGTTAGGTGTCATGGGGAAAAACAACATGAACAACAAAAAGTATTAGAATGTGGTCCTTACTTCAATGAATGAATAAATGAAAATTTATTTTTTTAAAGTTTATTTTGATTTATCAATAATCACTTCCATATGCTTTTGTGTTTAAAATTTTTCTCCCCTTTCCCCCCCTCCCACTGCCCTTCCCAAGATGGCATACAATCTGATATAGGCTATACATTTACATTCCTATTAAACATATTTTCACACTAGTGATGTTGTAAGTAAAAATTAAAACCAATAGGAGGAACCATCAGAAAGAGGAAACAAAACTCAACAGAAGAGAAAAAATAGATAGCAACTCAACTTCTGTAGTTCTTTCTTTGGATGTGGATAGCATTTTCCAACACTAGGCCTCTGGAGATGTCTTAGATCCTTGTATTGCTGTGAAGGGTTAAGTTTATCAATATTAGTAATTAAATAACGTGGCTGTTATTGTGTACAATGTTCTCTTGGTTCTGCTCACTTCACTCAGCATAAGGCCATACAAGTCTTTGCAGGTTTTTCTGAAGTCAACCTGTTCATCATTTCTTATAGCACAATAGTATTCCATTACATTCATATACCATGACTTGCTCAGCCATTCCCCATTTGATGGGCATCCTCTCAATTTCCAATTCTTTGCCACCACAAAAAGAGCTGCTATAAATATTTTTGTACTTGTGGGTCCTTTTCCCATTTGTATGATCTCTTTGGGATATAGCCCTAGAAGTGCTATTGCTGGGTCAAAGGGTATGCACATTTTTATAGCCCTTTGGGCATAGTTCCAAATTGTTCTCCAAAATGGTTGGATCATTTCACAACTCCACCAACAATGCATTAATGTTCCAATTTTCCCACATCTTCTCTATCATTTATCATTTTCCTGTTTTGTCATGTTGGCCAATCTGATAGGTGTGATGTGGTACCTCAAAGTTGTTTTGATTTGCATTTTCTTTTTTTTGTTGTTCTATTAAATTTTTATTTTTAAAATTTTTTTTTCCATATGCTTTTGAGTTGAAAAATTTTCTCCCTTTTTCTCCCCCCCACCCTCCCCAAGACAGCGCACAAGCTGACATAGGCTTTACATTTACATACCCATTAAACATATTTTCACATTAGTGAAGCTGTAAGTAAAAATTAAAACCAGTAGGAGGAACCATCAGAAAGATGAAACAAAACTCAACAGAAGGTAAAAGTAAGTGAGAGCGATTCGACTTCCATAGTTCTTTCTTTGGACGTGGACAGCATTTTCCATCCCGAGGCCTCTAGAGATGTCTTAGATCCTCATAATGCTGAGAAAGGGGATTTGCTTTCTCTAATCAATAATGAGAATAAATGAAAATTTAAAAAAAAACATTTACTATGTCCCAGGCACTGTGCCAAGAGCTGGGCATATCCATGCAAGCAAGCTAAAAGCAAGCTAAATAGTCTCTGCCTTCAAGGAGAGAGTGAGACAGAGTTTCCCAGAGTCATCAGAGTGAGGCTGATGACTTTACTCATCTCTGTTTCACTTAAATCCAATTCACCTGAAAGTCAGGACATTGCCCTTGTGATGTCTTTGGTCCTCTTCAAGAATGAAGGACAAACAACAGCCATAACTCTAAAGAGGAAAGGCGGTATGTATTATAGGGAAGTAGAAGATTGGAAGGAGTATTTTGGACAGGGAAACCAGAGTAAATGTTGACTGGAGTCCTAGGACCATTGATTGGCATGGGCTTACCAGGAATGGTAGTACTAATTTGATTACTGTTCTCAGAGCTTGAGTTGGAGAATGTAAGGCAGGGTAGGTGTGACAGTATGGCAGGGAAATGACTGGGAAGTGGTGAGGCTGGCCAGAGAGGGGACCAGATCAGGTGAATGCTCAGCAAATCAATCTGGGGTCACAGGGATGGAACTTCTTTTCTAGTTGGGGAGCTAAGACTGACACATGGAAAATGATTAGGACAGGAAGGAAAGCAGTAAAAGTCATATGCCTACTTGTGAGGCAGTACAAGTTACAAATGTTGTATTTACAAGTTACAAGCTAACAGATGCCAGTTAATAGTGGGCACCTCAGGCTTAAAGCTTGCTTTAGAGATGAGCTTTTGTCTTGGAGGATATGTTACTACAAGGCCTTACTCTTATGCAAACAGAATGCATTAAAACTAAAGATTTGGGAGTAATGAAGTCATCAGGTTTAGGCAGAAGGAATTACAGAAGGATTTGCTTTGGGGCATTGGCAGACAGGACTGCCTAGGCTGGGCTTAGACACCCGAGTTGCCTGTAAGACTTGTGGTTTGGACATGCCCAGGACTCTGAGTCACCGCTACTTCTCTAGGAAGCTGAACGGTTAAGTCCAGGTTTTGCTTTGGCTTTATATCTGCCAACATGAATTCCCAGTCTTGAGGGAAAAGAAGCAGCAGTTCCTTTTAAGAACAGATGGAACCATCAAAGTGGAGATGCTCCTTCAACGGAGAGTAGGGCTGGGAAGAACCTTCTAGCACTTCTCATCCATCTGCCTGTCTTTAGAAGATCAGCTCCTCCAGGCCAGGGACAGTGTTACTAACCTTTTTTTGGTATCCTTGTAGAACATTTGTTTTTCAGTCTTGCCGACTCTTCTTGATCCCATTTGGGGTTTTCTTGGCAAAGATACTAGAGAGGTTTGGTACTTCCTTCTCCAGCTTAGCACATAGAAAGTACTTAATAAATGCTTGCTTGTTTGCTCTTTGGAGGATTGCTTCATCCCAACTCTTCCAGTTAGCTGCCCTTAAATAAATTAGCCAATAAGCATTTATGAAACACCTAATTTGTAGAGCACAGGACTCAGCACTGTATTTAATACCTTAATAGACAGCACCGCCTTTTGTTTCTCCAAGTCTTTGCATTGGCTGTCTCCCATGGCATATTTTTCTGCTCCTTAGAATTCCTCATTTCCTTAAAGGCTCAGCTCAAGGTTGACCTTCTTCAGGCCTTTGCTGTACTTATTACTGATATATGTACATGCCCTCCTCCCTCTCCCTCACCTCAAAGGTAAGTGCCTTGAGGGCAGAGATTGTTTCACTTGCAACTTCATATCCCCAATGCTTCCTAGGATCATGCCAGATACGCAGTAAGTGCTTAATAAATGCTTGCTAATTAATTTAAAAAAAACATGGTCACTGCCCTCAAGGAGCTTACAGGACTTACTATAACTACTTTTGCCATTTTACACGAGGAGACAACGTACCTTGTGCCTAGGCACACATCTAGGGATTTACGAGGAACTCTGAGTGATAAACCAATTTTGGTTTTTTCTAAGCAGTGTAATGAAGCGATTACCTAAGTGGAAAAATGCTTACTGTGTTGGAAGAGGAGTTGGCAATAATTCTAAATGTACTTAAGGGACCCAGTTAACTTGTTTAGTTTCCTAATGTGTTTCCCAGAGAGGCTTCTTTTTTATGTTCAGTTAAAAATTATTATTATTTATCTTGATCAGCCCATGGATTCTAAATAGTAATGAGTATGGTACCCTGTACTCAGGATGGTATCCTCATTCTCATTTCTTTGTAAATGAAGACCACAGGTTCATATGTATAGGTTATCAGGACTAACTCCCTCATTCTACAAATGGGGAAGTTGAGGTCCAGAGAATTAAGTGACTAGCCTAAGGTCATACAATTAGTGTCAGAGGCAGGGTTTGAATCCAAACTAGTGTTAGGTTGTATAGTGGTTAGAGGGTACCTACTGTATACATTAAAAAGGCTACTGGGTGGCACAGTGGATAGAATGCTAGAGTTGGAGTTAAAGACCTGAGTCTGAATCCTTCCTCAGATATTTATTAGCTGTGTGAGCTCTTAAAAAGTCACTTAACCTCTTGAAGTCTCAGTTTCCTTTTCTGTAGATATCACCTATCTCACAGAGTTGTGATGGGAATCAAATAAGATAATATATGAAGCACTTTGCAAATCATAAAGGTCTACATAAATGTTTATTATTGTTATTTCTACTTCTAAAATTTCTAATTATCATTTGTGTTATTTGTGTTATATTATTTATTGTATTTTATATATTTATTATTATTATTTTATAGCTGCTACTATTTCATATTTGGGGAAAGGAATAAGCATTTACATAGTCCTACTACATGCCAAGTATTGTGCTAATGCTATTTACAAATATCTCAGTATTTTGTTTATAGTTAAAGATTGAAATATCGTAGTTGAGAAGAATGGTTAGAAAATTTATTAATTAAATCTCTACTCATACTTAAGTTCGTAGCTTATTTATGCTTTGTATTGATTAGACTTGTTTTCCTATGAAAACTTTGAGCCTATGTTTTGGTGTGAAATTCAGGTATGTTTTGAGATCCAGGGTAGTCACTAATAGCCTGTAATAAATAGGTAGTTAGGTAAATATGAAGGGAATGCCTTGTTTGCCTGAATTACAAACCAGATGATTTTTCTTTTTACTAATTGTAGTTCCTTTCTACTGGTCTCTGTTCTTTTTACTATAGGTTACTAGGCACAATTGTTGATAGAGTAGTTCAGAACAGATTTTTGGAGTGTGACTATCCTTTAAATTTTGTGAGCTCTGTGATTCAGTTCAGTTCTCAAACTTTCATGAGGTGCCATGAGATGCACCTGACTCTTTGTACCCGTGACCATGCAGGTTTTTTTCCTCCTCCAGTAAACCCCTGGCCTCCACTTGCTAGTGTGCCTTTCTTTTTTCTAAATGTTCCTATTTGCTCATCAGGCTCCCCGAACCAAGATTCCTGGGGGGAAACCACGGGGTCTTCTCTGAATCCTTTCTCCTACCCTGATAATCGCACACCAAGCTTCTAATGCAATTCTTGCACAAACAGCGTATTTGCCTGCTAAGCTCCTTTGGTCCTTCTTGCTTAAAATTCTTCTCAGGCATGGTCTGGACAGTGACTCAGTCTAGCTTCCATGGCTGTGGGATTGGCCAGTCCAAACTGCTCTTTGCAGTCTCTCTAATCTCTAATCTAACCAGCCTTCATTTTGGCCTCTGAAAACCTAAGCCTCTGTCAGGGCATCTCTTCACTGATCCTAACTCTGTCACCTCAGGATCCTTTCCTCAGTCTTTCTGGCCATAACCTAGGAAATCTTATGCTCCCTTGTCAAAGCTCCCAGTGAGAAATAACTTTTCCTTTTCTGGATCCCAAAGTCTCTTCATCTGAGGTTTGACCTTAGGCCTTCACCCTTTTCTGGAATTCTACCTGCTCTATTAGAAGCTGCTTACCTTCTTACTTCATCTCACCTCTTAATATGACTGATCATTTGAGTTAAATTCTACAAGCTGCATCTTTAAGTCATTTTATTTATTGCTTGATGGATTTCACTATCTGTTGCATTGTGAGCTCCTTGAGGGCAAGGACTGCTTTCTTCCTTTCTTTTATCCCTAGCCCTTATCACAGTGCTTGGTACATGACAGGGACTTAATGTTTGTTGACAGGCTTACTGACTGAAACCTATATTCCTCCTTGGCCTCCCTCAATCCCCCTTCCCGACCCGCGCCCCCCCTCCTGCATTCCCAAGTCTGACCATCTTCACTCCATGATATCTTCCCTGAGACTGCCTTCTCCTCTACTTCTGAGTTTGAACTCCTTAGGAGATTGGCCCCTAGAATAGATCTTCACTGAGCTGAACTGACATACAAATCTGTGGATCAATAGACATAATACCTTTTTCTTTTCTTCACCTCTGTATCTAGGGACTTCTCCCACTCAGCTTCCTAAGGGATCCTGCTTGGATGGATGACAGTGGATCCCAAAAACTATATTATTTTACAGCCACAATAAAAATTTTGTGGTTGTGTAGTATATTATCAACATGTGCTCACTTATCTATCTGAATAATTTAACAAGCCTCATTTTACCCCACTATTATTTTGTGGTCTCCACAAAGCAACTCTAAACACTTCTTATTAGTCACTATGGGATAACTCAGGGTCTAATTGTTTTTATAGTCACCTCCATCTAATGTACCAATATCACAGAAATATTCTTTATCCTCACTACACCCACAAGCCAATTTATAAAACTCCAATTTTTGAAACATCACTAGCACAATCATTTGAAAACTAGGTCTAATTTGATTAGGATTGTTTTGTATCATGCACCTACATGTAAATGCTTAAATACCTCCCCAAGAGAACTCTTTATTATTGGAGGTAATTGCTAAACCATGGGAAGTGTTTGTGAATACACCTATAATGTAGATTTTGTTGTATCTGCAGAACTGTGGCCTATAGGAGTGTGTGGCTTGTAGGCTAAGATATAGAAATATTCTTTTCACATGGAGGGTCGAACTCATCCATCGTCATATTTCTTGACTGTGTTAAAGTGGGATTTTGCCTGAAATATGGTAGGCATTTGGGAAGCCCATGAACTCTTTCAAGCTTTATGTGCCATTTAAGCAGCATTTGGATGAGCTGAAAATTAGATGGGAGATTCAGTCACATTACATAATGATTAGCTTGGGGAAGGTCATGGAGGGGGATATCTTAGGCTCCAAGTTACTTTTTTGTGTGTTTTTATACTTAATTCCTGCACAAGAAACTTTGGAAGGTTGGAGCCAATTATAGGTATGCCCTACATAAGGTTTCTATGATCCATTTTTTTCCCCCATAGTAACATCAACACCTTTGTACACAAACCCAACCGCTCTAGCATCGCTCAGCCCAGTCTCTCATTCATAGTAGGCACAGTAGTATAGTGGAAAGAGCCCTGGACCCAGTGAGATCTGTGATTGAATCTTTACTCATTCATTCAGCAGCTGTGTAACCTTAAGTAAACCACTTCCCCACTGTGGGCCTCAGTTTTTTCTTCTGTAAAATGTAGAGAGGGTAGCATAATTGATGACAAAATTCCATTTCCGTTTTTACATTGTGTTCTGATATCAAGAACACTGTTCCTCTGCACTAACTGTCCCTGGTCCTATGGTTTCCCCAGCATGTGTTTTCGTAGAGTGATTAATGATATTAAGTGGAGATTAGCCTAGACTGGATGTTTTTAGGAGTTTTAGAGAGCTTTCCTGTTGCATGCCTGAAGTATATGCTACTATGCATTGGGAACTGATTTGTGTCAGTGACCCCCTTGATCCCTATAGATCTCCATCTACTTTTGGCTCCATCCCTTTCCCGCCTTATGGCTGAAACCTGGCACCTTCACCAATAACCAGCTCCTGGCTTCAGACTTAGATAATTGCTGCTTTTGCTCCTTTGGGAATTCCTTTGCCCTAAATGTAAAACCTTCAAATAATTTAACCTGATCATTCTGAGATACCAGAGTATAATACTGATTAACTATAAGCATTTGTCTATGTGTGGAAAACCTAAATATTAATTTATATAATTTTTAGATCCATCCAAGTACCATAGATAACATCTAATCCAATCTTCTCATTAATGAGACTAAGGAAAAGAGGGAAGATGTTTTATTTAAGGTCCCACAGGTAGTGACTGACAGAGCTAAGACCAGAGTATAGGCCATCTAGCTTCTAATCCAGTCCTCTCATGATGCCCTCAAAGACCTTATAGTCTAGTGGGAGAGATAGGCATTGCCAGAGATGACACAATTAGAGAACCAGGCAAGAATATAGAGAGCCAAAATGGTTGGTAAGTCCTTTCTTAATTTGGATCATGACGGTAACTCATGGAAACCATGAGCTCTCCTTAGGGAGGCTTACTGTGTACATCTTGTCCTATTTTCAAAGCATTTCTTGGTGATTTGAAAAAAAATCCATTTGGAGAGTGACCTTGACACTATAAGGCACATGGAGACTTTTGTTTATGTAGATTGTATATATTATGTTTGCCACATTAGAAATTAAAACATCTCAGTATTACTGTGAAAATAGTTTTGACCTTACAGACCCTCCGAAAGAATGTTGCTAAACCTAGCTTTAGAGTTAGAGAGACACTTTGGGTTAGAGACTGTGAATTGTTCATCCAAAACTCAGATTGCCTTAATTCTCTTATGTCTTTCATCTTGTTTATTTCTTGTACCATAGATTGGATTTGATGATTTTACTTTATTCATCCCATAAAATTATGGAGTCATAAAATGTCAAAGCTAGGAGGAGAGGTCATCTACTATAGCACTCTTATTTTTATAGTTGAGAAACCTGAGGCCAAGAGTGGTGAAGTATGGTCCCATCCCTAATTTGGGCCAGGACTGGAACCCCTCCCAGTCTAGTTGTGCTTTCCATAGTATCTCTTGTGAGACAAACCCAGAAATAGGCCATCTCTGAGATTAGGACCTTATTTACTAATGGAGTAGTTTATCTGGAGAGAAGATAATTGAAGAAGCAGATCCTTACAGATGAAGGAAAGCCAAATAAACTTTGTACTTCCAAGTGTTATTTCTCTAAGCTAGGAATATAAGTATTCAGGTACTAGACACATTGAGAACAAATAATTCCTGCTTGGTGGGGCCACAGGCTCTGTAGAAAGAAGAGAAAAATGCTTCCTATATTTCCAATCCTTAGTTCAGATTTCAGAATTTAGAGCCAGAGGTGGGGAGCCTGTGACCTCAAGGCGACATGTGGCCTTGAGGCGACAGGTTCCCCACCCCTGACATTGCCCAGAGGAACCAGGAGGCAAGAACATGAATGGAATTAGAGATTTGTTGGGTGAATGACTTATTGGGGGTATAGTAGATGGCAGGAAATGATATTGATGGGTGAAATATGGAAAATACATAGAAAACTTTTTTTATTTATAGGAAAAACTTTGAAGTAAGCCAAAGTTTTCAAGTTTTCTACCTCTAAAGTGAAAATTTATTATCTCCTTTGTACATGGGATTGTGCTGGTCTTTTTATGTGGTACAACACTGTACATGACAGTGAATGGGTCCTGCTCTCAAAACAGCTTTCATAGCCCAATGGTGTATGCCATTGTATACCAGCCCTCTTGTCCTAGCTTGTTCTCCTCCAGTCTTACTACCATCACCATCAGTCAGCAAGCATTTATTAAGCATTTATGTGTACTAGGAACACAAAGACAAAATTTCTTGACTTCAGTGAGATTTCATTTTAGTGGGAAAAGGCCATGTGTGTGTGTGTGTAGTTTTGGAAAGGGATTCACTAGCAGCTGGGAGTATCAAGAAAAGCTTGATGTAAAAAGTAGTGCTTAGCCTCAGTATTGAAGGAAACCAGATATTTCAAGAGATAAAGATTAGGAGGAAGAGTATTCCAGGCATGGGGACAGCCAATGAAAAGGTGTAGAAATGGGACATGAAATTGTCATCCAAGTAGGGAGCTGTTACTAGGTCATTATAGCTTGGTCACAGATGGTGAGGAGGGGAATTAATGTATAAGAAGACTGGAAAAGTAGGGAGGGACCAGGTTGGAAAGCACTTTAAATGTAAAACCAGGGAGTTTATTTGATCTTAGATGCAGTAAAGAGCCACTGGAGTTTAGTGAGCAGTGGGGGACATGGTCAGATCTTCACTTTCAAAAAAGTGCATTTGGGTTCTGTGAGGAAGATGACCCTGGAAAGTGAAGAGTTTTGAGTCAGAGGACCCAATGGGAGGCTAATAGTGCAGCTGAGAAAAGGATGAGGGCCTGAGCTCAGTAGCCACTGTGTGAATAGATAGGAGGGAATGTATGCAAGAATCTGATTGAAGATATAAATGACAACATTTGGCAGCTGAATGGAAAGATATGAAGTGAGTAAAAGTGAAGAGTGGAAGATGACATCTAGGTTGTAGATCTAGGTTGTAGATCAATAGTAACAGGGAGGTAGGGTGGGTGGGTGAGGGGAGGAGAATGAGTTATGTTTTAGACTTGTTGAGTTTGAGACATTTGGAGATGTCTAATAGATAATAGTGATATTTAGCTAAAACTTTGGAGAGGGGCTGGCACTGGCTATATCCATGATAGTTGATGAGGTCACCAAAGAAAGAATGTAGAGGGGAAAAGAGATAAAGGCGTTGGGCAGAAACTTGGGGTACATTCCCAGTTAGTGGGCATGATAGAGATAATGAATCAGCAAATGAAATGAGGAGAAATCATTAGGCAGGAGAAGAACTAGGAGGAAGCAATGTCAAGAAAACCAAGTTAGATGAGAGTGTTCAGAAGAAGGTGATAGTAGTGTTAGATGCTGCAGAGATGTCAAGTATATTGATGCTTGAGAAGAGGCCGTTAGATTTGGCAATTATGAGATTGTTGGTTGGGAACTTTGGAGAAGGAGTTTCATTTGAGTGATGAGGTTAGAAGCCAACTTACAAGGGCTTAAGAGAGTGAGCTGAGAGAAGGTGGAGGCCCAAGTGTAGAAGACTTTTTCAAACACTGTGGTTCAAAAAGAGAGGAGAGATATAGGATGCTGGCAGGGATGGTAAGAACTAATGAGGTTTTCTGCTTTGGGTTTTTGTTTGTTTGATTGAAGAGACTTGGGTGTTTTTGTAGGCATTAGAGAGGAATCAGTAAATAGGGAGAGACTGAAAATTGGACAGGGAGGGAATGATAATGGTGATCTGCTGCAGGAAATGGGAGGAGATGGAATCATAGGGTTGGGTTGTAGAGGGGGTGGTCCTTTGTGAGGAGAAGGTCACCTTGTCATGAGATACTGGATTTTTGGAGAAAATGATGGGGGGGGCACAATCATAGGATTGTAGATTTAGAGCTGGAAGAGACTTCAGGTACCATTTAGTTAAACCCTCTCATTTTACATATAAAAAACCCAGAAAAGTTAAGTGAGTTGCCCATATCAAGGGTTGTGAGATGAGGAAGAGGACATCAGTTAGATTTTGTAATTCTCTAGCCCTTCTTCACCTGAAATGGATTTACCTGTTCCTTTAGGTCCCAGAAGATCCCCTAGTCAGTCTGACCAGTGCTATTGGAAGAGGTTGGAGGTAGTATGTATAGTGTGAGGAGGTAATGGGTGAGGAGCCAGAAGGTCTGGTTTCTATAAATTCTCTCTCTATTTATGAGCTACAAGAGTCAGGACAAGTCAGTCACTTACTTGATCCTATTTGCTAATCTGTAAAATAGGGGAAACAAATCCTTATCTTGCTGTTCTCACAGGATTTGTGTGAGGATTAAATAAAATAATGGATATTGAATACAAATACAATGTGATATTATTACAGATCATGGATTTTTTTTTGCTGCTCAAATGTAAATATGGATAAATTATGTAAAAAAGGATAGAATTTCTCAGAATGATAGAACATTAAAGATAATGAAGTTCAACCTTCTCACTTTATGGATGAGTAAACTGAGGCCTGAAGAGATTAGTGGCAGAGCTTTCTCCATCTCCTTCCCCCTTTGGTTGTCTAACAGTGACAGAAGTATTGAGAATTCAGGCCTCACATGCTGATGGCAGAAGGTCACTATCTATTCTGTTTACACGAAGGGCTGATTTCATGGGTTCCAATATTGTCTGTGTGATTGTAAATAGCTCCATTCTACGTGGATGTGACATATTTGGGTCTCTGCCATACAAAGCTGCCTCTTCTCATATGGCTTTCTGAGTGAATGGTTAAACACATTTCCCTCCTTCTCAGCCCTATGGCTTCTAGAGTGATGAGATTGCTGTCTCTTTGCTTTTATTCCAAGTGGCACGTGGGGCATTGAAAGATGCCTGTACCTGAGCTGCTAATGCAATGCAAAAAAGTTCCCAATATATCAAGAGTCTGCTCTACAGCCAAAGATGGATGGTGAGGAAATAGGAGATGACAAGAAAAACTGAGAATGCTCACACTCAAGGGAGCTGGGCTCGGTGTATCTGGAGTTACTGCCAAGGATTTCCCTCCTTCCTTGAAGTGACAGGTCAAATGAATTAAAGTGTGTTGCAGACTCTCTGTGCTAGGCAGGGCTGGGCTGGGCTGGGCTGAGGCAGAAGGGGTGGGGGAGGGGGTGTATGTTGTGGGGGTGGAGGGGAAGGAACAAGAGAAGTTTCCCTCTGATCTCTCTTCCCTAGAGGGTATGGAAAGAATCAAAGCACTACATTTGGAGTCGGAGGACCTGGATTCAAATCCTTTCTCTATTATTTACCAGCTGTTTAAGCTTTGGTTTCCAGTCTCTGGCTCTGTTTTATTTCCTTGTTGGTATGAATTAGATTTGTGGTGTCAAACTCACATAGAAATAGATCCTTGCAGGGTGCATGTTGACTTAGAAAAACCACACATTAACATTATCTATGTTGTATTATATTTTTATTTATTTTGTTAAACATTTCTTAATTACATTTTAATCTGGTTCTGCAGTTTTTGAGTTTTGTTGGCTGCTGTCTTTGAGTTTGACACCTCTGGAATAGGTGATTTCTCTCTGGAACAGATGGCTTCTCTTACCATTTTATATTTTGTGATCATGTGATTGCAAAATCAGTAGAAACAATTTTGAAACAAGGAGGGCAAGAGTAGATTGGGAAGGGGATGTGTGTTCTTGGTTGTTTCTTTGTCAAAAGTAGTGGAATAAAATTAATGTTTTTTCTCAAGTCCCAGAACAGGACAAATTTAGCCCTGATCTGGGTTTGGGGGGAGGATTCTGGAGGTTGGGGCCTCAAAGGAGAAAAGGGTTGAAGTGTAGCATATTTGTTTAAGCTGTTCAGTCACTGAAAGGGATATTTATAAAAGGCCTTTAATCATCTGTGCCTTGGAAAGCTGACAACCTGGGTAGCAATGGGCTTCAGAAGATCTGCTGATTGCAGTGAGCTTGCCCAAATCATTTTTGTTATTAGCCACAGTTGCATGAGCACTGAATAAAAAAGTCATTGAAATGTGAAATGCCATCACCTTAACTAGCTTGTTGTAACGCTAGATCTGTGCCAAGGGCACTTGGGTTTACTCAGGCCATTATTACAGTTTCAGAGGTATTCCATAGCTGGGTGAATGAATGGTGGCTGGGATGGGGTCAGACATAGGTGATGAAGTGGGAATTAACTTGGAACAACACAGGCTTTGCCTCAGGCTTAGGCTGGGTGGAGTAGGTTAGCTGTCTCTGCCCCTGTGGAATTCTGGCCACCTGGCTCTGCTCCTTTCCTTGGTCCCGGGCTGCCATCCACTGGGATCCCATGCCTGTTACACTTTTCTTCTAGGGCTCCTCCCTTCTGGGATGGTCATGTCCTAAGGACTTGTACCATGTGGGAAATCTAGGGATCACTGTGAGAAGCAGCATGGTGAAGGGGAAGAGAGCTCTTGTTTTGGAGTCAGAGGATATGAGTTTGAACCTCCTTCTGCCACTTAGCTACCTGTATAACCTTGGGAAAATCACTCATCCTCTCTGAATCTGCTTCCTCATCTGCAAATGAGGGCATCGAGCTGGCAGCTGTCCTTCTCTCCTGGCAAACTCTTTGGGGGCAGAGACTGTCTGTCTCACATCTCCCTAATGCTGAGCACAGTCCCTTAAACAGAATAAGTACTCAATAAATGTCGGCCGATGATTATGAGAATAGTTAATGTTTCCTTTCAAATGAATAATCTGCCCTCCCCTCCTCTCTTGCTCTCAGCAAATAACTGAAGTTCTCCACCTCAGAGTCAGGACATGATGGGGCACTGAGCTATCGTTCTAATTAGAACCTTGGAGCTGATTGAACTTCCCTTTCCTTGACATTTCCTGGGCACTAAGGAGAGCACACTCTTCCTTCTTGCTTCTTTGATCCTTGGGATTGAAAAATGCCTTCAATTTAGGTGAAAACCCCTTTCTCCTGTTATCTGTTCTTGTGCTTTCATCCTTATCTGATTTAGGTAGAGTCAGGGTTTTGCAAACTCTTGCCAGAAGGTCAAATCCTGCCTGCCTCCTATTCTTCCCAGAACCTGCAAGCTGGGTTTTTCCATTTTTAAATGCAATAAAATTTTATTTAAAAATATAAAAATCATTTTTAGCTCTTGGGCCATACAAAAACAGGCCACTGGTTTGCTGATCCCTGATCAAGAGCCATCCCCATTCTGGATCCTTTTTTGCTCTCCCTTTTCATAATGCCCTCTGGGACCTTCCTTTATTTAAATATAAATGTAAACACACACACACACACACATATTATGAATTTAACAAACAACCAACATCAACATTTCAAGATAAAAAGAATAGAAAAGAGTATTGTATGTAACACTGCCAACTTGTTTTGTATAACTTTAAAAAGGTATATCAAATTTAACAAGATATTAAGAACACTGACCTACTTGCCTGTATCACCTTCTGTACTTTTTTCGGTTCTCTTATGTGTATTTTTCAGTGTTTCATTGATGCTTCCTTTTCTTTTTTATTTCTATTGATATTGTTACTCCAACTCTCTACCCTCCCCCCAGCCATGTCTAGTAATAATAAGTCAAGCAAGACAAATCATTATGTTGCCTATGTCAAAAAATCTATGTGTTGTTCTACCCCTTCTGTCCATGATCTCTATACCGAGAGGTGGGTTCCATGAATCATCATTAGTCTCCTGAGGCTATGATTGGTCATTGTTCGATCAGAGCTCTGAAGTCTTTCAAAATTGTTTTCCTTAAATACTATCCACATCCAAAGAAAGAACTATGGAGTTTGAATGAAGATTGAAACATAATTTGCAGTTTTCTTCTTCTGTTTTTTGTTTTGTTTCATCTTTCTGGTGGTTACTCCTGTTGATTCTAATTCTTACAACATCACTAATGTGAAAATACGTTTAATAGGAATATGTATGTATAGCCTATATCAGATTGCACTCCATCTTGGGGAGGGAGATATGGGGATAGAGGGGGAGAAAAATTTAAAACTCAAAAATTTATGAAAGTGATTGTTGATAAATTAAAATAAATTAATAAAAAACTTAAAAATTGTTTTCCTTTATATTGTTGTGGTAGTTGTATAAATTGTGCTTCTGGTTCTGCTCATTTCAGTATGTATCAATTCCTGAAACTATTGTTAACAGTAAAGGAGAATTGTAGGACAATAAACTTTCCTTAATAAGTATCATCATCATGATAGCTAACATTTATGTAGTGATATAAGGTTTGCAAAAAAAAAATGAATTTCATCTCATTTGATCCTCACAAGTACTTGATGAAGTAGGTGCCTTTATTGTCTTCATTTTACAAATGAGGAAACTGAGGCTGAAAAGTTAGTAAGTATCTGAGGCAGGATTTGAACCCAGGACTTCTTGTCCTGACTCCAAGTCCAGCACTCTGGACAGAGGGTGTCTGAGGTCACATTTGAACTCAGGTCTTCCTGACTCCAGACCCAGAGCTCTGTCCCTTGTACCACTGGGCCACCTTGAAGCCTCACTAGCCTTCCTTTCATGACCTCTATATCTAGTCTACTTCCTCTAACCTCTACCAACACCAAACAGAATTTGCTGCAGGTGCTGAAATTCCTATATGAGTTTTGGTACCATTTACCACTGAGGCTGACCCTGAGCTTAGAAAGAAGGCCATAAATACATAGCTTTGAAGCCAGCCTGGAGATTGTAAAGGTTAGTTATACTAGCACTTAGTCTGCAACTGGTAAACCACCGGCAAATCTGTAAACGGCTAAATTAGATCAATTATCTTCAGCGTACAGGGGAAAAACTCGTGCTGTGATTGGTACAGGAGTCCAGGGCATCTAGGGTCCCCAGTGGCTCTTTAGCTGCTTAGAGGCTTGGATAAGGTCTTTGAGCTCTGGGTGCTTTCCCATTTGCAAAATCAGGCAAACACTGTGCAGAAAAAAGATCTTGGAGAAATCAGGCTCTCTCAATTCAAAGCAAGGTTTATGAAAGGGCAGTTCCTTGTATTAGATCTGTGCCAGATTTTCAGATTGTTAAGCAGCCCATTGGCAATGTCTCCTGCCTCCCTGCCTTAGAGATTCATAGCCAGGTGGACTCATACATTGTAATAGCAGGAAGGAACCAGAGAAATAATCTAGCTCAACCTCTTCATTTTACAGATGAGGAAACTTGTCCTGTCAAAAACTGGGTTTGGGAATAATGGCAAGTCCTCTTAGGTTTCTATTTTGAGCAGTGATGACATTTATAGACTATTGAGTGAAGTTTGATGGCTGAGACTGCTCTGAAGGAAAGTTGTGTTTTTTTCCCCTCTGTCAGCTATTGTAATATATTGGGGAAAAGGAGTCCACAGGAGTTCACTTTAGGACCTAGTCTGGAAATAACAGTTTAGGCTGGACAGAACAGTGTTAGAAATGGCCTTTTCACTTTCAGCTAGATGGCACTGACGAAGGAGAAGCAAAGGATGCCTGTGACAGGGTGGGGGCCTGGCCCCGCTCAGTAACAATGCCTGGCTCATATACACACTTAGGTACTTTGAGAAAACTAAGTGCCAACCAGTTTAGCCATATACTGATAGCCTCACCCTCTGCTGATGTCCTCAGCCTTCTGCTTTCCAGAACCAGGGAACCCTGAACTCTGGAAGCCCAGAGGAGTCATTTTAATTTATTTTTGTCCAATGGAAATCTTCTCTATCAGTGTAGTTGGCTATGTTTCATAGATTTTTGCTAGTTCCTGTTAATACATGGTTTTTGTATTTTGTTCGTTTTTGAGGAGGGATGGAAAAGGGATGTGCCCAAATGGCAGCCAGGTAGAGTATGAAGGTTTGAGGGATCCAGAAGCAACCTCTGTCATAGGATCTTTTTTCTGCCTAATGAATGTATACCTCAGCCCTTGGGCAGTCTGGCCAGGCCTCATGTGTGTCTCTGCCTTAGTGGCCAAGGAAACTTGGATTAGGGGTAGTAGTACTCGTACTAGCAGGGCATTTTCCCAGTAGATTGTGAGCAATCTGCCTTAGAATCATAAAATACTAGAGCTGGGAAGTGACCTTGGAGAAATCTAGTCTAGTCTCTTCATTTCACAGATGAGGAAACTGAGGCCCCAAATTATGAAGTGACTTGCTATTAAGTCACATGGTTTATAGAAGGCAAAGTTAGGGCCCGAACCAAAGTCTTGTGACTACAAATCCAAGAGAGGGGGGAAAGAGGAAGGAACAGGATTTATTTAGTACCTACTGTATGCCAGACACTATGCTAAGTACTTTATAAATATCTCAGTTGATCCTCACAACAACCCTAGGATGTAAGTGCTATTATTATCTCCATTTCACAGTTCAAGAAACTGTGGCAGTTGTTGTTGTTGAGTTGTTTCAGTTGTGTCTGACTCTTCTTGACCCCATTTGGAGTGGTTTGCCATTTCCTTCTCCAGTGGATTAAGGCAAACAGATATTGATTGACTTGCCCAAGGTCACATGGCTAATAAGTGTCTGGGGCTGGATTTGAATTTAGGTCTTCCTGACCCTAGGCCCAGTGCTCTATCCATTGTACCACCTACCTGCTGCATCCAATGCCTTCCCATTTACCAGCTTTCATTTTTGTAGGGAAGAAAGGAATAGATAAAAGTAGTCTGAGTCCTTGGGAACTTCAGTACCCATTGTCTCAACATTCACATCTTATAAAAAATAACTTGGCACTTAAATTTTGCTAGTCTTATTACTTGCATAGGACAGCAAGGTGGTAGAGTGGATAGAGTGCTGGGCCTGGAGTCAGATCTAGTCTAGGATACATACTAGCCGTGTGACCCTGGGCAAGTGACTTAACCCTGTTTACCTCAGTTTCCTCATCTGTAAAGTAAGCTGAAGAAGGATATAATTTGTTATTATTTCCTGTGTTCAGTTTGGTTTCCCCTACTTTTTAAAGATCTTTATGGGCAGGGACTCTATTTTCTTCTTTTCTTTTCACAATTCCTATCACAGAACTGGGTACAAAGTAGGCTCTCAGTGAATTGATGGACTGATACCATCCTGGCCTCATGAAAAGGTACTGCTTTTTGTAGGTCCTTCAGTTCTGACAGTAAATAGCTATTTGTTAATGATAATTAATGAGCATTTGGTGAATACCCACCTAATTCAGGACATAACTTTGGAGAATAAAGAAGGCATATTGAGCATAACCTTAAAGAAAGCAGCAAATCCTCCTCCATTCTGGTCTTCAGACCTAAAAAGTTGTCTTTTCATCTCAAACCAAGAAATGCTCATGTTCACACATTTGTGCATGTTATCTTCTGTCAAATGGACATGGAAGGTGCGATCTTTTATGTTGGTTCCCTTCCATCCTTATCACAGGCTATCCCCAAATGGAGTCATAAATTGGCTTGTTTAGAGCAAAGTATTTACTTTGGGGAGCAAAAGTAAGAGTTAAGATTGGACAGGGCTAGATTAGGACTCAAAAGTCTGGCAGAGGAGTGAGGACTTCATATAACAGAGGAGCACTCTGAGTTTTTTAACTGGACAGAGACAGAATGACTTAGATGCTATAAAGTACAAGTTCTACAAGGGTTTTTTTTTTGGTAATTATTTCAAGAAGTTACTTAGTCACCAATGTCAGAAAATGGGAAAAGACTGAAGTACTGATGATGAGTTGACAGTATGTCCACACAGTTGAGTCAGGGAGGAGTGGGGCTGGAGAACAATGTGAGAGTTTGGGCATGGAAGATGGTGGGAGAAGTTATGAAGCTATGGGGACACATGAAGCCTTTCTTGGGATGGAAATTGACATTTACTCTAATCCACGGGAAAGTACCTTTTTCTTTTTCTGTGTGTTTGGAAAGAGATCATACTGTAGGATTATTTAGAGCTAGAAGGGACCTTAATGGTCATTCACTCCAACTCTGACATTTTAAATCCTAAGAAACGGTGGCATAGAGGTAAAATAGGTAGCAAAGCCGAGATTCAAATCAGGCATCTTGCTTCCAAATCTCCACTAAATGCTACCTCCCTTGGGGTCCTAGCTATACCTTGTAGATAAACTGTTTGGCATATTCCATGTATGCTTTTGGTTTTTAACTTCCTATGTACACATTTCCCCTGCCAAGAGAATGTAAATTTCTTGAGAGGAAGCAATTGTTTCATTCTTTCTTTGTATCTCCCGTGCTTAGCATAGTAATGAGCATGTGAGTGTTTAATCAGTGCTAGTTGGATTACATTGGAGATATCAGAGAGTGAAATCTTGCTATGTTGATACACAAAGCTGCTAAAAAGGCGGTATTAGGGTCTTGGCTCTAAAGAAGTGGACATTTAGGGGACATTTAAAATGATTTATTTTAGCCTTAGGACAACTGGGTGATCTTACAGTGGGTAAAGCACTGGGCCTGGAGTCAGGAAGACTCTTCTTCCTGACTTCAAATCTGGCCTCAGACACTAGCTGTGTGACCCTGGGCAAGTCACTTAACCTTGTTGGTCTCAGTTTCCTCATCTGTAGAATGAGCTGGAGAAGGAAATGGCAAACCACTCCAGTATCTTTGTCAAGAAAACCCCAAATGGGGTCATTGGACATGACTGAAACAACTGAACAGCAACAAAAATTTTAACCTTCATATTAGCCATCAATAGCACTAATTGATTAGCTTGACAACTACTTACATCTAAACAAATGAATTTCTGTGCACAAAGATAATAGCCTCTCAGTTGTTCCCTCTGCGTCCATTCAATCCTTTGTCCCTTTATGTGGCTGAACTCAGTAAGTTCTAATTGTGGCTTCTGCTTTTTTCACTTTGCATTATGTTGTCAGGTTCTTCCTATGGTTTTTATAGTCTTCATACTTGTTCATCTAAAATTACATTATAGAACTTCATTGCATTAATGTCCAACAGTTTATTTGACCATTCCCCTGTTGTTGGAGAGTAAGGTTGCTTCTAGTTTTTTCATAATCGCAAATAATGCTGCTATAAAAATCTTGGAACATTTTATGGGGCATTTAATGAGATCCCTCTCTATCCAGTGCTGGTCTCAGAAATCAAGATTTGGTTGCAAGTAAGGTTATGTCTATGGTGACCTTCTGGGGTCTACTGTTTGAAGTAGGCCTTAGCAAAGCTTCTCTCCCCAGCCCTTTCATTATCCTCACCTATACCTGGCTACTGGGAGCAGGGACCATGCTTTCATTTCAAAATTCTTTTATCATTGGAATGTTTGCCCTGGGGCCTCCTCTCTCCTGATTGGTACCTGCCTTATCTGGCTCACTTTTTGAGGCAGGCCCTAGTCATGTTTCAGGTCACTAGATCTCTGCTCCCTGACCAACTTCTCAGTAGCCTCACCAACCCGCCACCATGTTGTAACCATGATCAAATCAATAGAGCTGTGACATAGTTCCTAGAAGGAGTGTGTCAGTCTGTTCCACTCTGGGCTTATTCTGTATATTACTATCCCCACCATCTTCTGACCAACACGTCTTTCCCTGGCCACCACTCCTTTATGTTTGTTGTCTCCTTGTGTTATATGAGCTCTTTGAGGACAGGGACTATCTTTCCTTTGTATTTGTATCCCCCATTCTTAGTACTTTACTCATTTTTTTGTTGTTGTTCAATCATTTTAATCATGCCCAACTCTTCATGACCTCATTTGGGGTTTTCTTGGCAAGAATACTGGAGTGGTTTGCTATTTTCTTTTCTAGCTCATTTTACAGATGAGGAAACTGAAATCAGGTTAAGTGACTTGCCCAGGGTCACATAGGTGGTAAGTATCTGAAGCTAGATTTGAGCTCAGGAAGAGGAGTCTTCTTGATTCCAGATCTAGCATTCTGTCCATTGTACCACCTACTTGCCCTACTTCACTCATAGGAAATAATTAATATATGCTTTCTTTCTTTCTTTCCTTTCAGAGAAGGGAGGAAGAATATCTACAATTCTGTTTTAGCAGTTGTGACAAAATTTTGCCTGCTTTTTCAGATGGACTTTCCAGAAGGGAAAGAGAGATTCTATCCAGTACAGATATAGTTAGAGTTACTTGGCTGGGAGGCTGTCTCTGTGCTCTCAGAGCACTGGGTATTTATTTTGAAAAATGATGTTTTTGTCACCCATGTTTCAGGTCATTAGATCTCTGCTCCCTGACCAACTTCTCAGTAGCCTCACCAACCAGCCACAATGTTGTAACCATGATCAAATCAATAGAGTCTTCATGTGTAAGAGTGTCATTAGCCTTGAACAACCAAATTTTAATGATAATGAGGATACTATCAACAGTTTATAAAAGTGATGTAAGAATACAGGTACTGACTTATATTGGGTGCTTAATCTAGAGGACTCTCCAGTTACTTTATCAGTGCATTGATTCAGCCTTTAAAAATATTTACCAATTTGCCTTCTATTAAGTGGTATAAGAAGTCCACGGCAGGGCTTCTGTAGTATGAAACTTAGTCTAGCTGATATGAAAAGATAAATTCACCTTGAAAAGTTAAATAGGAGTACAAAGATAGCACAAGACCTCATTTTCAAGTGCCAATTAGTGGGCACAGTCAGTAGGTGCAATTAATTCATATTTGGAATACTCAAATAGAACTATGATCTCATCAATGTGGGAGTTTCCTCCAGTCAGTGTAGCCCATCTACACCTGCCCACCTTGTATGATTCTTGTTCGTGTCTGTTTATAAATTCACCCCAGGGGCTTCACCATGGTATTTGAGGCCTTCCATGATTTTTCTTGGCATTTGTTTCAGGGATACCAATGGAGCTTACAGGCTATTGGTTATCCCTTGCTCTCATCACATGACTGGCCTACTCACATGCAGCATGTGCTTTTATTCTGAGTGATGCTCATTACACATTCTTTGAAGACTGTAGCATTCCATGTCTCACTGAGACAGCATGGAAGGAAGATTTGGATGGCTCTTTGTTTCAGGAAGAAGTTTGGGATCATTAAAAGAACACTGCAACTTCCCAAATGTAATCTAACCTGCTCTTCTTTGCCTTTTCAATTTTGGACTGACCAGATTTTCCTCATGCAGTGTCTGTCCAATGTACATTCATTGGTGGATGTGTTCTGTAGGTTGTCTATCCAGCTGCATGACTTGGTCTGGATAATAGTCATTCTTCATCCATTTGGAACAATGCCATTCATTCATAGAAGGAGTAGTCACTGTAGGTTGAATGGCCAAAGAAAGACTTGTTTCATAAAGGAAGTAGAATTAAGCATTTAGATTTTTAAAAAAGGTCAATTTCTTCATTTGTAAAATAGGGAGTTAGAATGAAGGTGGAGAAATTTGCCGTATCAGGTTGTCCAGAAGTTAAAGTAACTAATATCTTTAAATATTTCTGGAGAGTACTGGGGATGAATGAAACTGTACCAAATTGGGATACTAGGGTTCTTAGTCCCTAAATCTAGGTCTCTATCCTCTATAGTAATGGCTGTTCTGGACATTCATTTTTTTCTATATCTTTAAGCATGATTATAAAACAAAAGAATGCATTCATCTCTCAATTGCAGACTCTTGAAGACATTGCTTAATCTTTCTGAGCCTCAGTTTTTTTATCTATAAAATGGTAGCAATTTCTATCTCATAGGGATGTTTTGAGGAAAGTGCTTTGCAAACCTTGAAATGACATATAATATATTATCACGGAACCTATTTTTCCCTTCCCTCTTCTCTTATCCTCTCTCTCCTCTCCCCTGTCCTCCAACCTTTAAAGCCAAGTTTTTGCCAAATGGAGATAATTGGGTAAAATGTGAGATTTTTAAAAATTACATCTAATAAAACCCTGAATTACCTTGGGTGCTTGAGGAATTTTTGGTGGGGAAAGGGTTATGTTAAATTTAATTCTCTGGTTAAGTGAAGGTTAAGAAGAGAAACCTTTTATTTTCAGGATTGAAAATCTTTCCAAAAATGTGTTGGCCTACTTTTATGCTTTAGTAAGTCAAGTCTAATGAACATAATTTAGTCTTTTGTTGATTGAAGATTGATCTTATTAGAGTCTAAGGGTCATCGTTCTGAATACCCCTTCTCATCATATATTGTACTTGCCTTCTGACTTGCCTTCTATTAAGTGGTATAAGAAGTCCATGGCAGGGCTTTTGTAGCATGAAACTTAGTCTAGCTGACATGAAAAGATATATGCACCTTGAAAAGTCAAATAGGAGTACAAAGATAGTTGCTTGAGAAAATGGAGGAGATTGGATTGACCATGGATTCATCCCAGTGCATATCTATCTATATCTATTTTCTTTATGTATTTGTTGTTGTTTAGTTATTTCAGTGGTGTCTGACTGTGACTGCATTTGGGGTCTTCTTGGCAAAGATACTGGAGTGTTTTGCCATTTCCTTCTCCAGCTCATTTTACAGATAAGGAAACTAAGGCCAACAGGGTTAAGTGACTTGCCCAGAGTCACTCAGCCAGTAAGTGTCTGAGTCTGGATTTGAACTCAGGTCTTCCTGACTCCAGGCTTGGGCCTCTATCTCAGTAACAACTTATCTGCCTGTATGTTTGTGCGTGGTTGTCTTCATGTTGTCTTCCCAATTAGATTATGAACTCCTTGAGAGCAGAGGTATTTTGTGTGTGTGTGTGTGTGTGTGTGTATTTTTGTATCCCCATTGCTTAGCACAGTGGCTGAGATAGAGTAAGTGCTTCATAAATCTTTGTTGACTTGATTTGAATGCCTGAATGTGAATTTAAAAACAAAACAACTAAATTCTGATATGACCTTATTTTCTTCTGATTCATTTCTTTATCTTAAAAATGCAATACAGCAAAAAAAAATTCTGATAAATCAATGATTCAGGTCGGTTGGGTTACAATTATTTATAGCAATCTTTGCAGGTTTTGGTCACAGAAAATGGCTAGAAACTGCATATGAATGTGATGGGGACGTAACAGGTAGGGATTTTGAAAGTTTGCCTGGTTTAAGTTCTGTTTGAATATATTTTTAATTGGAATGTTCAAAGAAGCTTAGAATTTTTAAAAAAATCTCAACTTCACAAAACATTTATCTACTACTATGTGAGTGACTAAGAATTTTGAATGTGGTAAATTTATTTTCAAGAAACTTTTCTAATTTTTTTTTCTAAATTTTAAAGGAACTTTTCAATGCAAATTAAGAATGATACTGTCCCAGGCTTCAGGTGGCAGAGAACTAAATGAAATAAAATGAGAATATTTATAAAAGCCAAAATGATATAAATGCTAGCTGTTATTATTATTAATAGTAATAATAAGGTTAAGATAGAAGAAATCTAATTTTGATCAGCTAAAGACATTAATAAAGCTTTATGATTGTATTTTTTTCTTTCTTTTTTATGCATCTATATATGTATATATATATATACATATATATAATATATATATATATCTGTATTTCTTCCCCTTAGTTCCAGACCTAGCTCATGCAAGTTCTTTTTACATGTCATATGTCAGAAAAAAGTACCTCCTCTTGACTGTATTTTGTCACATTTGTGTCTTTGCTGGCGCTATCTCTTGTGTCTGCAAGGCCCTTGTCCCCAAATGCTGATAGTTGAAATCCTACCCATCCTTCAAGGATCAAGTTAATTGCTATCTATTTCTTATAGCACTCCCTCTCCCTCCTAAATATAATCCCAGGATGTAGGATGTGTTCGGGGAAAACTAGTACCTCTGGTGTGAAGGCTGCTGAGCCCTTTTCAGGGCTGCTTTCCACCTTTGGTATCCACCCGTTTTCACCTAACTCTCACCTGTGGCTCCAAGAAGCTGTAGCATACACACTGGCCATATCCCGGTAAACTGTTTTGGCTGAAGGACTAAACCAGGTTGAGGGTAACCAAGGGGTTTCAAATCCGTTGGTGAATTAGGGGGGTGTCTACCCCAAGCATGTGAAGACTTCCCTGGTGGAATGGGTAGATGAGAACAACTTGTTCCAATGGTCATGAAGGCAGCCGAGGCAGGCTCAGTGGAGCGCTTAGAGCCTGGTTAGACATTGAAGATGCCAAGGTCATCCACTGCATCTTGAGCCATCACCAGTCACCTTGATTCTGTCCTGCCACTGGACTGTGATAACTCTGGAGGAGAGAGTGAGGCTGATGACTTTGTGCAACTCCACCTCACTTAAATCCAATTTACGCATGAATCAAAGGACATCACCCATTCCATTTTACCATTTTACCTATGTCAAAATCCTGTGGTGACAGGCAAATGATGAAACAGCAGGTATGGATACACTGGGAACTGTAGTCACAATCCTGCACACAGGTGGCCCAGGCCATAGGGTCATTTCTCACTGGAAGCAACAGTGGGATTAGGCAGCCCCCTGGGTGTCTGAGCAGCCTTTTAAGGATCACACTACTCGCCTCCTGGTGTAAGGAAGGGGCTAGAAAAGGTGCCCTAAAAATTGTCTGCTTACCCAACACTGGCTGGATTATCATGGCAGGTGAGGAATCCCACTCTGTGGTTGAAACACGAAACAATATACAAAAACATCTGCAAAGACGATTCCACTCACCATTGGCATATGGAATGTGTGCACCCTTAGAGACAACCCAAAATCCAGTAGACTTGAAAGACAAACAACTCTTGTTGCAAGAGAATTCATCAAGTATCATAGTCAAATAGCAGCCCTGAGTGAAATAAGGCTGGCAAATGAAGGTCAACTACTGAAGTTGGAGCTGGATACACGTTTTTCTGGAGTGGCTGCAGTGAAGGGTGAAAACTGGTGTAGGTTTTGCAATCAAAACTAACCTAGTCAACAAGCTTGTATGTCTATCAAAAGGAGTGAATGACAGGCTTATGACAATGCGATTGCTACTTGCAGGAAAACATCACAGTGCCTATGCTCCCACCATGATAAACCCTGATGAGGTCAAAGAAAAATTTTATTAAGACCTGGAGACCCTTATCATCAAGGTACCAAAAGAGGACAAGCTTATAATTCTGGGTAACTTTAATGCTAGAGTAGGCTCAGACTACCAGACTTGGCAGGGAGTTCTAGGGAGGAATGGAGTTGGAAACAGCAACAGCAGTGGTCACTTACTACTGAAGACTTGTGCATCTCATGACCTTCTCATCACCAACATTGTCTTCCATTTACCTAAATGCAATAAAGCTTTGTGGATGCACCTTACAGCAAACATAGACATTTAATAGATTGTGATTGTAAAGAGAAGAGACAGGATGTGAGAGTGATGAAGGCAATGTGTGGTGCAGAGTGCTCGACTGATCATAGACTTATCTTCTCCAAGCTAAATATCTGCATTCAACAAAAGCAGCATCCCCAAGGCAAAATGACTACCAGAAGAATTAATGTCAACAGATTAGAGCTTTTCTCTGAGTGGGAATACATCGTCGCTAACTTGGAGGAAAAATTGAGCCAACACACAGTTGGCAACAGTGGAGCAGAAAAGCAATGGGCAGCTTTCAGAGATTTGGTGTATAGCACTGGATTTGCTCATTTGGGTCAGAACACTTGCAAACATCAAGGCTGGTTTGATGAAAATGATGGGGAAATTCAGAAGTTGCTAAACAAAAAACGAGAACTCCACAGGGTTTACCAGCAGGATAGTTCATCTATCTCTAAGACGGCAGATGAAATTCAGTTTTATGCTGATAGTAACAATCCAAAGTGCTTTTATGATACTCTGAAGGCTATTTATGGGCCAAAGATCTATGGTGTATCTCAACTGCTCAGTGCTGATTGAGCCACATTGAGTAGTCATAAGAACATGATCCTAGAGAGATGGGCTGAACACTTTCATAGTGTTCAAAACAGACCATCATCAATCAATGCTAAAGCCGTTCACCATTTACTTCAAGCTGAAGTTCCAACTGAAGAAGTGGCTTTGAATGCCATTAGGCTCCTTTCATGTGGCAAAGCACCTGGTGCCAATTCTATTCCAAATGAGATTTACAAGGTAGGCGGTCCATTGCTCATACAAAAGCTGACTGAAATTTTCCAGGTTATATGGCGAGAGGAGATTATCCCCCAGGAGTTCAAGGATGCCTCCATTGTCCATCTTTATAAAGGTAAAGGAAATAGATTGTCCTGTGCCAATCACAGAGGGGTCTCTCTCTTAGTCATTGCTGGCAAGATTCTTGCCAGAGTCCTCCTTAATAGGCTGATCCTTCACCTGGAAGATGGTCATCTACCTGAGAACCAGTGTAGCTTCAGAAAGGGCCAAGGAATGGTTGATATGGTGTTTGCTGCCCAACAACTCCAGGAGAAACGCCAGGAGCAGAACAGAGGTCTGTATACAATGTTTGTAGATCTGACCAAAGCCTTTAATACTGTCAGTCATGAGGGCTGATGGAAAATTAGGTCAAAATTTTGAAGAAGTTCATCAGCATTATGTGTCAGTTTCATGACAGCATGCTTGCCCAGGTTCTGGATAATGGACAATGCTCTTGTGCTTTCCCAGTCATCAATAGAGTGAAACAAGGTTGTGTGCTTGCTCCCATGCTTTTTAGCATGATGCTTTCAGCCATGTTGTCAAATGCTTTCAGTGATAATGAACATGACATCAAGTCAGCTACCGAACTGACGGTAAATTCTTCAACATGAAAAGACTACAAACCAAGACCAAAGTGAAGGGAGCATTGGTGCAATATTTTCTGTTTGCAGATGATTATATACTAAATGCAGCCTGTGAATCTGAGATATAACAAAGTATGGATCGATTCTTTGCTGCTTGTGCTAACTTTGGTCTAACAATTAACAACAAAAAAACACAGGTGCTCCATCAGCTACCACCACACCATCCATATGTGGAACCATTGGTTCCAGCCAGTGGAGAAATTGTGAATGCTGTGGATAAGTTCACTTACCTTGGTAGTGTACTTTCCAGAGATATACACATTGATAATGAGGTTGACACACACATTGCCAGAGCTAGCTCAGTGTTTGGGAGGCTCTGAAGGAAAGTATGGGAGAGAAGAGGTATTAGACTGACTACCAAAGTGAAGGTCCACAGAGCCATTGTATTGACCTCATTGTTGTATGCCTGTGAAACCTGGACAGTATACCAGTGCCATGCCAGGAAACTGAATCACTTCCATTTGAATTGTTTTAGGAAGATTCTGAAGATCACCTGACGGGATAAGATACCAGACACTGAGGTCCATTCTCGAGCTAAACTGCCAAACATTCAGACTCTGCTTCAGGAAGTGCAACTCTGATGGACTGGCCACGTTGTTCAAATGCAAAATGTACACTTGCCAAAAAGATTATTTTTTGGAGAATTCACACAGGGAAAGTGTTCACATGGTGGTCAGAAGAAGTGGTCCAAGGATACTGTCAAGATCTCTCTTAAGAACTTTGGAATTGATTGTGTGACACGGGAGACACTGGCACAGGATTGCCCAGCATGGTATGCCCTCATCAGAGAAGGTGCTATGCTCTATGAGCAAAGCAGAATTGAAGTAGTTCAAGAGAAACGCAAGATACACAAACTTAGAGAATCCATCCCAAAGGACTATTTGAGCCCGAACTGTGGTGGAGCGTTCTGAGCTTGTATTGGTCTGATCAGCCGCAGTTGTACACACTCAAACTTGACTCTAGCATAGTGATGTCATTTTGGTCCTCTTTGAGAATGAAGGACAACAACAAGATATAATCCCACCTGTTCTCTGAACTTTCACAGTACTTTAGACTTCTCTTATGTACATTAATACACTGCCTTGTGTTATTTTTATTTGCATATGTCTAATTGTCCCCCAACAGATTATAAGATCACTAAATACACAGACTATGTATTAACCTTTGCTTCTCCTTACTAGTCTGGCATGTGAGCCCCAATATTTCATTAGCACTCAGATTTTTTATTATTTAATTGATCTGTGATCTCATAAATGGAAGGGGGGAGGGTATTCTTTACAAAGGTGCAGATCCACAGATAGGGCAGAATCCATGCTTTTCCATCCTTTATGATCTTCCATGTATCTTCCATTTCTAATCTGCCCACTGGCCTAGAGCCCTTCATGTAGGTCTTTTTAACAATTGGTGGTTAAAGATGCAGGACTCCATTATTTTCCTGTTGTCCTTCATTCTCCTTAGGTGACAATCCACCTCCTTCTGTTAATTATTCTCTGTTATTTCTCTCCATTGACCTTTGGGCTACCTATAGTTTTAATCCTTAAAGTATCTTGGTGTTTCATGATTTATACCTAAGTAGTATTACCATCATTGATAATTTTGGTGTTTAAAACATAAGTTTTTGTTTCAGTGAGTAATATGGGTCAAGTAAAAGGAGCTGTCTAATTTCCTGAATTTGGTCCAGATTATTTTCTTGTTTTTGGTGAATTCTGGGGCCAGTTCATCATCTATCAGCAATGTTTACCTGAGATATGGGTGTTTACTGATAGATCAGATCAATGGAATGTCCATTCAACTACATATCATAGTTTGTTCAATAGACTCGATCAATACTGAATTTAACTGAATAGTGCTGGCTAGGAGTGTTAATAAAGCAACTTGATGCTTTCTCACTGATTAGTTCAGAAACATCCTTTGGAGAACAGGTTAAAAGGCTGAAGGGAAGCATCTGGCAGTGGAAACAGCTTTCAAAAGCTTCTGATGCCAAGCTAGCCCGAAGCATTATAGTCGTGAACATTTTCCAGGAAGGTTTCAGAAACTTGAAAGAAACTTGGGTGGAGAGCCAGTTTTAAAAAGCAGAGAGTGTTAACTGTTAGGCATCATTAAGATGAGTACCTGGTTATACTTAGGTGTTTGTATTGCTTTAAATGTTACCCTGATCACATATCATCTCTTAAGACAGTGATTAATAATATATTGGAGTGCTTATGTCTATCAATTCTAGCATAAGTTAAAAAGTACAGCCAAATGGAAAAGCAAGATAATGTTTCTGTTCATCCTGGCTTCAGGAAGCTTAGTTGTTTAGATCACAATGCTACCACTACTTGCCTGGTGGCTGCTTATCCTAATTGTGCAAAGGATATAGACAGGAAAAAAAAAACCTTCTGAGTGTTACCTGTACAAACTAAACTTGCAAAGTGACCCTAAAGTAATTTCCTGCCTTAGGGCAGAATCTTAGCAGAACCTTGAAACCTCTGAGAACACTTCATTTTTAAAGGTCTTTAGAGAAAAAAAGTTCCACTTAAGTCACCCATTCCCACATTTTAACATTTGTTCACTGTTGGGAAATTCTTCATGAGTGATCTCATCTCCTCTCTCTTAAATTAAGCTCATCCCTCCCTTTGTTGCATTGTTTGAATTGAAAGAGTTGTTGCATTGTTAGTAATTTTTCTTGCTTATTAAGACTACTTCACTGGAAATTCTCATAATTTTTTTTTCATAGAGGATAAGGTAATGATAGAAATTAACTTATGCATTTTCTAGGGTATAGATACCAGGCAGAGGTGAAATTGTGAAGATTCAGCATTCAGGCTCTTTGATCTCTGTCCTATCCCTATGTTGACCATGTTCTGTTCCTCACATAAATAGATGCCCTTAGCAGTTGCCCTTCACTATTTCCTTAAAATAGTATTAACAGTGCATAGAATTGATTTAATGTCTTTGTGGGTTTGGCTATCAGTAAGAACTAACAAAATAGAGAAAAACCACATACAAAAACCATCAATAAATAAATTTTTTTTGTTTCTCGAGCTCTAAATTGTAGGATCATATGACATAATAATAATAAAAAATATAATAATAGCGTGTGAAGGTGACACTATTCATTCAATGTCAGTAATGTGACTCTACTGGTAATGCTCTGAGGCATCCACACACTCTTCCTAAGTTCCATTTTGTGATGTAATGGCCTCCACCTACCAGTCAGGTTGCCTTCGTCAAAGATGCCTTCTGTGATGGCAGAATAGGGCAAAAATAGGTCTATATGGAAACTGAACTAAAAGCCTTGACCTCTTTAACATTGTGCCTTAGCAGTTGCACAAACACAAGGAGATCTTATGTTTCAAGGGTAATTGATACCAGAAAAGGTCACAATGTGAATCCATTTAAAATGAGGACCCCCATTTCATAGTAAATAGTGGGGAGCAAAAAGGGAAAACTTAATTAGGATTTTATCTTGAAAAATGAAACAAAATTAAGAACATTATTTTATTGGTTAATACAGATTATGTGGTAATTACAACTATGTACTATTTTTAAGGGAAACTGAAAGCCACTCCATGATTTTTGCCAAGAAAACCCTAACATGGAGTCATGAAGAGTGGGACATGACTGAAACAACTGAATAACCACCACCACCACAACTATTTTAGAAAATGAAGACTGAATCAAATGTTGATTTAAAAAAAACATTTTTAACCCAGTAGCACAAAATATCCTTCACTTCATTCTTGATTTTCCCTTGCCCCATCATAAGGAGGACATCGTTGCAAAAATATTTGAAGGCTACATCAATTCTTCCCAGTGCTTCTCTCCATCCCTTGATAGTCACATCATCCTCTTTGAACACCTACAGAAAACCAACTAGGAACTGGCTAAAAATTAACTGAATAGGGATTGTTGTGGATAGATATTAATGTTAATGAAGGATGTTTTAAGTAGGAACTAATTTGATAAGTGGTCGATTTGTTAGTAAATATTTTTGTGTTATGATCACTTTCATTTGCCTCAGAAACTACTAGGGTGGTGTAGTACATAGAGAGACAACCTCTGATTCACAAAGACCTGAGTTCAAGTCTTACCTCTGACCAATTCTGGCTAGTCATTTAACTTTAAATGACAAGGCAACTGTGCAAGATGAATTTGTTGGACAGTTGCTGATCTGCATTGGCAGGATGAGTTTAATCACCAGGAGTTCTGATACCAGTGAAATCACAGGTCCCCACTACAACAAAAAGCAACCTCTTCATTGTGTCTTGGGTAATAAATACTAAGATAACAGGTCTAAAAATAACTAAAAATAATTGGCAAAGCATTTCAGGAAGTGGAAGAGATAAGATCCTGGGCACAAAATACTGCCATTGAATTCCCTAATTTAACAATTCTGTGCTTTTAATTTTATTAAGAATTTCAATTAAGCAGCATTTACCATGCACCTATTATTTGCAAGGCACTATGCTGAGGGATGAAAGGGAATGGAAATTTGAAGCCGTTCACCACATGTCCTTCTCTGGTTCCCCTAATTGTAGAATTGATGTCACATGAAAATAGGTTTACTCTCTGAAGATGCAGTCAATCAATAAAGCCAAGTCTTCACTGCGCAGATGATGACCTAACCACTCCCTCCACCCCTCACTTTTCAAAACAATTATTTTGATTTTAGCACTTGGAAAATTAAGTTACTATTGCTTCTAATGAGAGAAACTAGGTTTTAAAAATATGTCTTAATAGAGAGTGGACACAACTCTCTGAGTACAGAGTAGTTAAAGCTAATGTCTCATTCTGTCTGGCCCTCCTCAAGGATAAGGTGATTTATTTTAACACGGCTGACTAATTTGGGCCACAGAACCTGAGACATGGTTTCATACTTTTGTTGGAAAACCTTCAAGGCAACTTAAACAAGCAGGGTTTAGAGAGACCCAGAGTAAGGACACACCTGTAGTCCATGAAGATACATAGTCATAGGTGAGAACCTTAATTGCTTGTCTTATGAAGCATTTTCTGAATGAGGCATTTAAAAAAAAAATAGAAACACACCTGGCTCCACCTGTTATAGGATATGAGCTGGCTAAACTATATTTCTTGCCAAGTTTTAATTTTTATACTAAATATAATGCTGATTGTTTAGTGCCTCTTCATATGTTTCTATAGTGTAGTCTCATGTCTTAGAATGTAGCATTGCTTTTTAAATTTCCTTTCTCCAATACAATTTGTGATGTCAGTTTTTATTATTCATCCCTGCTTCCTGGATGCTCACACAATTCTGAAGAGCTGTATGTGGTCCTAGGACTGTGTGTTGGCTACCCTTGTGCTAGGTGAAGTTTAGGAGGCAATTGTTGACTTGACAAGGGTCTTCTCATATACTTAAACAGAAATATCAATATGGATTAATCACAGGGAGACAAAAGTGCATTTTTTTGAGATCATTTCATCTTGATGAATGGTTTGGCAAAATATTTACCGGTCTCCTGAGCCTATTTCTCTCTTCAGAACTTGGGTGAGATTCAGGCTTATCCTGTTTGGAGGCTGAAGAACAGAGTCAGCAAATTTCTCTATGTCTGTATGCTCACAAACATTTGAACTTAACTAACATGAACAATCAATCATAGAAGTATTAGAACGTGAGGGCTGGAAGGCTTTAAAGATCCTCTTGTCCAGCTCTCTAATTTTACAGGTGAAGAATGCCCCAGAGAGTTAAAAGTGATTTGCCTGTGGTCTCATGGTAACAAGGCCTGGCTGCTCTGATTTCAGTAACAGTGCTCTTCCCAATATACCATGCTGCTTCTCATAAATGATTTTTAAAAACTATTCACTGTTTTTCATTTTCCCCTCTCTATCCATTTTGGGAGGGGTCTATTCCCTTTTTGTACACTTGTAAATAGGTCTCTTGTGGACCCAAGGTACAGTGACTTGTGAAATATCTAGAATTTGGTAGTTACAAAGCCAAATCTATTTTGATCACCTTTCATAAGCATGATATATTTTGATTGCCACAACAACCCTGTGAGATAGTTATTGCTAGTATTATTGTCCCTAGTACAGAGCCTGATGCCTTGTAGGTACTTAAGAAATGTTTGCAGATTAATCTCTATTTTGTAGATGTACTAACTGAGCCTCAGAGAGGCTTAAGTGACTTTACTAAAATCATATAGAGCACCTATGGATTATCATACCCAAGGATTCTAATTCAGTTCAACATGTCTTACATGCAAATGCTAAGTGAGGGACAGTGTTTGGTTCTGGGCATGCAGAAATGTAAGGAAAAAGGGCAGTCCTATGACAGTATAGTAGAAGAGATTACATATTTGTAGATTAGTGTGATAAAGGGTAGAAGATGTTAGGAGCAAAAGAAAGATCCGGAAAGAAATACCATGAGAAAATTTCAGGTTGGAGAGATTGCTGTCAGTTGTGGAGATCAGGGGAGTCTTCTTGGAAGTGGAGGCACTTGATTCAATGTTAAAGTGTTGTTGTCACTTTGTTTCTCTGCCTCTTGAATGAAGCCCATAGCATTTTAGAACTGGAAGGGACCCTATGGTCCCTTGGACCATGGGCGTTTGGCTTAGGAAAGGTATTTGCAGCTTCCTATGGTGCCCCTGGTTGCCAGTGTACATTAATCTTACCTATTGATGAGGAGAGGTCAATGATTTTAAACCCTAAACTCTATGTTTGAAACATTCTGACTGCTCAGGTTCAGTCAGGGTAGACGGAGGTTGTTTCCATGGGGGCAAATGTTTGAAAGCCAACTTCATCCAGGACAACAGGGGTAATCTGTAAAGCTGTGGCTTTTGCCACGTGATTGGGTAGGTAGCTTTTAATTAATTGCCCAGGCTTTTGGACTTGGACACAGAATCTGCTGGCAATACTTTCTTTGAAAGCCCATAAATTGAGCTGTAGAATGTACCCGTATTGGTCTTCAGCACATGAATTGTGATCCAGGGGGAATTTCAAGCTTTATGATTCCTCAGCACTATTCTTTCTGTTTACATAAATCTTCATCTCAGTTACTGCTTTCGCAGGCCTGCCAGTAGGCTAAGGTGGAACACAAGGATCTGAATGTGGGTGAAAGCTACCTGGAAGACCTTGGCTTCTGATTCTGTACATGACCATATCCGCCTAAGCTGGTTCAGTGCTTAACTTTAATTCAGGCAGATCTGATTCATGACCTTGGTGGAGGGAACTTTTATAAGAGTGAACAGATTGATATGCTTGTATTTGTAAGAGAGATACTGGGGACATTATGCTTGGGAAAGGGAGAATACAGAAAGGGTGGGACAGCTTCCTTAAAACAGGTTTGGAAACTCCCATAGTCCAAGTCCGTAGGCAGAGTTCCCAGGTTCTGAGGCTTCTTACTTTACCATGGAAGAGTATTTGAAGTTCAAGTTATTCTAAGCAGCAACATGAACACATTGAGTGTCTTCTTTGTACCAAGACATAGGAAGTGGGGATACAAATATAACAGGTGAAACAGTCCCTACCCTCAAAGAGTATATGTTCTACTGGGAGGATGCAACATATTTGTTGTTGTTCAGTCATTTTTCAGTCATGTCTGACTTTTCATGACCCCATTGGGGGTATTCTTGGTGAAGATGCTCGGGTGCCATTTTTTTTTCTTCAGCTTATTTTACAAATGAGAAACTGAGGCAAACAAGGTTAAGTAACTTGCCCAGGGTCACACAGCTAGGAAGTATCTGAGGCCATATTTGAACTCAGGAAGATGAGTCTTTCTGACTCCAGGCCTGGACCTCTATCTGTTGCCACCCAGCTGCTCCCCAATATGTTCACTGATGAGTAAATAAAAGATAGATAGAAGATAAATATACAGTGACTTGGAGAGCAGGGCACTAACCTCTAGGTGAATCAGAAAAATACTCTTGGAGCAAGTGATTTGATCTGAGCTTTGAAGGGAGCTTTGGGATTCCAAGGGGAAAAGAGATCAAGGGACTGCATTCCAGGCATACTGGTGGAATCTCATGTGCTGGAAATGGCAAGCTGGCCATTGAGGCTAGACTGTAGTAGTAGTAGTAGCAGTAGTAGTAGTAGCAGTAGTAGTAGCAGTAGTAGTAGTAGTAGTAGTAGTAGTAGTAGTAGTAGTAGTAGTAGTAGTAGTGTGTGTGTGTGTGTGTGTGTGTGTGTGTGTGTGTGTGTGTGTGTGTGTTTTTAGGGGCAGTTGGGTGGCCCAATGGGCACTGGAGCCAGGAAGACTCATCATCCTGAGTTCAAATCTGGCCTCAGACACTTACTAGCTATGTGATCTTGGCAAGTCACTTACCCCTGTTTGCCTCAGTTCCTCATTTGCAAAATGAGGTGGAGAAGGAAATGGCAAATTGCTCCAGTTTCTTTGCCAAGAAAATCTCAAATGAGTCACAGCGATTAGCCCGTGATTGAAATAGTTCAACACCAACAGCAGCAACAACCACCACCTCAGGTGTGTGACTTAACATGAGGTAGTTCCCTTCTCTGGGCTTGAGTTTTCATCTGTCCAATTAGGGGTAAGGATAATCCTTACCTATTTCATGGGTTTATTGTGAGAATCAAGAGAGTAAGTAATGATAATCCTTCTGGTTTACATAGTGCTAAAGCCTTCACCTGTGTTATCTCATTTGATCCTTACTAGAATGGAAGTGAAAACATTTGGAAAGATATAAAGTACTCTACAGTGTATGGTATTTGTGATCATTGTTAGCACATGAAATTGTTAGGATTTATGGGTTTGATATTCTCAGTTTTGAATTTTCTTATTGCTTTCTTGAAACATCTGCTTCCCTAGTGCCCTACACTAATCATGCCTCCCCCATCCCCACTTTTCCCCCTCCATGCTACTGGAAATCATTGAAAGAAGGGAGTTATCACTTCTTGGTTGGAATCAAAGCATAAAAAGAGGTGTCAAAATAGATTAAGACCTTAAAAACCAGACTCTCCTTGTGTACTCAGTAGAATTAAAACTCTTTTTCCCCAAATTCAGTGAGCATTTATTGAAAAATGAAGTTTTAAAGGGAAAGGTAGGCAGCTAGCCAAAGCATTTTGTATTTTAAAGTCTCCATTTGTGCATAAATCGCTTTCATTAATCTTTTCCTGCCTCATTCCCCTTATTTATCCCCCCTCCCACCATTTCAGTACTTTCTTAGAATCAGGCTCCCATAAACATAGAGAGTTTCCTACCTACTTTTTCTTCCTATCTATTTCTGTAACTACTACTAATTAGAGATCAGTGGTTGAGTTGAGAACGGGACAGGTGAGATGAGGTAATATAGCACTATTCATTGTCTCCCCCAAAGGCCTCTTTTCTACCTTCACTTTCCGCAGGGAGGTTGGTGATGATCAGGATGAAGAGGTGGATGACTGGTCAAGGTGGGGTGGGAAGGGGCAGTAATGACTCAAATTCTCTTAATTCTTATTCTTTTACCAAGTACCATGTAGTATATAAGACCATGGGCAAACTTGACTCATAGGAGTGTTTTCAAACATTGGACTGAGTTTCTCATTTACCTTTAGGATAAAAGACTTGTGATTTAAAACCACCTTCAGTTTGGCATTGCTGCTGTTCGCAGATTCCTTCTAAGAATTGCAAGAATTAGCACAATGGAAGGGGGAGATATTGTTACCATTATCATAATGGTCATCATCATCATCATCATGGGCAGTGGAAATAGAGGTGAACTTGGAAGTCCCTGGACATGAGTTGGAATCCTGGTTCTGTCACTTAATGCTTACATAACCACAAGCAGACCATGATCTCTTTGGGCCTCTCTTTTCTCATTTGTAAAAGGAAGGGCTGGCTTTAAGGTCCCACCCAGCTCTAGATCTGTGACCTCATATTTACACATTACTTTAGGGTTTACAAAGGGTTAAAAAGTCCATTTAGGGTCATAAAAATCTAATGAGTTAGGTAATACAAGTATTATCATCTCCATTTTACAGATAAGGAAAAAGTGACTCAGAGAGCTTAACTGACTTACAGTCACACAGGTAATAAATGTTAGATCACAGTCAAGAACCCAAGAAGGTAAAGTCACTTGCTTGAAGTTAAATAGGCAGTAAATAGCAGAATCAGGAACTGGACCCAGGACACTGCCTCATGACCTGGGTTCTGCCTGTGTTGTCCTTCTAGTCAAACCTACATGTTAGCAACTGGAGGAAACCTCTTAACACAAAAGAATGAAATCTTAGCAGCAGAATTGATTGGACTGATGATAAGTCTCTAGGGAGGTACTTGGGTTAGGAAGACTTTCCTAGCACTGCTCAAATTAATCATCCTATCTCTAAGGTTAGTGTTGGCCCTATGTCTCTCACTGTTTCACTCGACTATTCAAATTTCAAGAAATATTTGATTCCTCATTGCAAATGCCATAAATGATAGTTTAGGAATGATTATGCACAGGCTTTGCCGGTCTTCAAATTATACAGGGTCCACGTACCTAAAACGGTGACTAGCAGTTGTTTCTCTCTCCTGGGATAATTTAGGAAATAGGAAAATCTGATCAAGCGGGAAGTATTTTCTGACCTGAGTGATGTCAACACCCTAGAAAGTATTAACAGGAGAGGTTAGGAAACCTCTGACCTTGTAGGTCTTGAAGACCAGGTTAGAATGTGGATGATTTCTCAGGAAATGTTATAGCATTTATAGCATTACAGAATTATAAGATTCTGTAAGTTCTGTGGAGTAGGGAGACTACTTTGGTTTTCACATGTGTTAGGAAAAAAGTTCATAGCTCAAAGTTTTAGGGCAGAAAGTAATCTTTGAAGTCATCTGGTCCAACTATCTCATTTTATAGCTCAGGAAGTTAAGACTCGGAGAGGTTAAGTAATTTGCCCAGATTCACATAGGTAGTAAAAGGCAAAGTTGGAATTTGAACCCTTATCCTCCAGATCCAAATCCAGCTCTCTTTCCACTGTGCCATTTTGCCTGCTGTGGGGATGCAACTTTATGTAGTATATTTTACTTGAATGCCTGGGCAAACTATAAACTGTTCAGCATGGTAATCAAAGGTCATCTGCTTAGGCACTTCTAAGAGAAATCCAGATGTTCTTTCTTTCAGTGTATGTTAAAGCTTAGAGAGCTGCTGAGATTTGAAATATGCCTGCTAGTTATATAGTATTTTAGAGTCTATAATTCACATGTTAGAAGAGTTATATCAGTAGAGGACAGGAGCAATGTGGTTGCCTTTGAGGGTTCCCAGAGGAACACAGATAATTATGGCGACTGATTAAATATAAGTGAGGAGTTGAGTTGGACTAATGCTGTTAGAACAGAGGTTTCAGACATGCTGCTTGGGGCATCAGACCAGCCACACTGCTGGCCAGAACCAGAGTAAAATGTAACTGGGGAATATTTAACAAAATAAATAAAAATACTCTAGAACATATATAATGTTAATATGTGGTTTTCTAAGTCAATCTACAGCCTGCTGGGAACCTTATATACAGTCTTACAATCTCCTCTTCTCCATGAGTTTGACACTACTGCTCCTAGATAATCTATGGTCATTTCTTACTTTAAAGTTCCTTGATTAAGTAAAAATTATCCCAAGTTTTAGAGCATGGATGTGGCTGACAGTATTGTAGGCAGCCTAATGTGGTGGAAGGAATATTGGATTTTAACAGCATTTTAAATTAGGACCTCTAAGTTTATTTTTCGTTCTAAAACCTTTAAGTTTCTATGAAAGAACAGACTTGGTCACTTATGGTTTTTTTGCTTGTTTATCTATAGGAAATTCAGATCAAAACTTTCCTTTAAAATGTTATGATGTATTTCAGACAATAAGGTATATACTTTTTGGAAGAAAAAATTATCTGATTGTCTTGACTTAAATCATGATTTAAGTTAATTTGTTTTAAATCCACCACAAGTTATACCACTTTTGTGTGCACAAGCCCCACATAGACAATGTGTGTTAATCATCTTATATCCAGAAAACCCATTCAACCAATAAGGCTATGCATCTGTAGTGTTAGGAATACTTAATCTTTTTTGTTCTCCAACCTCAGTGCTTTTTGCTGCTGCTAACTCTTTAAACTCTGTCCCTTATATTTGCAAACACATGAGGTAGAAAAGAGAATAGAAATAAGCAAGGGGAGAGTGTTATTGTTTTTTAAATGAGTATCTTTTTCTGAAAGGAGTTTCTTCAAATCAATGTCAAAAGCACCAGTGAAGACCAATGCTGTAGCAAGTTGGGTGCTTTAATTAGAGTAGCTTTTTGCTTCCAGAATACAAACTTAGTGAAAAACACCCATTTTTCTGAAATGTTTCAAAATCAGTCAAGTGGAATTTTCCCTTATATGTAGAAATTCTTTGCTAGGCCGGTGAATGTCAGGCACGTTTTCGACTTCTTTGGGCTTCTGTCAGCTGGTTGAACAGTCTCTTAAGAGTGCTATCTAACAGTCTTGATGAAAGAACATTTTTTAAAAACTTTATCCCTCAGCATTTTTGATTTAAAAACCTCAGGACTGGGATATTTCTGTAGGGAGTGCTCTGTGTATGTTTTAACAATTTAAAAAAGATAATCCAAAAGTAGGTCACTTAATAGGTAAGTGGTTTTACTTTGCATCTTGTGAGAACAAAAGGTAGTATAGTTTAATGGTTAGAGTGCTGGAACTCAGTTTCCTCATCTGTAAAACATGGAGAATCAAAGACCACAGCTCTAAATCAGTCATCCTAGGAAAGAGTCCAAGGCCTAAGTCAGTCAGCAAAAATAATGAGGGGCAGATCGATGCTTGTCTAAGGAGCTTGCCTTCATCCTCTGTAGATCATTAAGCTTCCTATTCAGTTAAGAAAAGGCAGAGCTGCAATGGTTAGAACATTAGGCTTGGAGTTAGGAAGACTTGGGTTCACGTGTCAACTCTGACACTTCCTATCTGTATGACCCTGGGCAAATCATCCTCAATTTTAATCTTCTGACTTCTCTTCTTCTTTTTAAAATTTACTGCTAAAAAATAAACTACTACTACTGCTACTGGTTTTCCTGCTATAACTAATAATGTTGTGAATTCTGGTAGTGTACTTCAGCTCTGCTTTTGGATATGGAGGATTACTGGTAAAGTAGTAAAAATGGGGCTTGATTGTAAGAGGATTTTATATTTGTATCCAACTGTCTTTGTGTCGTATTGGTCTTTTTGGAAAAGAGGGCAGGATCATGAGAGGGGAATGTTGGTAACAGACCAAGGAGAGGCTTTGGCCCTTGAGTTAAACTGCAAGCTGCCTCATGCACAGCGTGACAGACGGTAACCAGCTGAAGTGTTTTGTTTGCAAGTCCTCCGCTCTGCTCTTTGGCCTTAGTTAGAAAACATCCCCCATGTACTTGTGTTTAGAGGGCTGTCACCACCTGTTAAGGAGACCATTTGCTGAGATTGGATCAGATACTAACCTGGATGGTCCTGTTCTCAACTGCAGATTCTGTGAGGCTGTGAGCATTAGGAGGCAGCTGATTAAATGCTTGCTTAATTGAATTAAAACCTTCCACAGAAGAAAACCAAAAAATTTCAGGCAAAATCTTAGGTCCTTATTTTAAAAGAGAAATAATTATTTGTAGTTATGCTTACAGACTTTGAGACCTGGGTGGGAACTTTTCTTCCTCCTTTTCTTCTTCCTCCTTATCCTCCTTCTCCCTTCCTCTTCATCTCTTCCTCTTCCTCCTTTCCTCTTCATTCTCCTATGCTTCTCCTCTTTTCTTCTACCTATTTCTGCCTTCCCCCTTCTCCTCTCATGCATCTGCTGGTGCTTTTCCTCCTTACTTTCATTACCATGACTGTGAACCTTTGAGCTCAACCTCCTTCCTAAAAGTATTATAGTCTAGGGCAGGGACTCCAAATTTAGTTTTCAAACACAACTCTTAACCAAGGGTGGGGAACCTGTGGCCTCAAGGCCACATGTAGCCTTCTAGGTCCTTGGGTAGGGCTTTTTGACTAAGTCCAAGTTTTACAGCACAAATCTTTTTATTACGGGGATTTGTTCTGTGAAGTTTGGATTCAGTCAAAGGGCAATACTTGAGGACCCAGAGGGCCACATTGGCCTCAAGGCCATATGTTCTCCACCTCTGCCATAGACCTTGCTTATAAAGCATCAGATTAGTGGGACCTGACATCACCCTCTTTCTCCACCATTCTACTGCCCCACTGTTGACCTTGGTCACCACTGTCTCCATTTTCTGAAAGTTGGAGCCTATTAAGTTCTCATTTAATATCCCCCCACAATTGACTATGGAGGTTATGTATGTGTACACACACACACACACACACACACATACACACACACAGAGGAATATGTATACATATATACATATATATATATACATATATATAATGTGCATGTGTGTATCTTTTTGGATGGGGATGTGGAGAAGGTAAATCTAATTATCTGATTCCAGATCTCTGAAGAAAAGGACACTGAATGTGCTTCTGCATGCCTGGCTCTCCCACTCCAGACTCTTTAGGTTCCAGACTGTTTGTTTACTTATTACTGACATGCCAAATAGCCTGACCCTCATCTATCCTGTCAATCCCAACTTCCACTCTGGTGAACTGAGAAGTCATTTTAATTTTCCTCACTCTTCTTCCACTTAAGCCCTTGTCCTGAAAGCCTTTCCACTTGCCATTTAGCTAGATAGGCAACTGATGTTTTTTCTCTTTCAAAAATGGTCAGCTTAAAGAAACACATGCACCCCATTATTAGCTTCTTTTTGAAGTAATACAGATACAAATACCATAAAATCAGTTTCAGTTACATATCCAAACAAACCCACGAGCTTTGGGGATCTTCTCCTGCTTGTAGATGGTTTGTATATGGGTCTAATATTAGATGCAATATAATATTACATTAGTTGTGTGTATTATAAACCCAAGATGAATTATAGGTCCAAGATTATACAATGAGATGTTTGTGTCCTTAGGAGACTCAATAATTATATTAATGCTTTAAGTTAAAAGCATTAAGTGCTTATATATTAAGGAGAGATTCTTGAAGAGGTATAAAGTTTAAATATGACACAAAGGCATGCTTTCTACTTTCATAGTTTGCTAGTATAATAAGAGGGTATGATGATTATGGAAATAACCGGCACAAACAGATACATAATAATTCAACTAAGAGTTAGATGCTGATTTTGTGTAAAACATAGTTCTAGGTGCTTGAGATGCAAAAATGAAAAACAGAATCCCTAACTTCACTGCAGAGAGAAATCACTTCAGCTGGAGGGGTGGGGGATGGGGAACCAGAGAAAGCACCATGGAGCAGGTAGTCCTTGAGGTGGGCCTTGAATGAAGTGAAGGATTCTCTGAAGATAGGGTAGAAGGGAGTACATTCCAGGCTTGGGGGATGAGTTCTGTTGATGCACAAAGACAGGACACTGTAGAACAAGAGAGGAGCACAATTAGTGGATCAATTTGGCAGGAATGTAGCCTTTGTAAAGGGGTGGTAGTATGACATGGGACTGGAAAAATCAATTGGAACAAATTATAGAGACCTATTAATGCTAGATTAAGGAGCTTATATTTGATTTTATTTTAGGAAATATGGAGTTGCTGAAGGTTTTTGAGTGGGGGAATAATACTGTGAAACCTTGGCATTTGGCACATTATTTCTGCAGCTCCATGAAGAATGAATTTCAAAGGAGAGAGACTTGAGATAGGAGCAGTGAACACAAAGCTATTAAAATAGTCCAACTGAAAGGTGATGAAGGTGTCAGGGTGGTAACCATTTGAGTAAAGAACAAAGGGAATGGATGAAAGGAGAATTGTGGAGGTATCTTACACCTGGTAACTAATTAGGAATGGTAGCAATGAGAGAGAATAAAGAGTCACATGATTTCAAGATTTTGAGCCTTAATGTCTAGGACGATGAAGGTGCAGCAATCAAAAGAAGGGATTTGCGAGTTTGAGGGGAATGGGATAAAAGTAAAGCAGTGAACCAAGTTCTCTGAGAACATTTTATTCATTTTGAGTTTAAGGAGGGACATCTGGATGGAGATGCCCATTGCCAATAGCCAGCTAGTGATAATAGTACAGTTCAGGGTAAAGATAGCTGGTGTTAGCCCTCAGAGTTGGATCTGATGAGGATTTTGGCTTTGTCCCTTACTAGTCATTTGACTTTTGGTAAATCATTTAATAAAATTTCTGTATCTGTAAAATGGGAGAATAACCCTTAGATTAGAGAAGGAGTGTGATATAATTGGGACCCAATATAAAGTAAGAGCCCTGGGTACAAGTCTTGCCTCTGGCATATATTAGCTGTGCAACCCTGGAAAAGTTTTCCCAAACAGTTAAGCAAGTTGCCCAAGGTCACAAACTTGTAAATGTCAGAGGCCAGATTTCAACTTGGGTCTTCCTGACTCCTGGTCCAGCTCTCTGCACCATCTAGCTACCTCATTAATTCAATATGCAAATTTAAAATCCTGTTGTATGTTGAACATTGTGCTGGGTACTGAGAATTCAAAGACAAGAAGAGTACCTGTCCTCAAGGAGCTTGCATTCTATTAAGGGGAAAGAATGGTATCCATAGAAAAGTAAATTGAGAGACTGAGGAATGCACTAGTGTGGAATCAGGGTAGCCCTCATGTGGAAGTGGGGATCAGAGCCTTAAAGAAGCTAGGAATTCTGTCAGGAAGAGGTGAGGAGGATAGAGACCCATGAAGCTGAGGAAAGAGAAATGATCCAGGGTAGAGGGTAGCTTGCAGTGTCAAATGGTACAGGAAAGTCATGGAGGAGGGACTAAGAAAAGGCCATTGAATATGGAACTTGAGGTCATCAGTGGCCTTAGAAAAAAGTCATTGAGTCTAAATTCAGATGAATACCTATGTGAAAGAGACAAAGTGGTAGATGATGTTTTGTGAGGGGAGAAGGTTACTGTTGACTGATGAAGAAGGCAAGCTTCCTCTTGGAGGTGGCATTTGAGATGGTGTGAGTAGGTAGGGATAGGTAGAAGGAAGACATACGGAACAGTGAGCAAAGTCACAGAGCTGAGAAGAGGAGGAACATGGAAAGGGAGGGGGTGGAGGGCAGTCAGTTTGGCTAAACATAGAAGAGGAGACATATGAGATAGAGCTGGAAACATAGGGAAGCCTCAGACCATGGAATGCTTGGAATGTGGGCAAAGAAATCTGAACTTTACTTAGTAGTAATAGGAAGCCATTAAAGAGAATTGTGTAAAGGAGTTACCTGACTAGATATCTATGCAAAAGGAAAATCATTTGACCATTATGATGGATGGGGTGAAGAGGGAAAGAGTAGAAATAGGAAGACTTGTTAGGAAGTTGCAACAGTAGACCAGTGGGATGGCCATAAGAGCCTATATGCCAGGAGAGTGAAATGGGAATATTAAAGGAAGAGGATGATTGGAGAATATTTGTGGAGTGTATTTTAAATGACTTAGACATTTTCTGAGAAGATGAGAGGGAGGAGTCCAAGATAATTCCAGGGTTATGAACATCAGAGATTGCATGGATGGGGGTGAACAAAGAAATAGAAAAGTGAGAAGTAGATTTGAGGAGAAAGATCATGAACACTTGATTTTGGATATGTTTGAAGTGGAGAATAATATCTAGGTGCAGCTATCTTTTAGGTAGCTATAGAGGCAGGTCTGGAGCTGAAGGTATAAGGACCAAAGATAGAAATTCTCAAAGCATCATGTGACCTAGGGTCACTTTTTCAATTCCCACTTAGATTGCCCAGAGAGAAGTTTTACTAGTATTCTCCTCATCGTTCTGAGGGTAACCATAAAAGTCTAGTTTCTAATACTGTTAACTTTCGAGCCCCACGCTGGTATGCTCCCCATTAACAGTGAGCCAGATTCCATTAACTTTTAGAAAAGAGGTATACTGAGAAGGCATGGGTTGAACAGTTGATATAATTTTCCCCAAAACTGAGATTTTTCCCCAAAACTGAGATTCACTCTCCTTTTGCACACCCAAGGTTCCTGGAGAGAGAGAGGCTCAAACTTAATGTACAATGGTAGTGAGGCACATACACAGAGGGTACAGGGTGTGCCATCACCTGTGGTGGATGAGTTATTCTGTTGTGTTGTTGGTCTGGATCCTTACAGACTCTCTGGACAGGTGGCTCAGCTGGGCTTGGCCTTGTAGGGCCTTAGATAGATTAATCTGATGCTGGGTGGGTCAGACAAGCTGCTCAGCTGCCTCACTAGTCTCAGCTCTAATTCAGTTTCTTTCCTACAATCTCCCCAGACCTTATCGTGTTCGTCAGGTTATGGTCTCATGAAATTGTGTTTTCATTTGTAATATGTAAATATTATTTAAAGGGATGATTTGGGACCATGCCAATGTACTAGGAAGCCATGTATATTATGTATGAATCATCCATTGCTGTTCAGAATGAGGGATGAATTTCTAGGGAATTCTTAGTGAGGTGTGAGTATAGAAAAAGCTGGAGTAAATGAGAGACCTTCTTCATAGAGTCATGGAATTTGTTTAGAGCTAGATGGGACTAGATATTTTCTTGTGCTACCCTTGCATTTGACATATGGGGCTAGAATGATTGTCACTCGTCCAAGTTCAGGTAGCACAATAAGGGTTTTGGTATTACTTTTTGTAACTTGATATATTTTTAATTCCACAAGGATGCTATCCATGTTGCATGATAAACTAAGCCCCATTTATTACAGTAAAAGCTGTAAAAGTCCAATTTGGTGGATAGTAGCATACAATGGGGATATTTTCAACCCTTGTCTTGGGTGCACCTATATCTCTTCCTGGCTTCTGTGCAACCTTATTTATGTCCCTATTAATTATGTTTGTTAATACAGAGTGAAGCATTTTTTGGTTTAATGATGGAGATGAAAAAAGCAGATTATTTATTTTATTTAAAATCTGCATATAATAATGGCTATTTATATAGTATTATATATAATAATATATGATATAAACATAGTAAATATATATTATATGATTAATAGCATTTACATAGTCCTTTAAGATCTGTAAAATGCTTTACAAATATTATTATCCCCATTTTGCAGATTAAGAAACTGAGGCAAACAGGTTAAGTGAGTTGCCCAAGGTTACACAGCTATTACATGTCTGCGGCTGTATTTGAACTGAGGTCTTTCTGACCCTAGTCCTTCTACTCTATCCATGGTACCATTGAGCTGCATAACTATTAAGTTTATAACTATCCAAAAATATCAAATATGCAAATTAAGGCTTAAAAATCGCATATAAAACCCTAAACATATTGTGTGACATATTTTAAGGAAATACAAGCAACCAGGTTAATAAACCAACAAAATGATACATAAGTTTCTTCCCTATCTTCTATTGTTTTTTATCTGCCTACCTGCTTACCCACCTATCTACGTATCTTTTTAGCTATCTGTGTGTGAGCATATGTGCACATGTATATATAGCTGTAATCAATGTGTGTACAATTATGGTTCTGCTGAACTCACTGTTTATCACTTCACATAGATCTTTCCAAAGTTTCTTATATTCTTCATATTAATCATTTTAATGGCACCTTACTATTCCATTATATGAGTACATCATAATTTATCTAGCCATTCTCCAGTTGTTGTATATACAGCTTGTTTCTATGGATTCACAGACATATGTTATAGTGACTATGAAGTATTTTGTTCAGATAAGTCCTTTTTATGTCTTTTCATCCTTATCTTTAGGATACAATCCTAGCAATATAATCACTGGGTCAAAGGACCAGTTTCATGCCTTTTGTATACATTCTCTAAAAAGTTTGCAACAACAATGTAAAAGAATACTCATTTTTCTTTGGTATCATCAGCATTGGATTTTCTTACCTTGCTAGCATTTGACCATTTGCTGGGTGTAAGGTGATGTCTTAAGGGTGTATTGTTTTTAATTTTTCAGGATTTTGGGCATCTTCTCATCTTTTGTTACCTATTTGTATTTTCTTCCTCCTAACAGTCTGCACTTGTCCTTTGGCTATTACTCTATTTGGCGGTGTGGATTTACACTCTTACAGATAAATTTCTTTATAGTAGGAATGTTGATTGTAAAAGGAATTCAGCAATGTTAATGACAGAGCCTCCCCACCCCCCACTCCCAATGTACAAGAGTTTAATGAAGTTTTCTTTAAAAAGAAAGTACTTTTGGGGAGCACTGTTCAAAATCTATTTCATTTTGATTCACCAAGGCCTAGGGGAAGATACTTTAGCCCACAGGGCACAAGACTTTAGGATCACCTCTGGTTCCAAGTGAGTATATATCCTTGTATTGTAATGCCCTCTTACCACAAGACCAATCCAAGTCAGGTAGTAGGAGTTCCCAGCTCCTGCCTTGTAGGGTCCCTCTTCCAGAGCCTTTCAGGGCAGAGTCTATTTGTAGGAAGAATAAATGACTAACTATGCAATATGATTTTTGAGAGCATTGCAAAGCCATATACTCCAAATTTTCTCCCCTTTCCACTGTCTTGCCTAGAATGCCAACAATTTCAATCATTTGAATCAATCCTTTGGGTTTGCTGAATTGTCTCCTGAAGGTCTCTTTTAAAATGAAAATATGCTACTTGGGAAGGTAACATGTCGATTCAATGACAGAGAAATATGAATTATTATTATTTTTTTAGTTTTCAACATTCACTTTTATAAGATTTTGACTTCCAAATTTTTTCTCTCTCCCTCTCCTCCCTCCTCCCCAAGATGGCAAGCAATCTAATTATAGGTTTTACCTGTACAATCATATTAAACATATTTCCACATTGGTTACGTTGTAAAAGAAGAATCAGAACAAAAGGGAAAACCATGAGAAAGGGAAAAAAACAACAAAAGTGAAAATAGTATGCTTTGATCTGCATGCAGACTCCATAGTTCTTTCTCTGGATGTGGATAGCATTTTCCATCATGAGTCTTTTGGAATTGATATGAATTATTTTAACAGATTGCAATCTAGACCCTGATGTAATAGGACATGCTTTTTGAATTCTTATATCTGCTTTTTGTAGTCTTTCTAACTTTTTTTTACTAGATTGTCAGCTTCTCCATGCTACATTTTTAAAAAAATCATCTATGCCCCAGCTTACCTTCTGCAGTGAATTAGGAAACCAGATAACCTAGTTTGTTAAGCAGCTAAATGGTATTGCGGATAGAGCACTGGACTTGGAGAATCAGGAAGGACCTGAGTTCAAATCCAGGCTCACATACTTATTAGCTGTGTGACCCTGGGCAATTCACTTAGCCTCTGTCAGCCTCAGTTTCCTCATCTGTAAGATGGGGATAGTAATAACACCTACCTCTCAGAATTGTTGTGAGGATAAAATGACATGTTTGTAAAGTGCTTTGCAAAACTTCAAGTGCTATCTAGCTATGATGAACTTGAAGTGGTGATGTATAAAAGCAGAGCAGTGAGAGTGCCAGGCTTGCTTTTGAATGAAGTGCATAAGTTTGGTGATTGATTTTTGGCTTCTCAGAAGCCTTGCTCTCTTCTTGGTCTTTATCATGTTCTAGATAGTCAAGGTTGCCACATATCTGGGTTCCAAATAGTTGAAGTGTTATTCCATGTTGTTTAGATTCCTTAGCCCCATCCTGGCCCAAGTGAGAGTTTGGAAGCAGCTGAGACAGTAGATATGCTTTTCTTTGGTAGCTTCTGTAAGTAGCCTGTTCTAAGTATGTGTTTTCTGATGATGAATGTGCAGAAGTAGACCGAATGGTAAAACCTCTCTGTCTTGGGGATTTGTTAGTGTTTTTGTTCAGTCATGTCCAATTCCTTATGATCTCATTTGAGGTTTTACTGGCAAGGATACTGGAGTGGTTTGCCATTTCCTTCTCCAGCTCATTTTACAGATGAGCAAACTGAGGCAAGTCATATAGCTAATAAGAGGCTGAGGCTAGATTTGAACTCAGGTCTTCCTGACTTCAGGTCCAGCACTGTGTCTGATGCCCTGCCTTGTGGTTTTAAGTAATGGCTATTCAGCTTTAATTTAGTAAACTTTCAGGTTACCTAAGAGTATGATAATCACAATACATTTAGAGAGAAAGAAATGCATTTTTAATTAATTTATTTTATTACACACATACATACATACACACGAATATCCCTCCAGCCCTCGCCCCTAGGAAATTTATTGTGTTTAATTGCCTCCAGCTCATGTCGATCTCCCAGGCTGCTAATCATCAGGCTCCCTTTCCCTTGGAGACAACTTGCTGGCTATAACTGAAATTCCCTGAAATATTTTGAGTGATAGCAAAGGCATGGATTTGTGGGAAATTGTGGTCTTCTAAAGCTCTATTCTTATGATAAGTTTCACTTCTCTAATTGCCTGACTATCCCTCTCATGTTTTCCTTCATGTATTCAGCAAGTCTTTATGGAATTGGCAGCTGTTATGAGCAAGGCACTGTGGCAGATACAGAAATGAACAAGATGTTGTTCCTGTCCTCCAGCAGCTTATACTATAGGGAACCAGTCCTTAAGTAACTCCAATGCATGGTGACATAAAATAGCATATGAGTGATAGAGGGCTTCGAGAAGTCGCTATGGATTGTGTATGGAGGTAGGGTTCATGGAAGATTTTTTTTTGAAGGAGATAGGAATTAAGGTAAATTCTGTAGGATGGATAGGGGTGTGTGTGTGTGTGTGTGTGTGTGTGTGTGTGTGTGTGTGTGTGTGTAATGGGGAAGAAGAGAATTGGAGAGAGGAGAGCATTCCTGGAAGATTGATTAGCATGAGTATAGGCTGACTATTGGTCAGCTGGTGGCATTATAAACTTTTGGTGTTACAAAATCTAAATTGGCACCACTTATAAATTCCTTTCAGTCACACTCATTTCTGCTCATTCCCATAAAGGTTGTAAAACGTCTGATAGAGTATCAGTGATCTAAGTGAAGTAAACTTCTTTTATCAGGCCCTAGTGGAGGCTGAAGTTTATGCTCCAAGAAAGTGGCAATTAGTTTTGAAGCTGATATATATATATAAAATGAAATTTCTTCCCTCTTAGCACTGGGCTTTGTACCTGGTAGATACTCAATAACTATTTGTTAATTGGTAAACTGATTACCCCCAAAAGATATGAGAATCCCCCAAATCATAGAGCATTCATAGCAGATAAATAGGGCAGAATTTCTGCCGGCAAAGATCAAGATATTTGCACACATTAGCTGTCTAATAACAACTTTTTGCAGTGATGAAAAGTACCTTATTTCTCTCCCTCTCCCCATATTTTGCTTTGTATTTTGTTTCATATAAGGCATCTAGGTAACACAATAGATATAATGCTGGAGCTAGAATCAGGAAGACAGGAAGTTCAAATCCTGCCTCAGACACTTCCTGTGTGACCCTGGGCAAATCATGTGACCTTTCTATTTGATTCAGTTCATCATCGGAAAAATGAGGATAGTAACAGCTCCTTCCTCCCACTGTTGTTGTGAAGGTCAAATGAGATAATATTTGTGAAGCACTTTGCAAACCTTAAAATATACACAAATGTTAGTTGTGATAATGATTTATAATATACACATAAATGTGCACTTTTAGAAATGCACAAAAGACATGGATTTACAAAGGAAACCAAGTATCCTGAAATACAGTTATCAAAATATTAAAAAAAAAACCACACACACAAGATGACAGATCCTAGGTGAAGATGATTTGGTGGATATGATGATTTGATGGTTTTGATGATTTCTAAGTTCTCCTTTAGTTCTAGCATTCTGTAGTTCTGTGATTGTGCTCAAGAGATTGGTAACCTGGAAAAGACCCAATTCAGTTACACAAATGCACCTGCTTCTGAATATGTGAAATATTTGCATCGAAGATTTATGTCCTGGCATCCTGGGGCTTCTTCCCCTTTTGTCTAGTGTTCTCCAAACTAGACTAAGTATGTTTTTAGTGTGTTCTTGGTACTGGATTCCAAAGAGAAATAATGGTGACTTCTTAGGTTATCTGTGACTCTTAGCTCTTCTGTCTCTCAGCAAATTCTGTGAGATGTCACACATAACCCAAATGTTCTATGGGTTGGGACAAAAGCATACTTAGCTGTTTTTCTTACTTTTTTGATATTGTTGTTCAGTCATATCCAATTCTTTGTGACCCCATTTAGGGTTTTCTTGGCAAAGATACTGGAGTGGTTTGCCATTTCCTTCTCCGACTCATTTGAGAGATGAGGAAACTGAGGCAAACAGTTAAGTGACTTGCCCAGGGTCACATAACTGACAAATGTCTGAGGTCAGATTTGAATTCAGGAAGATGAGTCTTTTTGACTCCAGGCCTGGTATGCTACCCACTGCACCACCTAGCTGCCCCTTTTCACCTTGGCTTAAGTAGCTTAGAGAAAGAGGGAAAGGAGCTGCTTCTTTGGGAGAAGAGGCAAATTGTGTGTGTGTGAGGTGGGATGGGGGTGGGGGTGGGAATGAGAAATCCAGTCAGGCAGCCTTCCTTGCTATCTGCTTCTTCCTGGGTCATGCTTGTCCTTTCCATTGAGCAAACTAGAGCTGACAGTAATTTGAGATGTTGATTGCTTACCAGGAAAGGTCAAAACTGAGTTCTCCTGAGATTCATGTGATTACTAGGTTAGACCAATCTAGAACAGTTACTTAAATTCTCATCTGACATTGGCCAATAGGGTCAAGCTACATAGACTCTTAAGGTCCTAGATCACTAGGCAGAGGTTTAAGGGTGACTTATAGTCATGGCTCTTTCTTCCTCCTCCATCCCTCCCAAACCACATGCAAATATCCACTTGATCTTTGCCTGCAGAAATTCTGCCCTATTTGTCTGCTATGAATGCTCTATGATTTGGGGGACTCTCATCTCTTTTGGGGATAATCAGTTTACCAATTAACAAATAGTTATTGAGTATCTACCAGGTACAAAGCCCAGTGCTAACTGTTCTGAGAGTTGTCAAAGAGGTGTTAAGCATGGATGATTCTGGCCATCCATGAACTTACAGTTTGGCTGGTGAGCCAAAAGTTATATAGGTGAAGGCTTTAGCAAATGGATAAATTACAGCATTTATGTAAGCACTAAATTCAGTGATACAGATTGTAAACACTAGTGGAATTCAGAGAAGAGGGAGTTCATGTGATTATAGAATGTTAGAGTTGGAAAGAACTTTAGAGGTCATCTGGCCCAGTCTCTACCATTTTACAGATGAGGAAACCAGTCCAGAAAGAAATGACTTGCCTATAGTCACATGGCTAATTAACAATTTGTTATAGGCAATGTAAGAAAACATAGGGAGATGGAATTTTTAAAACTTAAAGTTTTAGTAGAAAGGAGGAAAGGGAGAGGGCATAATAGCTGGAGGAAATAAGGACAAGTATTCTTTCTCAGAGGAGGATGAAGGATTGTGGAGGGATTGGTTGGCTTGGAGGGAGGGTAGATGTAGGGGAGGAGTGATCAAGCTGCATAGGGAGACTGGGCCCAGAGTATGGAACACCTTAAAAAGGCAGCAGAGAAGTTTTGATGTCATTCAGTGGATGACAGAATCTTAGCAGTTGCTAACCTGTATTAGTTTAGTCAATGGGATTAGGTCTGGGTAATAGTTCCAAGGAATTGGGAGAAGTATTTTGGTATTTTACCATCTGGTATTCATTATGAAGACCATAGAGAAGTCTTGATGTTATTGGCCTTTTGATCTGTCTAAATATTCTGCATCCTAAGCGAAGACTTAGGGAAGTGAATAATCAACAGGATTTATTAAGCACCTGCGTGCTATACTAGGCACTGTGCTTAGCACTGAGGATGGAAAACAAATTTCTTGTCCTCAGAGAATTTGTAGTCTATCTAGGGAAATGACGTGCTCAAATTTAAGTAAATTTGAAATATATGATAGTAGATAAAAAAGAATGGAGGGAAATTCTGGCAGCTGGAGGTATCAAGAAAGGCTGCATGTAGGAGATAGTATCATGGAGTTGAGCTTTGAAGAGGGCTCAGGATTTAGCTAAATCTGCTATTTCTACTCATTTCCCTGTTTTTCATCTCTAAGATTATAAACTGATAAAAGCATTTGGGTTGTAGTGTACTGAGCATTGGACTGAGAGGTCTCATTTCAAGCCTCAACTTAATCACAAACCAATTGTATGACCTTGGTCAAGTCGTTCTAGACTTGATCATCCTTCTGTGTAGAATAGGGGCCATTTGGTAGGGTTGGTCCCTTCTGCCTCTGAAATTCTATGACACCGATTCTCATAAACATACTCTGACACCTACACTGTATATTTCTTCTCCTAGCACCCCAACCTCCTGGCAAATCTTCATTTGTTTGCCAGACAGCCAGAGATCCATCCACCTGACTGATGCCTTTAACTGCCTTTCTGGTGCCACCATTCTCTCCTGTTTTCCTGGCTTCCGTATGCCAGGACTATTACAGAGCAAAACCTACAGAACTTTTCCTCTTTTGCTGGCCCCTGATCGCGGCACATTAGTCTCTTAGGTGTTTTAAAGAGGACTTGCTAGGAAACTCAACAGGGGGAAGATACAATGTGGTAGGATGGGTTGTTAGAGAAACATATGAAAAGGGCAATAGTAACATATGTTGCAATGATTTTTTTTATAGTTTAATCCTGATTCTTAGATCAACAGAGCTGACTTTAGTTGGGCTCCTTCCTGTTTAGTTTCTTTCTGTTTGGTCTTGGCTAGAAGTGTCACACACGTGGCCCCCAGCACTCTCTCAAGTACAGCTGGAAGCAGATTAAAATGTAGTTCCTATCACATTTTAATGTGTTGATTAAAAATACATACATATAAATAAGCGGTTTTCTAAGTCAATATGTGGCCCACAGGGAACCTCACATATGGTTTCATGACCCCCATTTCTATATAAGTGTGACAACAATGGTCTTGGCCTTGATATTAACAGTTCTATTTCCCTAGCCATGGATTTGGCTGGCCAGACTGTTCAGTCTCACTTCTAGAATCTATTGTATTGGCATGAATATAAACTGCACTCCTAACATTAAATCTTCTTTGAAAGGAAGGAATACACTGGAAAACTATTTCTTGCTATTGGCCACAATCAGGTTTTGTGCAAGACAGATGTGAAGAAAACACTATTACCTACTTTCCATCCAATTGTACTTTTCCAGCTTTTATTTAGGGGGCAGATAGGAGAGAGGAGCTTAGGGGGATTCTTCTCAGGATAGTTTGTCTTAGCTCTTGGGTATAATCTGAGAAAAGGGCTGCTTACCTCCCTGACTCTCAATGAGAAAGACCCTTTCCCTAAAGTGGCCCCAAAGCTGTCTCCCTTGGAGCTTTAAGCTTTGGCGCATCTCTTTGCTGCCTCCTGCCATCACCCTCTGGATCCTGTCTTGTCATGGTCCCTGGCTGGTTAGGTTCTTTTTTTTTTTTTGGGTGGGGGAGACATTATTTAATTGTTTTACTTTGTTACACGAGAACACTCAGAATGGGGTAATCTACAAATATGTGAAAACAAAACACATTGATAAAACTTTCAAAAAAGTTGGAAAAAGGCATGCCTAGGTATTATATATCAATGCAAGGATCTAGGCAAGGAAGGGAAATAAACTATATGAAGGAGCAGTGTGCATGGCAGTGTGAATAAATGCATCAATCAGTAAGTGTTCATTTAAATACCTGCTATGTACCAGGCACTATCTAAGGTGCTGGACAGACAGAGCCAAAAAGTAAAGAGTTTTTGCCCTGTAGGAGCACATACTCTTTTCTTTTTTGGATTGTGGATATTTAATAAACATTAGATAATGAGATGTTGTAGAAAAATGTGCAACAAGAAAGCAACCTGATCACTGGAGAGAGAGAGGGAAAAATGTTAATGAATTAATACAATTTTGTTTAATTTCATATGAAACGCTTCTCATTTAAAGACACAATTAGAACACACATTTTAACATCCAAACTGAAATCAATATATATTCACGTATATTTGTATATGTTTATCTATGTGTATGTGTATATATGTATATGTATATGTGAACACACATTTAATATTCATTTGACCTGAATTCCTTTACTTCTCCTAACAGGTATCAACATTTTGGGCTTCCCCCCTCAATTCTTTGTGTATCCCATTTTGGATTTTCCTATAAAAAAGTCTCCTGTTTTGTGTGTTTCTGGGAGCACTTTTCATGAGAAAAAACAAAGGCTTTAGGTTAATTATTTTTAAATATGGCTACTTTCCCATTAGAAAGCCATAGGTAGAGTCAATGATCAGTGACTTCACTTCCTTTCAAAATCATAGAATCATAAATCACGGGAAAATTTTCTAAGTGTTTAATCATACTGAATAAATTGAAACAAGGCTCTGAGAAACTTCAAGGTAAAATGGAATTTTTTTTTAATAGCCAAACCAAAGGATTTGGAAGGATTAAAGAAACAGAAGACCTGGTTAGGCTCTTGATTGATGGTTATTGCCTCTTCTACCTAAATGCCATTTGGACTGTGGAACACATTCTCCAGGTGACTCTATACTAAATAAACTCCTTGCTATTGTAATAATATTGTGATAATATCAATAATATTAATAATAGCCAACATTGATAGAGTACTTTAAGGTAGGCAAAGTACTTTACATATATCGTTTCCTTTGAGCTTCACAACAACTATATGAGGTAGGTGCTGTTATTATCCCCATTTGATAGATTGGGCAATTGGGCCTGAGACAAGTTGAGTGACTTGCCAAAGGTTACCTTGCTAGCGTCTGAGGAAGGATTCAAATTCAGGTCTTACTGACTCTGAATCTAGTGCTCTCTATGCAATGCCAGGCTGCCATCAGTTCAATGGAGCTGCTGTGACACGCCTCAGAAACACTTGAGGCTGTGTTGGTTCCTTCTCTCAGCAAAGAACCTGCTTCCCTTACCTCAGGATTCTGCTGCCATGCTACTCTTCTTGCCTGGGAGTAGATTCTAAAGATAACCTTTTGTTTTTTTAGCCCAAATTAAAGCAATGCCTGGACATGCAGCAATTTCAACATCATCTCCCCACTACTTCTCTCCCTACTCTCTACCCCTAATAATTGGTCAGGGTCATTTTGCTAGAGGTCTATTGAAAAGGAAAGGAACTAGTTGATGGCAGAAATTGCAGGTACACTTCCTCCCCCCCCCCCATTCTATGTACAGATTTGATTGTGGACTGTGGTTGACTTGGAATTCAGCTTGCTGAATAATTAGAGTGATTCATAGTTCATGCAGAGAATGTACATGGACATCTAGAATTGCAACAAATAATGGAGGAAAAAAGGGTTTTTCCCCTGCTGTTTGAAACTTGTAAAGTGTCACATTATTACCTCCTGTCCCCATGACAAATTGGTTTCTGTACTGAGCTCACCATCTAGCTAAATGCTTCCAAACTGCCTGTTGCCCCATAGTTTCTAAGCCACAGATGCCTATTAAGACACAGTCCTGCCTACATTGCCATGGACGAATAATAATAATTATGATGATAATTGAGCTCCTAGGTGTTCAAGGCACAGCCTAAGTACTCTGGGATTTTGGATGTTCTTGGATTGTGGGGGTGGTACTGGGCTAGGAGACCATTGAGGGGGAGTTGCAGCATGCTGATGAAGTCCATGAGAGATGGGGGTTGGGCAAAACCCATGACGACTCCCACCAACTTGCATCTTACTGTGATTTCAGACAGTATTTGGTGAAGGCATTGTTAAAGGGTGGCTGTGGCTGAGTCTGCTTCTCTCATTTTGTTGTGTGCTCTGACTTACTCATTCAACACAACGTTTAGTGAAGTCTGTGCTGGGGTTTTGGCAGATAGAACAAGACAAAGTTCCTCCCTTCTCTCCCTCCTCCATTCCAAGAACTTACAACAAGGGAGAGAAAACATGGGTGCAGGTAACTCCAATGCAGGGGACAGTATGATAAGGTACAAAGTATAATGGAAATTCAGAGGAAAGTCATCACTTCTGGCTGGGAGTGAGGGGGGCAGTAATAACTATATAGATAGTGCTTGACTGAAAAGGATTCTCTGTTACTTGCTTCTGAGACCTGGCCTGTATACAGCAAATTCAAGGTTGTAGTGCCAGAAAGAGCTGTTTTTCTACCTTGGAGGGAACCCATTACCTTCTGTTAGAGAGTAGAGGATCATAGATACAGACTTGTAAGGGACCATAGAGGTGATGAAATCCATCCCCATCACTTTTTAGATGTGGAGACTTGAGAAGTGTAGTGATGTACCCAAGGTCAAACAGGTTGTAAGTTGCAGAGCTGAGATTTGAACCTTTTTTTTTAGCCACCAGGATTGTCTTCTGCTAAATCAGAATTTGTATCCCCATGTGGCCAGATGTAGCGTAAGTGCTTTAAATGGGTTGTTTGTGGAAAATTACTTTTAAGAATATTGAAAGGGACTTAAGAAAGCAACAGAGAAGAATTGGCCTTAGTGCAATGTTTCAGAACCTTTCCCTTAGTTAATTTACATTACCTTATTTGATCAATTCAATGTTGTTCCACAGCATTATTATACCCATTTTACAGATAAGAAAATGGAGGCCCAGAGAGTTCAAGTGGCTTGCCTAAAGCCTTGCTAAATAAGCAGTAGAGTTAGGATTGGAGCTGAGGTCTCATGGCTCTTGAGTCTAATGGTCTTTCCATTCTGCCACTGTTCCTCTCAAAAGGAAACAACAACAACAACAAAAGACTAGCTGTTAACCAGACAAGGGAGACAAAGGAAGAATAGCTACATGGCCAAGGCTACAATGGCTAGTAAGAAGAAAACCTCAAAGTTGGAATTGCAGGCTTCTATTATTTCCTAATCCAATGTTCTGCCCATCCCTTGGCATTCTAGCTTGAGATAAAAGCTTCATATAATACCAAGAGAGCAAAGGCAATAATATTCTTTGCTGCAGAAAGGGATGGGAATGAGGAGGATAAATGAAAAGCTGGACACCAGGGAATGTAGTCCTGAGCTGCATTTTCTATCTACCCTGCTTCAAAAGGGAATCCAATTTTCTGGCTTTAAAGCCCAAGGGGAAAATTCAGTTCAGCCCTTGTTGTGATGAGATGATTTAGCATTGATGTAACATTTTATATTGGCAAATGCTTTGCAGTCATTTTTTGTTGGTTATTTCAGATGAGAAATATGCTGCCATTTCTACCCAGTTCTTAAAGACTGAGGAGGAATTCTCCAAGTTGTGAACAAATATCTCCAATATATCCTCTTTCTATCCTGTCTGTGCATAGTTGTTTGTATGTTATTGCTCCTCTTAGATCGTGAATGCCTTGAGATCCGGGACTATTGGCTTTCTTCATATCCCTAGCACTTGGCACAATGCTTGAGACATAGTAATGCTAGTTGATTGACTGACAAGTATGCTAAAGGGGTTGTGTGTGGTTTGATTTTTTTTTAAATAATAGAGCAGATGGAAATACTATTACTTTTTGGTCCCATGAAGAAAGGTACTATTTCTATAGCTAATCTACAGTGTTTTTTATCCAACAGGCTTTGGAGGTGCCTTGCAGACATGACTAATTTTCCTAGAATTGGGGTGATCGGGGAAGAGGAGGATTTGTTACATTGTGATTCTTATAGATTAGAGACATAGTCTTTTTCTCTCCAATAGAGAGCATTAATGCTAATTTCAAAAATAAAGATGTCATTTATGGCTTGAGGACCTTCCTCCCTTTCTCTCCATCCCCTCAAGGTCTGGTCCAGTTCTGAGACTGACCCCAAGGAGTACATTGTCTCACTTTGGCTCTTTGCTTTCATATCCAAGTTTTGGTCCAGGAAAATTTTCCTGAATAAAGCTTATATTTAGGTTTTACCAAATATGGATAACAAAGTTCAACCTCATTTAAAAAAATGGTGTAGGACTCCTTACCACCCCGCCTTGGTAAGGATGCATTCCCAAATCTGTATTCTCATCTACCAGCAAGGGTATATTTGGGAGCATGTGGAAAGGGATGGAGCTGACTGGTTTTCCACTTGAAAATGAGCATTTATAAGATAATTGGAGTTTAATTCTGATAGAGTCCTGTCCAGTGGATCTACAGGACCTGCTGTAGCTTCAGCAGAAGTGAATTATAGTATTCACTCATAGGTACAGCTACTAGGAGAAGTGCTTGAGGTTTTCCAGACCTCATGCTGGGTTCCCTAATGAGGCTGCTTATTGAAAGTGCCAGAGTAGTCCATTGCCATCTACTCTCAACCAATAAATCTGATCAGTCAGCAGTGCAGTATTTTTTTCTCTTTGGGGTAAGGCAATTACTAGGTAACTTCTGCTGGTGAAGCAACAAACAATTATTAAGTGCTTACTATGTACCAAGCACTGTACTAAATACTAGGGGTACAAAATACAAGCAAAAAGGAAAATATTCCCTGTCCTCAATGAGCTTACATTTTAATTGGGGGAAACAACACAAAAAAGGGAACTGGAAAGAGGTGGGTGTGATGGGGAAGAGAAAGTACCCTTGTGGAACAAGGTAAATTTCTGAAGAGTCAGAAGTATAGCCTGAGGGTTTTGAAGCACAGCCTACCTAGTCAGTCCCCAAAATGGGGGCCCCAGAAGGAGTGTACCAATGGAAGAAGGGGTTTTGCGTGGTGGAGGAATGTTCCAGGGTGAGAAGACCCCAAAGTCAGAGGGAAGTTCCAGGGTTGGAAGACAGCTGAACTGTGGTGGCGAAAGTCTGTAGTCAGAAGCACAGTTGGGAGGGGAATATCAAATCAATTAACTCGTAAGACTATCAGTTTGTTTGCTTTTCTGCAGTCCTAAAAAAAGTCAGAGGAGGCAGTTTTTGAGTTGGGACTGATGTATTTTTATTTGCATTTTTAGTATTAACCAACACTTCTGAATTGGGTCACTAGAGAGCTGGCAGCTGATTCCAGCTCTGCCCTGAATGCTTTTCCTGGTTCTCAGGATCGTTGCTGTGGCACCAAATTTTGTATGCTGAAAGAGCCAGTTCAAGATAATCTATTCTCCAAAGTGCTGAGTTTCCTCAGGCTCAGCAGGATAATCATGGCTGCCCCTGGGAATTACCTGGAATGAGGAGGGACTTTCATTTTAAAACTCTCATGGTTTTAGACCTAGGCGTCATTTATCAAGGTTCTGCTGTGCAGAAGGCTGAGGAACGGTGAAATGTATTCAAAGGAGGAATGGAAATAAGAGGGAAACAGAGACCAAAGGCAATCATTGGATCAGAATAACTGAGACTTGAGCAGCTACTGTGGGTTTACAACTATGCTATGTATATGATGGGGTGCCTACCATAATCAAGAGCTGACAATGTTTGTAAGAAAGACACTGTCCAAAGAGTTATTAACTGATGTTCAAGGTATAGCCAGTGCCCAGGAAGTCCAAACCAGCTTTCCATGGTCCATAGCATGGGTTTTTCAACAAGAAGGTAATTTGTAGGAGACATTCTTTTGCAGAGTTTTGCTTTGGGGTCTGGGATTTGAAAGGAATACCACTAATTCAGAGGCCATGATTCCCTTTTTTTTTTTGGCAATTGGGGTTACGTGACTTGCCCAGGGTCAACACAGCTAGTAAGTGTCAAGTGTTTGGTCTGAGGTCGGATTTGAACTCAGGTCCTCCTGACTTTAGGGCTGGTGCTGTATCCACTGCACCACCTAGCTGCCCCAGAGGCCATGATTTCAAAACCCAACTCTACTACTTCCAATATGTGACCTTGGACAAATCATTTCTACGATTTGGGTTTTGTAAAAGGCACAGAGTCAAATCTTGCCTTTGGCACTTTACCATCTGTTTGATCCTAGTAAAATTACTTTAGCTCCCATCAATTTCCTCAACTGTAAAATGAAGGGGTTAAAATAAATGGACCATGAGGTTCCTTCCAGTTCTGAATCTGTAATCTGTAAAATGAGACAGTTGGAATAGTCTCTTTAGGCCCCATTCCTATTTATAACATTATTGTATTCCTAGGTGCTATGTCTACCATCACAACCTTACAAAATCGGGATGTTGGGTGAAAAATATAAACATAGAAAAGAGTTTCTTTGTGTAGAGTGACTATTACTGTTACTTTGTCTTCTAACCAATCTGTATCAGTCAATCAACAATTATTAAGCGCTTACTATGTGTCAGGCACTGTGCTAAGTACTTGGGACACAAAGAAAGGCAAAAACACTGTCCTTTTTTTTCAAGGAGTCTTTGGATATATGACTCACAGGTATTCTCTCTTTTTTTTTTAGCTTTAAAAAATCATTTTGAACTTAAATACAAAACACACACACACAAAGAACATTTCCACCTACACAGCACAACATTAAAAAGAGGATTCAATATAAAACCAAGAATTTTCATTTCACACTATTTACTTTTCTTGGGGGGGGGGAATTATATAATAAATACTACACATCATTTTTATATACTTCTATACTTCTAAGTTTTCTCCTGTTCTCTGCTGTGCACTGTTTTTTTTTCCTCCCTCCTTCCCCACCTTGCCGTAGAGAAGGCTGCCATTAGACACAAATATGTGTGCGTGTATATAATTTATATATGTAAAACCATACTGTACATACTTTTATTTATTAATTCTTTCTCCAGATGTGGATAGCATCTTCTTTCATAGGTCTTTTGTAGTTGATTTGAGTATTTATAATACTCAGAATAACAGTCGTTCACAGTTATTCTTTGAACAATACTGCTGTTACTGTATACAACCTCCTCTTGGTTCTGTTCATTTTACTCTTCATTATTTCAAGCAAATCTTTCCATATTTTTCTAAAACCAACTAGCTCATCATTTCTTATAGCACAGTAGTACTACATCGCAATCATATACCACAACTTGTTCAGCCATTCCCCAGTTGATGGGCATCACCTCAATTTCCATTTTTTTTTTGCCATCACAAAGAGAGCTGCTGTAAATATTTTAAAACATGTAAGTTCTTTTCCTTTTTCTCTGATCACCTTGGGAAACAGACCTAATAGTGGTATTGCTGGGTCAGAAAGTATATACAGTATTATCACTCTCTGGGCATGATATTCTCTTAAGTTAATATAGTAAAGCCATCTATCCAGAATTGTCAGAGAATGGATTATTAGGGCTAATCTTATATGCTGGTTAAGGCACTTATTTTTCAAGGCCCAGCTGAAGCTGTTGTTGTTTGTTGTTTATCCTTTGTTCTTGAAGAGGACCAATGACATCAGGAGGGGGATGTCTTGACTTGCAAGTGATTTGGATTTAAGTGAGTCAGAGCTGTGCCAAGTCATCAGCTTCACTCTCTTCTCCAGAATTAATTTACAATCTCTCCCAGCTGAAGTCTTATCCCCATGAAGCCCTTCCTCATTTCTCCAGTGTTGTGTCCTACAGGGCTTAGTTTCTACCATGTGACTTAGCACTTAGTTACATAACATCTTTTTTGTTTCATGTAAAATTAATCTCCCCACCTGGATGGAAAGCTCCTCGAGGGACCTCATGCTATTCCTCTATATTGTACACAGCAGTGAGTACATAGTAGACTTTCAATAAACACTGGTTGATGTAGGGACCTCAAGAGACCATTTGGAATGTTCCTTGCCTTCAGACAAGTAGCATACCGTTTCATAGACAAGGAAATTAAAGCTTAGAGAGATTGTAACTTGCCCAAGGTCACAGAGATAAGAAGTAGTTGACAGGGGGACAAAAAGAGTCTCATTCTCTTGCCTCTTGCCTCCCGGCGACCTGTGCTTGGAATGTTCTCTGTCCTTATCTCTACCTTCTGGCTTTTCCCTGACTTCCTTCAAGTCTCAACTAAAATCCTACCTTCTGCAAAAAGCCCCTCCTGGCCTTTCTTAATGTTAGTGCCTTCCCTCTGACAGAATCTCCAGTTCATCCTTCGTATATCTTGCTGGTACATGATTGTTTTCATGTTGTCTTTCCTGTTAGATTTTGAACTCCTTGAAGACTCTTTTTTTGCCTGTCTTTGTGTCTCCAGCTCTTAGCACAATGTCTGGCATGTAGCAGGTGCTCAATAAATGCTTGTTGACCTGATTTGACTTGTACTACACCTCATGAATTGTTGATTTTCAAAGAATAGCAATACATAAAAATATACCAGATTCTAGAATAGCAAACATGGTTCTTTTCTCCTCTGCCATCAAAGATCTTGCAGAGTCTTGAGGCACTAGAACATACATCCTGAATGTTCATTAACCTTCTAGTGTTCTATGGAGGTAGAATAGAGATGAAAGTGAATCTGTACTCAATGTGTAACAGATCCTGTACATGTATTCTTTTGAATAAGACTCTGATATGGCTTGTTCTCTTCTTTCTTGTGTGCTTCACCTTAAAGTATTATGAATGTAGAAAGGAAATTCTGTTTAGTTTAACCATTTGGATTCCAGAGTTTGCTGTGTCTCTAGGGTATATTTTAGTTCAGGCTTGGAGGAAGAGTGGTGTCCTGGAGACAATTATTCAGTGTGAGAAGGCATTAGTGCAGTCCTGAGTCCATTTCTATCCCCTGATTCCCTTGGGTGAGAATCATGCTTCCCTTATATGTACTGTTGGGTGTGATGCTGTGCCCTTGGTTTTGCCTTATCTTTGTGACAGCCATGTGCTACTTAGCTTCTTGTAGATATTATGCTAAACGTAATTAATATTAATACCATATTATCTTATTAGATTGCTAATCTTTTCATATTAATTATTAATCCTATGGTATTATTATGCATAAGAAGTGTATTACAAGAAAAAGGTAGGTCAGCAATGGTTTTGTGGGTACCCATGAAACGTTAAAAGTTCTAGAGGGAAGCCTCCAAGACATTGGGTGCATCTTCTGTGAAGGAGCCTTGGAAAAACCTGGATAAAAGTTAAACAGGAGGAGAAGGCTGAGTGGGGTTGTGCATCATCTGTATCAACTGAAGAGAAGATTAACATATTAAGGAGATCATAGATCCACTGAGTTATTGAGGAATCATAATATTAAAATAATATTACTTGTTTAATATCTGCCAGGGTCTTAGATTAAGCTGGCTATTTGAATAACAAGGAGCACAAATGCTGATAAAAATGTCCATTTAATTTTGAGTTGTAAAAGCAGGTCTCTTTTATGAGATTAACTTCATTTTGACAGGAATAGTTGAGTTCAAATCTAGCATTAGACACTTGCTGGTTGTGTGTGACCTTGGGCAAATTACTTAACCTCTCTTTGCTTAAGATTCCTCAATTGTAAAATGGGGATAATAATTGAACCTCCCTCCCATGATTGTTGAGGATCAGTGGAGATAACATTTGTAAAAGTGGTAGCACAAAGCCTGGCACATCGTAGACACTATAAATGCTAGCTGTGATGATGATGATGATACTGTGCTGTTTTGTTTTTGTTAAAATTTATTGCCATTGTTTGTTTTTAAATCATATCCATCTCTTGTGGCAAAGAAGAAAGAATGGGAGAAGATAGTTCTGCAAAACTAACCAACACATTAACTGCGTCTGACAGTATGTGCAATGTTTTATATACGTTGTAAAACAATGTTTTACAACCACCTCTGCAAAGAAGAGAGGGATGAGTAATTTTCACATCTTTCCCCTGGGACCAAGCTTGATCATTATAATACTTATACAGCATTCAGTTTAGTGGTTTTGGGGTTTTTTGGTTTGTTTTCCTTTTACATTGTTCTAATCATTTCATGTATTGTTTTTCTGCATCTTTTAGTTTGCCTCAGTTCATATCTGTCTTTTAATGCCTCTCTGACTTCTTTAGAGTCATTGCATTTTTTGGATGTAGTAATTTTCCATTATATTCATGTACATACCAGTGCCTCTCCCTGTCTTCTTCAGACACTCCATCTTCCAGATAGACCATCCTTGGAAAGGTTTCCTGACCTTAGTATCCCTTCCTATCTTCACACAGGCCTTCCCTCTCCCTCCCTGGAATGCACTCCCTCTTCACCTCCACATATCAGAATCCTGAGTTTCCTTCAAAGCTCAGCTCAGGATGTGCCCCTCCCCCTTCAATAAGATTCTGCTGATCTCCTCCACCTCTTAGTATTCTCTTCCTCAAACTATTTTGTTTTTACTTAGTTAAAATCACTTCACCTCTGGGCCTCAGTTTCCTTATCTGTAAAATGAAGGGACTGGATTTGATTAATTCTGAAGGTCCCTTCCAACAGTAGCATATTGTAGCTAATGGAAATAAAAAATATACGCACTAGAAGGTGGGATCATACCAGGATCCTTTCTCAATATAACTCCTGAGTGGTGACACCTGCTATTGACTAGAACCATCTCTTTTCATTCTTGATCCTAAAGGGAATGTAGCCTTGAAAAGGGACCAAAGGGGGATTGCATAACTGCAATATTAGTGAAGCACAAACACATAGTAATTAACTTACCAGGAGTGGTGGCCTGCCTGCCTGCTATTGTCACTCCACCCCAGACTGTTTCAGGAACAGGTCCTGAGCTGTTCCCAGAGTGCTCTTTAATCCCTCTTTGCACCCTCTTCACCCCCCCCCCTCTACTCTCTGGGCTGTTTTGGAACAGACAGGCCCGGTAGGTGTTGTTCATAATTTGTCAATTTCACCTTAAAATCAAGCCAGTGTGCCCTTTCTGAATGTGTAGGGTTAGGTTTGAAGGCAGCAGTTAGCAGGTGATTCATTGCTGGGATTCAGCAAGCTGCCTTTCACTAGCAGAATCATTTTTCCCTGGGTGTGTTTTGTGGGAGGTGGCTCAGTGCCAGTTTGTCAATACAGTCAGCTTTTCCAGGCAATTGTAGTAGAATTGGTACCTTCAGTGACTGGGTAACTCCCATTGGAGTCTACAGCTTTACAGCTGCCTTTTCAAAATCTGGCAATGTGTATTGCTCCTTGACTAAGGGTCCTGTTTCCTAAAAGAAATAAGTACATTTTCTGTTTCCTCTGCCCTGGTTCAGGCTAGTCATAATGAGAGCTAGTGTGGAAAAGGTGGACAGTGAATAGTTTACCTGGGAGGAGGGGTCTGTGGGAGGGACAGGGAATCAGGATCACAGACTTACAGCTGGAAGAGACCTCAGTTCAATCCCTTCATTTTACAGATGAGGAAACAGAGACTTAGAGTAAGTAACTTGTCCAGCTTGGAAATCCTTCTGTCAGCCAGCCAATAAACATTTATTGTCCACAGTGTGCCAGACACTGTGCTAACACTGGAAATACACAGTTTGTTTTGTTTGTTGTTTGTCCTTCATTCTCAAAGGGAACCAATGACACCAGGAGGCTGACTTCTTGAGTTGCATGTGAATTGGATTGAACTGTGCAAAGTCATTAATATGAACAAGAAAGACCCGCCCTTGCCCTCAAAGAGTTTACAATTTAATGGGCAAAGATGACATACAATAGGAAGCTGAAAAGTGGGGAGGGGTGAGGAGGAAGGTACTTGGCAAGAGGGCATGATGGAGTACAGTCCAAGGAGAGTGATCCAAATTTTCATTCCTTTGGGCAGAGCACCAACAGGTAAGGGTATAATACCCTATGTGGACCAAGGGAGAGGAGGGAGGGAGACAAGGAAGGAGAGAAAGTAGGAAGGAAGCAAACAAGGTAACTAGTTGAATGTCCCAACTGGAACTGGCCAGTTGGGTCCACAGTAGAGCAGCTCTTACTACTCACTTGTCGTTGTTTGTCCTTCCTTCTCAAAGAGGACCATGACATCAGGAAGGTGATGCTGTGACTTGTAAGTGAATTGGATTTAAGTGAGGGATGGCTTTGCAAAGTCACCAGTCTCACTCTCTCCTCCAGAGCCACCTGGGCCCAGTGGCAAGATCAGGAAGACTAGAGATGGCCCCAGGATACAGTGGGAGACCTTGCCTTTTTTAAGCTAGAGTGTTTCCCAGGTTTCAGTTTGACTGAGGCAACACCCATTCAGTGATTAAGCCTAAATCACTCTGGCTCTCATTGATTGGCTAATTATAGGTTCCAGCCCAAGCCTTGCGTGTCATTGTTTGGGCCCTGATGGCTCAGAGTGAGTCTAAATGGCAATTGTTTCTGTTTTGGCCAGAAACCCTGAGGGTCTTCCCCTCCCAGATTGATTTTTTTTTGACTAGGTAAAAGAGGCCATTTTTTGCCTTAATTTTACAAGCCTCTGAAGGGAATCAAAAGTGTATTAGAGTTGTGTGGTAGACTGACATGTTCTGCCTGGGTAAAAAGACCAGTAAAGCTAGTCAACTGGGAGACTAGGAAAGGACTGTGAGATTGGGTGTGAAAGATTGATGTCCTCAGACACTTACCAGCTGTATGACCCTGGCAAATCACTTAACCTTGATTGCCTCTTCCCAAAAAAACCAAACCAAAACAAACAAAAAAAAACCCCAAACAAAAAAAGAAAGATTGATCAGTGGGAGATATGAGAGATTAAAATATTGTCAAAGAGCATGATTTCAGAGTTTGACGTCTTAGAGGCAGTGGAATTCCAATGATATTAGACTTGAATTTTTTTACTGTCTTGGATTTTCTATTGGTTTCAGGTACTCTGTAGGATAGATTTTTACCACCTAAGTCTCAGTGACAAAGATTGTAGAGTAGGTTCTCAGCACATTTGTTGATTTGATCAGATTTCCATTTTTTGACCTTTGTTCCTGGGATCACAATAAAAATTCAAAGAATTTAGGTAACTCAGTGGGGAAGGGGGGAAGTTATGTTTAGATTCCTTTTTGCTCTATAGGGGAACAGAAATGAAAGCACAGGACCTGAGATTTTCTTTAATGATTTTGGAAGGATGTAGACCTTAAGGATGGCATTTTCTGTAGGATGTCTGTCTTGGCAGACTCACAGATAAATAGCATATCTTAGGTTCCTTGCCCTCTGATTTTTCTCCTCTTCTCTGTTTTCTTACAGTCTTATCCTTTCTCCACTCCCTCTTAAATTATATGGATCACATGGTCTAGTTTTGTCACTTGACTTCTTTGTCTCAATTTCATTGTTTATCAGATGGAGACCATAGTATTTATGCTACCTGTACCCAAGGCTACTGTTGGAATGTTGCAAGATAATGAAAATGCTTTTTAAAAAGGCATAGAAGGGTGCACAAATGTATAAATTGCTATAAAAGTAGGAGTAGGCCACTGGTTTTTGTTTTGAGGAATATTTTAGAAAATCCTGGAGATGATTAATGTGTAACTGTCAGAGGGATAGTTTGCCAGAGAATTGTCTTGGTGATTGAGAGCTATAAGTATTTGCCAATATTTTTGCTCCCCGTTTTTCCTCCAACCCCCCAGGTGGTGGTGTTCTTGTTTAATTGCCTGCATATTTCAGAGAAGGGATTTAGGCTTGTTCCACCCTGAGACGATGACACCTTTGGAATTGTGCCTAGAGAAAAGCTTTGCCTTCCTCAGCTCTCTACTGTAGTGTTGTGATTATGCTTACATCTATACTGTTGCTTGTTTTCCCCCAGCCTTGAGTATTTCTAGTCATTTTGGGAGGTGTCTTAGAAACCCTAGAATCGATATGAAAAGGAATAATACCACAAAACACGTTTAAGGAAGGAGACGAAGAAAGCCATAAAATCAAACATATAATGAGTGAGTAGGGCTCCAAAATGATTAATGGGCACTAGTCTCACTTGATTGCAGAGAAGTCCAATAAGAAAGCCAGCGTTTCTGCTTTAGAACCTTCCATCTTGTGATGTTTGTGGGCAGCTGTCCAGAAGCACTGATGCTTGATCACACATATGTTACTCCTTCCGTGATCCATCCCTGATATCTTACGGTTTTTGACTCCCCTGGTGCGGGGTTTCTTAAGCTTAGGGTCTGTGAACTTAAAAAATCAATAACTACTTAAACATAATTGTTTCCTTCTGATACTCCTTTTTTTATTTTATGCTTTTAAAAACATTACTATGACAAAAGACATAGTCTTCACCAGACTGCCAAAGGGGTCCATGACACGTAAAAGATCAAGGTGTTCTGACCTAGTGGATTACAGAACTTTAGAATACAAAGGTTCAAGTCTTTTGACTATCTCCATTTTTCTCAAGGGAGTAACATGAAATAGTTTTTCCAAATGATCAAAAATGAATTTTAAAAAAGAACTTCTAAGAGGGAGGGAAGGGTTGTATCACAGAATCAAGTAGTAACATAGGATGTTGCAATCCCTAAAAGATGGGGAGTCGCCTCACCTACATGACATTGCTCACAAGCTATTTGAATATTCTAAGGGTTGGCAACCTTTAAAAAGTACTGTGCCTATATATTGGTATTTTGCCTCCTGGTATCCAGGAAGCTGGTAGCATCTACCAGTGTGGGGGCATGCTATGTATTGTTAACCGGTGTTGACCCTTCCCAGATAACGAGGCAACCAGCTCTGCTTCTTCCTTTGTTGTACAATCCATAAGTTGTCAACCCCTGCTGGGGCAGCAGGGTGGTACAGTAGATAAGAGTGCTGGCCCTGGAGTCATCAGGACCTGGGTTCAAATCCGGTCTGAGATGTTCACTAGCTCTTTGACCCTGAGCAAGTTACTTGACCCTATTTGCCTAAGTTTCCTCATCTTTAAAATGAACTGGCAAGCCATTCCAGTGTCTTTGCCAAGAAAATCCCAAATGGCGTCACAAAGAGTCAGATGTGACGACCAAATAATGACAATAACAAGGTTTTATATGCTGGGAATATGGATCCTGATCTTGATACCAGAGCTCTTCTTGGTTACACAACTCATGGCTGAGTTTGCTCTTAGTGGCCCCTGGCCAGGTGAGCTGGTAAGTGAATGGTAAGGAGGAAAAGAGCTTTTAGAGGCTGATTTGTATCCATCCATCCTCCCTGGGAGGTTGTGTTTTGTTTTTTTGCTTCCAATTTCTCTTTAAAATGTATAGTTGGAGTTAAAGAAACAACATCACTTCCCCCAAGCCTTTTAATATAATAAAAAATATAAAATCAGAAGTGGGAGCTTCATAGCAGTATCTTCTACAATGGAAATGCCATTACCTTGTGTATTTCATTTGAGAACCTATGACTTAGCTATGCTATCTGGAGAAAAGTATTCAGGTTTTCCCTTTGGGAAAGAGTGCCTTTTCCATTGAAGAAGCTATAGTCTGCTGAAAATGTTTTAGTGATGTATGTTAGGAGTCTCTTAGTGGCTTTTTTTTTGAGACTGCAATTTTGCTAAAAAGCTCAAAATAACTTTGAGAATAAAAATTTAAGGTGCTGGTGTCTCACTATACTGTCAACTTTATAGAGTTGTGAGGAAAAGGGCACTTTGTGAAACCTAAAGTGGTGCTCCATCATGGGATCATAACCTCATATATTTAAACATGGAAGGGTTCTTGGAGATCAAGAGGTCCAACTTCCTTATTTTACAGGTTAAAAAATTGAGGCCCAGAGAGAACAAATGAATTGTCTAAGGTCACAAAGGTGGCAGAGCTAAAATTGAGTGTAAATAGTTGTTTCTGTTCTGGCCAGTAACTGAGGGTCTTCCCCTCCCAGACTGATTCTTTTGTGAAGGCAAAAGAGGCCATCTTTCACCTCAATTCTTAGCTAGCCTTTAATTACTGAATGGGTGTTGCTTCAGACAAACTGAAACCTGGGAAAGGCCTTAGGTCTCCCACTGCATCTGGGGCTATCTCCAGTCATCCTGACCTATGTCTTGCCACTAGACACAGATGACTCTGGAGGAGAGAGTGAGGCTGGTGACTTTGCACAGTCCTGCCTCACTTAAATCCAATTCATTTACAAGTCAAGACATCTCCTTCCTAATGTCATTTGTCCTATTTGAGAATGAAGGACAAACAACAAGAAGATATGAACAACCATATGAAGCAATGCTCTAGAATTGGAGGTCTAAGTTCAGTAGTAATGAAGGTAGTGACCAAAAAATGTGCCTCAAGAATTCACATATATAAAAGATACAATAAAGAATTTGTATAGCATGTATATATAAAGTATTTAGGATCTGTTCTTAAGCCAGATTTTAGCCTCTTTCATACTGCAGGCCTTTACGGAAAAGATAAATATTACTGATTGGGCCTCATCATTTACTCTCCCTAATCTAGGCACACTTCCTGAAAGAGGAAAGCCAGGCAATGAATTTTGGGTGATCAGAATGGAAATAGTTTGGTAGGTACTGAAAGTGGGAATAGCAAATATGGAAGCAAAAAAAAATTTCTAATTTTATTTTTTAATCTTTAAAAAACAGCACCTTTGTACACCAAGATCTATGAGGCAATTGACAGCTCTCATTGACTGATAGACTCATTGACATAGGACCCTAAATCTTTGTGCCTGACCTGTTTTGTTAAGTAGACAGGGTCACCATCCTTAGCTAGCCAGGAAAGCATTTAACCTTTTTTGAAGAGGCTTGTGAAACAGCTATCAGGGCTTCTCTGGTCTTGAAACCAACCTGCCAAAGATGCTCTCTTGGCCTTTCTGGCCCCCCGGGTTTGCAGCAGAGAAAGCTTTGTCTCTGTGATGGTAGGCTTTCTCTCTGAACATTGTATAATGATTAAAAAGTTTGAGGGACATAGTTTCTGGGTAATTTAATCATTTTATTAATAAAGCCAGCAGATCATTAATAAAAGGAAGGTCATTTGGCCATCTCTCTTAAACCAAAGACACCTAATGACAGTTTATATTCCCTTCAAAGAAGAGGTAGGAATTCCTGAGTACTGGCAATCAACTCGAATTGGTTAACACAAAGACCAGGTGTAGGCTATATTAAAATGAAAGTCTTGGGGTATGTGACTTAGGTCACTCAAATCTTGGTCAAAGAGATACTAGTTTCCATATCACTTGTCTTGATAATAAGGAGAATCAACCCTTTCCCTGGCCTGTCCAAACAAACACAATGAGCAGGAATACTCCCTAATGGGTATATTATACCCTAAGCCCATACTTAGAATTTCTTTTACTGTCTAATTAGATCTTGGCCTGGGTAAATCTACCACATTGTTTGGTTTCTGGATGTGGAAGTAGAAAAGGGGAAAAACCTTGGTCCTAATGCAATAATTAGTTATTAAATATGAGAGAAATATTAATTTCTTATAATTGTGATGTGCACACTGGTGCTCTTTCCATTTACTTTTTGGTAAGGAGGCTAACAAAGTAGCAAGCAGTACAGCTAAAGTGACGTCTGTGGGGTATTCCAGCAAACTTTCAAGATTCTTTACTTGATATTGGCGATATAAATTCCTGTAAAGGTGAGGCAGGGCAAGGAAAGAAGATTTTATGTTCAGTGGTTTTTCAGTTGTGTCTGACTCTTCATGACCCCATTAGATTTTTCTTGACAGATGCTGGAGTGGTTTGCCATTTCCTTCTCCAGCTCGTTTTAGATGAGGAAACTGAGTCCAACAGGGTTAACTGAATTACTCTGGATCCCCCAACTAGTGAGTGTCTGAGGCCAGATTTGAAGTCAGGAAGATGAGTCTTCTTGACTCCTGGACCAGCACTCTATCCACTGCACCACCTAAGATGCCCATAATTTTTATTAAGTACTTACTATGGCCAGATGCTATGCTAAGTGCTGGCAATACAAATAATAACAAAATAAGAACAAAAAGAAAGATAGTTTTTGCCCTCAAGGAACTTACATTTCTATGGGAGAAAACACAAAAGACTCGGTAGTAGGTATCTGAATTTGGTGTGGAGGTCAGGAAAGCCACAAGCAGACCTGGGAGGGGAATGAAGTTTGGCCAGCATGCCCCCTTGTCAAAGTGGAGGGCCCCTGAGGAGCTCACCTACAGGAGAAGGGACTGCCATCTTGGAGGGATGTTCCAGGGTGACAGTGCATCAGAGGCATGGTGGCAAAATCTAGAAAGTTAGTAGAGCCTAGAGGGAAAAGTGGAGTGCAAACTAATTTATTTTAAAATACTTTGAAAGTGTTTGGTGTTTAAGGACATCTTCTGGTGAATCTTCTTGTAAAGTGATTAATCATGACCTGAATTGTTTGTGGTGAACATCAGCATTTACATAATAGGTAACACTCATCATAATGAACTGTGAGCTGGACAGAGAGTTTAGAGACAGACTTTCTAATCCTGGCTCTGCTCTTAACTGGTTGAGTGACTTTGGATCAGTCACTTAACTCTCTAGGCCTTAAATTATTCATCTGTTAAATGAAGGAGTTCAAGTAAGGCTCTTTCCAGCATTAACATTCTGTAATTTTCATACAGGGAATCAACTAAAATGAGGCACACCTGTATGGGAATTTGCCTAAATTAAATGACTGGGCTTCAAAAATCAAACAATATTTTGATATAGAACTTGTACCTAAAATAACACATTTTTTTGAGGAGAGCTTTGAAATCTTTCTCATCCAAAGCTTGCATAAAATCACCTATTGATGCTGACTCTTAACAAAGTTAACACTGTGGAAGTTTACAAATGAGTCTCTGCCTTCAGTGAACTTACAACTTAATTGGGGAAACAAGGCATGAACATAAGGCAAATTGATAACCCATGAGTTGAAGAATATTAAGGACATCATAGAGGTTAGCATGGTGCTGTGAAAAAAAAAAGGATTAAGTTTGGAGTGCTAAATTTGAATCCTTAATACATGTGTGACCTAGGATAAGTTCCTTAACCTCCTTGGGACTTGTGGTTTCTTCATTTGTAAAATAGGAGTGTTGGACTGAATGACCTTTAAGGTCACCTATCTATTATCCTGTGATTCTAAGTCATGAAGCAGTATATGATGACAACAGCCACGTGGGCAACACAGATAATAAGCCCTAGGACTTCAGAGGAGGAAGGGCACTATTGACTGAAGTAGTCAAGGAAGGCTTCAGGGAAGAAGAGGAACTTAGGATGGACCTCTAAAAGATGGGTAATATTTGACAAGAGGAAAGGAAGGGGTGGATCATTCTGAGGTGAAGGAGTGAAATAAGCAAAGGCACGGAGGGAGAGAACCCAAAGGATGGTGAGGAGAATGGCTTGCTAGAGTGGAGGGGCTGGCTTGGTACATGAGAAGGAGAAAGTGGGAGAGGATGGAAGGGCAGGGCCAGATTATTCAGTCATCATGGGGCAGTGGGAGTAGTGCTAACCTTGGACAGAGCTTGAATCTTGCTCGCTTGTCACATGTTAAGCATATGACCTAGGGAAGGTAACTTTATTGCGCTGAGCTTCATTTACCTCATAGGTAAAATAAGTCAATCAATCAACATTTATTAAGCAATTGGCACAGTGTCTGGCATATAGTGCTGGGGGTATAAAGGCAAATACATAGTCCACATGGTCTCTGCCCTCAAAGAACTCATATTTGAAGCTGGGAAGCAATATGGAAACCACTATTTACATTAAAAAATACATGTGTATATGTATCTCTCTCTTTTTTTAAAGATTTTTTATGAGGGCCTTAGGAAAAGATAATGTTAATAGGTATGTAGCAATCCCTCTTCTCCATGATAGCCCTTTGAAGATTATCACATTCCCTTCCAATTTTTTCTTTTCTGGGATAACCATCCCAATTCTTTCAAATAATACTAACATAACATTATATTAAGACTTTTCACTGTCATGGTTACCTTCCTCTGGATGTTTTCCGTCCGTCAGTCTGATGTCCAGAGCTGAATACAGTTTCCCAGATGTGATCTAATCAGGTCAATTATAGGTGATGGTTGTGTCTGTGATAATGGTCCATTTTGAGTATAGTTTATGGATTGAGTTCTCCAATATATTTTGAGGCCTGTAGTTATAATATAGAGATTTGTTATCTGTCAGTGAAAGATGGAAAGCTTCCAATGTATAATTCTAGCCACCAGGACATATTTTGTTAAATATTTTGTGGCTACTAAATTTTTGTAGCTTGTAATAAAACGATGCATAGTTTCTGCTATTTCCTTGCATAATCTGTATTGATCAATACGCCCTTAAGGTTAATCATTTTGCAATTTTCATTGGCAACAACCTGATCCAAAATTGCTATCATAAACCCTTCTGTTCCCATGAACATAATGACATTAATCAACCATTTGTTGTTCCGTGTGTCCTTGTTGACATATTGTTGGGTGCGTTCATGTGGATGCTGCCCATGAGGGACCTCTTTGATTCTGCTCTTGGATCTTTTAAGTGTTTCATGAATTCCATGATGAAGGTACTCTCGGGGGCATTTGACAATCAGTGTGCCTCCTTGTAGTAAGTCTTTGGTATTGGTCATTGAAATGATGTTTGCTTGTTTAAATTTTTGACCTGTTTATCACATATTTTGAAGCACATCTATCAGTCCTCTTTATCTCTTTTATATAGGTTTTTCTATACATCTTTCTATATCTACCTTACAGGAACAGGCCCTGTGTTTCTTCAAAAGAATTGATAAAACAGAAGTATGCTTAGTATGATTTTACATATGTAACATATACATACATATTACATATATATGTATGTATTTTTTTCAAATGGTGGCCTTCTCTAGTGTGGGGTGGGAGGGAGACAGTTCAGAACTTAAAATGCAACAAAATGATAAAAATTTTAAAATATAGCATGGTTTTTAAAAGAATTCTTTGCAAATCTGTTATATTCCATTTTCTAGTTTCCAAAGTGTGCTCTGAACAGTATTACATAGTTGTTGCTTTAAAAGGGTTATTCCCATTGAGCTTAGATTTCAAGGTGACAATAAGTCTCTTAACATTCTTCCATAATCTTTTCCTTCATAGCCTTATGTTGGATGTCTTTTGCTTGGAGCAGACAAAGATATTTTTAAGTATCACCTTCATCTGTTCAATTTGACCTCCATGTTGAAACTTAGATCCTTCAGTTTTCTACTTTCCTCAATCTCCATTAAGAATTTTACACTTATCAAGTCCAAATGACATTTTGGTATCATTAGGTAAAGAGTCCACGAGCTGAAGACATCAAATGTTTTTCAGTAGAACCAGATTGCTTGATACAGTCTGTGTACATTAAATAATTCATGTTTTGGTTTTACTCTTTTAGGTTAGCTCCTCAAACCAAATTTTATATGTGTATGCATACTTTTATGGGTGTATACATACACATATATACATACATTTTTTTTTTATACCAACTGTGAATGCTTTATCTAAAGAACTTTCACAAACATATAATTGGCTTATATTTGGAGAGGTCACTGCTCTTATTTTTTGTTAGTAGATATTTAATGCTTTCTGTTGAGAAAGGTGGGATCACACTTGTGTTTGAATGGCAGCTTGTTAGGTATTTTTCTTTTTTTAAAATAGTATTTTGGTTTTTTTTCCAAGTATAAGTAAAGACAATTTTAACATTCATTTTTGGTAAAATTTTGAATTCCAAACTTTCTCTGTCCCTCCTTGTCCTTACCCCCCACCCCAAGATGGTAAGCAGTTTGATATAGGTTATACATATATAATCATGTAAAACATATTTCCATATTAGTCATGTTGTGAAAGAAGAAACAGAACAAAAGGGGAAAAAACAACTATGAACAAAATAAAGTGAAAATAGTATGCTTCAATCTGCATTCAGACTGCATCAGTTCTTTCTCTGGAGGTGGATGGCATTTTCCATCATGAGTCTTTTAGAATTGTCTTGGATTGCTGAGAAGAGCTAAATGAATTGTATTTGATCATTGCACAATGTTTCTGTTACTGTGTACAATGTTCTCCTGGTTCTGCTCACTTCACTCAGCATCAGTTCATGTAAATCTTTCCAGGTTTTTCTGAAATCCCATTTGGTTTTTTTTCTAATAATTCATGTACTATTGTGAAGTGTTTGAGTCAGGGGTATGCTGGAGCCAGCTCCTACCAGCTAATAAAACCTCATTGTTAAATTTTGAATGTGAGCATTTAAACCATGGAAATCAGTAAATGTTACAAATCAAGACTTGGTTTATTATTTTGTTGATTGTTTAGACTTAAGGAGGTGATGGAGAAAATGTTAACAGTACAGATTAATTTTTTTTAAATTTATTAACTTATTTTGATTTATCAACAATTACTTGCCTAAGCTTTTGGGTTTTAAATTTTTCTCTCCCTCTCTTCCCACCTTCCTCCCCAAGATGGCATGCAATCTGGTATAGGCTATACATAAACATTCGTATTAAACATATTTTCACATTAGTGATGTTGTAAGTAAGAATTAGACATTCTCCTGGTTCAGTGCAGATTAAATTTAAAAGCGTGTTGTGAGCACATCTCTCCTTCTTCCCACCCCTCACCACTCTTGAGAGAGTTTGTTTTCAAACATTTACCAGCATACTCTGGTTGAGCCAGTAATTGGCTCTTTTTCAGCCCTACCACTTTCCTGTTTAGCAGAGAAGCTAGATTTGTGGTTAACTCCCTCTACATAACTGTTCTGTCAGAGATTTTAATTGTGGTATACAAAATTGATCTGTTATTCATTATAATAATGGTGTACAAGTTGATCCAATTTGAATTTTCATTATGTACTATGTATTGCAACCACATAGATGACCAAAAATGTTTCTCATCTTCCTACATTTAGGGTTCTTCTTCTTTCCTCTGATGTCTTTGTTTCTCAAGCCTCTGTAGTTTAAAAAACTTGTTGAATTGTTTATTTTGTTCTTTTCACTGCTTTGACTCCTTGTTTCTTCCTCCTTTGAATTTTTAAATTGTTGGATAAGGGAATCTAGAATTTCTGATAGATAGTTGTTTCCTGGATTCTGTTCTTCATGTTCCTTTTTTGGTTGCCTTTAATAAGGTGATATGGTTTTTCCATTCGAAGTACCACCTAGATATTGATGTAATCTTTCCATATCTTTCTGCAGATCTTCATTAGCTTCGTCAAGTCAGTTTCTACCATAATACTTATGATGCCTGTCCTTAAGTTTATTCCTTGATAGTCTTCCTTTTTGCTTAAGGTCCTTAGAGAGGCATTGGCACCACATATGTTATATGCAGATCCAGAAATGTTTTTACAGTTTCTGACAATATTGTGGGAGAGAATGTTGTTATTGTTGAGTCATTTTTCAGTTATTTCTTACTCTTTTTGACCCCAGTTTTTGGCAAAGATACTGGAATTTCTTCTCCAGTTCACAGATGAGAAAACTGAGGCAAATAGCCTAAATGACTTGCCCAGGGTCACATAGCTAGTAAATATCTGAGGCTGGATTTGAACTTGGATCTTCCTGACTCCAGGCCTGGTATTCTATCCACTGTTCCACTAGCTGCCTGGTTATAGCAAACAACAGCTTTCTTATATTACTCTGGTTTGGTATAATTGGTCCTCTAGCTGTACTGAAGCTATCAGACTTCTAAATGGATTTTTAAAATTATAGCTGAAGTATGACAATCTCCAATTTCCTCTTCTAAAGCATCTGAGTTATCAGTATTATTTTAGTCATGTGTTTGTCATTAGATATAATTTTTTGGAGTTTGTGGAGAAGACTTGAATAGCCTCAGTTTCTTCAGCTTTTCCTTCTTTAGATTTAAGTATCTTCTTGATTTCGTATCTTATTCCATCTAATCTAGGTTCTGAGACCAAACCATTAATTGCCATTTCCCTGCATTGATTGGTAATGTTTTATCATGTGATTTGGGACTGAGGGCACAATTGACAAAAAGCAGTACAAAGCCCTTTCTTCTCACTGGCAAAAATCGCTTCTAATTTTGTTTTGATGTAACACTGGTGCATAAGGAAAGTGTTCATAACATAATTTATTTCATCTGTGCATGTGGCTTGCTTGCTTTAGTGGTCAGTGCCATCTGCAGAGAAGCATTTCTAGCAGGTGGAAAATTACTATTTTTGATTTGTTCCAGGGTGGCTTTCTTGTGGTATTAAAATACACAGAATGCCACTCACTCCATGATCCTCCTTGTCAAGTTGTTCATTATTGTGGTTTTGGGTAAGGTTAGCCTGTAAACTTTATGCTGCCCAGTCTATTGCTTTGCTTTTCATCAGTGGTTGCACCACATTATGCAGTACCAATCCATGGTACTGGCAAAGCCCAATTCATGAGAATATTAGAAGGTCTTGTTGGGGATTCACAACTACCATAATAGTCCCAGGCGTACCAACTTACTGCTATACTATGGCTGCCCTTCCCTGACTTAGGTGATGTGCACTCTATCCCCACCCCCAGCATGGATGATAAATTGGATTTTGAGGGAGTTAGTATTCCTATTATCAAGAATTGTTCGTTTGTTTTGTTTTTTGGATGAGGCAGTTGGGGTTAAGTGACTTGCCTAGAGTCACACAGCTAGTGATTATTATGTGTCTGTGTTCGGATTTGAACTCAGATCCTCCTGACTCCAGGGCTGGTGCTCTATCCACTGCGCCACCTAGCTGCTGCAAGAGTTGTTTTTTACTGCTGCTATCTCACTCTCATCTTTTTTTGATCAGGTTCAAATAAAAATGGTCCAGGAATAAACTGTTACCCTGCTATTATTCTTGTACATTTAAAGTTCTGCAAACCATTGGGCAGGTGAATAAAAAGAAAACAACTGCTTTTTGTAACTGAATGAAAGTATTGGAATAGAAGCCCATCCTCTGCAGCTTCACTGAAAGCATCCTCAGGACAGATGCAGTAAGAGACAGGACCACAGGGATGTCATATACTTTATCTTGTTCCTGTGGTGTTTTAATTTCTTCTTCTAGGTCCCTCTGTCTTGAAGGCTTGGAGATTATGAGCATTGAATGTGATGACATCTATTTAAAAGTTTATTTTTAAATTGTTGTGGATCATCATTAGGTCAAGGCAACTGTGGTACCAGTTCTGTCTGTAATAATGCTGTAGTTCCACTAGTGATATTTGAGAATTTATATTTGTTGTAGGGAGATTGGCCATCTGTTGGTTTTGAAGGAATAATAATCATAACTATTATCATCTTATTCTCATCTCTTTTTTTAATAAAATCTAAGTAGACACAGTCCTGGGACAAGGAAGAAAGAAGGGATCAAGCATTTATTTATTAAGCAGCTACTGTGTGCCAGGAAACTGTGCTAAGCACTTTAAAAATATTGCCTCATTTGATATTTGTACATATTTATTTGCTTGTTGTTTCCCCCATTAAATTGTGAGCTCTTTGAGGGAAGGGTCTATCTTTTGCCTTTCCTTGTATCCTTAGTGCTTAGCACAGTACCTATCACACAGTAGGCACTTAATAAGTGCTTATTGACTATTTACTGACTGACTGATGCAATAACTCTATGAAGTAGATGCTATTATCCCCACTTTATGTTTGAGGAAACCAAGGCAGAGGTTAAATGACTTGCCCAGGACAATTGTAGGAAATAGTTTTCTTAGTGACCATGATCTGATTCCTGTATGCTTCATTGGTTGAATTTTCCAGGATCTTCTTAGGTCAGTATTTATATTGTGGCAATTTTTCTGTGAACTCATGAAAGGTAGTAAGTCTCTGATGTGTGATTCTAGCACCAGCCATCATGTCTTGGGACATAATCAGTATGTGATATACATACATACATGCACACATATGTATACACACATATATGCATGTATATCTTATGTTTACATACACATATATGCATGCACAAATACATATATACATGCACATGTATACATAGATATATAAAATGTAAAGAAGGAAAAGGTGTAGAAACTGAGGCTACTAGCTCTTCATTTAGTCTTTACTACAAACTCCAAAAATCATATCTAATAACAAATACATGACAAAAATTATACTGATAGCCCTGATGAGTTAGAAAAGGAGGCTGGAGATTGTTATATGTTAGCTATATGGCAAGGAAAGGGTAGAAACTGTACAACACATCACTGTAAGGTATAAAAATTAATTGTTTAGCATTAATAATAATTATAATAAAATTTTTATCTGGACCTCTGATTTTATCAGCTTAAAGGTTTCCCTGATAAGGAACCTCCACCCCCCCACCTCCATCTACCAATGCAACAGTTCTACAGCTTACTGTTAGATAATTGCCCGGGACACTGAGAGGTTTAAATGACTTCTCTTGGGTCATGGAGCCAGTAAGTATCAGAGGCAGGATTCAGGCCCCATTATTTAGCCTCTGAGTCAGCTGGTGGTGCAGTGGATAGAGCTCCTGGCCTGGATTCAGGTAGACTCATCTTCATGAGTTCAAATCCAGCCCCAGACACTTACTGTGTGACCCTGGGCAACTCACTGTTTGCCTCAGTTTCCTTATCTATAAAATGATCTGGAGAAGGAAATGGCAAACCATTCCAGTTTCAGAGTAGGATATTAAAAAAAAAAAAGATAACAAAGAGCCCAGAAATCTATACACTTCACTGCCAGCTTCTTTTATTATAAAGTGTATTTTGCTTTATGTAATGTTGATGAAGAAAGTGAGGCCCCAGGGTGGTTAATTGATTAATGTGGTATTGGGGGAAAGGTATTCAGGTTCTGAAGTCAAAAAACCTGGCTTTATATCCTGTCTCCAATGCTTAGTTGTGGATCAGGATGCTGGTGAAACTGGGGGGGCTGGAGGTAGCCTCAGCCGGGGCTGTTGTGAGCGCTGAAGTTGTGGTACAGACCTGAGGCCATGAGGACTAGTCTGGGATCCAGCCATGACCCCTTTGAGGAAGAAGAACATAAATGTGGTTTTTCAGGCCTTTGGGAGCTTCTGAGTCCCCCAGACTCTCCTTTGCTAGTGTTTACTTTAACTTTACTTTCTCAGACTGCTTTAAACCCCCTTAGAGATTGATTTCACCTGGGGAATGTATCAATACATTTTTATTAACATTATGTTTATTTGAATCCTCAGGCTCTGCATTATTCATCTGACCAGATACAGAAGTGGGACGGGTTCATTTATTGCTTATGTGACCTTGGGGAAGCCATTTAATTTCACTAGGCATCAGTTGTTGTATCTGTAAAGTGATGAGGTTAGGCTGGAGGCCTCTGAGAGATCCCTTCCAGTGCTAAAATTCTGTTCCCATCACCAATGTACTCAAATAGGTGAGTGGCAGACCATGAGCCAGCCTCCTGACTGGTAGCCCAGGGCTATGTGAGAGATATTTTGCCATTATTTTGCCATTCCCCCCCTTCTGAAATTTCTTTTTGCATTCTTTATAGGTTTTTATTTTCAGAATAGCCTGTAGCTCCTGGCCTTTGAGTCCAAAGGACTGCATCCTACTGAGCCACCATTACATGATAAACATTTCCTTGACCGCTTTGAGTGTAGGACGTTGAGAAGGCTAATAATAAAAAGGCCATTTTCATTAAGCCTGGGTTAAATATATAGCTGTCATCCACTTGAATCCATTATGCTTTTTATTCCTTTCATCCCCATATTAAATGTGGCTGGGCTTGGGACATGACTGCTGGGAAGAAAGCAGTGCAGCCTGACATTAATTTCTGTCCTTTTGCTGAATACTGCCTTGTAAAGAGTCTTTATGCAAAGGAGGCATGCCAAGTGATGGTGGTGATGGTGGCAGCCTTATAATGCCAAAGAATTCCACCTTGCTGTTGCTCTTTTTTTGGGGCGGGAGGAAAAGACAGTATCTTTTCTAAAACAAAATCACTTTGGTTAGTGTTTGGAAGATGGTAGTGTTGGTATGGTGAGGCTTTATCTACCCTCTGCTCCCTTGGGCCTTCTATGTGACTACAAGAGAAGAATAATAGCCCTATTTTGCTTGGATGCAGAGGCTGGCCCATTCTTTTATGGGAGCTTTTCAGAACACCTAAGGAGCAAGTTAGTATCCTAAATACCCCCATTTTGCAGATTACTGGTTTAGATTCTGGGGGTGGGAAAAAACAGATCACTAGGGAGTAAGGGGGCAGTAATATCGTGCAAGGACTTACATAACCTAAATTTATTTATATACCTTTTAAATTTCATAAGTGTTCTTTTGAGGAGCTGGGTTTTTTCTAGTGTTGAGAAAATTATGGTACCCTTTGTACAAGGCCAGGTAATGAAGTTATAAAGGTACTTTTTTGTTGTTCAGTCATTTACAGTTGTGTCTGACTCTTCATGACCCCATTTGGGGATTTTCTTGGGAAAGATGCTGGAGTGGTCTGCCAGTTCCTTCTCCAGCTCATTTTACAGATGAGGAAACTGAGGCAAACAAGGTTAAGTGACTTGCCCCAGGTCACATAGCTGGTAAGTGTCTGAGGTCTTCCCCACGTGGGTCTTCCTCCCTCCAAGCTAGGCACTCTATATATGGTGACATTTAGCTGCCCTTATAAAGGTACTTAGATTAGGCCTTTCTCAGCCAAGGGGAGGCATCTTTCTGAAAGTGTGCATGTGGAAAGGGGCTGGAGAGAAATCTAACCTTTCTGAAAATGGGTCATAGGTTTACAGATGAAAGGACCTTAAAGATCATCTAATAACCCTTCTCCCACCATTTTGCAGAAAACTGAGGCCCAAAGATGTTATGAGACCCGCCTGGGTTATTTCCCCTGAGAGAAACTAAGCTTTTTAAGGGATTGTGGGATGCCATGGTTGAAGGGAAGGGAATATAATTCAAAATCAGCCTCTGGAACTTTAAATACTGTTTTCTTTCCACTCGCACCATGCTAGATTGATGTGTGAGGCTCTAGAGTAACCATACTCCAGATAACTAGAGGGCAGTCCTGGTGGGAGCATAGTTTGACACTTTCATTAAGATGTCACCTTCTTTAAGTGGATATTCCTCCATCAGTGCAGTTCACAGTTCTTCTGTCTTCTCATCCTGTGGGATTCTTGTCCATATTCTTTCATAAATGTTTCCTAGAGCATGGGTTCTTAACCTGGAATCTGTGGCCTTTAAAAAAATGTGTTTTCATAGCTATATTTCAATGCCTTTGGTTTTCTCTATACTCCTTTGTATTTTATTTTATGCATTTAAAAACCTTTTTCTGAAGAAAGTTCCAGAGAGTTCACTAGATTGCCAAAGGATCCATATCTCAAAAAAGTTAAGTACTCCAGGGGCAGTGCGAGGTGGCACAGTGGATAGAGCACTGGCCCTGATGTCAGGAGTACCTGAGTTCAAATCCAGCCTCAGACCAAACACTTGACACTTACTAGCTGTGTGACCCTGGGCAAGTCACTTAACCCCAATTGCCTTAAAAAAAAAAGTTAAGTACTCCTGCCCCAAAATTTGTAGCTAACATACTGGAAAACCTTCCTCTCTGTTAACATATTATATGGCTATGACTGCTACATTCTGGCTGTCCTTATTTTGTTCTGTCTTTCTGGCTGACCAGTGCTTTTAGCATCTACCCAATGAATTCTGTTTGGGGTCCAAGTAGCCATATTGGTAGGAAACAGGAAAATCTGGCTGCCTGCTTCTCACAGCTGACCAGCCTGGACAACCTGTCCAACTGTCTGCTAATGATAACTGAGAACATTTGGAAAGTGAATTTAAGAAGAGTGGACATAATTTTTATTTTTGTTGGGAATTTAAGGAGCAGGTCTGAGAATCATAGTTTTTGCCTTAATTTCAGGATTCATTCTTGAAATTTTTTTTTAAAATTTGGCCTAGGTTTAAACACACATACAGCTCAACTTCTCTGTCCTCAACACAGGAATGGCAGGACCTACTTCTTAGCTGTGCTCTTTCAAGGAGAGACATTCATGCTGTATCTTGAAATTAAGAAGTGTTGTAGGTTAACTTTTATTTTTAGACATTGTATGGTATCTGGAGATAGTAGAAACAGAAGCTTATCACTGGAAAAGAGCTCATCTATAATATAGCTCCCTTATTTTACAGGTAGTTCCTACCTCAGTGAGATTAAGTGACTTGCTCAACATCTTATAGCTAGTGAGTGATAGAGTGAGGATTACAACCTGGGTCTCCTGAGTCTCACAGCCCAGTGTTCTTGAAATGCCGCTGTGGTCTAAGAGAAAAATTAAGCTGGATTTGGAATCAGAGGACAGGGGTTCTAATATCAGCTTAGTACTCATGTGACCTTGGGCAAGTGACTTAACCTCTCCCTTAGCCCTAGTTTCATCATCTGTAAAATGAGATGCAGCTACATGGCCTTTAAAATCACATCTGTGATCTCGTGAAGTCACTTTAGCAACCCTTTGTAAAAGCCAAATATTGTCAATAATTGAAGGCTTTTTGGTGATCATAGTTATTCTCCAAAAAATAAAAGTGTGCCTTATGCACATACACATTTCCTCATCTACAAAATGGGGATAATAATAGCATCTACCTTCAGGGTTGTCATAAGGATAAAATGAGATATTTGTAAAGCTCTTTGTAAACCTGTGTAACTGTCAGCCATCATCATCATCATCATCATTCATCATCATGAGGGGATGAAGCTCACCACAAAACCTTCCGCTTTGTAGTCTTATCACTTTATGTCTTATGTTCTATCTCCTCAATGTTTGGTAACACTTTTCAGAGCAGAGACTGATTCAGTGTTTTTCTCTCAATAGCAGCACCTGGTACAGTGCCTTACACAGAGAGAGTGGTCTGTGAATGTGGGTTGGATGTATTTGGCCAACTGGCACAGTTGGTTGGGAGCAGTGCTAATGAGGCAAAGATTTCAGGCTGATATTTCTTTGGGGGGCTGCTATTCAGTGGGCTATACTCCAAGTTCTCCATTTTCTGATTTCGCTGATATGAAACATGTTGGGTAACAAGTGAGAGCACGGTCTGTTCAGGACAATCCTTTCTAGCCCTCTCCTGGAAAAGAATCTCAGGGCACATATACTGCTGGTGGTGGATTGGTAGCATTATCTTTGAATTTAGAGGCCAGCCAATATGTTATTTAACCTAGGAGCATAGAATAGTACAGTCTGGAAGACCTGAGTTTAAGTCCTATGTCTGACACATAATAGCTAGATGACTATGGACAGGTCACTTAATCTCTGGGTTCCTTGAATCTCGATCAACCAACAAACAATTATTAAATGTTTACTGTGTGGGAAGCAAGGCACTGTGCTAAGCCCTGGGGATACAAAGAAAGTCAACAAGTTCATGACTGCAGATGAAATCATAGGTCTGGACCTCCCCTCCCCAGACCTGTATCTACCCAAGAAACAAACCTAAAATGTAAATGGAGCCCTTATCACGGTTACTAAAAAAAGTCATTTCGCAAAGAAATTGGGGGAAAAGCCAAAGGACAGTGCCAGTGGCCTGTTGGTAGTGTAGTGGTGTGTTGGTGGAACAATCCCTGTGCCCTGTGTGTGTTATAGGCAGTCTTTAATGGAAGAAAGCTTTATTCCTGTGTTCTTTTCCTTTTTAGAGAGAAAGAAAGTCAGCCAGTGGAAGCTGTACACATTGTTCTATGTTCTAGAGTTGAGTAGGCTGTTTGTCCCATAGGAATTCTGTGAATATACAACACAACTTATCCCTAGGAGTCTGTCACAGAACATGAATTTTACTTAATTAAATTCATTTGAGGATCCATTTTAGATCATTTTCAGGAAAATATTGGTGTTCACAGGGGAAATCTCCCTGAGACTCTCCGTTGTTACACGTTTCAATTTTGTGTTTATATCCTGATGTTTTTCAGGGTGTTGGTGTTGGGTAGGAATTAATGATGCTGCATGGTTTATTACTCAGCATCTGTTATTCTTTAGAACTGGAAACATTCAAAAGATATTTGCTTGAAAACAGGGAGTGGTACGGATTTGCTGCTGCTGCTGCTTAAACACACACACACACACACACACACACACACACACACACACACACAGAGCGAGCAAAGCATCAGAACTATTCTTTCCCCCTCCCAACCCCTCACCCAATAAAAATAAATTAAAATTCCTAAGCACATTTTCACAGATGATGGCTGAAAACAAGAATCATGAAATATTGGCACGGGTTTTGGAGAATAACTATAGAATTTCATTATCCGGATAATGTTAGAATTATGTCAAATACTTCTGTGTAGCTTAGATCCACTGTCTGAATTGTTGTGCTTCCACCTGGCTGTAAGATTCAGCTTAGTAGCTAGTTACTGAGTGCCTGCTGCACTCCCAACCTCATTCTAGGTTTTATGTGGCATATGAGACAAGTCTCTGCCCTCAAGGAGCTTAGAGTCTAGTTGGGCAAAGTGAAATAACCAGAAAATAATGAGAGGATATGTGGTCAACTGCTACATTATGTGTGGGTAAGACCTTAAGTAGGATTTAGAACCTGGAGAAGAAGAGATAAGTGTCATAGAAATTATCATGAAATGATAGCACTGGAAGAGATCTTTTTCTTTCTTTCTTTTTTTTTTGATTTTTAGTTTTCAACATTCACTTCCACAAGATTTTGAGTTCCAAATTTTCTCCCCATCTTGTCCCTTCCCCCACCCCAAGATGATGTGCATTCTGAATACCCCTTCCCCTAATCTGCCCTCCCTTCTACCTCCCTCGCCCCTTCTCTTTATCCCCTTCCCCTTCTATTTTCCTATAGGGCAGGATAGATTTCTGTACCCCATTGCCTGTATATCTTATTTCCCAGTTGCATGTGAACTGGAAGAGTCTTAAGAGATCTCAAGACAGCTAACATTTATATGTAACTGGAAGAATTGCAAAGTGCTTTGATTTTAGTGGTCTGGTGATGAACTGTTTGCCACATTTGGACAAAACGAACAAGTCAGAGGGACTTCTAGCTCCATCAACAATGTATTTATGTGTTTATCTTCCCATAACCTTCCAACATGGACTACTAGTTCCATGAATCGTCTCCCACCAGATCTCAGTTCGGGAACTCTGCCATGTGGGATCTCCTTGAGACTTTGTCACTTTCCTTCACTCTTGTTTTGTCCTGAATTTTAGTATCTTTGTCTTCCTTCTGTCACAGTCCTTCCATTTTCTTGCTGGTTCAGTCTTTTAATCTCCCTTTCTCCTTGTCCAATAGTGGATATTTATGAAAAAGGCTACCCTTGCTTCCTGGCCTCAGGTGAGTGTCCAAATGGAGAACAGGGGTGTCTGCTCTGTTTTATCAACCATGTTGTCATGTTGGCCACTCATAGGCTAGGCTTGGAGAGTTGCCTAGAACATTGAGATGCTAGTTGACTTGCTGTGGGTCAAAGACCCAGCATATTTCAGAGGCAGGACTTAAATCCAGACCTTCTTGGCTCCAATCTAGCTCTCTGTCCACTCTACTATGCTGACATGCTCTCTCATAGTGACTTGTAAGAAAAGAGTCAGATGAGGGGTCTTCAGAACTTGGCTTGTTCCTGTGGAGGCCACTATTAGAAAACAAATGACAATGGTCATAGGCTCAAAGATTTCAATCTAGAAGGAGCTTTAGGAGTCATTTAATCTAACTTCTGTCATTTTGTAGATGAAGAAACTGAGGGCCATAGAGGTCAAGAGACTTGCCCAAAGTCACACAAATAAGAAAACAGGAGGGTCAGGATTTTGATCCATGTCCAAATCCAGTGCGTAGTGGAAATGGTGTCAGATTGTGCAACAAAAAGAGGGCTGAATTCGAAATCAGAGGACCTGGATTTGAATCCTGAATCTGCTATAATACTACTTGCGTGACCTTGGGCAAGTCATTTTCTTTTCCTCAGTCTCAGTTTACTTTTTTATTTTTATTTTTTGAGGCAATCAGGATTAAGTGACTTTCCCAGGGTCGCACAGCTAGTAAATGTTTGAGGCCAGATGTGAACTCAGGTATTCCTGACCAGGATTGGTTTTCTACCCACTGCACCACCTAGCTGCCCCCAGTTTACTCTGCCTTTCTCCAATGACTGTACTATCACAATGTATTGGAGGATAGTTATAACTTAAATTACCCTCAAATCATATAGAATATGTGTATAAGACACAAATATTCAAATTTTCACTTTGAAAGGGTGAAAGGGTAACATATTGTTCCAGGGCTGGGTAACATATTGTTCCAGGGCTGGGTAACATATTGTAAATATCAAACCATCTATTCTGTAAAGTCCTGACCATTTACGCTGACATTCAAAGCCCTATACCAGAGGTATCAAACTCAAATAGAACTGGATTCCTGCACTCCCATATTGACAGAAAACCTCAAATTAATGTTGTCTACATTGCATTGTATTTTTATTTACTTTGTTAAACATTTCTCAGTTACACTTTAATCTGCTGACAACTTTGCCCTATGCAAATTGAGCTCAGCCTGTTTATACAAATTCTCTGCTCCAAGCAAACTGCCCAGTTCAGTGGTGTTTTCACCTCCCCTTTTATTTCTTTATTCTGCACTTTTGTTCACTGTGATATCTTCCCCTTCTTTCTGCTGATGGAAATCTCCATTTTTCCAGATGCACCATGTGAAGTTTTCTGAGAATCTTCTCTGTGAATGTAACTCCTGTAACACTTTTATTCCATACTACTCATTTGTTGGAACAATCAGGTAACACAGTAGATGGAGTGCCAGACCTGGAGTCAGAACCTGAGTTCAAATGTGGCCTCAGACACTTACTGACTCTGTGACCCAGGGCAAGTCACTTAACCCTGTTTACTTCGGTTTCCTCCTCTATAAAATGATCTGGAGAAGAAAATGGCAAACATTCTAGTACCTTTGCCAAGAAAACCCCCAGCGGGATCTTGAAGAGTCAAACACAGCTAATTGACAAAACAAGCTCATTTCTTACTAAAATAATAGAAGAAGTCAGTTTATCTTTTCATGGATGTATGTCTTCTTAAAGTAGTGTACTTGAAGGAATGCTTTATTCATCTTTAAATTCTCTACAGCACCTATTCAGTCAATCAACACGCATTCGTTGAACACCTACTGCATGCCAGACAGTCTGCTACCTAGTACATATATGTTCTGGTTGTTAGATGATTCATATATATGAATATGCATATATATGAATCTATATACTCATATATATATAAAAACATGTAGAGGCAATGGTTCGTAGTGGTTAGAGTGCAGGGATAGGATCTTGATTAACCCCCTCATTTTACTGATGAGGAAACTGAAGCCCCAAAGAGTTAAATGACTTGACCAAAGACATACCAGTAGTAAGCGGCAGAGGTGGGGTTTGAACCCAGGTTCTCAGGTTTTCAATCCATTGCTCTTTCCTACAGCATACAACTTCAAGTGAAGAAGACCTGGCTTCAGATCTCCACTCTGACACTATCTGTGTGACCCTAGACAAATAATTCACTCTTTCTTTGCCTCTGAGAGTAAACTCCATGAAATCGTGATATTTATTTTATTTCTATCCTGTATATCCTTATCTGGAAATGGATATTCTTCTTCTCTCATGGGAGACTAAAGCTTCATGAGGAGGTAGACTGTTCTGCTTTTGTATTTCTTTCTGTGTACCTAACTTAGTGCCTGACATGTAGTAAGCATTTAATTAATGCTTATTGTTTGATGGATTGAGCTACTAAGACATTGATTGGGATATGCTTTGGTGCACAATTAGAATTCACTATGCTGACAAAATAACAAAGCTTTCTTGTGTTTGCTTTTGTGTGTCTATAACTGTATAAAATGATATGTTAACTTCTCATCTGTAAAATGAGCTGGACAAGGAAATTGCAAACCACTCTAGTATCTTTGCCAAGAAAACCCCAAGTAGAGTCACGAAGAGTCAGACATGACTGAAAACAACAAGTTTCTCAAGGTTTGAATGCTTGTCCATCACTCCAAACACATGGTTCTGAAGTCAGAAGACCTGGTTTCGAATCTCTAGTCAGTCTGCTACTTACTAGGTGACATGAACTGGGTCATCAACCTTCTCTGCTCCTGAGTGTCTCCATCTGTAAAATGAGGGGTGGCAGAAACCATGTCATCTTTAAGTTTCCTTTCCGCTCTAAGTACTGTGATCTTGACCTCCCTAAATACTGCTGTGCTTTGACAGATTATGTCCTTGCTTGACTAGAAAACACTACAATTTAGGTGAGAGAAACAAGACGACACCATTCCTATTTTTATTCACTAAGGTCTTTTGGTTAAGTTGGGTGCTGAGACAGGCAAGATTTAGGACAGGGGTTCTTAATCTGGATCCATGGGCTTCCAAGGCATGGGTCCATGGGTAGATTTCAGGGGGTCCATGAATTTAGATGGGAAAATATTACATCTTTATTTTTACTAACCTTTGGTTTCCTTTGTAATTTTTACTAACTTTTGGTTTCTTTTGTAATCTGATGTATTTGATGAATTTTAAAACATTGTTCTGAGAAGGGGTCCATAGGGTTCACCAGAATCCAAAGAGGACTGTGATACAAAAAAAGAATAAGAACCACTGATTTTGAAATAAACATAGGAAATTGATAGACCAAGCACTATTTACTCTTCCTCTGCATTGCCCATTCCAGGTAGGACTGTTATCTTGTCAAGCCAAAGGTGAGCAAAGCCATAAGAAGTCGGGCCAAGTGAGAGTTGCCTGTAATTACTTACCCTTGGAGTCCTTTAACTTCTGTGATTGATACCATGGGAACTCTGTTTTCCTCTTTCTACTTGGCCCAGTGACCAGTTTTTATGTATCTGCCTTGTGGAAATGGCAGTAATAGAAATTAATGTGCTTTCATTTCATAAATACTATTTATACAGTTTCAGCTGCAAGGGAACAGAGGGGAGTGGTCAGTCTAAAAAACATCAATGCTTGTGGTCTTGGCCTAGATTCAGAGGCGGTGGTGGTGGTGGGGTTGGTGGCAAAAGCTCTGGCTTTGGAGTCAGAAAACCTGAGTAGAGTTCTGATGCCACCACTAGCTAGTTGTGTAACTTTGGATAAATCGTGTAACTTCCTTGTGTTTTGGATTCCTTGACTGTTAAATGGGAACAATAATGCCTAATCTGCCTCTTGCTTGGTGTGGTGTGATAAGATGAATGCGGAGGTGCCGTCTAAAGGTTAAAAGCACTACCTTTACATCTGTAAGAGTATTTTTGAGCCTGTCTCACAGTGTAGATATCTTTAAGTCCTTCCTTGGGACAGGAACTGGAGGCATTTTAAAGCATAGCAGTTATCTCATTTGTAGGGATTTCTAAGGGGACGAAGATTGTCTATACAAATGAATTCTAAGAAATGAAATGTTTACTTTTTAAACACCACAACTACTTTCATTTTGAACTGTTTGGATAGAAATGGCTTCTAAAGTCCTTATATCCTTTTTTTTTGGGGGGGGGAGGGTGCTTTCCTAAACAAGAGTGTACTGAACACCAGTCTAATTTTTCCTTAGTGGTTATTGTTAGGAACATTGATTATCTTTCCCTACAAAACCTCCCATCTTCTGAACTTCCCTGTTACCACCATGCTCTGTTTAACCAGAGTTCACAACCTTGGTGCTCTCCTCAGTCTCTCACTCTTGACTTACCTCATGTGTCCAATCAGCTGCCAGATCCTGTCATTTCTATCTCTGCCACCTCTTGCATATATTCTCTTTTAATTCACACAGCCACACCTTTAGTTCAGGGTTCTCATTACCTCTTACCAGGATTATTGTAATAAACTTCTAATTTGTCTGTTTGCCTTGAGTCTATCACCATTCCCATCCATCTTCCATGTGGTGATCAAAGTGATTTTTCCAAAGCTCAGGTCTGAACACATCACCTCCTACTCAATGAATTCCAGTGGTTTATTATCTCCAGGATCAAATATGAAGTCCTTTATTTGGCCCTTAAGCTTTTTTACAGCCAGCCCCTTCCTACCTTGCAGCTTCTTACACTTTACTTTCATCATCCTCAACTCCTCATTTTTGACTAACCTCATGCATCCAATTACTTGTTTCTCTTTTTAAACTGAGAAGGCTAAGAGAACACTAAAGGAATTGCTTTGTTATCCCCAAATGTCAGAGTCTTTCACCTCTGAGTCAACCCAAAGGATCTGCCAGAAGCAGACAGGGCAACTCTGGGTTTACTCCATGGAGTTTAGTTCTTGTTAAAGAATGATCGCAAGAAAGCTCTGGGCAAACCTTAAAGTGACCTATACATTTGAGTTATTAAAAAAGAGTCATTAGGCTCATTGTGAAAGACCCTACATAAGGCTTGTCCTATTAGTAAGGTAGAATTTAGTATAAAGACTGCCTCTTCAGCTCCAACTACTGACCCTCTGATTTTCTTTGAGTACCATCTAAAATCCCGCCTTCTACAGAAAGCTTTCCCTAACCTCTCTTAATTCCAGTGTTTTCCCTCTTTTAATTGTTTCCTATTTATCTTGTACATGGCTTGTTTTGTATATATTTATTTGCATGTTGTCTCCCCGTTAGATTGTAGGCTCCTTGATGCCAGGGACTGTCTTTTGCTTCTTTTTGTATCCCCAGTGCTTAGTACAGTTGCTGGCACATAGTAGGCACCCGATACATGTTTATTGCTTGAAATGCTCTCTATTTGAGCTGCTCAGAGTACTCATTTGCTTCCTTGTCTACTCTCAGTTGTGTTCTGAATAGCAGAGACTACCAAAGCAAGTGACTTCAGGTGAATGAGATGTAGTTGTCCTTGGAGTTGAAGGGCAGTTGAAGTCTGAGTCCTGCCAATATTTTTTAAAAGACCCAACTCTGAGTCATAAGATCCCACAGTGATAGATTGAAAGCTGGAAGGGACCTTTGAGCTTCTCTAATACAAGCCCTTCATTTTACAGATGAAGAACCTGCAGCCCAGAAAGATTCAATACCTTTCCATGATCTGCTCTGGCCACATCTTGTCACGACCCTTGCTTAGTGAGAAGTCATTAGGACCATCAGGCAAGAAGATATCTGATGAGCCTGGGGGTCTTGCAGAAAGCCTCATTGAGAAGAGTTAGGCTAGTGCTGGAGCTGCGGGGAAGCATTCTTGCTAAATCACGGCAGTGGGGACATGTCTCATCTTCCCTGCGTAGAAAGTGTGTGGAACCCATCTACCATGGAAAACAAAAGGTCCCAGGCTTACCCAGGTGCCATGAGGAACAGCTTTGTCGTTTCCAGCGGTTTCCGGTTCTGGAACAAGTTTAGATTCCCCTTGGGCATTCTGGACCTTTAAACGCTGCCAGGCAGATTTATGGAGATGAGGCTTTTTTTCCCCCTCTTTTTTGTTTGTTGCTGCATTGCCACTTTTGAACTTTACCCCCCTGGATGAGAAATGTAGCCGGTATATAAACCCTTGCTTCCCTTTCCAGTTATCACCTCCATTGCGATGACAGGAAAAAAGACTAAGACTTCTCGGCATTCTGCCAGAGCAGAAAGTAGGCTCTTATCCCTTAGCGATCAGAACAGCGATTCCTGAACTCAGATTGGTTGGCAGGTAATGGTAAGCTCTCATAAGGAGAACCTCACTTAAATGTAGGCAGAGTGATCAAGCCCATTGGTCATTTTCAAGACTCTCAATAAGGGGCACCCTTTGCTATTTGGGACCTGCAGAGATAGCTGAGAGTAGATAAAATGGGGCTTGATGTAGTGTAATGGAAATTGCCCTCAGTTGGTAGTAAGAGGGTCATTGGGTTGAGAGTTGGAGAGGGATTTAGAAATTACTCTCTAGGTCCTTCATTCTATGTGCGAGAAAATCTCGGCCTTGGGAGATGTGAATGCCCTCAACCCACACAGATGGTGAGCTTTTTATGTAGTGGAATCAGGGTTTGAATCCATCTCCTCCAACTTCAAACCCAATGCTCTTATTACTATATTGGGTTCAGCTGCGCTTCTCCTTACCTCTGCCCTTCAAGAGTACTCAAAGGTATGAGAAAGCTGACTGATGCTTCTTATTTCTTCGTTTCTCAGGGAGGAGAAAGCAGAACCATGCTATGCATAGTTAGTTCTCCATTATTTACACTAGTAAATATGCTAGTGGTGGAGAGAAGGAATAGGAATAATCCGCAAGACTAGGTATTTTCTATTTAGCTGAGGGTGGATCATGTTTATTCTGCTTTAACTGTGTTTTGTTTTGCTTCTTGTTCAGTCGTTCTACTCTTTGTGATGGAATTTGGGGTTTTCTTGACAAAGATAATGAAGCTTATTTTACAGATGAAGAAGCTGAGACAAACAGGCTTAAGTGACTTGTCCAGGGTCACATAGCTAGTTAAGTGTCTGAGGCCAGATTTGAACTCAGTAAGATGAGTCTTCCTAACTCCAGGCCTGGCACTCTATCCACTGCACCACCTAGCCCCTATTGAGCTACAGTTAAAATTAATTTTCATTTTTCTAAGCACTGACTGATGGTGACTTTATGCGAAGTGACATAGTAGACATTAGTAGGAATACAAGTCAGAGATACCACTAAATCTCTCATCAACCAGATTTTATTAATTTTGCAAAAATTTTTGTAGAACTTTAAGACAGTGAGAGAACAGTTGTCAAATATAAAACTTGAGAATTAGTATTATTCTTTAGAGAAGCTTTGTGGCAAAGTGATTGCCTCTTCCACATCATAACAGATGAACTTTCATTGTAATGAGAAGAAAACTTTCTGTTTTACTAAACCAAGCTGCCCTCTCTTCAGTATGAAGCCTGTCTTCTGTGTGGCCTATCTTAGCCCCTTACAAATATTAAGCATTTCATCAATGTGTGTTGAAGTGAGCTGGGGAAAAAAAGAAAGATGGAAAATGCTCTACCCCAAGTTACATGCTAAAGAAGTCAACCCATTTCCTAATGCATTGCCTTACCCCTTACCTGAATCTAGTGCTATCCAGAAATTGTGATGTTTCTTGACAATAAGAACTGAACAATTCTTCTTCAATGCCTTAATAAAAATAAATCACAGGCAGCTAGGTGGTACAGTGGATAGAGTACTAGCGTTGATCAGGAGGACCTGAGTTAAAATCCAGCCACAGATACTTATTAGCTATGTGACTGTGAGCAAATAATTTAACTCCAATTACCTCCCTACTCAGATATAAACCAACTCAGATTTATATAGCACTTTCCTCACATTAATCCTGTTGTTGGTGCTATGCTGAAGCAGTCTCAGAGAATAAAATGTCACATTTGTATTAAGACTGGGAACCAGGACTTGAATCCAGGTTCTTGAGTCCAAGTCTACTATACCCAGCTACCTCAAATAGCTGAAAGGCTAATCAGATAAACTAACACACTATCAAAGCACTATTATTAAACCATTATATTTAATGCATTGTTCTTGATGCTGTGACAGATAGAAAGAAATTTTATGCTTGATGCCTGCCCTCAAAAAACTCATGATCTGGTGGGAGGAGAACTTGAAAAGAATTATACAAGTTGTGGTATCTGATTGTGATGGAATACAAAGAAATGATAAGCAGGTTGATTTTAGAAAAACATGGAAAGACTTGCATGAAATAATGAAGAGTAAAATGAGCAGAACTAGGAGAATATTGGATACAGTAACAGCAATATTGCTCAAAGAATAACTGTGAATAATTAAGCTGTTCTGAGTATTATAAATATTCAAATCAACTACAAAGGACAGATGAAGGAAGATACTTCCCACCTGCAGAGAAAGAACTGGTAAATAGAATATAGTGTAGTTTTGTGCGTGTGTGTGTGTGTGTGTGTGTGTGTGTGTGTGTGTGTGTGTGTGTATCAGTGTCAAATGATAGACCTCTCTAATGCAGAGTGGAAAAGGAGGGAGGGAGACAGTTCTGAACTTAAAATGTAACAAAAATACATAATTAAAATTAAATTTAAAAAAAGAAACTAATCTAATTCTAAAAAAAAGAATTACACAGATATGTTTTATATTAATGTGGAATGATTACAAAATCTTCTGTAAAATCATCTGCAAAATAATTGATAAAGTGCAATTAGAGGTGAGTGGAAGATCAGTTAATTTCTGATTGTTTAAGGACCTAGTTTCCAGGAGAAGAAGGTAAGCTTTCACCTAGGTCTTGAAGGATGGGTAAGATTAGGACAGATGTAGAGGAAGGGATTTCTAGGTGAGAAGAATATGGCAAATAAGAATGCTGAAGTGGAATGCACTTGGTATATGTAGGGCACGGTGAGAAGAGAGATCCATTTAGCTGGAGAATAGAGTTAGTGTTGAGAATTAAATTCAGTAATTTTTATACCAAAAAAAATTTACAAAAACATAGACACAATTGTAAGTTTAACCCATTATCAGACCTAAAATCTTTTAAATCTGTTGTCTGGTTTGGTTATAATATTAGGTATATAGTAAGGGAACAGTAAGTTCTTAGTTGTGGGAATTGGAGAAGAGAAATTGCTAGGTTCCCCTCTCCCCCCTCCTTTTGTTCCTCTAATATCTTGAATATAAGCTGAAGGATTAAAGCAGTATTCAATCACTATGTTAATTTTGGAGTGTAGTATTCTATTTAAAAAGATCCATGACATTTTGTAGGTGTGGTTACTATTTCCACCAAAGCAGATCATAATCAGTCTAAAATTTAATAGACAGTCTTCATGAGTTTCTGTGGCCAAAAATACTTATGTACTACATAGGTGCCAATTTTCTCATGATGAGTCTTTCAATACTTAGCTAGTTGGGTTCTTGGACTATAGACCCACAGTTTGTTATTCAGGCAAAACTTGAGTTTTTTCAACTTCATATGGAGCAGTGGTTCTCAAACGTTTTGGTCTCAGGACCGGCTTTGGTCTTAAAAATTTTTGGAAGACCCCCTTCCCCCAGCTTTTGTTTATGTGGCCTATATCTATAAATATTTACCATATTAGAAATTTAAATGTCTTAATATTAGTATGAAAATAGCTTTGACCTTATGGACTCCCAGAAAGGGTTTGGACCAGGTGTCCCCAGACGAGACTTGGAGAACCACTGTTAGACTATAAAGCTTGTGGTCTGCTGGCATAACCTTTGAGAACCTGGGGTCAAATCCCTACCACCCTGAGACCTTACAGGAGAACTTTGGTTGAGGAAAGTATAATCAGCAGAATGAAAATCCAGATTTAGAATCGTCAACATTTCTTTGACAATGCTTGATGATAATCTGGGCTGATAAATGGAAAAGCTTTCAAAGAATTGGTTCCATTGATTCTTCTTTTTTTTTTTTGGCTAGGCAGTGGGGTTAAGTGACTTGCCAAGGGTCACACAGCTAGTAAGTGTTATGTGTCTGAGGCCAGATTTGAACTCAGGTCATCCAGAATCCAGGTCTGATGCTCTATTCACTACGCCACCTAGCTGCCCCTCATTGATTCTTCTCCTTCCATTAAAAAAAAAAATACAACTCTTGTATTCAGTAGTGTCACAATTGAGATTATAAACCACGTGTGCCCTCAATTGGATTGTCCCTTCTAGGCCTAATATGGAAGAATCTGAGAAGAATCATAGAGTGTTGAACTGGAAGATGTTCTTAGAATTCATTTAGGACAAAGATTCTTAACCTGGGATTCATGAGCCTGTTGTTTTAAAATATGTTGATAGCTGTATTACAATGTACTTAGTTTCCTTTGTAATCCTATGTCATTTATGCATTTAAAAACATTATTCTTAGAAGGGATCTGTGGGCTGCACCTATCTGCCAGAGGGGTCCAAGACACAAAAAGGACCTCTCATCCAACCCAGCCCTTTTGTTTTACAGATGAGGAAGCTAATATCCTTGGAAGACAAAGTGAATTGTGAAAGTTAGCACCTCTAGTAAGTTGCTCAGCTGGGTCTTAAACTAATACTACCTCAGCCTGTTAGATGTTTTTAATCTTTTTTTTTTCTGAATGATTTCAACTTTCTTCTTAGTCCCACCTCTCCAGTACCATTGTTAACTTCTTTCATTTAGAAAGCATTTTAAAATTGTCTAACCATTGCTTCAGAGTCCTAACCTTATGATGCGGCATGAAGAACATTTCTGGGCTCTCCTTGGGAAGGATGGTTGTTTCAGTTCACCATGGTTGTCTCCAAAATAGAGTGAGTTTTCCAAGAGGTCTGTGACGTATGGCGATGTGCTTCATGGGTATGTTCCTGATTTCCTACTTCCGACTTGCTCTCCTTTTTTTCACTTATTTTCCTTCCTCCTTCCCCCCACTGTCATATAGAATATGGTTCTAGAATGAAAAAAGCACTGGAAGAAATTGAGGTAATAGCCATTTTGTCTCTGTGGAGGAGGCATTTTTTTTTCTGTTCTAGTGGGATATTTTTTTTGCTTCAGCACTGAGGTTTCCTAAGCAAATAGGCAGCCATTGAAATGGATTCCATAGTTACAAAAGCCAATTTGTCAAAAGTAGAATTAGAATAATTTTTTTTTTTTGCCTTTCATAACTCCTGAACCTGATTCTCTGTTAGTGGTGTAGTCTTGTGGATAGAGCATTAGGCTAGAGGCTTAGTCACATAATGGACAGATGTCTGGCCTTGACATTTGGAAGCCTGGGTTCGAGTCCTGTCTCCTGGAACCATATATTAGGTATGTGACCACAAACAAGTCATTTAATCTCTTAGTGTCCCCCGGACAACTTTCTTTGGCCATAAATTGCTGATAAATTGTCAACTTGCAAATGTGCAGGGCTTTTTTCACAATGGGAGTTTCCTACTCATAAAAAAGTCACAACTTCCTCCACCCTCCCCACCTCCAAATCCTTCCCATCTTTATTGCTGAGCAGTTATATGACTGACTTTTCTGTGCCTTCATTTCCCCAGCTCTAAAATGGGGATAACAATAGCTTAGCTCTGCTCTGTCTACTTTACCAGGATGCCTTGAGGACAAATGAGATAACATAATGTGATGGGCACTCCTAGGAGAAAGGCAAAAGGTAATACATCAATGTAAGGTAGCAGATGAATGTTTAATGCTATAAATGGAGCTCTGAGATGGAAGCATAATCTGTAGAGCGCCTGATCTCAGTTATTCTTTCAAAGATTTAACTGGGGAAAATCAATGAAGTGAGTTAATTGTGTAATTTTAGTCTTCACTCCCCTTTCCAACTGGTACTGTGCCATGGCTACTCAGATAGTGCACAAAAGCGAAACTTCACACATGCTTTAAACTAAAATATGGTTGGAGATGCTGGCAAATTGCCGAGAATAAAATGAGGGCCCAAGTTAGTCCTAGTTCTAATGAAGAGGCAGCCTTTAAAGGAAGAAAGGACACATTGAGATGTTACTTTTAAAAGGTTTCCTTCTCTGTGATCTGACATGGGAAGCCACTCACAGTTCAGCTCCAGGCCTTGAGTCTGCTTGTTCTGTGTCTGTCATTGCCCACCATGTAATTATGCTTTGGGGCAAATCTTTAATGTATGGAAACTAATTGCCATTCCCTATCTGAGCCTCATAATTAGGAGTCCATACCTTATGTTTACTTGTAAAGGAAACGAATTTACATCTGTCCAACTTTGAGTAATTGAGCGAAGAGAGGGTTCTGTAGATTGATATGCGAGTTACTCTCAGATTTTTAATGTAATATGTGGAAAGTGGGATCGTCTACCTCCAAACCAGCGTAGAATACATTGGAAATGAAGCTTACAAGTTTATCATGGCAGCCATGAGATGCCAATGCCTCTTAAAAAAGAAGGTGAATTTCTAATGTCTCCAAGTTAAAGAACTCCCTTTAATTTCTCTTGAGGATAGAGTGCTGTAGGAAATTTGTATTCATAGGATCTTAGATTTAGAGCTTGAAGGGACTCTAGTCCAACTCCATTTTAAACATACAGAAACTGAGGCCATGAGAGGTTAAGAAAACTTAACCTCACTTAAATAGTAAGGGGCAAAGTTAGGATTTGAACTCACTTCCTTTGACTCCAAATTCAGTGCTCTTTCCAATGCAACATGCTTCCTTAGTTGTGCTACGTAGCTTGATTAATGGGGTTTGGGGTGTTTGGTACAAGGAAAAGGTGTAGAGAAGCTTCATTGGAACAGATTTCTTCTTTGCAGGCTAGCTCCCAAAGCAGCTATTAATCCTTGGTGCCTGGGAAAACTCTAGGACTGCGCATTATTCATAAGTAGCCCTCTGTATCACTGTAGCCTCAATTAAGTGAAACAGATTGAAGGTTTAATGTCGGTGATAGGCTTGGGTGTTTACACTCTAGTGCTGATTGTGTTGCTTCAATAACTGTCTTGTTGAAATAAATGACACAGTTTGTTGATAACATGAGATTCATCAGAATGGAAGCAGGAAGACACTTTATGGAGTGCGAGACTTTATGAAACTTTTTTTTTAAAAGAACTCATGTGATTTTCTTCCTAGAATGGCTATTACCTTGTTTTATTTCATGTACCATAGGGACATAGAATGTTGGAGCCAGAAAAGACTTTAAAGGACATCTCCTCTACCTCCCTTGTTTTTCAGAGAAGAAAACTGAGGTCCAGAAAGGTTGTGACTTACACAGAGTCAAATAGCCAGCTACTGTCCCCCCTGGACTAGAACTCAGGACTCCATCACCCTTTTGTTGTTATTTGTTTGGTTGTTTCGATTATGTCTGACTCTTTGTGACTGCATTTGGGGTTTTCTTGGCAAAGACACTGGAGTGGTTTGACATTTCCTCCTTCAGCTCATTTTACAGATGAGCAGATTAAGGCCAATAGGGTCAAGTGATTGGCCCAGGGTCACACAGCTAGTAAGTGCCTGAGGCCAGATTTGAATTCAGGTCTTTCTGACTCCAGGTCTGGCACTCTACCCACCATACACCCTATCCTGCTTCCCATAAAATGAGTCGCCATCCAAAGGATATCAAGAGCCAGTGAATACACGCTAGATAGTTTGTCTTGGGAATGACGCATTTAGATTTAACGTTCAATTTCGTACGGCTTTACTATTAATCTCAATAAGACCAGAGGCTGTTAGGATCGAAAATTTAGAGCTGGAAGGAACCTTAAAAATTGTCTAGGTTAGTTCCCTCACTTGCTAGATAAAGAAACTCAGACTCGGAGAGGTTGTGACTTACTGAAGTCATACAGCTCTCAAGTAGCAGAGCCTTACTTATTTCATTTTATTGTGGACAATACCTGTGACTGGAAACCAGGGATCACAGCCACCCCTGCTATAGCCCAGAGTTTGTAAGCTATTCATGCTAGGCAAGCAGGGCTATTTCTGTGTATAGAGGCAGTGAGGTGGTGCACTGGATAGAGTGCTGGGTGTGGAGGCAGGAGGACTTGAGTTCAAACCCAACCTCAGACACTTACAAGCTGGATGATCCTGGTCAAGTCACTTAACCTTTGTTTGCCTCAGTTTCCTCAATTGTAAAATAGGGATAATAATAGTACCTACCTCTCAAGATTTTTTCGAAGAACAAATGAGATAACTGTCAAGAGCTTAGCATGGTGCATGACACATAGTAAACCCTATAAAAATATTTGCTGTGAAGATGATGATGATGGTGATGATGTAAATATAGCTGTGTGACCCTGGGCAAGTCACTTAACCTCTGTGTGTCTCAGTTTCCTTACCCATAAAATGTAGATAATAATGTGCCTATCTCATGGGGTTGTGGAAAAATAAACTATGCAAATCTTGAAGTACTATATAAATACTAGTTATTTTTTATCATTCTTCATATTGTCATCATTATTGTCCAGCACATTATTGCTGTGTAGAAAGTCAGTAGTAGAAGCCAGAGCCATTTGGGAGGCTAGAGAGCTGATGAGGAATGCCCAGACTTGATTCAGCTGCTATATTATAGTCTGACCCTGAGCAAGTCAGTTTCCTCATGAGATAGCTTTATCTGCATATTCTACAAAGATTTAAGGGATTCATAATTATCACTACCAATAATAATCACAAAAACACTTAGCAAGTTTATGGAAATGAGAAATAATGGAGATGGCCATCATAGACCTTGATTGAACTCTTAAGGAAGTTAGAATTGTTATAGCACAAGCCTGTTTTAGGTTCTCTCTTATCTAAATTGGCTTAGATAAATGCAATCTGTCCGGAGATCTCAAGCCTACCCTAATATGGAGCACTAGACTCAATAACCCATGCATTTTTTCCTCCTTCCTATCCTTTCTTGTTTCCTAGTTATTAATTGAATTGTAATCTTGACTTTGGGTCTGTGTCTCTTTCTGTGTCTACCCTATTCATGCAATTTGCTTTTCACTGACCTCTGAGTAAAAACTTTTCTGAGTTGGGTATTGTTGTTAGAATTTGCTTCTAGCATCAAGTTTGGCTTTTTGGCTTCCTTTAAATTTTGGTTTTGCTACCTGATTGATAAATCTGATGATAAATCACTGCTTTTTATGTATTAGTAGTCTCATTAAGGGCTTGTAAAACTATCTGCTCCTGGCCCCATTTTGCATTTGGATAAAGTAAGTCATTAAGAAGGTTGAGAACAGAGGGACAGACTCCTGGTCTTTAATATAGAAAACTATGAAGTATCCAGGAGCTGATTGGCAGGCATGCAGATTCCCCAGGCCATTTAGTCTCCGATCTTTCACTGTCTTCCCATCCCTTCCATACCTTTTGTCCATTTATAGTCTCTATAAAGAACTTTCCAAAAGAAGGCATTGCCAAATATGTTTTGTCATACTCCTGAGAATTTATTCCAATATTAGGTTTTGAAAATGGCGGTGTTACATGTTGACTGATATTTTAGTTCGTGGTTCATAGTCTTGTATGCTTTAGTGTGGATTTAGGTCACTATGTTACCTGTCCTGATGAGATTTGCATTTTAGCTGCCTCTAGGACAGTAGAAATAAGACTGTAACCTGCTAGTAAATGAGTTTCAGACACTATCCATCAGGAGGTGGTAATTGAATTTTCTTTGGCAGCTGAGTGTTGAGATAGGCAGTTTTCTTGTCACCTCAGAAATCTCCCTTTTTTTTTGGCCTTGGTCTCAGATCAGCCTTGGATGACATTGTTCATGTCCTAGCCATTCTGGGATTCCCCAGCAATTTTATTTTTTACTGATAGCTTGATGAAAGGAAACACAGGCATTTAAGTAGAATGGTTCCAATTCAGAATTGATTGACCTACATTTGGTATATCTAGAAGAAGAGAAGGTAGTTCACTTAGGGAACCTTATTCTATGGAGAAAAAAAACCTGTTCTGGTCATTGGAAATCTGGATTCCAAGTTCCAGATTAACTGCTTACTAGTGGAGTAACCTATGGCAAATGACTTCCGTAGCATTGTGCATGGAAAGGACTTTAGATACCATCTAAAGGTCTAGAGGCCTCTTGAGTGAATAGAATTCTGGACCTGTAGTCAAGAAGGCCTGGATTCAAATCCTACCTCAGATACTTATTATTTGTGTGTTCCTGAGCAAGTCACTTCTCCCTGTGGCCTCAGTTTCCTCATTTGTAAAATAAGGGTGTTAGACTTGATGATCTCTCAGATCTCTCATAACTCTATACTTATGATCTTATCATCCTAACTCAGCCCCCTTCCTTTTAAAGAGGTGGAGACTGAGGCCCATAGAGTAGAAGTGACTCACCCAAGGCCACAGAAGTAAGTAGCAAAACCATTATTTGAACTCTAGTCCTCCTAATGTTGCTGAACCCATTCATTGTATCTTCTGTAAAATGGGGATAATAACTTGTGTTTAAGCCTTTGTAAACCTTAAAGCAGTAAAATAATAGGAGTCATGATGATGATGATGATAATGATGAGATGATGTTGGTGAGTTGTTTTCAGCTGTGTTCTGTTCTTTGTGACTCCTTTTTGGAGGTTTTCTTGACAAAGATACTGGATTGGTTTGCCATTTCTTCTTCCAGCTCACTTTACAGATGAGGAAACTGAGGCAAACAGGGTGAATTGACTTGCTCAGGGTTACACAGCTAGGAGCGTGTGAGGCTGGATTTGAACTGAAGAAGATAATCTAACTTCCTAATTCTAGGGCTAGCACTCCATCCACTGTGCCACCTAACTGCCCGTCATATTAAAAGGTAGAGATAAAAAGAGAAACAGCCTGAGTCCCACGCTGGAACCATGTAATGTGGAATGACTTAGAGAAAGGTCCCCAGAATGTTGGATATAGAGTCTATGAAGTGCTTGTGTGAGGAACTGGAGAGTATCTTTTGGAATGAGAAGATGTTAAATAGCTGTGATCTTATACCATTGGTGGGAATACCTACTTAAATGAGACCACAGATCCATTGAGGTATTATTATTACTATACGATTAATGTATTAAAGGGCCTTTCCCTTCTCCAATAATAATAATAATAATAATGATAGCTAACTTTTATGTAGGGTTTTAAGGTCATAAAGTTAAACATATGCCATGCTCCTGGATTATCTTGCCTATTTCCAAAAAGGTAGTCATGTGCTTTGTGGGGATTTTCCCCCCTCATAAACTGAAATCCTAAGTGCATGATCTACTCAACACCTTCATTTAGGATACAGTTTTTCTAAGTGGTAGGGAACTGATTTCTGGTCGGTGACTTCCATCTGCCAATTCTGGGTTGCCCCATCTCTGGCTTCCTCTCCTTTATCACTTGCTCAATCTTAATTTCTCTTGGGTTTGTGATCAACTGCCCTGGTTTTCCTGCTGTCACCCAACACATTGGCAGTCAGCCATGCTTAGCCTATCAGACATGGAGTGGTAGACTTTTTTTTTTTTGACAGGGTAATCTGAGCTGCTGTCCTGACCCTGTCTCATTTGGTAGTTTCTATCATGATATTTTCAGGACCAATAATACACAGGTAGGGGTGTGTGTGTGTGTGTGTGTGTGTGTGTGTGTGTGTTGTGTGTGTGTGTGTGTGTGTTGCAAACCTGGGAGTGTTATAGGAAACTCCCTGTATGGAAACTCCTTTGGCCAGTGTAGATTAGCAACTCCTTGGTACTTTATAATCTTTTAGAGTTGTCTGGTGCTCTGAGATTAGGTGGCTTAACTATAATAATATAGCTAGTGTGTGTGCCAAAGGTAGGATTTGAACCCAGGTCTTCCTAATGCCAAGGGTATTCCTTTATATGTCATATGTTGTCATATATATATATATATAAGTACACACACATATATACATATATACACACATACACACATTTTATATATACATATCTATATCTATATTTATATAGGTAGATACATAGATACATATATCCATGTGCACGTCATGGTAGAATGCAGAGAGCTGGCCTTCAAGTTGGGAGAAACCCGGATCCATGTCCTAGCTTTGACCCATACTGGCTGTGTGATTTGGGAAAATCACTTATCTTTTCAGCGTTCTACTGGGGTGGCAAACTCCCTACAGGCTGCGTATTAACTTAGGAAACCACAAATTAACATCTATGTTGTATTGTATTTTTATTTATTTTGTTAAACATTTCCCAATTACATTTTAATCTAGCTGTGGTTGTGGCTCTGGAGTTCTGCAGGCAGTTTGCAGTGGTGAGCTTGACACCTCAGCTCTGCGTAACTATATCATGCTATAAGGTGAAGAGAAGGTACCAACACGCATTGGTAGAGGGAGTTTCCTCATGTTCAAGTTCCTTATCCCAGTGAAATCATAGGGCCCCTAGATGGCATGTATGGAGCACTGAACCTGCAGTCAGGGGGACCTGAGTTCAAATCTGGCTTTAGACACTTCCTAGCAGTGTGACACTGAGCAAGTCACTTAACCTTTGTGTCCGTTTCCTTATCTATAAAATGGGGGTGATAATAGTAGTGCCTTTTTTCCAGGGTAATTGTGAGGATCAAATGAGATAATTGTAAAGTACTTAGCACAGTGCCTGGCACACAAGAAGCACTATATAAATGTTAGCTATTATTATTACCATTATTATTATTAAGTACTTATCCATATATGTGTATATATTTATATATTTATATGTGCATGTATATCCATGTGTGTGAATATAATAGGCATATATATTTGTCCATGTAAATACATATAAATGTATGTATATAATGAACATTTATAAGTATTTATATATAACTACATTTATAAATGTAGGTATATGTACTCTTTTTGTTGTTCAGTTGTTTTAGTTGTGTCTGACTCTTTGTGACCCAATTTGGGGTGTTCTTGGCAAAGATACCAGACTCGGGTCTTTCTGACTCCAGGCCCAGTGCTCTATCTACTGTATCACCTAGCTGTCCTTGATATTCTCTGTAGACCATTTAATTGAACTTGTACTCCCAAACCTCATTCATTTATCTTACTGTGAGTTATAAGGGGGCCTGCATTCAGAAGCATGAATGGTTCAGGGTAAAACTATCTCACGATTAGAACAGCTCAGAGCACACAATATTCATTCAGGGTGAGTAATGCCAGTTAGATGTTGACAAGATAACAGGCAAACTTACACATATTTCTCTATTTTCTTCACTCAGTAGTCCAGCAATACTGATCTCCTTGCCACTGCTCACAGACAAAATTACATCTGTTTCCTTGGTTTTGCATAGCGGATCTCCTATGCCTGGAATGCCCTCCCTCCTCTCTTTCCTTGGATCATTAGTTTCCCTCTTGAAGCTCACCTCAATTGCTACCTCTAGCAGGGGGATTTTTCTAGCTACCTTTCCCTTCCCCCAGCTGCCGTTGTTTCCTCCCTTCTCTGAAACTCCTTGAACCTGTTTCCCCTAATAGTCTTATGTGTAAATATTGTCATATTGTCTTTCCTGATATAATGCAAGCTTTTTTTTTTCAGTCTGTATCACCAGTGCCTAGCATGGCATTTGGCACGTAGTTGGTGCTTAAATACTTGGTGATTAATTTTATGTATAGTCTATATGCTGTTTAAACAAGTATGGCAAATGAACATAAAACTTTTCTGTTATAGGAGACTGGGGCTGTCATGGAGGAAAGTGTGTTTGCAGGTTTTTTCCCCCTGAGATTTTCCCCCGCTACTTGTTTCACTCCTTGATTTCCAGTGTGAAGACTAGGGTTTCGCGTGCTGGGGCAAGGAAATGAAAAGCATTTTTCCGGCCTTTATTTTCATGGCCAGAGTTACTGTTTGTTCCATGGCAGCAGTCTCCAAGGAACAAATGACTTTGGCAGGAAGTACAGCATGACAGGAGAAGATATTTTAGCGGGGACACAATATTTTGTAAATGGGTTCACTCAAGGAGACCCAGGTATGGAGAATGTCACATAGGAAGAGATTTGAGTTTTCGGTATTTGGTAGCTAATAGTACCTAGTTTCAATTTATAGGGGTCAATAATACCCTCCCAGTATACCTGGTTTATACAATGAGTATCTTCCTGAAAACTTGGTAATAGATGGAATTTTTACATATCTAAACTTGCTAAGTGTACTTGGGTAGGACATAATATTAAAAATCTCATCATAGGATTCCTTTAAATAAAACATAGAAAGCAAATATTCACGTAGTCAGTGTTGTGTAGTACAAAGAACATCGTATTTGAAGTCAAATGACCTGGATTCAAAACCTAGTTTTTGGTATGTCTCTGAAGTCCATGTCCTTGGGTGAATGACCTTACCTTTCTAGTAGGTCTGTTTCCTTTTCTGTAAAATGACCAAGTTGGATTGGATGATCTTTACCGTCACTTCTAGCTTTCTATTTTATGATCTCTCTTAATGTGACTTGAAATTTCAAACACATAACAATTTTCTAGAGACAGCTAGTCTTCTTCGTACATTTCATGTCATCTCTTGGATAGAATGTAAGCTGCTTGAGAGCAAGAACTATTTTATTTTGTTATATCCAAGTGATCCTCCTGAAGTGACCATGTTGCCCTCTCATTTGATAAACCCTAATGGCTCCCTGTTATCTCCAGGATCCAATATGAAATCCTCCATTTAGCTTTTAAAGCTCCTCATAACTGGGCTCCATCCTACCTTTCCAGTCTTTTTACACTTCACTCCTCTCTACCTTACGGATGCAGCGACACTGCCCTCTCACACTATACTCCATCTTTCCATTCTGGGGATTTTCACTAGCTATCTACAAGGCCTGAAATTTTCTCCCTCTCTATCTCTGCCTCCTGGCTTCTCAGGTCCCAGATGAGATCCTGCCTTCAGCAAGGAGCCTTTCTGGATAGCCCTTAATGCCAAAGCCTTCCTTCTGAAAGACTTCCAATTTATTCTGTATTTTGTATGTGCATGGTTGTTTGCATGTTGAGTGGACAGTTGTGGCTCTCCAGAATATCAGCCTCTTGGAGGGTCTGTAAATCACAGTGCAACTCATGAATTCCAGAGCACCTTTACATCTCTCTCAGAACTCCACATGTAGATTCTGTGCTCCTCTTCCTGAAGGTGCTACTTGTGAAGTTATCTTTTAGCATGAGGATGAGCTTAGAGCTCTGAGCTGGAACCCAAGAGACTTGAGTTCTAATCCTCACTCAGCCTCTAGCCTCAACTGATTTAACATTTCTAAACTGGAGATGATGGTACCTCACCTCCTTCAAGGCTCAGAGTTGGAGGGGATGATCCCTTGGGAGAGGTGGGGGTGGGGCATGCTAGATTGAAGATCTAGGATTGTGTGATTATCCTGAACTCTAGTTCTGCCTTGTGCCTGCAATAGTGTACATTTGCGGGGCTGGTGGAGATGGAGGGGGTGAGGTTCCTCTTTGCCAAATAAATGCTGCTTATTTTCTCTCCAAACTTTCCTTTTCACTTTTCAGTCACTTTTAGTTACTCCTCTCTCCAGGGCAAACAGTTCTTCATCAGGATGCTTTCCTCCGTAACTGCGGGCTTTTGATGTGTCTGCCTCATTTCCTAGACTCTGCCTTATGCAGCTGAAATTAGAAACCTTGAAAAAGCAAAGCAAATGCTGGAATCTCATGAAGGAGAAGCTTGAAATAGCCCAGACCTGCCCCTGAAGTGCCTGGCTGTAATTCCAGGGAGAGCTTCTTATGGGGAGCTCTTTGTTGGCCAGTAATTGCTTCTGTTCTCCAAGTTCACTTGGACTTTGAGATAGGTAGATGGAGATCTAGATGCCTTTGTGTGTGCATGTGTGTGATGCCCCCTCCCCCCTTTGGCCATTTTCTGCATTTTTTGGTCCCTTTTCCCTGTGTCGATCATCTTTTTAAAGCCTGACTCTGGCAGACGTATATAGGTAAATACACGTAGTGGATCGTAGCTTTAGAGCTGGAAGGGACCTTAGAAGACATAATCTAGACCAAGGAGTCTTAACCATTTTTCATCATGGACTCCTTTGGCAGTCTGGTAGAGCCAGCAAATGCCTGATTTTTTTTCATACATAAAATGAAATATATAGAATTATAATGCAAACCAAAGGTTAGTGAAAATAAAGAAGTAATTCTTTCCCCATCCCCATTCATGGATGCCCTGGAACCTATCCATGGACACAGTTTAATAATCCTTGATCTAGTACAATGCCCTAATTTTATGGACCGTAGGGAGATAGATTTTGAGTTGAAAGGGAACTTACAGATCACCTGGTCCAACTCTCTCATTCTACAGAGGACAAAGCCGAGTGAAGTTCAAGGTCTAGGTTTCTAACCCTACTCCCCACCCCTTACTCCCTTTTCTGGGTTCAAGTCGGGAAGACTTTGCTCCTTACTTCTCTCCAGCCCTGAGGGAAGTCACTTTATTAAGCAAGGCCTCAGTTCCTTCTTTTTTTTAACTCTCTTCTCCCCACTTTCCATATAGATGTCTATATTAGGGTAGGAAGGAAGGGTGGTATAGTGGATAAAGAACTAGGTCTGGAGCCAGGAAGCCTTGGCTCCATAATGGCTATAGGCAAACCATTTAACCTCTCTGGGTCCCAGGCAACTCCTATAATTTATGTGCTAAGTCGTAGGGAAGTTGTTACCTACTTTAGTCAGAGGAATTCTCATACCATGAGTTCCCCAAACTGATGAAAACACAGATCCTAGGTACAGTTAAACATATATATTTTATATATTTATATGATGTATATACAATTATTACCCTTCTTGAGGAAGCATAAATCTCTTCAGATCTGGAAGACTTGCACTTTTACATCAATGAAAAAAATTTCTTTAGTTAAAAAAAAAATGAAGAGAACTTCCAATGTGAATTTTCTTATACAATGTACATTTTTATCCCTGCACAAAATTGGAAGACATTTTGTGCCCAGATAAGCGAATGCTTAGGAAAATCGTATGCATTGGATTCTGTGGAGGGCCTTTCTTAACTGTATGAAGATGGCTCCAGGAGTTAGTGCCAATTTAAATAAGTAGTATATTTGTTACATAAATTTGCTTACATTTTTCTCTGAAGAGCAGAAAACATGGTGCCAAATGACCTTCAGGTGTATAGAAGTATTCCTAGCTCCAAAACTTCATAGAAGTATAGAAGGGTAGGAGGGAAAGAGCAACAGCAAAACCAGAAACTAATACATAGAGGAAAAAGACAGAGGGCTATGTCTGTCTCAGAGAAGACTAACGGACTGACTAACTGTGGGTCTTCAGGTATTTGCTGTGTGATCTCTTGGGGATAATAATATTAGTTAATAGCTGATATTTATGTGGCACTTGAAGGTTTGCTAAGGGTTTTTACAATTGTCTTTTTTTGTCCACCCACTAACCTTGTGATGAGATTTGATCCTAGATATCCTAACTCCAAGTCCAGCACATATATGATGTAGGTCAATTAGAGTGACCACAGCTAGCCTGGTTCTCAATATAAAGGCTTCATACTCCATCTGCACCGTCTCATAGGAAAAACAGACCAGAGTGGGAAGGAATCTAACTGTACTTGAAAAGGATTCTTCCCATCACCATCACCACCACCCCCCTTACTGAACAGCAGAGATGCCTTCAGGAACCCAAGATCATTGTCATATCTTGATACATACTCCAGTGGAGGAGGTCACACACATTTCAATTTTTTAAAAAAAGGTTAGTTGATTGTATCTGTCAGTATTCAGGCAGTCCTTGACTTAAGTAGACTCAATGACTTAAAAACATTCTACACATATAAATGACCTGTCCTTAGGAAAGTTATTTGCCTGTGGCTGGTTTGTAAATGGTTGACACTGAAAGGTGGTGAGGAGGAGGGCATTCTTCTGCTTTTGGGTGGTAGACATCAGGTTAGCAAACAGTAGATGAGTTCACTGAATCTCAAGTTACAACTTGAAATGCATTTTCTCTGGTACATGTTATATCATGGATTAAATAACTTAACCGTGAACTAGTATAGGATGTTTATGGCCATGTGCAATATCATAACTTTCATTTCTGTAACGCTGCATACATTAGAGAGCACTTTCCTCAAAACAGCCTCGTGAGGTAAGTTATGTTCTCATTTTTTTAAATGAGGAAATTTAGAGATGTTCAATGACTTTCCTATGGACACATGAATGGAAAGTGGCAAATGTAAGATTTGAACTTGGTTCTTTTCATTTGCAGAATAACATTCCTTCCTTCTTATAACATTGTTTTTTATGGGGAAATGTATTCCAAGTGCCCAAATAGTTGACTTATAAATAAATACAAATTTGGAGCTTGGTGAGTTGAAGAACGACTAGACAACTGGAGCCTTGTTTTAATGCCCTTGTGGTCAGTGATGTGGGAAGGTGTGACATTAGGATTTAAAAAAAAATTCTGGTAACAGACAACTTTGTGGTCCAAGATGGGGCCCACCTTCAATGAAATTCTACACGAGAGTGAATAATGTGCTTAAAAGGCCCTATTGTATAAATGTCTGCTCAGTGTTCTGATTTGACTTTTTTTTTTAAAGCTAACATTTTGCAAGCCCTTGGTTTAAAAAAAATCCTAATGATAAGCCAAAAGAAGAGAAATCACTGTGGAGCAATTTATTTTTCACTTGATTTTAGCACAGTGGGTAAAGCATTAGACTGTTGGTGGTTAAATCTGAGATGAGTGAGTGTTGGAAGGAAAATCCAATGAACTGATATTAACTAAGACACTGTAGCTGTCACTTCTAGCAGTCCTAGGTGATAAATGATGGTTTTATCCACATAGACAGGCAAGACACCTTCTCTGGGAGCCTCTCCACATTACTATTGCACCTCACGGAAAGGGAACTTTCATCCTTCCAGCTCTGTTACCTTTTTAATTTTACTTTGCCCTAAAAGAAGATTTCTCTGGAACTTGACACTCAGATAAGCCTGAGATCTAAAGGAGATACTAAAACAGGAAACTTGCTTACCTTCTCAGAAAGTCATCTTTCCCAGAGGACTGGTTGGAGATAATAGATTTGTTATCAGACCTTTTTTGAACTGTTTCAAGAAGACAGGAACAGCAGAAGACACTGTGCCTAGTGAGACCTTTAGAGAAGGACAAAATAATTGTAAGATTAAGCCCTTGCCCATCAATGAATTACATTCAGGTTGAGTGTATAAGGCATAGTTTTGTTCACAGGTGATTCCATTTGTGCCTATGATGATAAAATGGTAAATTGTGGGGAGAAGGCATAATGTAATGGAGAGAACATAGAACTGTGTTCTTATTCAGATTTAGATTTCAGTCCTCATTCAGAACTTACCATGGTGTTTGACCTAACCTTTCTGTGCCTTAGTCTGTCCATGTGTAAGATGAATGGGATCTCTGTCTCTTCCTTTATTGCTTGGTTTTGTAAGGACAAATGAGGTTAAGTCTGAAAGTATTTTTTACGTTAAGTGCTATGTAAATAGGAGGCAAGGGTATTATCTTCATTATTAGTAGTAATATTAACTTCATGTCTTTTTTAATACGTATCAAATCTAAAGGAACCCAGATAATGTGATAGTGCAGGAGACCCAAGACCCACATTTGCTACTTAATGCTGGAGGTCCCTACAAGGCTGTGACAATGCATAAACTGGACAGATGTTTGTTGTCTATTAGCTATTAAGAAAGTCTAAAGTGGGTATGGGTACCTTAGGGTATGGTTCTGAATTAGTTTACTTGTTTGAAGCCCTATCTTTGCCTTTTGCAAGCTGGCTGCTGGTACTCAGGGAGTGACTTGGGAGATGAAACCATGTTTATAAAAAATTAAAGACCTCAAGTCTTATATAGTTTTGTCATGACTCCGCTTTCCCCTCTCCCACTGCCAGCCTTCCATACTGCTACCAAGGGGAAAAGTGAACCTTTTCCATCACTTCGCCTCCCTTACATGCCCAGGCCTCAGGTTATTATTTTGTGGCTTACTTTCCCATCCAAAGTACTTTTGATTTTCATTTTAACTTGATTTTTCTGGCATTTAAAGTGGTTGGAAACTAGATGTGGGAGAAATACATAGAATAATCTAATAATCTCTTGGAATAGCTTTGGCTATAGTGAGAAGTGGTTTTATACTATCAAATAGCAGTGTTGCTCTGGGACTGCCTTTTTACCTTCACTTTATTAAGCAAACAGTGAAGTGCAATAAATAACTAAATAACTGAATTATATGGTCCAGCATCTGATGGACTGTACAGGTTTTCCTGTCTGACATTTCTATTGGAGACATGTTAATCATTTTAGGTAAACATTGAATCATTGGCTGTGTGCTTAAATGAAAGAGGGTCAAATGTTCCAATTTCAGGTTAACTTATCTGTGAAGTGTTTCCAAAAAATAAACGAGCTATCAGAGGCATGTAGGGACAGACTACCTGTGAACAGCTCTTCTTCTTTGCTGTAACTTTGGTGCAGATTACTTGTGAGGGATTCTTCCCAGAAGGGCCTGGTAATTACTTGCAGGATACTTAATATTAGTTCTGGACTGCTACTGATTTGAAATTACCCCACTACTTTTTCAGTGAGCCAAAGGATTTTATACATGTAAAATTTAGGACACAGTAAATGGGACAGTGTTAAAAGGCACTGGAGTCAGAGGAACTTGGTTCAAATCCTGGCTCTGAAGTTGGTGTCTGACCTTGGACAAGTCACTTGACCTGTTCAGAGCCTCTGTAAGGATTAAATGGCTTTCTAGATCCCTTCCTTCTCTAGAATAGTCTGAATGCCATGTGTACATTATGACAGTGCTATCCCCAGAGTAGCAGTCCTAGGTGAAATGAGTTGACCTCAGTCTTAGCTGAGTGCCTAATGAAGCCTTATGAGGGAGTCCTCTGATCTGCAGAAAATCTTGAGACATAGTGGGAAGTGATTTGAACTGGGAGTCTAGCCTGTTTTTTCTGAACAGCTCTGACACAAGTCACTTAACTTCTCAGGTCCTTAGCTTTCTCTTTTGTGAAATAAAGCTTTGGACTGGTTAGTAATCCTTTAGAACCCTTCCTGCTCTCAGACTCTATGACGAATATCATTCCACGTGTCCCAAGCCAAGGCTCTCCTGACTGCCCTTCGCAAGTCTAGTGGGATTCCCAAAGCTGTTGAGCTTCGTTATGGGACTGTTTATATTCTGCCACTGAACCTGTTGTTCTTTTCTAAAGTTTAGAAAGGAAAACTCTACAAATAAGTCTGATGGGAATCGCTTGGTAAATGTGAACTCTATTTCTCCAAAGTTTAACTCTGCCTTCCTGATTCTGTCACTTGGAGACATTAAGCTGGATCATAGCAGCTGCTGAGTCTCATACAGGTATGCTGCTGCATTTTATGGTGGTGACATTTGGGGATAGACTGAGGTGCTATTCTATATAAGCTCAGGAGAGATTGGGCAGGATGAGAGAGAGAGAGAGAGAGAGAGAGAGAGAGAGAGAAATTTTTTTAAATCACTTTAGCCTCTAAATGACTTGTCTTGTTCATAGTTTCTTATAAATACTAGATATCTGATCTGCTTAGAGATAGTCTACATTTCTTTGGAAAACCAGGAGAAGGCCCCTCTTTTGACCAATTTGGATTGTAGATTTAGAGCTGTGAAGTCCCACAGAGTCCACTTAGTAGAACTGCCTCTTTTTACAAATGAGGAAACCAGGCCCTGGGGAAGTTAAATTACTTACCCAAGATCTCCCTGGTGGTAAACACTAGAGGTGGAAATTGAAGCCAGGTCCTCTGACTCTAACATTACTTCTCATTCCATTGAACCCCTCTGCCCCTTGGACCAATTGTGACCTTCCACATATGCCTTACAGAAGCACAGATTGTCAGAGCTGGAATAGATAGTAGAGATAATCTGATCCAACTCCCTCACTTTGCAGATAAGGAAACAGGGCCAAGAAGAGGAAATGGCTTCCCAATCTCACACAGATAATAAATGGCAGAGGCAGTGTTCAAACTTAAGTCTCTTGGCTCTAAGTACCATGCACCCCAAATCCATAAATTGCATATTTTAAATAAATCTAATAAGCTTTTATCTTTATTCATAGAAGTCTGATCATCTCAATTTACCACATTTCTGTTGATTTTCAAGTATTCAGTATCCTCTTAATTTGTTTCTAGTTTCCTTAGCTAATAATTTGATAGTAAATATTCTTGAGTTGTAGTTCTTTAAAGCTGTGTACGTTATTGTTGTTGTTCAGTCATTTTCAGTAGTGTCTTGACTCTTTGTGACCCCATTTGGGGTTTTCTTAGCAAAGGTACTGGAGTGGTTTGCCATTTCCTTCTCCAGCTCATTTGACAGGTGAGGAAACAGAGGCAAACAAGGTAAAGTGACTTGCCCAGGGTCACACAGCTAGTAAGTGTCTGAGGCCAGATTTGAACTCAGAAAGAGGAGTCTTCCTGACTCTAGGCTCAGCACTCAATCCACTGTGCCACCTAGCTGCCCTGAAGCTGTGTATGCTCATCACTATTGAGACATATAACTGCAGCCCCATGGCAAGTATTAGTAACCTCACTGCTGTTACCTAGTTGTCACAATCAGTCAAATAAATATTTATTAAACACCTACTATGTGCTAAGCCCTGGGAATACAAAGAAAGGCAAGAGAGAGGCCTTGCCCTCAAGGAGTTTACAATCTAATAGGCACTAGTCATAGAGCTTCATGTTTGCTTGGCTTTTTACAGTGATTTTGATCATGTGAATTTAAGCTCTCAGTTCAGGGTATATTTAATTTCAGCCTGGGGGACTCCGAAGTAAGTTAAGTGTATTGTTCCATAGAAATGGGTCTATCTCATAATTGCATAAGATATTTCCACTGTAGTTTTACTTGAAAAAAAAATTTAAGTCTGAACACTCAGTTATCACCTAATGGAAGACCCTTTCCAGATGACAACTCTACTCATCCTTTAAAATCCAATTCAATTCTCACCTTTTCCAGAAAGCTCTTTCTTGACCCACTTAGCTAAAAGTGGTCTCTTCTCTCCAAAAGCTGAAAGCAGTTGTTGTCTATGTAATTCTCTTAGTTATTAATCATGTATAGCTTTGTGACATTTCTCCTTTGGTTGTTCTGAACTGTTAGTTAAATCTTATGTTACTTGACTTTTTATGTTTGTCTTGTTTCCCCAACTGGATTTCCCCAACTGCCTTAAAGGCAGGGACCATGTCTTTGTCATGCTTCCTTTGTAACCCCCATATACCTAGCCAAACTGCCAAGTATTTGTTGAACTATAATTAGATTTTTTAACAGCTATAATTAAGAAATGAGAGACAGTGTGGCATAGTGGTCATTTCTATGCTCTGTTTTTTCAACTTCCCTGAGTTCAAAATTAAGGGAGTTAGGTTAGGTGGAACCATTTCCTTCCAGCATTAGAAAATGTCAAAGGCGGGATTGGTGGGCCACCAAATCCAGGGCCTTTCCCAATTCTTTATTATTAGCTGTTGGTCACAATTAAGACTAACATAACACTTCCCTCTAGCTTGTGGGAAGAATTATTCCACAGAAAGACTCTCCTGTCTTCATATCCCTGTATTATTAAGACTTTAGGAAATTAAAAAATGAAACCGAACAACCCCACCTCCAAAGAACTGTTGGGAACCACTGGTTTAAGTGAAGTCTTGCCAGAGATAGGAGGATGGACCAGGGGGCCTCTAGAAGAACCCTCCCCCATCTGTGATTCTTGGAAGGGAGCCATGCTGCCTCCTGCAGTAATCATTTTCCTGGACAAAAGAGGAATTAGGGCACCAAACTTTTCAGGATTGAAATGAACATGAGGCAAGCAGGGGAGAGCTTTTGTTTTTAATAAATTGTTTCTCTACCAGGTGAGTGAAACAGTTAAGAAATAAACTACATTGACTTATGAAAGGATTTCCAGTCTCCTTCAGTGTCTTCTTTCATCACCACATATCTTAAATAACTTAGAAACTGGTTTAATTCTAATTTGCCTATATTTCCATGAGAGAGTGCTGGTGATGGCAGCATGGGGCTGTTCTTGGGAATCGTTAGCCAAGAAACATAGTGTTTGTCTAGCCAAGAGGATTTGTTATTATCAAGTCATCACTGAATGAGATTAATTTTCCCCCTCAGTATAGGTTGTCCTTGGCACTTCCAATGTTTCTGTATAAACTGAAGTTCATTTATTTGAGTACTCTAACCCTGGAAAAAATGGCTTATTCAGAGCTTCTGGTAATTGTTCCAAATGGAGTAATTCCTATTTGAAACTGTTGTTTTATTATTAATATTAATGTTATCATTTTAACATTTATGTAGTGCTTACTATGTGCCAGGTGCTATACTAAACACATTTACAACTGTTATCTCATTTGATCTTCACAATAACTTTGGAAGGCAGGTGCTATCATTATCCCCATTTGCAGATGAGGAAACTGAGCTAACTGGGTTAAGTGACTTGTCCAGGCTAGTAAGTATTTGAGGCCAGGTCTTTCTAACTCTAGGTCTGATGCTCTATCCCCTGCATCACTTTGTTGCCCCCAATTATGGTATTAAAGCCTGGAGGTCATCATAAATAAGGGTCATTTGTCATTTTCTAATATGTTGGAATCAATGGCTATTAGAAAGAGTTAGATTCCAGCTCACCCTGAGAAAGAAACCACTACTACACCAGCATGTAGGATGTGTGAATCAACTAGTGAAATCCAACAGCTCTCACTTAGTTTGTCTTGTCAGTGAATTATAAAATAGCAGGTCTTATTTGGTTTTGTTTTCCTTGGAATCCAAATCTTCCAGGTCCTTTTAGCTTACTCAGGTGCTGAATAGAAGGTGTCACACCTGCTTATGTCCTCAGAGTGGATTCTCTTGGTAGGCCTTTGCCAGTCATTGCTCTGGTGACAGAATAGAAAGGAAGAGACCATTCAAACCTGGGGTCAGTAGGTCTCTGTGATGCAGGCTAGGGAACCACTGAAGAGATTGACCTAAATCTAGGCTTTGTCAGCTGATCAGTTAACAGGGAGCTGAGGCTGGGCTTGTAGGGAGTGTGAGTGGATGGGTGGGGAATGGAGATAGTCGCAGGTTATTTGGTAATACAAGATGGGCAGAGGGTGTTCAACTAGAAAGTTTGAGACATTGCCTCCCGCAATTTGAATCTTATTAGGTCTCAATTACTGGTGGTAGAACTCTTTCTCTCAGCTCTTTCTTCAAATCTTGGTTAATTTTGTCTGACTCAGTATTTCTTGATTCCTGGGAAATATGAAGCTTAGTTGATGAGAAGAAAGAGGCAGGGCTGAGAACCCCACCTACTCCACCAAGTTCAAGGAAACCCTATCAGAATAAATGGAATATAATTTCTTCCAACTAATTTTTGAGCTTCTTGAGGGCAAAGACAGTCTTATACTTCTGAGTACACAGAACATAAGCCACATGTTAAGTATATCAGAAATGTTAATTATTGTTCAGAGCACATCAGTGAAATGCCTGTTTTTTTAAGAAAAAAACACGATATTTTATGTCCCAAACAAAAGAGATATGATTATTTCATAAATTAGTCTTTATGAAACTTAATCTCTCTAGGCCTGGGTTGCCTCATCTATCGAATATAGGGGTTAGACTAGATGAACTTAAAGGTCTTTTCCAGCTCAACATCTCTGAGCCCATGAATATAACAGTGGCCTATAGCTCCAGCTTTGAGAACTGTTAGCAGGATGATCAGTTATCACTGACTAGAGGTTATGGATTAAAGAAAATGACAATTTAAGTGTTTATTTAAAAGCCAAAATTAGGGTAAATGAACATTGAGAACAGCCTGAAAGGAGCAAATAAGTCACAAAAGGGCAACCCAAGGGCCATGTATGGCAGGTAGGTGTTGGGGGTGAGGGGAAGGTAGGATTGTAGTATCACCAACTTTGCTTTGGTGATACAGGGTGGATAGAGGACAGTGTTGGTTTAATATAAAAACCCTGGACTTGGAGTTAGTCCTGGTTTCCATTTTTGACTTGGTTACTTTATTCGCTCTGTGATCTTTGACAATTCTCTTATCTTTTTCAGGCCTCAGTTTTCTCATCTGTACCATGAAAGGGTTATATAAGATACCTTCTAAGGTGCCTTCCGGTTCCAACATTGTGATCAATGTCTCTTAGGCCCCTCCCCCCTGCCCAAGTCACTCACTACCTTGCAAACAGCTGCAGTAACTTCCGGCACAAGCTAGGGGAAGTTGCCCCATGAATAATGCTGCAATGACACTTTTACTTATTGCTGAGTCTCATTAATGCCAGGCTCAGAATTGTTCTCAGAGAACAGCCTGGTGCTTAAGGACCTAAAGCTGGAGCTGACTGCTAGCTGACCACACTGCTCCCTAGTTCTTCTTTCTCAAATCACAGTGATCCTGTTGGCAATCCCTCCTACCCCACTGAATCTCAGAGCTCCCTGGGTATCTGCAAGTTGAGATAAAACCAGTTGATTTTTGTGCCCATTTGTAATGAGACCCGTCTGCCCCAGTGTAGCCCAACACAGGTAGGAATCGAGGACAGACATTCCTCTGGAGTTCTCCCCAGCTTGGAAACTGGCCCTTTTTTTTTTTTTCATTGAACAAGCTCCCTGCCCTTCCTAGTGGATAGTCTGGTTTCAATTGTGTGAAGGTTCATGTCAGGGACCTGGCAAATCAATCCACTGAGGGCCACTGGTGAGCAGGCCTGGAAAGTCTCAGATGGTTGCACAGTAATGGTAGCAGCCAATCCCAATACTGAATGCCAATCAGATTTTAAACAGCAAGCAAAGTCTCTGTTTTGGGAGTGGGAGTGAAAAAGGTTATACCCAGGAAAAAATCATTGAGAGGTAGAGTGATGGTGATTTTTCCAAAAGGAAATGGGCTGATTTCTTTAAAGCATGTTGAAAACCCCTACCTCTTGCTATAGGTAATCATATTTGTCCAAGCCATTTTAAAAATACTCATTGTACATTTTAATATGTTAGACACCATGCCAACCATGTAAGATTCAAAAGTGGAAAGGACTTTAGAAGTTGACTTGCCAAACTTGTTTGTTTTATAGATGAGTAAACTAAGGTCAAAAGACATGAAACAATTTGTTCAGTTGCATAGGGAGTATGTGGCAGAGCTGAAATTCATACCCTGGTCCTCTGACACAAAATTCTGAGCTATTTCCATGCACCAATGATGTTACTAGGATTCATGATCTGGTTTTTGACCTGCTGATTCTGTCCACTGCTTTTCTTATAGAACCATAGAATTTATAGTGGATAATATCATTCTTATCTATAGCTTGGGATTAGCTGGCAGAGAAAAAAATGGATCTGAAAACTTTACAAACATTTAATGATTATAATGTTGCATTAATATACTGGTACATAACAAATTATTCGTAAGTGACAAAGCATTTCGATTTTAGAAGCGAGATTCACTACAGTTTGTGGGAAGTATGGAGTCCAAACTGGAACCTAGGTCTTTCTAACTCTTAAGTGCACTGCTCTGAATTCCTGTTCCATCATGTACTTCCTTGTAGTTGTAGACAAAGTAGAAAGGTTTCTGTATGTAGTTTGTGCTTTCCTCAAAGCAGCACCTTTGCCAGGTACACTCTTTGCTGACTGGGAAGTAAACTGGTATTTAATATTGCTGAACCGCTATTTCAATGTAGCAGTTTCCTTTTGAGCATTTAAAAACAGTTCTTTTGTATCTGGCTGATGAACAGTTTAACTGTTCCATTGCCTTATGTAATAAAAGGATGGTCATTTGACTGTCTCTCTTAGACCAAAGACCTCCATTACTTTTTAAAGACACAATAACAAAATCTATAGTCTTTGAGGAAGCAACTATTGAAGCTAATATTAAGTTTCTTCTAGATTGTCAATTTTTCAAGGACAGGAGTTATGTTTTGTACTTCTCTGTGGCTCCCACAGCATTTGGCCCTGTCGTACCTTGCAGGCTCTCATATATTTGTTGATTTATCCTGTGCCAATATGGTTCCCGGGACCCTAGGATCATGCATTTAAAGTTGGAAGGGACCTCAGAGGCTTTCTATTTCAACTGACTCATTCTAAAGATGAAGAAACTTGGAACCAAGGAGGCTCAAAGGTCACAGAGGTGTAGTGAGCATCAGAAGGGGGATTTGAACCCAGGTCCAACTTTTCTTTCCACAATACCTCATTACTTTTGCTTTTTGAAGTGGTGGCTGTTGTTTGGGTGTTAAATATTTATCTTGAAAGATCTGTAGATGCCAGTTTGTTGGAATTCTGGGGTCGGGGTGAGAAGGTGGGATACCAGTCAGCAACCTGAAGTCTTAAACCAGATCATTTAACAATATGAAAAAAATTATTTTAGAAACCTGGCTTACCTGAGTCTTGACTGACTCTGTCTGAGTCCATAGCCTGGCATTGTGAGGGGAGTAAAGGTTCATGCATGTTTGCTTTCGTCAGGACAATCCAGGCTGTTGGAAGAAATGGAGTGACTTACCAGAAGCATTGGTAAAGTATAATGGAAGTTTTGAAAGATAGGTCAAGCTGAAGTCCTTTGTGGCCAAGGTGATTGGAAATCAACCAAATTGTACCCATCAATGGGCCATCATGTTACTTATGGAGTGCCAACTACTGTATGTGTTCTGTGCTAAGCTAGGTAGTCTGGCACATACATGCAAGACGTGCATTTAAGGAGCTCATATGTCTTGGTGGAGAGGTAATCATATAATGTGATAAAACAACTAAGGCACCTTTTGCATACAACATAAAAGGCAGTATTCATAAAAGAAGCGACTGGAGTGGTCTGCAAGATTTTCTTCAAGAGGAAAGACTTGAGCTGGTCCTGGAAGGATGGGTAAGAAGTAGACAGACAATGAGGATTGGTGAGGGCAAACAAGTTACCCCTGTTTCCTAAGGCTGAATATTCACATTACTAAAGATGAGGGTCTCTCCTGGAAGATGGTGCAGATGTGAGCTCAAGTCAGAGGCCAGTTCCCTTACTTTCTTCTAATCCTGGCATATCTGTCATCAGAATATGCCAGTTTTTCTCCATCCTCTCTCTGTTTTTTGAGCGGGAGCTCTCCAGTATGGTAGCTCCCTCCTAGCATTATCACATCTTTCTACCAGACAATTTTACCCTAAGAGATACCAACCTTTATTTAGCCAGCAGCATATCCTGTGAGTTTACCTTAAGTCAGCTGCTTTGTTCACTGATTTTGTCCTAGTAAGGCCCACAAACCAGTATGCACAGCAGGCTTTGTTCAATCCCAGCCTGTGGTTTTTATTATTCATGATCCTATTGGTAGTGCTGGAAATTCTTTCCTATTACTCTACCATCTGTTTGACTATGGGGTAGCCATATAGCTAAGGGGTTTGGTGTATGACAGGTCATTTCTGCATTGAGTCTTAATGAGAAAAACACAGTTGAACTAGGGCCAGGGAGGAAGAAAAGCCAAGAAGGCAGCTGGACCCCAGACATAGTTGTGCTAGGAAAATGGGCAGACTGACCCTGACCTCCATTGAGGATGGGATAGGGTGGGTATCATTCCTGAGACTGGAGTGGGTAGAGCATGATGCAGCTTTTATCTGCAGTTGTGATTCTCACAACAACCTTTTGAAATTGGCAAAACTGGCATTCCTTTTCATAGATGGGAAAATTGAGGCTGTGTTACTGACCCAAGGCTACACAACTAATAAATGGAGAAGAGAGGATTTGAAGTCAAGGCTTTTGATTGTAGGTCTTATGTTCTCTTCACTACTCTGCAGTTGCTAGACTTGATTGCCAACATGCTGTTTGCTCCTGACTCCCTTGTTGAGTACAAAGTTGGCTCCCATGAATGTCCAGGAGATAAGGATATGTGAGAAGTTGGGTCACTGTATACATTTGCTCTTTCTTCAATCCTTCAGTTCTAGTTCAATCAGTCCTTATATAAGGCTGTTAGTTGTCCAGGTTCATCCATCCTTAAGCTAGCTGATTAGAATCTTGACTTATAATTACCCAGCTCCATAAAATGTGGAGCTTCCTGGCTTTTAGCCAGGATTCTCATTCCTGGAAGTGAGGTCCTTTTTTATCCCTTCCACCTTACATATATCTCTCCACCTCTGCCTTCTTGCACCTTTTCTGCTTTTCCTTTCTTATGTTAATTTCCTCCTTCATCATTTCCTCCTCTTCACTTTCTCTCTCCCTCCCCCCATCTGCTCCCCCCCACACTTCATTCCACTGAGTTAACTCACAGATCTCTAATGGTTGGTGTGTTTTGCACTATTTGAGGTATCAAAACATATGACTGTTCATTGTTCCTTTCTCAAATGACTGTGCGGTAAGCCATTCTCCACTCAAAACTCAATATGTATGCCATTTAGTTCCCAAACAATACTTAAGCTGGATTTTGGCCAGTGGAAGGATTACCTTTATCCCAATCCATTATACCCTTGTCAGGGAAGGAGCTGTAAGACTCTCTGACGAGTCTTCTTTTGCAGAACCAATAGAGCTTTTGTATCCTTAAGCATTTTTTATATTAAAAATAGTGGAGAATGGCTTGTACTTGCTATTGGTTAAATACCATAGTTTGAATATACTGCTTTTTGTTACATGGAGAAATAGTTGTAGAGGATGATGGTGGAGGGTTATAAAAGTAGTGTTATCTTTATGGTCTTCCCATCTTCTTTATGTAGCTAGATTGCAGCTCAAAGTCAGACTTGCTGAACCAAAGTCCAACCCTATTGATTGTTTCATGGCATTGATGACAGGTCCAAAGTATTTTTATTGTTCATAGTTTTGTGATGCTACCTTTTATTTTGGGGGCGGGGGGGCGGCATTGGGAAGGAGTGAGAAAGGAAGGAGCAGTATTGCAATTTGATAAGTATTTCCCGGGACTAGGATCCTACTGACTCTTGGACTCAACTCATTTCACACCAGGAGGCTAGATTTTAGCCAAATGTTTTAGAGAAGCCCACCTTCCCTTTCTTTGGTGTTTCCAACCACCCATTGTCAGCAATCATGTCATTCAGCTCTACAGATTTAATGCCCTGAGTATTTTCTATAGTGAAAAAATAATAATATGATATAAACTCAGAGACCTATCTGGGCCTAACAAGATATATTGGGATAGATACAGAGTAAAGAGGAAGGCATTCCAGGTGGGTGCTTATGGAAAGATGAGTCAGAAGTAAGCTTGGAATGGTAGATGATAGTGGGAAACCATGGGGGTTGCAGTGGGGTTCAGAGGTCAGTGCATATGTGCTCCATGCTTACCTACTTTATAGCATCAAGATACATATATAATATATCACATTGTATGTTATATATAATTACATACAATATATTTTATATTAGTATATATTATACTGTACCATGTATTATATAATATATAATATTCTCTATTCTATTGCAGAGCAATGAGCTTCATAAGTCCCAGTATTAGTTAAAGTATCCTGTTACTATCTTGCTTCCTCCACATCCCTACACCCGTTCTTGTCACCACTCACTAAAACCAGTTGTTTGCTTAATAAAGTCTTGCTCTTGACTTTTTCAAAATCAAATGTTACTCCCTCCTTGGAAATCTCCCATGGTTCCTTGGTACCTTTAGGAGGATTAAATTCAGATTCACTAGTTTGACATTCAGGGATGGGCAATTATCTGGTCCAGTCTATCCTTCTAACCTTGTCTCCTAGTATTCCCCTGTACCAATCCTTTGCCATAGACAAACTGTTCAATATCAAGGCAAACCCATTCACTAAACCAAAGAGTGAGGTACAGTCTGACAGAGGACATGGCTTTTCCAAAGCCACGTTCAAAGTGTGTTTTTTTCTCTTGAAAGTGATACACACACACACACACACACACACACACACACACACACACATATCTTGCAGCATTTAACTTTGGGTGTACATAGAAAGGTAGAATAGTATTGTATTTAGAGGACTAGCCTTGGAATCAGGAAGGAACAGTCAAATCTTGCTTCACACATATCCTAACTGTATGTCTCTGGATCTGTCATGTCATCTCTCAGTGTTCCAAGCAACTCTTTAACATTATAAATAGACAGTTACTGATGACTGTCAGTGGAGGGGTTTCTACCCTGGGGCTTCCCTAAATAGACGAAATCACAGATATTGAGTATCTCTATCCCTTCTCCCAATATGTTATGATAATGAAGATTGAATATATACTGATTTACTCCTCCCACCCCCACTAAGTAAGTCTTAGGCATATTTAATATTATTATAAAAATATTGTTATTTTAATAACTCTTAGTCAAATGAAGGTTGCTTATTGGTCTTTCATTCTTACAGCAACCTTGTATGTAAAATACACCGGTTAAGTGGTGTTATATTCCTTTGTTACCTGAGGAAACTGGTACAGATTTTTAGTGACCAGACTATGGCTCAAGAACTCTTCAGTGGCAAGGCTGGTGAACTAGAATCTGGGTATTCTGGCAATATTTCATTCTCTAAACAAAGAAACAAAAGATGGCGGACAACTGATTGTTCCTTCAAATGTCTGATATATGTTCCCCCAGAATCTCAGAAATGGAAAGGACTTCAGAGGTCATTTAGCCTGTATCTTAACAGAAACAACCTTTTAGAAACTACATCCCTGACACATAGTCATCTAGCCTCTTAGCTTGTTACTTTTCCTGAGGTGTCTGTTCCCCTTTGGGACAGCCCCAGTGGTTAGCGTGTTTTTCCTCATGGTGCAGAAATCTGCCCTTCTGAAACTTATACCCACTGTTCTCATTCTGCCCTCTAGGCCCAATCAGAACAAGTTCAATCCCTTCTGCGTGACAGTTCAAGAACTGCAGAATACTACTAGTGACTAACTTCTCTCAAATATCATTTACATATAATATGGTACAAGGAAAGTAGATACACCTTTGTAAAGGTGCACAGCTAACTGGTCTGGATAAATTGGAAGTATAGATAGCTGGGGGCCAGATCTGATGACACTTGAAGATATTTAACATCTAGCTTTCATCATGAACAAAGAATCAGAATCTATATAGCAAACATTGGAAAAAACCTGTTCCTTTTCAAACAGGTTTGTTGGAGAATCATGATGTTTCCAAAGAGATTTCCTACTTAAAAACTACTCTAAAGAGTACTTTCTACTAACCCAGAGACTTCTTGTCTTGCTTCTGTTTTCCAAGCCCTGCAGGGGTTGCTTGTTTCTATTGATTCAGGGCATTTATGGAATGGTAGATGTAAATGTGGTATTTGTAAGGGATGGTATATGGAAATATGAATGTTCAAAAGAGGTCTCTGTTGACTTTTTGCAGTCATACCTTGTAGAATTAATGGAAGTGGAAGTGGTTGCCGTGACAGTGGGACATGACTCTTGGAGAGGTTATTAGTTTTCAGCAGCTGCCACAAGCTTGGGGCAACTCCCTGCAACCTCTAGACTTCTCTCCAAACCTCCAAAGAAGTGGAAACTCTCTGTGAAAGTCACATGAATGTGACATCCTGCTGTCAGCATCGATGCTTGCAGAGAGCTGCTAGAACTCAGTGTTAAACTTGAATGGAGACGGGAGTATCTCTCTGAACACTGTGGATTTCCTTACTGAATTGGGTGGGTGCCCAGTGCTGAATGATTTGAATGTTCAGAGTAATACTATACTTAGCAGTCTCAATTGAAAAGATGCTATGGTGCATGAGTGGGAGGAGTGAAAGTCTTATAGGGCAAGAGGATATGTAAAAAGCCTCTGTTTATCATAACACTGGCTTTGTGTTAAAGGGCCCATATTCATGTTTTTGTTTGCCAGGCAAAGATACACGCCCAGACTTGCCCAACTGACATCATATTTTTGCTGCAGGAGGTTGGTATGTTGACATCTGGTTTAGCTTGTACCATGTAGGAGGGGAGTCAGTAATAAGAGTATCTGAAGGAAATGTGCTCACTTTCTCTTTAGCTGCCTTTAGGGGACCTGGCAACTAGAGAGTGGGGTGAGGCAGCAAACATCTAATTTTTATTACTCAGTGGCAAGAATGGAACTCACCTTAGAGCTAATCCTGGCTTTGACAGGGCAACAACTTTGGTTTCTTTGGTTGGAAACATGGTTTCTTGGAGATGGAAGTTATCTAGTCTAACCCCCTCATCTGACAGAGTGAGAAACTAAAATCTGCAGAGATGAAGTGAATTTCCAACATCATACCCTGGTGATGTCATTGTTTCTCTTCAAGAGGGAAGCATGAACACCAACAACAACAGCATACTGATAATTAGGAATAGAGCCAGGATTTAAAACCAGGTTGTCGTACTCCAAATGCATTATACTTTTCTTCTGGACCACTTGCAGTAGGGTAGTTAGCTTCTTGTCTTTTCTGGGTCTTTAAATCTTCACTTTCTTTTTTCAAGCCTTAATGTGTCCATAGGGTTTATTTTTAAATTCAACAACATTAAACAACCTGTTTTGTTAATGTCCTTTTAAAATCATCTTTATGATGAACAATAAATTTGTTGATGAGGCATCGATAGTACTATATCAAAAATTCACACTAGAATCCCTTCTGATCTATACAAGGTATGGAAGTATACACACACTGGAGAGAGGGTCACACACACACACACACACACACACACACACAGAATGCAAAAAAGACAAATATATTAAAGAGAATCTAACTCTGTATTTGGTGTTCCATATCCCCAGGCCCACTGCCTTCTTGTCTGCCAAGAAGTAGAGTGAAATGTCGTCTTATTTCTCTGCTTTGGAGCCAAGTCTTGTCTTTGTAATTTAAAAATGTTTATTTTCAATAATTTTGAAACATTATTCTTTGATAATTTTGTGGTGGTTATCTTTCCATTTGTATCATTGTCATTATATATATTATTTTCATGGCTCTACTCACTTTACTTTGCATTGGTTCATGTAAATTTTTCCATGCTTCTCTGTATTAATTATATTCATTATTTCTTACATGCAATAATATTCAATTATATTCTTCCCTCTGATTGGAGGGCTAGAGGGCAGAGCAAAATACCTTCTAAAGCCTCCCTTTATAGAGGGCTCAGAATTTCCAACTCTTCGTTTCCCACTCTCTTTGGCTTCAACTTCACAGAACATCATTCCCCCCTAGTGTCACGTTTCAACCCCCCCACCCATGCCGCCCATTTTTCTGTTTCCTCTTATGTATTGTCTTCTCCAATTAGATTGTAAGCTCTTTGAGGGCAGAGACTCTCTTTCTTTTTCTTATTTGTATCCCCACAACACAGCACTGTGTCTGTGCTTAATACATGTTTATTGAATTGACATTCGTGTATCACAATTTGTCATAGCAGTCTTGCTCGAACTATTACTTCTGAGCAAAACTATTCTGCAATGAAATCTCTTTTACTTCATGCTTATTGAAAGCCTAAGCAACTTCTGAAGGGAGAGGCCTGATCAGCTCAGGAAGGAATCCTCCTTGAAACTTTAGGATAATGATCAGACTAAGAACAAGAATTAATTTAATTTAGACAAGTATCTCTTGAATTGACCTTTGACCAGGAAGAAAAGGGAATCCTTCTAAGGAGTGATTAAAAAGGGATTGAATTATATTAAAGAAATTATTTTCCAGGGTATAATGAAAATTGTTAGTATTGTACTGTTTGATGAATCATAAACAGCTACCTGAACTTTGTAGTCTTATTTGATCCTGACTGGAAGTTTACAATTTGTCATTGAATCCTATAAATAATGAGTAGAAAGTGGTTTGGATTAGAGATTTTTTTTTAAAAGGAAGTTAGATCTCCTTATTTCCCTTTCCTCTCCTTTCCTGTTCTGTCTTCTCCTGTCCTCTTCTTTTCTCTAGGAATTAGATTAATAACTGAGCAACTTGTACCAAAAGTGCAGAGTACTGAGTTTTTCTTCCACGCTATCATCTGTAAAATGGAGAGAATAACACCTCTTTGAAGGCAAGGCAAGAGACTGTACACCAGACAATCTCATTTAGTCTTTTCAGATCTAAGAACTATAGTACTCTAATCAATGAAGGGATCATGTGATTTAGAGCTGGAAGGGATTTTGGAGGTCTCTCTATTCCTACAGAGAAAGAGAGAAATGAAGTTATCTTTCTAAGGTTAAACTGGTGGTGTATATCACAGCTAGAATTTGAAACCAAATTCTCTGATTCTAAATTGTTCTTTTCAGCACACCACATGACAGCATTTTCTTTCATCCATGAACTCTGAAGTTATCATTAGTCATATATAGATGTTAAACATTGGGAGGCTTCAGACAGTAACCCTCCTGCTGTGGCTCAATTTGGTGACTAAATCATAGAATCATAGAATTTTAGAGCTGGGATGAGCCTCAGTCATTTTACAGGGGAGGAAACTGAGCTTCAGAGAGAGGTAAGAAACTTAGCCAAGGTCACTCAACTGTTTATGCAAAGGACTAGAATGTGTGTACTGAAAATTCTCAGGCTACTGTCCTTCTTCTTCTTGTCATATGTATCCAAACATGCCCTTTAGAGGTTGTGCTGGGAAGAGGCAAACTGCTCTCTCACCTACTGAATAGCAATGATGAGTCTGGAACTGGGCATAAATAATAAAGCTCCAAGTTAAATATTTAGAATACATAATACTTAGATCACTTACTATTGTGAGAACGGGTATGACATTTTCTTGTGATGTTCCCTGAGGCACTCATCTATTGATATGTATATTAATTTTCTAAGAAGGTTACTCTCCTACCTGTTTGGTGCCTTTCTGTAAAGGCATGGGGCAAGCTGTCCGAGGCAGAATCCTGTAGAGCAAAAGGCACTGCAGACTCAAATCAGAGTGCCCCTTTAGAAAGGAAGCTTAGGTATATGAAAAATCCAAACATAGAAAAGACTGAACATCACAACCTCAAAATTCAATATGTCCTAAGAACACATACTCTTTCCCCTTAAACTACCCTTCTTATAGACTTTCCCATTTTTATTAAGGGTGCCATTATCTTTCCTGGCACTCAAATCTAAAACCTTGCATTCATTCTCAATTCTTCCCTCTCCCTCACTCTTCACATCCACTTATCTGATAAGTCATGTTGACTCCACAACGTATCTTGCCTCCATCCCCTTCTGTCTCTTTGCGTTGGCCACCATCCTAGTTCAGACCCTTGTCAGTTTTTACTTGCACAATTCCAACAGCATCCTAATTGGACTCCAGGATACCTTCCCTCTCTATTCTGTATTCCATATACCTGTGAAAGCAATCTTCCTAAAGCATAGATCTGCCTGTATAATGACTCCCCGACCTCAGAATTTCATGGCCTTCTCTTACTTCTGGCACAAAATCTAAGCTGCTTTTGTGGGCACTTAACACTTCTTAAAAGCTCAGCTCAGCCTTCTTTCCCAGGCTTATTGCATGTCATCCCCCATCTTTCAGTCTCGGTTCCAGGCAAACCTTCCTAGTTGTTGTTCCCAAAACTTGACATTCCTTCTCCCATATCTGTGTCTGGAATACATTCCATCTTCACCTTTGCCTCTTGGTACCTTAGCTGAACCCTGAAGGAGGTTCTAATTCTACCTTCCAGATATCTTCTGTTATTAGAACTCTCTCCTCAGACTATCCTGAATATACTTAACTGTTTACATATTGAATCAATTCTGTCCTCTAACCACTCTGTTCTCCTCTCCCAGCCTGTAGGAAGAAGGTCATTTCCTTGAATGCAGGGCCAGTATTTTTTTTTTACCCCCAGTGCTATGGGCATAGTAGATATTTACTAAATGTTTATTGGTTTGAATCATCTCTGTCTCCTTAGACTGCCTCAACTACATCTGACTCCCATTCCCACTGTACTCACTTAAATATTGATTCCATTGACAATAAATGTATGTACACACAACTTTTCAGGGACATAGTATTTTTAAAAATTTATTTTGTTTTCAGTTTATGGAATAAAACAAGCATTTCCATAACATAGTATAATAAAAAAGAGGCTTGCTCATGAGACTACAAATCTATTATGTACAACTTGCTATTCCTTTTACATATATAATAAAATTATGATGTAAATGTCTTTTTTTTCCTTCCCTCCCCCACCCTCACCCTAGAGATGGCTACCCTTAGACACAAGTAAGTATATATATGCAAAATTATTCTATACCTACTTGTATTTGTTAGTTCTTTCTCTGGATGCAGATAGCATCTTTCTTCATATGTCCTTTATAGTTAATTTAGATATTTATAATAGTCAAAATGACTTATTTGCTCAAAGTTGTTCTTAAAGCAATTTTGCTGTTACTGTATACAGTGTTCTCTTGGTTCTGCTCATTTCACTCTTCATTATTTCGTACAAGTCTTTCCATGTTTTTCTAAAATCATTGAGCTCATCATTACTTATAGAACAGTAGTATTCCATCACGATCATATACCACAACTTGTTTAGCCATTCTTTAGTGGATGCGCATCCCTGTAGTTTCCAGATAGCGTTAATTACGTAATGCTTCTTCTCCCCCTTCCCCCCCACCTTTCACTATACATATAGATCACAGCATTATCAACAATAGCATCTCAGTGTAGGGAGAATGGTCAATACATGTGTTTCAGGAAATCAGGCACTTACTCCCTCTCCCCCTACTTTCCTGAGTTGAGAAAGCAGCAGCAGACAGATAAGTAGCACTGTGCAGTGAAAAAAGCATTGGACTTTAGGAGTGCTGGGACATGGATTCGAGTCCTGGCTGTGATATTTAATTCTGTTTGACCCTGGTAAAATTATTTAACCTCTCTGGGCCTCAGTTTTCTCACCTATCAACTCAGCAGTTTGAAATAAATAATCTTTCAGCTTGAACAACCTGGAATCTAAATGCCTTTCTCAGTGTTTGATCCTCCAAAACCCATTCAGGAAAGCTGATAAATTAATCCCGTAAACTGAATCTGTAACTATTGGCTTTATTGCTTTATTTCCTCTCTGGTTTTATGTGAAAAGAATGCCTGAGTTTTGAGATTGAGAAGATAAACTCAAAAAGTGAAACCTGCATTCTCCTCTTCTTCTTTCTGTAGTAATTTTTGATATTAAAATTAATCTTTCTGCTACCATATCCCTTTGAAAGGGCAAGAGGGGAAGATATTTAATATTACTCCTCCCACCCCACTCCTTCCTGTGCTTCTCAGTGAGAGTTAGGCCAGGTATTTTTTCTCCTTCTTTCTCTTGTTTAGCTACAGACCCGTTTCTTATCTAGAATGGGAAGGGCTTTTTCAATTTGAAAATCATATCTCTACAAAACCATCCCTTTGTTTGGAGCTTAGGACTTGGTGGCTGAGTGATGAAAAGCCCAGATGCTTGGCCAAGATAATCTTAGAATCTATGGCTATCTGACAGCTCTATTTTCTTGTTCTTAAGACTGGACAAAGATCTCTCCAGGTCATGATTCAGAGCCAAATAGCTAGGATGCATTATTGATATTGCCCATTTCATAATTCCCCTTCAGAGCTAGGGTAGAAACCAGAGGTATCTATGTGGTGATTCAAACAGCAGACAGCCACTTAATTTTTTGGTTTCAAAATCATAATCTTTTTCAGTTACCACTTTTGAAATACTGTGTGTGTGTGTGTGTGTATGTGTGTGTGTGTGTGTGTGTGTGTGTGTGTGTGTGTGTGTGTGTGTGTGAGAATTCCAGAACACTTTATTTTTTCTCTCCCTTAAGGTCCTAGTTTCTTTGGTTTTATTCACTTGGATATACTTGAATGTACCAGGCCTAAGTGTACTCCCACTGCAGCAGAGATTCTTAGCTTGGAGTCCAGAACTGTTTAAAAAATATTTTGATAGCTCTATTTCAGTATAGTTGCTTCACTCTGTAATCCCATGTGCTTTTTTTTTCCCTTTTTTTTTTTTGTGAGGCAGTTGGGATTAAATGACTTGCCCAGGGTCACACAGCTAGTAAGTGTCAAGTGTTTGAGGTTGGATTTGAACTGAGGTCCTCCTCATTTCAAGGCTGGAGCTTTATCCACTGCACCACGTAGCTGCCCCTTGTAATTTCTTTTAAAAATACTATTCTGAGTAATCAGTAGGCTTTACCAGACTGCTAAAGGGAACCATGACATAAGCGGTTAAAAACTCATACTGTACCCTCATAGTTCTCAAACTTTTCATTCCCTACCCTCTTTTCAATCTCTGCTACTATCAACTCTACACCACTGAGAGCTGTAATGCAAGGAGCACTTGAATAGAATGCCCCAAAAAACCCATACTAGCCATGTAATTTTTGGCAAATCATGTGACCTTTATGGGCCCATTTTCCTCGACTATAAAATGGAAGTTATAATCTCCACCTTTCTTAATAGAGTTTTGTATGAGTCTGAAAAAGGTAATAGATATGAAAGTCAGAAACAGGGTCAAATTGTAAATGTAAAGTGGCATCATCATCATCATCATCATTACTATTGGTATTTTTAAGAAAAGAAGGAATGGCAATTGAAGAGGTAAAATGCTCTAAATCAGAGGAATTTTTAGTGATTGGTTGACTGAATTTAAAGGCTGAACAGAAGTTCAGTTAAAACTCTTGACCAAGTTGATTACTATTTTGGTTGTTACAAACAATATTTGTGTATGATTATGTATGTGTATGCATGGATTGAGTAGGTATGCTTGTGAAGATTTAGCCTGTACCATCATTAGCTCCACTTCCTCAAGTATAGGACTGCACAGAAAAAGATGGTGGAGTGGATAGAGTGCTGGTCCTGCAGTCAGGAAGACCAGCATCTGAGTCCTGCTTCAGACACTTTCAAGGTATGTTTCTCTGAGCAAGCTACTTTACCTCTCTCAGCTTCAGTTTCCTCATTTGTAAAATAGGGATAATAATAGGACCTACCTGTCAGAGTTGTTGCAGAGAATCAAATGAATTAACTTTGCAAAAAGCACTTTGCAGACCTTAAAGTAATATGTAAATGGTAGCTACAATCCAAACTCTTTGGATAGGGTGTAGAGGAAAACCTCAAAGAGAATGAGGGAACAAATAAGGAACATGGTTCCTAGGTCACCTGTGAAACTTCTTTTTCATTAGGTCAGATCATGTCATTGCCAGGCCCTTCCCCTTCTAAGTGTATGAGATTTTTATGCAGAGAGTCAATGAATGACCCAGCTTCTTTTCATTTCCATTAAGGACACCACCACACACTGGCCAGTTGGTGGTAACATGAGGGATTTAGATGAATTTGGAACTTGCAGAGCAGTAGGGTTGCTGGAAGAACTGAATCTGTTGAGTTTCTTTTGTTCTGGTCATCTTTCAAAATTGTGTGGCTTCAGTTTGTCTGGGATGGTGAGTTGTTGTCCTGTGTGGAGTATGGAGAATGCGTTTCAGGGTCCCTTAGGAGATGCTCAGCTATCAGGAAGCTAAGAGCATAAGAAGTTTTTTCCTATGTTGTATAGGAAGGAGAGATCCATGAAACTGAGTTCAAAGAACACAGGGAACATGTTTATAATGCAAAACCTCCATGAGGCATTTTGCCTGGAGCAAAATTGACATGATATCATCTTAATTTTGCTTCATTTATTTTTAATCTTCTGGACTTTCAAAGGAAGGCAGCTAAGTGGCTGCTGCTCAGTTTCTTGGCCTTCAATTAGGAAATGATTGTTTGCCAAGTTCAGTGCCTCGTCTAAAGGAAAGAAAAAGGCATTCTCTTGTTGTTGTGTTTTGAGCACAACTCTTCTTCCTATTTATTTTCACAGGGCATTTTAATGGCCCATACCCTGAGCCCCTTTTTATTAACCCCATTCTCTGAGTCTTGGGATATGCCTGGAATCTTTTTGGTATTTATATTCAAGGGATGTGCTTTGTCTATAAAACTCAGAATGTTGTTAGCTTTCCCCCTCCAACAGCTGTAATGTTTTCAGTCTTGGTGACTCCCTGAAATGACTCTGGGGCTGGAGAAGGAGAAAGAAGGTGCTCAGTAAAAGTTGCAGAATATCTAACCTCTGACTCCACTGCAGTCCCCACCCCCCACACCCACCCAATATTCAGAGTTATTGTGGCCACATTTAAAGTGATGTGATATCTATATAGATATATGTGTATATATGTATGTATACCTGGGTTAGGTGAGTTTATCCCAGAATCTGCTTCTAGACTTAGCATGCTGTGCAAAAATGAAATGGTGCATCTGAACATCTAATCTTGTCCTCTCATTTTACAGATAAGAAAACTGAAGTATAGAGAAGTTATTTGACTTGCTACATAGGTAGCAAGGAATGCAATTCAAATGTCATTCCTCTTACTCTGACTCCAGAGCTCTTCAAAGCTGGGATTGTTTTTTGAGACTAGAGATAGGTGATGGCTATAAGTGACACAAACCTGGCCACTCGAAAGACGAGATGGATGAGAATAATCAAAAACAGGCAATGGTGACTCATTCGTATTGCTAGTTTTAGCATTTCTGTCCAGAGTGGTGGGTAGCTTCATCATTCATCCCAAGTTCCCTGGCCATCTTCATGCCAAACACTTGTGGTCTAGACTTCACCTCCAATCTAGCTCTCCCCAGAGCTGCCCTGTATCCATTAGCTACTTATTGGAGAACCTTCAATTTTTCTGGCCTGACATGTTTGCTGTTGTTTCCCAGCCATCTTCACATCATAATGCAGGTATTATTACACCCCTCTCTCATACTCTAGATACAGTAATCAAAACAATGCTACTATCCCTGTAAATTGTTCTATGACTCCATTGACCATCCCTGTGACTTTACTGACCAATACTGCCCTCTCCCTCAGATATATATTTTTCCTTTCTCCATTAGATTGTAGGCTTCTTGAGGATAAAGATTGTCTTGCTTTTTCTATTTGTATTTCCAACACTCAACACAGTCCCTGGCACATAATTAGTGCTTAACAAGTGCTTTATCAGTCATTCAAAGTAAAATCCACAAATATTTATTAAATGTTTACTATGTTCCCACTGTCCTAAGTGCCGAAGAGATACCCTTCCCTCCAGGAATTCACTCTCTCATGACCCACACAAATGGGATAACTAGAGAGAACAAAAAGTTAAGGGCTAAGCCTTGTGTTACTGATCACAATTCCAGTTAGACTTCAGGGGCGATAGACATAACTGTGGGCTGGGTGGCCTTAAAAAGCATCATAGATGATGGATAGAACTTGAGTTGGGCCTCACAGGATGAGTAGAATTTGAGAAGACTGTCTATACATCGGTACTGTTGTATAGAAGTGTATTGTATAGCTGTCATCTATACATTGGGCATTGCAAAATGAATCTTTCTTTTTCTTTTTTTTTGTCTTCCCTGCCCCAGAGTGGGGTGACCTTTCTGTAGATGTTTTCAGTTCTCTTTCCTAATGTTCATTGTTGTATTGTTTTCCTGGAGTGAAGGCATGATGGGAGTGCTCTGGGTGGCCCACATGTCAAAGTGGCGTTGGAGCTGATCTTGAAGCACTCACCCTGATAGTGTAATTACTTAAACAAAAATGCACTGCAGTCACATTCTCTGCTGCCTAATTCTCTGTAGGAGCTGTCACCACAGTTACAGTCCTGGGGTGGGGGTTGGGCTGCATCAAGGAGGAGGAGGAGGAGGAGGAGGAGAAGTTTGCTCTCCCATTCTGGAACATATTCCTTAAGGCATCAGCTCTCTCTGTTGTTCCTGCTTCTCATAGCTTACCCCACCTGAACACACAGGTTCTTATAAAGCTTGTGCCTGTGAAACAATAGAAACTGAAATGACCAAGTTGGACTGCAAAGAAGAGGTATAAGAAGACATCTCCCTTCTCTCTTCTTTGTGGGTAGTGGGGAGTAGGAGTGGGGTGAGTGTGGAATCCTGGGTATGAATTTATGCTTTTTGGGTATGTTGATTAATTGTGGGGAACTTTTCCCCCCTTTTCCTTTGGAATGGCTCTTGGGATACAGTGAGGAGAAAGATATGCTGGGAAATCATAGATGATGTAAAAAGAAAATATACCAGCACTTTTAAAAGGTTAAAAAAAAAAGCTCCTACCCACAACTTCCCTCATTCCCCACACACTGCTCAACATGCTCAGCCTACCTGAGAAGCTTAGAGGTTGTGTCCACTTTTTTCCAAGGGTCACTGCCCTCACTGAAGAAAGATGAGCCTTTCTCTGAACTTGTTTCTGCTTCAGTCCCCCTGGTGCCAGGTTGACATGGAGGTTCCCAGTGCATAGTGTTTTTCAGGGAAGGGAGACTATCCTGGCTGGGAAAACTTCAATTACAGTGAATAAATACTGACTTGGCTTGTCACTTTGGAAAGGCCACTGACCCCTGTTCCACAGGAGTGTAAATTCAATAACTAAGAAAACCAGAAGGTGAAGGGAACTAGGTCTTTACAAATTCTGAAAGCAGGCTAGTGGTATTTGTTGGGAAAACACACGAGTTGAATGTGCTCTAGAGTCATAAGGGGGAAAAAGAAGTTAACATCTGAGTCAAGGAGGTCATACATTTGCAAATAGCCATACTCTGTACTTCAGGCTCTCATCACCTCCTTCTTGGACTATTGCAGTATGTTTCCCAAATTGGTCTTCTGGCCCCCATCCCAACTTTCATGCAGCTACCAAAATGGTATTCCTAAAGCGCAGGTCTGACTTGTCACCTTGTGCAAGAAGTTCCCATGGCTACCTCTTACTCCTCAGATAAAATACAACTCCTTTGTTTCATTTTGAAAGCTCTTCGCAATCTGGTTCCAACCTACTTTTCTAGGCTTGGTGGACATTATTGTCCTTCGTGTACTCTGTGTTGCAGCCAGACTTGGCCTGCTTTCTCTTATCTATTGCTGTGCCTTGATGAAGGCTGCCCCTTGTGCCCTCATTCCTCCCTTTCCCTCCTTGCATGGTGAAGGGCATTGGCTCCATGGCATTAAGATCAGTTGAAGGAACTGGGCATGTTTAGCATGGGGAAGAGAAGACTTGGGTGAATGTAATGGCTGTCTTCTAGTATAGGAAGAGCCAGGAACAAAGGATGCAAGTTGAAAACAGGCCATTATAGGCTGTTCAGTGATGCAAATTTCCTAACATGTAGAGCTGCGTAAAATTGGAATGGACACCTGCAAAGGTAATGGGGTTCCCTATGATGGAGGTCTTCAAGCAGAATCTGAATAATCACTATAATAAGTGGGGAATTTCAGCAGCTAGGTGGTGGCATAATGCATAGAGTGCCAGGCCTGGAGTAGGAAGACTCATCTTCCTAAGATCAAATCTGGCTTCAGACACTTACTAGCTGTGTAACCCTGGGAAAATCACTTCACTCTGTTGGCCTCAGTTTCCTCATCTGTAAAATGAGCTAGAGAAGGAAATGGCAAACCACTCCAGTATCTTTGCCAAGAAAACCCCAAATGGGGTCACAAAGAGTCAGACACAACTGAAACAACTCAATCACCTCCACCACCACCACCACTTTCCTTTTGTGTATAGTTTATAATGACTGTTGACATCCCTTCCAACTCTCAAATTCTGTATCTGTGATTCTTCCTCAGAGAATCCTTTTCTTCTTCTTGTTTTTTCGAAATTGGGCTCAAGTGCCACATTTTGTGTCCCGCAGTGGAATGTAAATTCTTTGGAGGTGAAGGTTGTTGGATTTTTTTGACTTTGTATCATCAGTGCCTGCCACACAGCAGATGTTTAATATATTTTTGTTGAATTCAATGGATATGCAAGAACATGGAATTCTCTATGAGAATTTCTGTTTGTGTAACATGACCCCATCATTCCTGCCCTCTGACTTCATGATTTCATTTGCTGGCGAGGTGCTGTTAGGTAACCCCTTTCCATGGCCCCCATAACATGAGAGTAACCATGGCAGATCCTGAGCCACTTAGAAAACAACCGCTGTAAGTGGTGATCTGTTTTAACAAAGAAGCTGCCTAGTGACCAAAATTCAAAGGAATTTTTCATTTTCCTTACCCCACTCCAAGATTGGTGGTGGTAATGCCAGGGTAGCTTTACAATTCAGATGTTTAGTCCATGCTCATATTCTCAAAAAACCTTTTGTAGATACCAAAGCATTTGGTTTGTGTCTCAGCACTGCTACTTATTACCAAAGTCTCGTGGGCCTCAGTTTCCTCAAATATAAAATGGAGGAGTTGTATTAGATAATCTATTAAGGTTCTAGCTGTAAATGCTATAGAATATCTGCATTTGAGGTCTCCTTTCCTCTTACAATGGGGATAGAGTATTTGCATTTGTATAACAATCTTTTATTTTTTTGGTACGGTTTTGGTTAGAGCATTTTTTTTTAAAGTTGTCCATATACCTTTCTTTACTTTTTTGTTCTGTTTACTTTCTTTTTTTTGTAATAAAATGTTATTTATTTTGTAAATGTTTCCCAATTACTTTTTGCTTTTAGTTTTCAGCATTCATTTTTTATAAGATTTTGAGCTCTGAATTTGCCCCCTCCCTTCTCCCTTCTTCCCTCCTCAAGATGGCAAGCAATCTGATATAGGTTATGCATGTACAATCATGTTAAATATATTTCCACATTAGTCATGTTGTGAAAGAAGAAGCAGAGCAAAAGGGAAAAGCTGCAAAAAAGAAAAAAAGTGAAAGTGGTATGCTTTGATCTGCATTCAGATTCCTAAGTTCTTTCTCTGGATATGGATAACATTATCCATGATGAGCCTTTTGGAATTGTCTTGGATCAGTGTATTGCTGAGAAGAGCCAAGTCTGTCATAGTTGATCATCACACAATGCTGCTATTACTGTGTCCAATGTTCTGGTTCTGCTCACTTCACTCAGCATCAGTTCATGTAAGTCTTTCAAGGTTTTTCTGAAATCTGCCTGCTCATCATTTCTTATGGCTCAATACTATTCTATTACATTCATATACCACAACTTGTTCAACCATTCCCCAACTAATGAGCATCTCCTCAATTTCCAATTCTTTGCCACCACAAAAAAAAAAAGAAATCCCCTATAAATATTTTTGTACCTGTGGGTCCTTTTCCCTTTTTTATGATCTCTTTGGGATACAGACCTAATAGTGGTATGCTGGACCAAAGGGTATGCACAGTTTTATAGCTCTTTGAACATAGTTCCAAATTGCTCTCTAGAATGGTTGGATCAATTCACAACTCCTCCAACAATGCGTTAATGTTCTAATTTTCCCACATCTTTTCCAACATTTATCATTTTCCTTTTCTGTCATATTAGCCAATCTGATAGATATGAGGTGGTATCTCAGAGTTGTTTTGATTTGCATTTCTCTAATCAATTGTGATTTAGAGCACTTTTTATATGACTATAGATAGCTTTAATTTCTTCATCTGAAAACTGCTGCTCATATCCATTGATGATTTATCAATTGGAGAATGACTTGTCTTACAAATTTGACTTAGTTTTCTATCTATTTGAGAAATGAGGCCTTTATCAGAGATGATTATTGCAAAGAATTCCCCCCAGTTTTATGCTTTCCTTCTAATTTTGGTTGCATTGGTTTTGTTTGTGCAAAACCTTTTAAATTTAATGTAATCAAAATTATCCATTTTGCATTTCATAATATTCTCTATCTTTTGTTTGGTCATGCATTCTTCCCTTCTCCATAGATCTGACAAGTAAACTATTCTTTTATTTCCTAATTTGCTTATGATATTACCCTTTATGTCTAAATCATGTAACCATTTTCTCCTTATCTTGGCATATGGTGTGAGATGTTAGTCTGTGCCTAGTTTCTGCTATGCCATTTTCCAGTTTTTCCAGCAGTTTTTGTCAAATAGTTCTTATTTCAGAAGCTGGAGTCTTTGGGTTTATCAAAGAGTAGATTGCTATAGTTAATTCACTACTATGTCTTATGTACTTAACCTAATCCACTGATCTACCATTCTGTTTCTTAGTCAGTACCAAATAGTTTTGATGATTGCTGCTTTATAATAGAGTTTTAGGTCTGATAAGACTAGGCCACCTTCCTTTGAATATTTTTGGGTTAGTTCCCTGATATTCTTGACCTTTTGTTCTTCCGGAAGAATTTTGTTATTATTTTTTCTAGCTCCATAAAATGATTTTTTGGTAGCTTGATTGGCATGGTACTGAATAAGTAAATTAATTTAGGTAGCATTGTCATTTTTTTAATATTAGTTGGGCCTACCCATGAACAATCAATATTTTTCCAGTTGTTTAGATCTGGCATTATTTGTGCAAAAAAGTGTTTTATATCAATTTTATTGTTTTTTTCATAAAACCAACTCAATTTTATTTATTAGTTCAATAGTTTTCTTACTTTCAATTTTACTAATTTCTCCTTTGATTTTCAGAATTTTTAATTTGGTATTTGTAATGGAAACTGAGGGGGATAGATCCTCCCCAGCCCCCTGTGTAACCATCTCATGACCTAACGGTGTAACTGCCTCATGACCTGACATAAAGATAAATAGGAGTTACCATGCATGGCCAAAGCTGACCATGGAGACGAAACATTAAATAACCAACAAACTATGTTACCTGGGAAAGCAATTTATCTCAAGGAACATTTTTCTTGAGAAAGATGTGTAACTGTCCAAGGAATTGATCACTCCTTGGAGACTTACACCACAAACGGGTATTTGGAACTCTGATCAAGACCCAACTTTTGTTAGAGATGTGTGCTTGCCTGGATATGAGCTCACCAAGGATACGTACACAAAACAAAATATCAAGATTGCCTTTCCCTGATTTACATGGATATAAAAGGCATCATTTGGAAAGGAATTTTTGGAGTATTTTGATGCAGAGATAGGGACGCTGACTCTTTACCAGAGGCGGATTGCGTGCATGGTCTCCGTTGTGTCCCGGGGTAGGACGCTCCCCATTGCCTCCCTGACCAGACCTTTTGGCCTTTTTCCAGTCTCCCAGGTCTGTTAGGTATTTGAGCCCACCTGGTCAGTGAGTGTGTATCCTTTCTTTTCTTATTCCTACTTTCCTTTATTTTGATTATTACTTATTGCATTGAATGTTATTCTTATCTTTATTGCTTGTGTGGTTTTTAATCATTATTAATGATTGTAAATAAATGTGATAATTTTTAAGTTTATACTGAGTATGTGTCATTTTATCTTGAGATCCGAACCTAAAAGTGAAAGTATTGCACAGCCTGTAATCCTTTTGATTAAATGTTTAATCAGGGATTTTTAATTTGTTCTTTTCCTAGCCTTCTTAGTTACATGTCCAATTTATTGATCTGCTCTTTCTCTATTTTATTTAAGCATTTAGAGGTATAAAATTTCACCTAAGAACTGCCTTATCTGCATCCCATAAATTTCGGTATGTTGTCTTATTATTGTCATTATCTTTGATGAAATTATTGGTTGTTTCTATGATTTGTTATTTGATCTACTCTTTAGGATTAGATTATTTAGTTTCCAGTTAATTTTTAATTTATCTTTCCATGGCCCTTTATTACACATACTTTTTTATTGCATCATGGTCTGAAAAGGATGCATTTAATATTTATGCCTTTCTGCATTTGATTGTAAGGTTTTTATGCCCTAATAAATGGTCAATTTTTGTGTAGGTGCAAATACTGCTGAGAAAAAGGTATATTCCTTTCTATCCCCATTCAATATTCTCCAAAGGACTGTTATATTTAACTTTTCTAAGATTCTATTAACTTCTTAACTTCTTTCTTGGTTAATTTGTGGTTAGATTTATCTATTCTGAGAGGGGGAGGTTGAGTCCCCCATTAGTATACTTTTGCTGTCTATCCCTTCCTGTAATTCACTTAACTTCTCTAAGAATTTGGATGCTATAACACTTGGAGCATATATGTTTAGAATTGATATTACTTCATTGGCTATGGTACTTTTTAGCAAGAGGCAGTTTCTGTCCTTAGCTCTTTTAATTAGATCTATTTTTGCTTTTGGTTTTCTGAGATTAGGATTGCTACCCTTATGTTTTTTTTTTGTTTTTATATTTGTTTTCTTACTTCAGCTGAAACATAATATATTTTGCTTCAGCCTTTCACTGTTACTCTATGTGTCTCTCTCTGCTTCAAATGTGGTTCCTATAAACAACATATTGTAGAATTCTGGGTTTTAATCCATTCTCCAGTTAGCTTTTGCACCTTCTTTTCCATTTGACCAATTCTACTTTTTAAGGAGCTGTTTTCTTCAGTCAATTTTTGTCCTTTCTTTTCCAAACTATTGACTCTCTCTTGAATAACTCTCATCCCCGCCCCCATTTTTCTTTTACCTCTCTTATTTGATTTTAAAATTCTTTTTGAGTTCTTCCAAGAAGATGTTTTGGGCTTGAGACCAATTAATTTTCACCTTTGAGGCTTCACATGTAGACATTTGACATTGTTGTTCTTTTCTGAGTTTCTGTTTACATTTTCCCTCTTGCCATAGTAGCTTTCTATGGTCAGGGCTCTTTTCTGTTTTTTGCTAATTTTTTTAGTCTATTTCATGACTTTTAAAGTCGAGCTCTGCTGCTGAGGTACAGGGGGTACCCTCCCAAACTTCTTGTGCTGGAGGCCAGGAGCCTGGCTTTCTGCACCATGGCCTGAGATGCTAGTGGCTTGCCCACTGTGCTGGGGTGGTCTAGCCTAGTCGTGCTTGTTGAGGGGAGGGACAAGGAGGTTCTGGGGCTGGCAGTTTGCCATCTGTGCTAGGGTTAGAGGCCTTACCTGGCCTGCCGTGCCACTGGCCTCAGTTGCTGATCTGTGCTGTGGCTAAGAGCCTCCTGCTGGCTTGCCCAGACAATGCCTGCGCTGGGTTGCATTCCCCTTTTACCCAAATGAGACAGACCTTTCTTGAAGTCCTTCTAAGTTATCTTAAGCTGGAAAATTTTTTCGCTTTGTCTTTTTATAGGTTCTGTCACTTCAGAGCCTGTTTAGAGGCTTGATTTAATGTTGTTTCTGAGGGAAACTGGGAAGATCTCAGGCAACTTCCTGGTTTTTCTCCACCATCTTGGTTTTGCCATCTAGAGAATTTCTTACAGGTTCATCTTTTCTTCTAAACATAGCCTTACAGATTTGAAATTAGACCTGAGTTTGAATCCTGGATCTCTTCCTTTCTACCTGTATGACCTCAGACAAGTCACTTAACCTCTACTAGGTCTCAGTTTTCTCATCTATAAAATGAGAGCTTTGGAATGGTTCACCTCTAAGATTCCTCTTCACTGTAAACATATGGTCTATGAAATTAGGAACTCCAACCATACTAACATAGTAGATGACATTTTCTCGTCTCTGTGACATAGTACATCAACATTGTCATACCTGTAATTTCCTAATTGTCTTCTGTTAATGACTCTCATTTTTATAATGAAGGTGCTACAGACTGGGGTTTTGAAACAGTCTATGATAGGTAGGGTTCTAAGGTACATTTCAAAGCATTCCATGAAGGCAGCCATCTGCTCTGTCTACATGAGGTTGATGCTTAAGTCTATATCACCATGAAAGAAAAAAATTGGGAGTCTTTTCTCCCTTGTGGTGGTAGAGAGAAGGATCTTATAATTTAAATTAATATTGAATTAAATTAAGTTAAATTTAAATGAATATTGGAAATTTCTTGTTACAATGTCCAATACACACATTCTTATTTGTTCCTTTTAATAACCCTCAAAAATGCATTGGAATTTAATCACCCCCATTTTATAAATAAGGAGACAAGAGAAGCAAAAAGAAACATCCAAGGTCATATGGTAGAGCTGGATTCAAATCCATGTCTTTAGATCCCAATCCAGTTTTTTTCCATTCTACAGTGTTGTCTTAGTGAGGTCAAAAACACTGGCTAATTAGGCCAAGCCTTCTATTTTCCTTATTTCAGTCAAATGGAAGTAAATGTCACTAGAACAAGATGGTGGTAATTTGAGTGGTTTTGTATTTCAGTCATTCAGGAGCAAGCTTGTTTTATTTCCACATGTCTGTTGCCTTATGCCTATTGCTTTATGGGATACAAGTAGACTAAGATACAAGTTAGAAAGTTAATGTTATGATAGTTGTCCCAGAGTGAAAGGAATGTTCCTTTTATACCTAATAAATATACCAAGGGGGACATTATCATCATTATCATCAACATCAATATCACTGCCATCACTGCCACTACCACCACCATATGTAGATCAGTCTCCATGGAGTTTGAAAGATAGGACAAGTAGAATTTCATTGGAACACTCTTGTCCTTCAACCCGTCTCAGGTACCATCTCCTCCATTATGTCTTCCTTGATATGTCATTTGTGAGTTTATCTCCCTCTCACAGATAACTTTGCATTTACATATATGTGTATATGCTGTATGTTCCCTGCTAGTAGAATATAAGCTCCTTGAGACCAGGGCCTGTTTTGTTGGTTAGATAGACAAGTAATTAAAGCTGGGAGAAGACAACAGAATTATACTTTTATTCCTTTTGTGCCCTGCTATGTAATTTCTTTGGGGTGTGTGTGTGTAGGGGGAGTGTGTGTAGGGGAAGGAGGAGGAAGGAAGGGGTTTTTTTTATATATTTAGAGACAGGTTGGTTAGTTTGTTGTATTCATAATATAGACTACAGAACTCCCACATTTCCTGTAGTTTCTGTTTTATTAAATTACATTTTAGAGGCAAGTTTATTAGGTAAATAAAGTTATTGGCTTTCACCCACTCCCTACCCCATTCATTGAAATAAATGTAGCTTGACTCAACATTGCTGGTATAGTAAGCCAAGAATGAATTAAGTAATAGAGTTCTCAAGTGACATTCAAGTCTCAACTCAGTGTTGAAATGTTTTTGGACTTCATGAAAAAAAAAGACTCCAGAAAGATCCTATTAATTAAAATAAGCTAAAAATGTCTTGCATTTATATGGTATTTTTATTCCCAAGACTTTTCTTGTCACTTTTTTATCTTCATAGCATCCCAGGGAGGTTAATAGGAACAGGTATTACAATCACCATATTACAGATGAGGGGAAAAGCCCAGAGAGAGATTAACCAGTAAATATTTGTATAGTACTTTTTGATACAAGGCACTGTGCTAGTTCTGTTAGATGTCTTAGGAAGTGGCATACCCCTGTTCCTGTAAAGGACCTTTTGGCCTAGTCGAAGACACAAGACAACTATATATGAAAATTTTAATAATTTAAGAAGACTTGAATAACAAAACAATACATAACTCAAGACTATGACACTCAGTTCTCATGTCACGATGATAAGCTTAAGTGATTTGCTCAAAAGCCACCTGTCCCAAGCTAGGACTGTAACCCTGATTGAAACTTATAGCCCAGTCTGCCTCTCTGGCATCTTGCTGATTGCAATTCAGTATCACCCAAAGTTGGGCAGCTAGGTGGTGCAATGGATAGAGCACCAGCCCTGGAGTCAGGAGGATATGAGTTCAAATCTGGCCTCAGATGTGTGTGACCCTGGGCAAGTCACTTAATCCCATTGCCTATCCAAAAACAAACAAACAAACAAAAAGTCACTCAAACTTTGAAGAGAGAGAAGGACAAGTCTTGTCCACTTACTTTCTTGCAGTGTTTTTCATGTATTGTGGGATTGAATGCAGGCCCTGTTTTGTATTAGGGTGGTGGGTGCTATGCCTTATCTGGTGATGGGAGATTCTTAGTTACATAACTCAGAACTCAGCATCAGGAATGATGTGGATCACTTCAGAGAGATCAGAGATGAGCAATATAATTGAAGTTTAGCAGGCACCACCTTAATGAAAGGTCAGTGGAGTTGAGTGGTGGGTGTCAGTGACAGCAAAAGAAGACAGGTAGGATGTGTGAAGGAGAACTAGCTGACGGTGAAGGTTGTTAAACACAGCTTAGGAGAAGAGTCTGTCAAGCCTCCTCTGGAGATTTCATAGTAAGCAGGGCCCTGATATCTCTGCTGTCAGAATTTAGGGAAAGCTCACTTGGAAGCAGGGAGGTGGTTATGGAGATATCCTGGGGTGCCTCCACCACAGTGCCAAGAACAAATAGTGTTTGCTTTTATCAGTGGGATGGAATGTCAAGAATTCAAATTTGTAGATTCTAACTTTCATATAGATGAATATTTAAAGTGGACTGTATTGTGACTAATATCAGTGTCAAAATAGGGTGTTCATATTAGAAACATGTAGTTTTCAAAAGGGTATTGGGATATAAGAAAATCCTGTTTGCAGTAATAGGAAATGTACAATCTTTCTCTCTCTCCCCTTCTCTCCCTCTCTCTCTGTCTCTCTCTCTTTCTCTATCCTTCTCTCCTCTCCCTTCCCCCCTTCTCTCTCCCTCTTCTTCTTTTCCCTGAGTGGGCCACCCGCCCTGACCGCCCCCCCCCCCCCCGCCCCGCCACTGGTGGGAAGGTAGTACAACTATATAACATTGACCTCATCAGCATTTCCAAAGAACCTGCTTAAAGGACTAAAAAGGCCTAAAAAGTACAGATGAGAAGTGCTATTTTTAATGGGTTAGCTTAGATGGAAATTGGGCTAGGTAATGGTGTTGCTTACCTGCATGACCACTTAACCCAAGGCTAAATTCCTCACTGCCAAAAGTGGGACAGTTAATGAAGTTGTGGCTACAAACCAGAATGGTGTTTGAGAGATTAAGTGGGATTTTTTGGGGAGGATGTTAGTATTTACAGAACACACAAACACATCATCTTTATGAGACATTCAGTGACATTTAGATTTCGACTTGGATAATTTCCTGGCTGTTATTTTAGTAGCTACAGAGCTAATTTTGGCAGGGTTGACATTAACCAGTTAGAAACATTTAAAAACATATTTTAAATGTTTGTTCCACTAATTACTTTCTTGTGACTTGTAAAAGAACTTGCCTTCACTACCTGAATACAGCGGAGAGCACACCAGCAGACTCCTGGGCTCTTGGAAGATAGAACTGCCTTGTGTTACTTCTGTGGCAAGGCCCTTGACATGCTCCCAAAGTGGTACATTAAAATCACAAGCTGCTTTTATAATATAAAATAAAGTTTTCTTTATATCTTCTGTTCTTATATCATCATTTCTGGACATATCTTACCATCTTCTATTCCCTAAGCACTGTGCACTTTCCCAAACCTCAGTAAATCTTCACTTATTTAAAAAAAAAAAAAGAAAGACCAGATTACAGCAGCTGTCCCAATCTCTCTAAGGAAAGAGGAAAGTGCATTTCCTCATTGATGGTAACATTTCCTCCCTCCTTCACAGTTAAGGCAAACATGCCATCTTTTTTGTTTAGTTTTAAAGCAAATTATATAAAATTTTATCTATTGCTAAGATAGTTTCTTGTGGTGACATTCAGCTGTCCCAGCATTTATTATTGCATAGTGATTTCATTACTCTTTATTTTAAAGTGTGAATATATGTAACCCTTTAATATCATTTTTGCATGAAGCTTTGTGCCCTCTTTTATATACTGATTGCTTTTATTTTTAAATATATAATTTAATATAATTTCAAATCTGTCCTGTTTGTGATCATTTCTAGCCTTCTGTTCTCTTCTGTACATTTAAAAAGTATGCTTAAATAACCTTTTTCTTCTTCCCTTTTCATTTTGGCTACCATATCCCTATCTCTCCTACCTGAATTCCTTCTCTTTGAATAAAAAACAAAAACAAAAACAAAATCATAACAAGCATGCTTTGTCGAGCAAAGTAAGTTCTCACATTGACTGTGTCTCAAAAATATACATCTTTTTCTGCATTTTGGGGCCATCAGCTTACTGTCTGGATGTGGATGGCATGCTTCATCATTGGCCCTTTGGAATCATGGCTGATAATTACATTATTACATTAAGGCTATAATTTAATTTGGGAAGTATTGTCATTTTTGACGTATTTGCTCATCCTAATCATTAGCAGCAGATATCACCTTTTGTGTTCATTTCTTCTTTGTTTTTTGTCAAAATTATTTTGAAGTTGTCTTTGAATAAGTATATTTTGTACTTTGGATGAGTCATCGTCCAAACTTTTGATTCATTTTGTATTGTAATGTATTAGAGGTATCCTGGTATAATGAAGAAAGGACCTAGGCTAAAACTTCATTTCTAACAACTAATAACTCTTTGACCTTGGGTCAGTCACCTAAATTCTCTGTGCATCAGGCAGAGCCATCTTCATTCATCCTGATCTATATCTTGCCATTCAACCCAGATGGCTCCAGAGGAGAAAGTGAGGCTGTGACTTTGTACTGTCCTTCCTTAAATCCAATTCACTTGCAAATCATGGTATCAGCTTCCTGGTGTCATGGTTCTCTTTGAGAATGAAGGACAAACAATAACAACAACACCAATCCATGCATCGGGAAACTTCCTAGGACTTACCAACTTAGTCATAGATGGATTGAGATGGTAGAGGGAGATTCAACACTAGAAGTTCCCTAATGGAAATTACTCTTGCATACTTTGCACATATTTACCTATTTCAATATTATTATATTACCATTTCAGTTTCTCTTAATTCTTGGTTAAATATAGAAATGTATACAAATACACATACACATATATTTTTCTCCCTGCTACTTTAGTATATTCCACACAATTGGGTAACTTGTTTGTTGTTGAAAGACTTTAAAAATGAGTTTATTCTTTGTAAAACTCTTCAAACTTTGCCTCTCAAATATTCAGTTTTTGTTATACTATGGTTTGATGCTAAATGAACTCTTCACTACTTCTGGCAATATTATTATTATTATTGTTATAACTTGTAATAATAATTTTTGCTTATCTTCATAGCACTGGAATTTAACAATGATGTGTCTAGGCATGTTAAATTTTGGGTTCTTATAAGAGTTCTGTGAGATCTTTGATTATTGAGTAAAATATAGATTCCAAAACTCTTGTTTTTCTGTATTCTCTAGGATGTCAGTAATTTATATCATGATCTTCCAGTTTTGTCAATTGGATCTACATGTTTTCCCATATTTTGGACAATTTAGTTATATTCTTTGTTCTTGTAGAAGTAGCAAAATGCTCTACATTGTATGCCATTCAGTTTTCTTCTATGCTAAATCTAGTTTATGGTCTTAGGAAAGGATATTTGTTCCATTGTATATATGTTGTTCGTTTTCTTCATTATTATTTCTTATCCTTTTTTCTTACTATTTAAGTCTTGCTTTCCTCATGGGATTTTTTTTTAACTTGAAGCTTTTTGAAAAATTTGGTTTTATGCTTCTCCTAGGCTTGGTAATTCTTTCCTAATTTCTGGGAATGTGCCATTTATCCATTTGAGGACATATCTTGGGATATCTTATATGGCTTCTTCTTTTGTCTCTGTTACTTTTAGTACTTTAGCAGATTTTATTGCTGTGTAATATTTTTATTCGCACTACTCTTCTTTCCTTTGCTATTTTTTAATTTGAGTTGAATTTTAATTTCTTTTGTGATTTCTTAAAAGTTATTTCACTTCTTTTTGATATTTGGGTTTTTCCTTGAAGGGAGGAGGAATACAGACCCTTTCATTTCTCTCAACCTAGCATCTTAAGTCATTCTCTGTTGTGAGTTATTTCCTTGTAAATATGGCATCTTGATATACTGCATCTTACAATAAGAAAAATCCATTGAGAACCATTTTATCTTAATTTTTTTCTCTTTTCTCAGGATTATTCAGGCCTCTATGTCCAAAAATAATGTATTCATAGCAACTTATTTTTTTGTGATTGCAAAGAACTGGATACTAAGGGTATGCCCATCAGTTGAGGAATAGCTGAATAAGTTTGGTACATGAATGTGATGGAATACCATGGTGACATAAGAAATGATGAAGGGGACAATTTCAGAGAAACCTTGAAAGATTTATATGAAATGATGCAGTGTAAAGTGAGCAGAACTAGAAGAATAATTTATAACAACAATATTGTAAAGACAAACAACTTTGAAAGGCTTAGGAGCTCTCATCGAAATGAAGATCAATTATGATTCCAGAGGACTCATGAAGAAACATGACACCCACATAGGTGGGTGATAGACTTGGGGCACATTGAGACGTATTTTCTTTTAGGCATCTCAGATGTGGGTTATTTGTTTTGCTTGAGCATACATGTCTATAACAGGGATTTTGCTTTTCTTTTTCAATGTGGGAGAAGGTGGGAGGGAAAGAAGGAAGATTTTTTTCTAAGTGAAAAAATAAAATTTGATTTAAAAAAATATCCAAAGAAACACTTTGAAAGTTATACTTTGAATCTGATTTATTATGCTCTTATCTTGCAGTTCACAAGGGTTTGGATCCCTGATCCTGATGAAGTCTGGCGATCGGCAGAGATAGTGAAGGACTACAAGGAGGGTGAGAAGATTCTTCATCTTAAACTTGAAGATGAAACTGTAAGTGTTCTGGTTGTAAATGGCCTTGATTGATGATGAGTGGAAGTAAGCCTTAGACTGAAAACTCTTCAGATGTCAAGGATTCTGTGCACGCGTCGTTCCCTAAAGAGGGAGTCTCTGAAAGTCTTAAGGCATAATTTGATACTTAGTAATTGCCTTTTTGTGTGGTGGTGATAATATGTCTGAAGAAATAGGTATATTTTAAGGAAGGGCTGCCAGGAATGTATTTGTAAGCCATATTTCAGCAGTACTCAAAGACAATCATGGTCAGAACTTTTTCTACCTCTAGCCTTTTTTTCCCTGTACCTCTCCTTCTATAATATTAGGCAGAAGATCAATACATATTTATTAGATGTTTACTGTGGACCAGGAGTTGTGCTAATTGTTGGGGATTCAAATATACAAGCAAAAAGAAGGGTAGTCCCTTCCCTCAAGGAGCTTACGTTTTAATGGGAGAAACAACACATAGAAAAGGGCTGAAAGGGGGTAGGAGGAGACCTGCACAGGGGGCATGGTGGCAAAATCTAGAGCAAGGGTGGGGGACCTGTGGCCTCAGGGTCACATGTTGCCTTCTAGGTCCTTGGGTGTGACCTTTTGACTGAGTCCAAATTTTACAGAACAAATCCTTTTATTAAGGGGATTTTTTCTGTGAAGTTTGGATCCAGTCAAAGGGCCACACTTGAGGACCTAGAGGGCAACATGTGGCCTCGAGACTGCAGGTTCCCCAGCCCTGCTCTAGAGAGTTAGAAGTAGAGCTAGGAGAGGGGAATGAAACATGACTTCATTGGGGGCTCTGGAAGGAATTCAACAACGAGAGAAGGAGACCAGGTTGGCAGAGAGATGTTCTAGGTGAGAAGACCGCTGAGTAATGGAGGCAGAGTCTGGAGAGAGCATGACATTCCATCTCTCAGCTCTGGGCATTTTCTCTTTCTGTCCCCCATGTCTGGAATGCCTTTCCTCCTCATCTCTGCCTATTGCCTTCCTTGGATTCCTTTAAGTCCCAACTAAAATCGCGTTTTCTACAGGAAACCTTTCCCAACCACTTTTACTTCTAGTGCCTTCCTTCTGTAGATTATTTCCTATTTATTCTGCATATAGCTTATTTGTACATATTTGCTTGCTTATTGTCTCCCCCATTAGATTATGAGCTCCTTGAGAACAGGGGCTGTCTTTTCCCTCTTTTTGTATCCCCAGGAAAAGTGCATGGGACACAGTAGGTGCTTAAAAAATGTTTATTAACTAACTGAAGGGAAGTAAATAAAGTTAATGAACCATTGATCTGCATGATATTATGGTAGACACTGGTCCATATTAAATTATATGAACACAAGTCCCTTTCCCAGGGTTATGTAAAATAAACAGCCAAATGATGTAGTTAATTTTCATTTTTCCATGCCAACAGAAGGGAGTGTTAGTTGAGAGTTTTGGAATGTACATACAATATCATCATAGCAAGAGTGTTAGGAAATGACTCCTGGATTATATAATGAGGTTAAACTGTGTTGGAGGATTGTGATCACATGGTACCTTGTGGAATTCTTAATTCCCTGGATCAGCTTATCTTTCTTTTTTTCTTTTTTTAGGCAATGGGGTTAAGTGACTTACCCAGGGTCACACAGGTGGTAAGTGTTATGTGTCTGAGGCCAGATTTGAACTCAGGTTCTCCTGACTCCAGGGACAGTGCTCTATCCATGGAGCCACCTAGCTGCCCCCCCATCAGCTTACCTTCTCTTGTAGCTTCAAGAATCACAGATGACTCCCAAGTCATGCATCTTCCAGTCCTGACTTTTCATCCATTCCTTATTTCTACCTGTCTACAAGACATGAACTCATATATTTTCCCATCACCTTGAACTCAACAAGCCCAAAGCAAACTAATTGTAACTCTCCTGTTCCCAAAATGGCTCCCTTTCTCCACTATGTCCCCTTCATTGGTATCACCACTAGTCTTTCAGTCTCCCAGGCTAGACACATGTGAGTCATCTTTTAGTCTTCCATCTACTCTATAGGTCTTTAGATGGTATTGTGGATAGAGCACTGGATTGGAAATCAGGAAGACATGAGTTCAAATCCAGGCTCAGACACTTACTAGCTGTATGACCCTGGGAAAGTCACTTAACCTTTCTTAGCTTCAGTTTCCTCATTACTAAAATGAGGATACTAATAGCATCCACTTCCCAGGGCTTTTATGAAGATCAAATGAGATAAACCTTGTAAAGCATTTTGCTAACCCTAAAATACTATATAAACTCTAATTATTGTTGTTGTTGTTGTTGTAATTTTTACTTTGTGCCATGTAAGCAATCTGATTCTTGTAGTTTAGCATTTTGTACTTTGGCACCTACAGAATTTCACTGGTGTTTGCAGTCCCTCTACCAGTTCAGATTCTAATTCATTAGTGCCACTGAAAAAAATCTTGTCTTCTTTTTTTTAAAATGAATCCACCATTGAGAGTCTTTTCAACTGCTAAAGGTTTTCTTCTCATTGTTTCAATGTTTTTGGGCATATCAGTATACAACTTGGGTTTCTATCTGTTATCCCATTTTTGTTATTTGATGAACCCATCTCTTTTTCCATTCAAACATTTTCTTTAATATTGTTTGTGCCACTTCTCATGCTCAAACCATCATTTATTCCTTATAGCATTTGTTCTTGTCTTCACTTTTGACTCACCTGCAACATCAATACTTCTGAGACTCAGCTGCTGCAGAATTCACAACCATGTCCAGTTGCTAGGAAACTTTTAATGTTAACATGAAATGTGTGACACTTTTTGGAGATATATCACTGTGAATGCTCTGTAGTTTCCTAAATCCTCTCCTCCTTTGTCATTCTGCCTAGTTTTTCTAAAGCGTGCATGTCAATGAACTAATTCAATGGGCTCCCCTGTTACACTGCATGTTTACATCTGTGTAATGTGAGTTTCTCATTTTCTTTAATTTTCAATATATTGAATATTAATTATAAAGCATTGCATACCTGGTATTGCAGTGATACAAAAATGGAAAAGATCCAGTCCCAATCTTCACTGAGTAGAATATTATCTATTTTGGAGACAGAGAGATAAGGACCTAGAGTCATAGAGCATGAGGAGGTTGGCATTAGTTTGAAGAGGAGAATAAGGAAAGAGTTCTTGGGATCCAGAGGAGGGAGAGGTGGCATCTCTTCTTATTGAGGACATCCGGGAAGGTTTCATCTGTATCTATACTTGAGGGATGAATTGTGGAGTTTGTGAGAAATAGACAATCAGGAAGATAGTATTCCAAGTAAATGGTACATGTGAAAGGCAGGGAAGCAGGGAAGTTGGAAAGCCTTAGGTATGTTTGAGGAGTTGTAAGTAATCCAGTTTGCCTTATTCTGAAATAAGATTAGAAAGATTGTCATTTGAGGTGGAACTTGAAAGCCACATTGAAGAGTTTGGGCAGTAATCCGTGGTCTGTGAAGAGCTATTAGAAGTTTTTGAGCAGTAGAGTGATATGATTAAAGCTCTGCCTTAGGAAAAAGAATCTGCAGCAGTGTGTTTGTTGAATAGTGCCAGGAAGACCAGGTTGGAGCCTTTTGTGTTAGTCAGGGTAAGAGATGATGAGAGCCTGGATTAAGGTGAATGGAAGAGAAGGTGGTAAATAAGAAGTGTTAGAGAGGTAGAAGGGATAGGACTTAAGAAATGATTAGAATTGGTGGGGGAGGGGGTAGTAGAAGAGGGATAAATTAAAGATGACTTGTAAGGTTTTCAGCCTTGGGTGATTGGGAGATTGGAGGAACCATCCACATAAATGAGTGCTTCAGGATGATTAGTTAATTTGGGTTGCTGCTGGGACATCCAATAAGGGGTTGGAGATAGGATACTGGAATTTGGGGAAGAAACAGAGAGTTTCTTCCTTCTAAATAGCTCTGTTTTTCTCTTTAATTTCCACTTCCTTCACTTCACACTTGCATTATTGTTCCTGCCTTCACCTGTCCTTGCCACTGATCCATCTGTTCCCCATTGTCCTTTCTCAAGAGAATCCAGGACTGGTTTGGTTAAATGAGGCATTGAGGAAGGAGCTCTTTGTTGGTAAAATGTAGAGGAGGTGTGTCTAATTTGGCAAACCACCTTACTTGTATGGATTTCCATAGTGGGTGGGAGATTAATTGCCAGATGGATCAGTGACCAGGTGGCATCCATGAAACAATCTATTCCTTGGACCCAGGGAGCTCCAGTGGGGAGAAAGTATTGTTTTTTGGATTGACTTGTTCAGGCCTACCCTAAACTCTTTAAGACTCTTCTTGTGCTCCACTTGCCAGAAAGTACCCATTCCAGCCACAGTTGGCTTCTCCCTCTGCTGATTTCTATTTGTTTTCTCAACTACTCTTCTGACAGTCAATCATTTATAGTTTTGCATGTGCCTTGTCTAACTGGATTTTAAACTTCTGGAGGGTTATATTTTTATAAAACAGTTTGGGACAAATAATGAGCAGTCAATAAATGACTGAGTTGATGATCTCACCTTGATCTGATCACTTAAAGAAACTGACTGCCAAAGAATTTATTTGTGAAATGGATATAACAAAAGGCATTCCCACCTCCCTCACTGGGAGAAAAACTTTGATAGTTTTGTCATGGAGACAGTTTTGATGCCTAACTCTGGGACCTTGGGCAAATCACTTAACCCGGATGAGTATTCTCACCTGAAAAACAGGGATAATAATGGTACCTACCTCCCAGGGCTATTGTGAGGATAACATGAAAGTATTCTTAAAGTCCTTTGCGAACCTTAAAACACTATATAAATGCTAGTTATTTTGAGGCTTTGATAAGAGAAAATTCCTAGCAGATTGCTGTGATTTGCCACATTAAATAATGCCTGAGACAGAATTAAAAATCTCTCACCCATTTGAGTGGCATTTATTTTTCACTAACAGATTTCATTTTTTTGAGTGGGTGAGGTTTTGTGTGCCTTTTTATTTAAATTGTACAGAGGTATTAGCGCGACTGAGCTGCTCTGTTGCTAAAACAGAACAGATGCCTACTTTCCTAAGCTGAAAGTGGGCCAGGGACTATGCATAACTCCTGGATGAGCTGCCGGGGAGCCTGTTCCTGCCCTGCTCAGGTATGTAGCAGGTTACTTTGTAATTGGATGGAAAGCCAGAAGACAGGGATTGACAGTCCCTCAGCCCGCTATTTCTCGGAAGATATGATTCACTGTGGGGCAGCTCAACAGTTATGTTGTGTCAACTTGCCAGGTTCACCATGTGACTAGGGAAGAGATGCTCTGGGAGAGATACGATGTAGCTCGGTGGCCTCAACAGAGCACTAGAGGGAGTCGGCTTAATCATCCTTGTTGCTTTTTAAGTGTAGGTCAGGCCAGCCTACCAGATGAAGCTGCCTCCATTTCCCAATAGCTTTCCACTCCCCATCCCTTACTCATGAAATGTCATCAACAAAAAGGCCAAATAATTAGATTCTCTTAAAATAATCATATCTTTTATTATACAGCACATGACAGTCTCCCAAGCACTTTCATTCAGAGCCAGGTAGGTTAGTTACTATCAATTCCACTTTACAGATGAGCAAACTGATATACAAGGTGATCAGGAGGCAAACCTAAGGCCATATAACTAGTTAGTAGCAGATTTAAGTCCCCCCCCCCAACTATGTAATCTTTACATGAAGCAGCACCCAATCTCTTTACATGGCAGACTTCAAGAATCTGTGCCCCACTTCCCCACTTCCTGCCTAGTCGCTGGGGAACTTAATACCTTCGGCTTTGGAATTTGTAGAACATGCTATCCAGCCATTGCCTCAGGCCCCTTTATCATCTGCCATGCTGCTTTCCTTGTGCACCACCCCCTTTCTTGCCACACTGATCTAATCAATAAGTCACATTGCTTCTGCAATAACATTTCAAATGACTGCCCTATGTGTGTCTCACCATCCTTGTGACTCCACAGACAGAAAATTCTTCCTAGCCACCATCCTGCTGTAGATATGTTCTCACCTGTATTGAAACCTAAACTCTTTGAGGCTAGACACTGTCTTCTCTTTTATATTTGTATCCACAATGATTAGCACAGTTCCTGGCCTGATGGTAAATGGCAAATAAATGCTTTTTCCTTCATTTGCTCCTTTCAGATTTATCTTTTTTTTTTCTGTACTCCTGTTCTCACTGGCTTCATTTTGGCTTTTATTTCATGGTTTGGAGACTGTTGTAATAGCCATTTGACTGAGAGATAGTGTTACAGTATATATTACTCTGGACTGAGAGTCAAGATTTGGGTTTGAATTCTAGGGTGGAATTTTACTAGGCAGATGTCCGTTTAGCAGTTTTGTTAACATCTTTGGGCCCATTTCATTTGCAAAATGACAGGATTGGAATCATTAGCTTCTGAAGCAGATCTAAATTCTGTCTTTCTTTCTGATCTTATCAGTCCACAAGCAGCATTAATTAAATGCCTAATAATAATGACATTGATAACAATAATGATAGATAACACACATATGCACACACACATATATGTATATGTGTGTATGTGTGTATATATATGTATACTCATACATACACACACACACACACATACACACATAGCACTTTATGGTTAGGTGGCTCAGTGGGTAGAGTGCTAGGCCAAGAGTCAGGAAGACCTGAGTTCAAATCCAGCCTCAGATACCTCCTAGCTATGTGACCCTGGGCAAGTCACTTAACTGTTATTTGCCTCAGTTTTCTCATCTGTAAAATGGAGATTATAATAGCTCTTCCCAGGAGTATTGTGAGGATTAAATGACATAATAATTGTAAAGCACTTAGCACAGTGCTAGGCACATAGTATATAAATGTTAATTATTATTATCAATTTAATCCTTGCAACAATACTATGAAGTAGATACTATTATTATCCTCATTTTATAAATGAGGAAACTGAAGCACAGACAGATTAAGTGATTTATACAGGGTTGCATCGCTAGGGACCGTCTGAGGCAGGTTTTGAACTTAGGTCTTCCTGTCTTCAAGTCTCCTCCTCTACCCACTTGTGACCTCTCTGCCTACAATGTACTTAAACAATGGTCTAAGCCCTGAGATACAAATATAAAACCAGTCCCTGCCCTTAAGAAACTTTCATGCCACTATAGAGGAGGGAGGAGAAACAGTACATACATAAATGAGGAAATACAAAATGCATAGGCATTAATATGAACAGGGCCCTAGCTACTGGGAGTTGGTGGAGGACCCAGGAAAGGCTTCTTGTAGTAGATGACACTTTATCTGGCTCCTGAAGTGAGCATGGTTCTTGAAGAGGCAAAGGTAGGGAGAAAGGCTATTGTATGCATGCAGGGATGGTCTGTGCAAAGATAGAGAGACAGAAGATGAAATGTTTGTACTGGGAAGAGTAATCAGGCCAGTTTGGTTAGAATGCCATGTGTGTCATCAGCTTAGAAAGACAAGCTACAGCCAGATTGTAAAAGTTTCTCAAATCCCAGAGGAATTTGTGTTTTATTCTGGAGGCAATAGGGAATCATTGGAGTTTCTTGAACAAGAGCAGTGGTTGTACTTTAGGACTTGAGGGTTTTGGCTGTCATTTTACAACAATTGACTCACATGGCATTTACCATCTACCAGAAGATCCCAGGTGTGAGAGTGTGTGCATGTGTGTATCTAATATAAGCTATCGTCTAGACACATCTTTCCTATTCTGTACTTAGTTAAAAAAAATCAATTGTCAAAGTGCAGGACTTAACATTTATTCCTATTAAATTTCATCTTACTAAATTGGGCCATCACTCTAGCCTGTTAAGATGTTTCTGTATTACGATGCTGTCATCTAGTGTGTTACCTATGCATCTCAGCTTCATGTCATGCACAAAATTGGTAAGCAAGCCATCTGTCTTCATTTAAGTCATTGATAAATATGTTCAACGGAATATGCCCAAAGACAAGACCCTGTCACGGAGACCCTTCTCTCCAGGTTGGCTGTGCTAATTGCTACAACCTTCTGTTTTTCCACCCCAATGCTCCCTGATAATTTCCCTTGTTTCCCCTTTTTGCTTAGTATTGGACCCCAAGTGTTTCCCACTTTTTGTTAGCTGTTATCCTAGGAATCCTTGCCTCTTTGACCATATTCCATCTTCCAAATAGATTAGGAGGAAAATTCTTGGGCTAAGAATCTTCATCCTGAGGTTCAATTTAATTCCTTAAGTACTTCCAAGTATGAAGAGGCATCCTAAAAAGCAAATGTTATCTTAGAGGACCTTAATTGAAGTATAACATTCATAGTGACAGAGGTTATAATCTTGCCATCCTCTGCCCTAGGCAGAGCATGTCTTGAATATTGCAATCAGTTCTGCAGGCCATTTTTTTTGTTTTGTTTTTTCAGGCAATTGGGGTTAAGTGACCTGCCCGGGGTTACACAGCTAGTAAGTGTCAAGTGTTTGGTCTGAGGCCAGATTTGAACTCCAGTCTTCCTGACCTCAGGGCTGGTGCTCTATCCACTGTGCCACCTAGCTCCCGCTAAGGCCTTGTTTTTTATAAATTAACTTTTTAAGTTTTGTACTTAACCAAAAACCCATAAAAACAGCATTTCTTGTATACAAAGTAGAAGATAAAAGAAGATGATAGCATATGAAACCAGTAATTACTATCTCATACATATTGCTTCATGTGTGTGTGTGTGTACTTCTAGTCTGTTCTGTGAATTTTCATAAAATATTTGATGATTGGATGGCACATTTTAGAAAGGGCATTGTCAAGCTGGAATCAGTCCAGGGGAAAGTAATTAGAATAATGAAGGCACTCAAAACTAGACTGCACAGGGATTCATTGGAGGAACCGAGGATGTTTAGCCTAGAAAAGAGAAGACTGTGGGGATATGATAGCTGTCAAAAAATATTTGAAGAGTCCTCCCCCTGGAAGAAAGATCAGGCTTTTTCTTCTTAGCTTTGGAGAGTTGAATTAGGATAAATGAGCAAAAATTAAAGGGGAACAGATCTAGTTTCAATATAAGCAGATCATCTAACACATTTTAAATTGTCCAAAAGGCAAATGTGTTGCCTTAGGTGGGCAGTGCATTTTTTATTGTTGGAAGTTCTTGAATTAGTAGATGACTACATTGGGCTTGTGTTGTGGACAGAATTCATGCTTCAGGTAGGGAATGGACTTGGTCACACGATGCTTCTACCTCTAAAGCTCCATGATAACATGCCTACTGCACAGCACTGCTTCTTCTCCCACAGGGGAGATTTGGGTGACAAGTGCATGAGCAGCCCTGAAAAGGGCCACATCTCAATAAAACCATTTCAGCAGCTGGGCTAACAGGTCATAAACCAGTCAGTGAGTTAGGGGGATGTCTACCCCAAGTATGTGAAGACTTCCCCCAGAAGAATGGACACATGAATACAGTTTGTTCTAATGGCCATGAAGGCAGCTGAAGCAGGTATTGTAGAGTGCTTAGAGCTTGGTCAGACATAGAAGATGCCAACCAAGGTCACCCACTGTATCCTGGGCCATCGCCAGTCATCTTGACTTTTGTCTTGCCACTGGACTTCGATGACTCTGGAAGAGACAGTGAGACTGATGTCTTTCTACAGCTCTGCCTCACTTAAATCCAATTCAAACACTAGTCAGGATGTCTCCCGGTGATGTCACTAGTCCTCTTTGAAAACTAAAGATGAATACCATGACAGCACTGTGATTGGATGATGTAGGTGAAGTATCAATAGAGTGTTCTGTAACAACCAAACCAAACCTAGAGTCCTTCCTTTTCCCTCTCCCCTCCCCTCAATCTATTTGAAATCTAAAGAACCTTAGAATCAACCTCATCATGTATCTGGGTCTTTGCATTAGGATTTGGAACTATTCTGGAGGAGAAGTCTCCCCAGGCATTGTTCCATAGGTCCGGATATGTGTTTATTGTCTAACTGTGTGACCCTGGATGAGTCATGTAACTGTTTTTGAGTCTCATAGTAAAATGGGAATGATAATATTTGTACTTCCTGCCTTATGGGATTATTTCAGGGAAAAAAATCTTGTAAACCTTAAAGACCTGAATGAATGAGAACTGTTGCTAATATTACCACTAACCTGTATACCAAGGTTTCAGAAGCTCCTGAGCCAGGAGTTAATCATATAATAGAGATAAATGTAAAGTTGTACAATTTGATTCAAAAATTAACCATGCAAGTCTCAGTGATCAGAACTGAGGGACGGAAAGGAGATTATGGTGACAGTGTTAAACATAGGGACTCCAGCACCAGGTTCAATCAGGTGACAAGCATTAAACTCATAATATATGCTGGACATGAGGGATAAGAAAAGAAACAAAACAAAACATCTCCTCCCTTCAAGGAGCTTATATTGCATCATAGGAAACGATATGCATACTATAAGTACATGCAGAATGTATACAGAGTAAATTCAGGGTAACTTTGGAGATGTACTAGCAACTGATGGGGATGAGGACAAGCCCCATATAGGAAATGGCACTTGAGATGAGGTTTAAGGCAACCTAGGAATTTTACAAGGTGGAGATAGCAAGGAACAGGGCATCATAGGCTGGTTTGGGTGGCAATGCCCCCATAGTTTACCCTCATATTCTCCTGGAGAAGAGATTTAGAATTCTGGATTTGGGTTCTCTGATCTAAGTGACTTTGATGCCTCACAAAGGGATCAGTGTGGGCTGCCCGTTGCTAAAATATAACAGGATGGTTTAAACCGAGAGCCCATCAGTCTGAACAGGCAACATTCCAAGCTTCCTGCACTAAAGTGATGTTGGGAAGATGAGCTATGACTGAAGATTTTCATGCTCTTGTGATTCTGGTTATAATAAATTTGCCAGCAACCTCCTTTAGCCATTGACTGACAGCCAGGCACTTTATCAGGAGTTTGCATTCATGGCATCTGGTTCTTTGCTGCTTCAGGGTAATAAATAGAAAACATAGGGTTGAGAATATCGAAAAGGAAGACCAATTACTTTTCTGTTCGAAGAACTTATCAGTTTTGAGAAACATGGCAGGCATGGAAGTGTGGCGAGCACTCCTTCCTCAGTAACACTTTGGTTGTTTCCCTAGAAAACTGAGTTGGTTAGTGTTACTGAAAATGAGAAACACCTCCAAAACAGCAAGGCTGTATCGATTGCCAATATGTAGTGCCTGCTATGAGCTTAACTTCCACTAAAGTTCTGCTCTGATGCTTCTTGGGGTCTTTAAAGGGTCCCTGAATTCTAAAAGCCTATGCTGAATGCATTCTGGAACAGAGCATTGGTCCAGTGACTATCTTCTGCTAGAACTTAGGAAAAGAGGAACCGGGGCAAGGAACAAGCATTTATTAAGTGCCTACTATGTTCCAGGAGGACGACTACAGGGCAATGCATTTTTTTTCAGCTACAAGTAACTGGTAAAGATACCATAGTATGGTGGAAAGATCACTGACTTTGTAGTTAGAAGACCTGGTTTCAAATCTAGCTTCTGATATTTATTACCTATTTACCTTTGGGTAAATAAATTAACCACTGGGGCTCAATTTCTTTAACCATAAAATGAGGAGTAGGGACTAGATGGCTTTTGAGAACTTTGCAGGACTAGGTGTTCCCACAGACTCACAAAGACATTCTGCATAAAGCAGAGGGAGGAAATTGTGATCTGCCTCAGTGGAGGAGTTAATCACAGAGATGAAATTATGGAGTCCAGAATTAAGTGCCCTGGCACCATGGAGAATAAGAGAAAAGATGCAACTTTGTGCTACAGAAGTTTACACAGTGCCAGTGACTAGTGAGCAGGAAAGAAAAAGTAGGAATCAAGAGCCAGACTGTAAAAAAGTCATGTTCTCATCTTGTGGTGGTCATCCGTTCAGAGCTCAAAGAGACCTTAGAGATAACCCAGCACAACCTCCTCACTTGACAGGTGGCTAAAGTGACTTAGATTAGCCAAGGTCACCCAGGTAGCAAACTGCAGAGCCAAGATTTGAAGTTTCTCTGACTTCTAAGACACATTGCTCTTTCTATTGCCTATCTCATATTAATTTAAAGTTACTCCTAGTCTGGGAGCTTCTGGAGAGATCAACCTTAGAGTCTTTTCCTTTTAACTGAGAGATTTCATTTTTTTAGTTTTTTCCCCCTAATTGTTCACTTCTCTCTCTCTCTCTCTCTCTCTCTCTCTCTCTCTCTCTCTCTCTCTCTCTCTCTCTCTCTCTCTCTCTCTCTCTCTCTTCCTCTTTCCATCTCCTTTCCTCCCTCTCTCTTTTCATTTCTCCCTCCCTCCTCTTTCTTCTTGCCCCCTTCCATCCTCTTTCTTCTTGCTCCCCTTCCTCTCTCCATTTCTTTCTTTCTTCTCCTTCCTTCCTTTCCCTTCCTCTTCTTTCCTTCCCTCCTTTTCCTTTCCTCCCCCTCCTACTTTTTCTCCTCCCCTCCTCCTCCTCTTCCTCCTCACACATAACACAGATACTCAATAACCACATATAAGTAAGTTTAAAATGATAGAGTTATAGCTAGAAAGAATTGTAAGGTCCACTGACCAACCCCCTAAAGCTTTTGTGACTTGTCTTAGGTCACATGGCAAACTGTAGCCTTATAAATACAGCTAACTTACAATTTTCTACACCAAAAGAAGTGCAGAAACGGGCATGAAGAATTGAAAAATGTATTTGGCTCAGAGACCTATTCAGTCACATGCAGCATATGCCATTTCCTACCACCTAACATCAGGAGTAGTAGGGCTTCCCTGAAATCTAGAGATATAACACTATTTCTGGCTTTTAAGGCTTTCATCATAATAAAACAATAAAGATGTTTACAAACAAAATAGAACTCCTGAAATTGGCATAATTAGAAATATAGGGGCAGCTAGGTGGCACAGTGGATAGAGCACCGGCCCTGAAGTCAGGAGGACCTGAGTTCAAATCTGGCCTCAGACCAAACACTTGACACTTACTAGCTGTGTGACCCTGGGCAAGTCACTTAACCCCAACTGCCTGAAAAAAAGAAATATATATGTGTGTGTGTGTGTGTGTGTGTGTGTGTGTGTGTGTGTGTGTGTGTATATATATATATATATATATATATATATATATATATACACACACACACACATATTTTTAAGAAATGGTTTTCTAGCCATAGTCTGTGAAAATTTACTTATTAATGAGGGAAAATTGAGCTTTCATGCAGTGTCATAGTTGACATTAATATGCTGAGACATCAATATGCTCCCACTATAGCAACACTAAATATTCTTATCCTATCATCTAATCTATCATAGTTTCTTATCTTGTCAGGCCAGATGTCCTTTCTAGTTTTTCTTCCTTTCTCTCTCCCTACCCCACACTGATTGGCCTACCTCAGAACCAGGTAGTAGTGGGAAGGAGAAGGGTTGGAACCCACTGGTGGATATTGAACAGTTTCCAGTTTTGTAGATGTTGTCATTTAGCCCATCCCTCTAATTCCAAGGGCTGGATGATTTGTATATTTCAGTTCTCTTGCCTCTGGCTCCTGAAAGTTCCATAGTACCTGATTATGTGATCATCAGTTATTTGGAAAACTCTGACTTTTCAAATAATCTGTATTGGCTGCAGATTTATAGCTGATTTAACTAGTGACAGTCTTGCAATCAATTTCCTATTAAGGAAAAATCTGTTCTTATGTCTTTTTTTCTTTCTCCTCCCCCAGAAGAAAACCAAGAAATCTATAGCTTCATATGCTGAGTTGGCAGGTTTTTAGCTCTTTTTAGCTGACTTGGACAGTTTTTACCCCTGTGTCAATTTGACAGAGCTAGTGACCCTAGCTTGTTCTTAGGTCCTATTTTCATGAATTTGCCTGGGAATTTCCTCCTCTATCTTCTCTTGACAGAAGCAGAAAGAGAGGCATCTAAGAAAAGACAGAATTATAGCTACTCCTACTCCCTACACTCCAGAGTATAGGGATGGTCAGGTAGGAACCTCTAATCCACATTCTGTGCTGTGATCTGAAAAAGGAGAGACGTTCAGGAAGGACAAATGGGAACTAGGGAAATCCCCTTCCCTGGAGGCCTTTTGTGGAAAAGTAGAGACCTTTACATCCAGAAAGACTTGGATGTAGACAAGAGTCCTTTCTGCAAAAAAAATCTACCAGTTCCAGAATTCTGTGGTATAAAAATTGCTCATTTCACTGCCCTTTTCTTGTATTGAGGGGGAACAAGCCTACTTTTTATGCCAGTAGCTTTATCTGGATTCCCTGCTTTGTCAATGATGTTTATTTTATATTTTTATTAGGGTAGTATTTAAAAAAATGTTATTTTCAAAAAAGCATTATGGTAGTATGATGGTATTGCTTAAAGCTGATTTAGCTTAGCTTAGTGGCTTTGGCAATTTTATAGAATTACCTTTTTGAGGATTCTGTTTAGAGCAGGGCTTCTTAACTTGGATAGTTGTCAGGGAGTCTGTGACCTTGGATAGGAAAAATGTATCTATTTTCACTAGCATCTAACTAAAATTTGACATTTCCTGCAATTATGAATATAGACAACAATCCATTATTATGAGTAGAGTTCTATAAACTTTACTAGTCTGCCAAAGAGGTCCATGGCACAAAAAAGGTTAAGTACCCCTCAATTAGGGGGAAGCCATTCAGATTTCCCATGGATCATTCCAGAGGAAGTCTATGCAGTGAGCAAAGGGATGTGGTTTGGAAGTAGGACAGAGGAATCATGCATTTTTCTATTCAGTCATAAATGAACAAGTATTTATTAAGCAGCATCTACGTATCAGACATTATGCAAGGCACCAGAGGTGCATGTATGAAGAATGAAACAATCCCTGCTTGCATAGGTCTTACATTCTACCAGGAAAGACAAGTACATATGTGTCTCTCACTATGCGTGTGTGTGTGTGTGTGTGTGTGTGTGTGTGTGTGTGTGTGCGCGTGCTGACAAATAAATACAAGTTCACTTCAAGGTAGTTTGAGAAGTGGGACACTAGCATTTGGGGGATAAAGAAAGGATTCATATGTAGAAAAGGTAGTGCTTGAGATGAGAGTTAAGAAGGCAAAGGACTCTATAAAATGGAGGTGAGGAGAGAGTGTATAGTGCAAATGCAGAGTAGAATGTTGTGTGGGAAAAACAAAGAGGAAGTCACTTTTTTCTGGCTAAAAGAGCGTGGTGGGAGAGAGGATGCAGTATCCAGTGAGGCTGGGACCACACTGGATAGGACTTCAAAAGCTAAATAGAAAATTTATTTATTTTATTCCAAAGGCAATAGGGATCGATGGAATTGATTGAATAGGGGCATTACATAGTCAGATTTGTGTTTAAGGAATCACTTTGGTGGCAGTGTGGAAAATGTACTTTACTGACTTGAGGCAGGGAGGCCAATTAGAGACCTTTGTCACCATCCAGCAAGAGTTCATGTGGTCTTGAACTAAGTTGTGAAAAGATACGGAGTCTGACCTGAGAGATGTTGTGGGGTTAAAAAAGAACCAGATTTATCAACTGCTGTAATTGGATACATCAGTGAAGGAGAGTGAGGAGTTAAGAATAACATCAAGATTGCAATCTTGGGAGACTGGAAGGACAGAAGGATGGAAAGATGGAGACTGACAGGATGATATTGCCTTTGATGGAAAAAGTGAAGTTTTCAAGAAGGTTCTATTTTGTGAGGAAGATAGAGTTTGTTTGGGACATGAAGAGCTTGAGATATCTCCAGGATATCCAGTTTCGATAGGCAATTGAGACTGGAACTTTGAGAGTAGAAACTACAGCTGTTTATATAGATCTGAGTCATCTTCACAGAGGTGATAATTCAAACCTTGGGAGCTGATGAAGTTACCAGGAGAAGGTGTTTAAAAGGAGAAGATGAGAGGAGGCTCTTTGGGGGTCATACACAGTTAGAGGATGTAATGTGGATGATGAATAAACAAAAGAGGTAGCGAAGGAATGGCCAGATAGATAAATGAAGAACCAGGTGAGATTATTGTCTCAAAAACTTGGAGAAGAGAGCATCCAGAATGAGAGAGGGTGGTCAAAAATAAACAAACTGTTCAAAGTATCAAGTGTATGCTACAGATTTTGTTATGTGAGTCAGCTCATATATCTTCTCATGTACAAGTACCTTTGCCTCTGCCTCTGTGACCCTGGAACCAGACACTTGGATGCCTCATCTTTCTTATCTATAAAATGGAGAGAGTTGATTACCTTATCTTTAAAGTAGCGGAGGCTGTGTCCCAGAGAGGACATGTTTTGGAGTAAAGGGGGAAAGCAGCTTACAGGACTTATGTATTTTTAAAATATTCATATGTATATTGTAATATATTTTTTCTAAACCTATCAACAACAACAACAAACAAATAAAATGGTCTTTCCCATATATCTAGTAGAATTGAAAAGCAAGTCATATGTGAAACTGAAAATTTCTCTTATGTACAGCTTACTTTTCTCTTTAAACATGTAAGAAATTCAAGCAGTAGCTCTCAGACCTGTCCTGCTTGCCTGCTCTTCTCCCTGGCCTTCCTTCTGTCCCAGGGAGCATCTTAAAAGAATATCGTGCTTCCTGAGTTATAATCCTCGGTGATATCCATGTGGCTTTTCTCTAAGCTCTCTGTCAGCATTTGAAGGCTACACTTGGGCTGGTCTCTTATGGAGGGACAGATGTTGCTCGCTCTGTCTCTGGTTCCTCAGAATACATTGCTATTGGTCATAGAGATCACTAGTAATTATGTGAAGGTCAAGTAGCTGAGGTAGATAACTTAACAAGGCAACATGCTGTGCCTAGTGCCTTCCAGGTGAATTAATTAACTCCTCTTTTTCCATGTCTGTGACTTGTATTTCTTTAGATCCACGAATACCCGGTTGATCTAAGTACCAACCAGCTCCCCTTCTTACGAAACCCAGATATCCTGGTGGGAGAAAATGACTTAACAGCTCTTAGTTATCTTCACGAGCCTGCAGTTTTGCATAATTTAAAAGTCCGTTTCTTGGAGTCGAACCATATCTACACCTACTGTGGTAAGTGGAGTGCTGATATTTGGATGATGTGCACGCGTTTGTGTTTGTGACTGCGTTGTATCATTAAAATGAGAAGTGTTAAACTCCAGTTTGGCAGGAATACTAATTTTGCTGCTGCATTTGATGAACGTCTCTCATGTTTTACAATCAGTGCACATTACTCAATTAACCTTCCCTGCATCCCTGGGGAATGATCGTCATTATAATTGCTCAATAAAGGAGGAAACAGGTCCACACTGAACCAGATCCCATGAAGGGATTTGCTCAAGTCCAGTACTTGAAATTGCAAGGAGAGGGAGGACATCGAAGGCATCTGCATAACTGTGTTTTTCTCCTACTCTAGCTATTGATCATACTTCTAATAGATTTGGACTTGTTTTTATGGGGGAACAGGGGTAGAGGAAGACACTGGAAGATGGCAGTAACCATTCTTAGTGGCCCTCGGTGAAGCCGCCAGACAAATACCCCAATACAAAAAGGATTCCAGTACTGGATACCACATGAGAAAGAGTAGGAGGGATTGACTTTCTTTTCAGTTCCTTAGTTCACCACATTCTGGATTATAGATTCCTCTCTTTTTTCATCTCCCCCCTTATTTTAATGAGGATTTTTCATTCATGTTCACAAAATGCATAGTGGGTATAAAAACTATGTTAGACATTGGGAAAAATAGGAGCAGGATGCAATCTGGGCCCTCAAGGAGCTTAACATCAGTAAGCATTATAGAGGATAAGAAGCATCCATTGTGCTAAGCACAATAAAGTAATGGATCTAGAGTCAAATGGTCCACATTCCTGATTCAATTCAATAAATATTTACTAAAGTATCTAAAGACACTCAGGTGGCACAGTGGATAGAGTGAGTGCTGGACCTGCAAGCAAGGGCACCTGCATTCAAATCTGGCTTCAGACACTTAATAACTGTATGACCCTGGCCAAATCATGCAACTTCACCTGCCTCAGTTTCCTCATCTGTAAAATGAGAATAATAATAACTAGCACTTCCCTTTCAGGATTGTTGTGAGAATAAAGTAAAATAACATATGTAAAACATTTTGCAAACTTTAAAGTACCATATAAATGGGTAAAGTGCAATGTAAATGCATAAATGCTAGTTAATGTTATTATTACTATTATTATATGTGAGATACTATTTAATAAAGGAGATATCTTATGTGATATAGGCAATATAAAGACAAAGAAAAGAGAGAAAACAAAAGAAACAGTGCCTGCGCTCAAGGAGCTTTTTTTTATTAAGGAGGTAGGGAAAACAACATAGACATAGAAAATTTAATACAAATTATCTATGGAAGATCAACATAGGCTTTCTGTAGAAGGTGGTACTTGATCCGTACTTTGAAGATAGCTAGAGATTTTGAGAAATGGAGGTGAAGGGGGGGTGTTGTTGAGTCATTTAGTCCTGCCCTGCCCATTTTAGTCTTCATGACCCCATTTGGGTTTTCCAGGCAAAGATACTGGAGTGGTTTGTCATTTCCTCCACCAGCTCATTTTACAGATGAGGAAACTGAGGCAAACAGGGTGAAGTGACTTGCCTAGGGTCACACAGCTAATAAGTGTCTGAGTTTGGATAATAGGGGATAGTCATAGGTGAGTGATTATAAATTTTCAAGGGATTAGAGTGAGGATTCTTGGTTGTTGCTTCAGAATATTCCTCTTGCTTGACATCATGGATTATGCTGAGCTTCTTCAGACTTTTGCCCCTTTCATATTTTTTCACCTTGGTCTGAAATGACAACCAATAAATTAGGATGTTTTTCCTATGGAGTGGCTGTAGTTAGATCTACATAGCCTGGCATTTCTAATGTTTGAGAAATGGCATTTTCCAAATAGTGAAATAAGATTCTCCCCAAGCTGACTGAAAGCTGGCGAAGTCTTATTTCAAATACAATAAAACACTACTATCCAATACCTTCTATTAAGCAGTTTTATTTTTTCACAATTCCCCCTCTATTTTACACAGGTAGAGAGAAAGAGTATGGTGTAGGGGGTGGAAAACAAGCCTTGGGGTCAGGGAAGACCTGAGGTCAAACCTCACCTCTGACATATACTGTGTTATCCTGGGGAAGTCAATTAACTTTTCAATGATGCAGGGCTCTCTCTGACACTAAGTTAAAGAGCAGGTGCTGTCCTCACTGGTAGAGGGAGTTGCCTCACCCAGACATTTTACATATCTGTTAACTCCCTTGTTCAGTCACCTCTTCTTCCAACCCCACAAAAAGATAAAAAAGAAGCAAATTAAAACAAAATGAACTGATGTCAGGGTTTTCATAATAACTTAAAACAACTTTGAGGGGTTGTTCTGGAGTCACTACACTTGTAACCCAGTATCTTATATTTTTTCCACTTACAGTCCTGCGTCAGTAATCATCAAGTTTCAGAATTATGAATCTGGAACACCACGAGGTCCCCACTCATCAAAAAAGTAGTTCTGTTTAGTAGTATACCTATCTTTTTAAGTTAGGAAAGTGGATTTGAACATTACAATTTTTTTCATCAGTTCATCAGTTTTTTTCGTTAATCAAAGGTTGAAACCAAAAGGGTTTTTCTGTTTAAACCTTATTTAAGTGGAGGGCTATGTCCTAGTTCATTAATATTTCTGAATTAAGTTACAATTTTTACATCAGTGGAACATTTGAGGTTAATTGATGCCTGCCTATCTTCTCTCAAAGACTGAAAGACTGTGTCAACATTTCTCCTGTGTTCTGTTCTTTAGTCAGACAAGATGACAGTAGGGTCCAAGGGGAGACTTTGGTAAGCAAATCACTTGGAGATATCTGTGGTTATCAACTTTCAAGCCCACCTGCCTCCCCCCCTACCAATAACTGGGAAGATGAATAAGGAAGAATGTTCCAAAGAATGTACTTAACATGTGATTTTGGACAGTCGCCCTTGGCTATATACACTCACTTTTCTCACTCCCAGCTTCTGGGGGTTCTGAGATTCTGAGATAAAACTTTCATGATATGAAGAAAGAGACTAAGTTTTTTCTCCTGTCTTGGCAGCTGAACTGACATTTATCCTCTTATCTTCTATCTTAATACCATCCCCCCCAAAAAACACCAGGCCTGATACCCTCATCGGGTCTTTTGACTTAATCAATAAAAATATGTTTAGGTTACACCTCTTACGTTCCTAGCATGATGCTAGGCTTGGGTGGGGTGGGGGGGAGGGGTAGAGGATGGACTGGGGGGCAGTGGTAGTGTAGAATACATAAAAACACAAGAAGTCAGGTCTCTGCCTATAAGGAGTTCATTATGTAACTGAGAAGGCATATGCATGCAAAACAATTATTGCCTTCCTTGTTTTGAGCTCTGTGGAGAGACTGAATCTCATGCCCTGATATACCTGGATAAAGCCTTGGAAAGTTTATGCCAGGTATCATGGCTCTGCCTAATCCCAGCTGCTTTGTATGTTTGCAGGTATTGTGCTTGTTGCCATCAACCCTTATGAGCAGTTGCCAATCTATGGACAAGATGTCATCTATGCATACAGTGGCCAAAACATGGGGGACATAGACCCTCACATCTTTGCAGTGGCAGAAGAGGCCTACAAGCAGATGGCCAGGTGAGGGTTACAGCAGCCAAAGGTGTGATCTACTTCAGTGCTGATAACACTTACTAATTTTCTACTCATTTGATACCCTGTATTTTATCCTAACATCGGTACTCAGGTTGGAAGGGGCAGAAAGAAAGCAACTTGGAAGTAAAAATAATCAAATTCTTAGTCCTTGTCAATCCCTCTCATCCTCAAGCTAGGCTGAGGACAGGTTGGGAGATCTATGGTTGTCTTTCCCAAAGATGTGAATAGGTAGGAGTGTCACCGAGGAAATAGTATACCCCTAAGATTTCACCTCCTTTCTTTCTTGTTGACTCCCCCCCCAGTTTCTAGTCTAAGAGTACTCACTTTCTAGGGGTACGATGTTTGATGTTGTGCTTTCCTCAATTGACCTTTTTGACTCACCATTTTTCTTTTAGCTATGGCAGCTCTTGGAGATAACTATTAGATTATATCCTCAGGTTGCAAGTGGTTTGAAAAATCCTGGGGTTTTGTTGTTGTTGTTTAAAATTAATGGATAAGAAAGAGCTCCCACTCTGCCCCCGACTCCACTCTCCTGTGGGTAGCTGAATTGTCTGCTGCTTGCCTGGAGGATTGACATGATTCTTAAATGGAAAAGGACCTCAATTCTTGTGTCAAGCCTTCTGCATATGAAGTGGAGCACTTCTCTCCATTAACAATTTATCAAAAGTACCAATTACAGTTAAAACTCTGAGGCTGCATCCTTTTGGCTGGTAGCACATATTGCTTCTTGAGTGGGTATCATCCACTGATATGTCTAGGGTGGGGAGGAAGGGATTGTGAGGGAGAAAATATCTCACCTGTGTAAGCACATGCTTTTTTAGTGGTTCTGGGTTTGTGATATTCATACCAACAAAAGTTTCTATTGGAAAAGGTCATTTTAACATTTTTCTTACTGATTTATAGCATGTTATCGTGAGATGTAAAGCTGGGGATATAAAAGGTTATTTCATTATAGCAATAGAATGGTCAAATTCAAAACCAATAGCAAGATCCAGAGAATCAGCCTACTTGATAGGAAGATTTCCAGTCATTTCATTTTTATTAAATGTGGTAAGGGTAAGACTGAGCCAAAATGATTATAACCTTTGGTCTCAGATGGCATAATTCACAGTAAATGTGGTATGAATATCTTACTGGAGGTTGGACCTAAAGCCACAAACACATGCCATCCCAGAGTTTCTCAATCAATACTTATCCGAAATTTTTGTTGTAGAGAATGACACCGTATGTTGCCAAATGTAATCTGCTTAAAGTAATACTTAGATATTGGTCAATCAGCAAGTATTTACTGAGGACCACTATGTCCCAGTCCCAGTGCTGGGGATCCAAAGAGCAAAACAAAGCAGACTTTGTCCTCAAGGAGCTTACATTGTATCAGTGGAAATATATATAGATGTATATATGTTTCCATGTAATTTTAAGTGATGATGGTTGTGGGGGAAGTAGTTGAGGGGGGATAAAGACTTTAAGTAGTACCACATACTACCTGAACTGATCTCTGAAGGGAGCTAGAGATGTCATAGAGAGGATATAAGAAGGGAGTCCATTCCAAGAAGGAGAGGATACCCTGTGCAAAGACACAGAGACAGGAAATATAATTATGTCAGCCAGTTACAGCAAATAGTTGAATTTGGCTGGAACTTAGAGTACATGGAAGGCAGCAGTATATAATAATCCTGGAAAAGTAGGTTGGGGTCAACTTGTGAAGGTCTTTAAATGACAGGTATAGGAATTTGTACTTGGTGTTAGAGGCAAGTAAGAGCCATGAGGATCATAGACTCAGAGAAAGTCAGATTTGCAGGAGATCTCAGCAGCCACTTTGTTTAACCCATACACAAAAGGAATCTCCACTAGAACATAACCAACAAATGGTCAGCCAGTCCCTGCTTGAATAGACTCCATGGAGAGGAAGAAGGGACCAACTCTTGAGGCAGGCAGTCCGTTCTATGTTTGGACAGCTCCAATTGTAAGGAAGTTTTTCCTGATGTTAAATCTGAACTTGATTTCTTTTCACTTCTACTCACTGCTCTCAGTTCTATCCTCTGTGGTCTAAGTGAACAAGTCTAATCCCTCTTCCCTCATGGCAGCCCTTAAAGGCAACTACTTTGTCTCCCATGAGACTCTTGTTCCTCAGACTAAAAATATCTAATTCCTTCAACAGATCCTCATGACACATACTCAAGTTCCCTTACCATTTTAGATACCTTCTTCTGAACACTCTTCACAGTATCAGTCTTCTTAAACCGTGGTGGTGACTGGATCTTACTGCAATACTCCAGACAAGGGCAGAATACAGTGAGACTCTTGAGTCAACAAGTCCAATCAGAAAGCATTTATAAAGCATCTACTATATTTTTAAATGCTATGAAAAGCCCTGAGAGTACAAGGGCAAAAACAGTACCTGCCTTCAAGGAGCTTACGAATTAATGGGGAGGACAACATGCAAATGGCTATGTATAAACAATATTTTAAAATATACATCACACAAACATATGCATACACATATGTATATACTCATACATGCACATATACACACATACATATATATAGGTGTGTGTGTATATATATGGGGAGGAGGAGTAGGAGAGAGAGAATGAGAACAGTAGAAATAATCTTAGAGGGAAGGCACTAACATTAAGGAAGACTGAGAAAAATTTCTTCAAGAAAGTAGGATTTTAATTAGACTTAAAGTAAACTAGAAGGCAGAGAATTCCAAGCATGGGAGGGACAGGCAATGAAGATGTCCAGATTTGGGAGATAGAGCTTCTTGTACAATGAACAGCAAAAAAATCATCATTACTAGACTGTTGAATATGTGTAAGAAGACTGACTGGAAATGTAGATAAGGACAGATTATGAAGGGCTTTACTGAAAAGTCAAACTTATGCCCCTCTTTAATGTAGCTCAAGATTACGATAGCTTTTTTTCACTGTTCCATAACACTGCTACCTCATATTGACACTGTGATCCCCTAAAACCTCTAGATCTTTTTTCCTTTTTTTTTTTTCAGAACTGCTATCTCACCATGCCTTCTGTAGTTCATACTTCTGAGGCTAGATTTTCTTCTAGCACCCAAGTGTAAGACTTTATAGTCAGTAGTCAAATAGGCATTTATTAAATGTCTGCTTTGTGCCGGGCACTATCCTAAGCACTTTACATTTATCTCTATTGAATTTCATCTTGTTAGATTTAACCCAGTGCTGTAGTCTCTTAAGATGCTTTTGGGTTCTAGCTCTGTCATCCAGCATGTTTGCTGTCTCTCCCTGTTTGATGTTATTTGCAAGTGAGATAAGCATAGTATTTATGCCTTTATTGAAGTCAGTGACAAATATATCAAACAGCAAAAGCCCAAACACAGATTGCTTTGGTTCTCCATCACAGACTGGCTATATGGTGCTGAACCATTGACAATTCCTTCTCTTTGAATGTGGCTCTTCACCCAATTTTGAATCCACATGACCGTATAGTTGTGTAATCCACATCTCTTCATATTTGCCACAAGAATAATATGAAATACTTTATCAGTGTTTCGTTAGTATCTAGGTAAACTACACCCACAGCATTCCCCTCACCTACTGATTTATTTTTGTCCAAAAAAGAAATCAGGTTAGTCTGGCAGGATTTGTTCTTGATGAAACCATGCTGGCTCTTCGATATCAGTGTGCTGATACAAGGAGAGTGTTGAACAAGGAAGTACACTGGCCACGCATGTGCTTTAGGAATATTACTTGTTACCTGATAAATCATCAAATGGTATGAACAAACAGTTCTCAAATAAAAATTGCAAATTATTAACAACTATATGAAAGATTACTCCAAATCACTAATAATAAGAGATATTTGAATTGGTATAATTTAGGTTTTACTTCACACCCAGAAAGTTGGCAAAGAGGAAAAAAATGGAAAAAGTCAACGTTGGAGGAGCTGTGGGAACACAGCCACACTAATGCACTTGATAAAGCTGTGCATTGGTCCAGTTATTCTGGAATGATTAGAATTCTGCTTAGCTAAGTGCTGGAGATACAAAGACAAAAGTGAAACCTTTTCTCCCCTTGAGAAGCTTATTAGCTAATGAGTGAGATAACGTACATGTAAAAGTTATCAGGATAAGGACAGAGACTGGATGTATGGCTTCATTTGTCAAGGGAACTTTCCAATATAGTAACTTCCTTTACCTGTGGACAACAGCACCTGTTCTGTGAAATTATAATCTTAGAGAGTTGTCCAGAACACCAAAAAGGGTTCTGGGTTACAGCCACAATAGGAATCTGAGGCAGGATTTGAACCCAGGTCTTCTAGCTTTGAGGCCAGCTCTCTATCTACTTTGCCATCCTTGCTTCTTTGTATACAAAATAAATACAAGTTATTTTGAGAGGGAGGTGTACTAACACCTGGGGGATGATCATAAAAGGTTTCTTATAGAAAGTGGAACCACGATAGAGTCTTTTAGGAAATCAGGGATTGCAAAGGCAGAGGTGAGGGGAAGTGAATTCTGGGTATGAGAGGTGGCCATTGCAAAGGGGTGGAGATGGGAGATGGAATGTCATGTGTGACAAACAGCAGGCAGGCCATACTTTTTTACAGAGGTCCCTTTACTGGACGTATGCCAAAGAGGTCAGAGACAGAAAGAAATCCCATATAGACCAAAGTATTTGTGGCAACACTTTTTTGTGGTTATCAAAGAACTTGAAACAAAGGAGATGCCTATCAGTTGTACAATAACTGTACAAATTAAGGTGTAAATTATAATTGAATATTATCCACCATAAATATGAAGAATTCAGAGATGTATAAGGAGCTTATATGAATCAATGCAAAATGGTCAGCAAAATCAAGAAAACAATTGACACAATTACTACAATAAGATAAATGAAAAGAAAATGAACACTGTCATTGTAATTTAGGCTTTTGGATACAGAGAAGAGTGAAGAAAATGGGCTACCTTCTGTTATTTGCAGAGGTGGGGGATTATGGGTATGGGATATTATATATAATATCAAGCATGGTTGATTTTTTGTTTTACTCTTTCAGTCAATGAGCAAGCATTTGTTAATCAATTACTTATTATGTGCCAGGCAGTATACTAAGCTATGGAAATTCAAAGACAAAAGTGAAGCAGTTTTTACCCTCAAGGAGCTTATATTCTAATGAGGGAGGCAGCATGTCTAATTATAAGTATAGATGTATGTGTGTGTATATATATGTGCATATATATACATATGCACATAATGTATACATAAAATGCATTTTATATATGTTTAATTTGTATATATGCATATTTACATATATGTGTGTGTATATATATATATATTTACAAAGTAGTACAAGGTAGTTAGGGTAAGCTGGGTGGCACATTGGATAGAGCATTGGGCTGGAGTCAGGAAGACTTCTCTTCCTGAGTTCAAATCTAACCTCAGACACTTGCTAGCTATGTGACCCTGGGCATGTTGCTTAATCCTGTTTGCCTCTATTTCCTCATCTGCAAAATGAGCTGGAGAAGGAAATGGCAAACCACCCCAGTATCTTTGCCAAGAAAACCCCAAACGGGGTCCCAAAGAGTCAGACACAATTGAAAATGACTCAACAATAGCAAGGTTGTTATTATAAAGAAGGTGGGGGGGAGTCAAGAAAAGTTTTTTTATAAAAGGTGGTGCTTATGTGGAATCTTGAGGGAAATTGGAGAGGAGGGAACCAGTGGGATTTGTTGAATGTGTGTATGTGGGAAGAAGGGAATAAGATGAAGGAAAATGTGCCATGATAGCTTCTGCACTTTAGAAAAAATACTTTGGTGTCCATGTGGAGGACACTAGAGATGAGTCTCTGTGAAGGGATATATTTAGAAATGAAGACAATATGAAAAGACACTATATCAATAAACTAATATATAAAGAAGGAAGAAAATGTCTCTTTGGCAGTTGTGTGAAGGACTTGGAAAGGGAGAGACTTGAGACAGGGAGATAAACTAGGAGGCTACTGTAATAGTGAGATGAGGAGGGCATGAGTTAGCATGGTGGCTGTGCGAGTGGAGACATGGGGCAGATGCTAGAGATTTTGTGGAGGTAGAGTGGATGAGACCTGGCAATGGTATTTGAGGCCAGAAGTCAAGATCCATGTAGTGAATGAAATACTGGTCAACTTTTCACAACTCCTGAGGGCTAGATCTGGCTCTCCAATTAAGTAATTGGGTGGTGTTAAGTACGTCATTTCTGTTCCACAAGACAATTTGCCACATATGGCAAGTGGGGATGATAATACTTTGTCCTATGACCCCCAGAGGATTATTCATTTATGGCTGAATACTCAATCAGAAGGTCAAAGTGACACGGTTCTAATATAAACAATGGTCATTTCCTTTGGTTCTAAAAACAATTCTCAGAGTTCTCAAAGGATACTTCCCATTTTTCACTATCAGTAGATTCCTTTAATATCTGATTAAATGTTGTTAATTCTTCCTCTCTTAAATTGATATCATATCACCAGATGTAGCAGATTTTGTGGCATTTCATCAGTATGCATCTAGTCGTTATTATCTTTATCTGGCTAGCTTTAGCTGTTAACAAGATCAGTTTTGGGGCTTGGAGTTTGGATTTCATTTTCTCAGTTTTCAGCCAGTACTTCTGGGATCTTTTGAAGGGCAGTGTGGCATGGTGAAGTAGTGGACTTAGAAAGATCCGGGTTCCCATTCTTTCTCTGGTGTTTGCTAACTTTGTGACCCTGATAAAAATCAGTTAACTTCTTTAAACCTCAGTTTGTCTTTGTATGAAATGTAGATAATTCTTATATCACGTATATCACAGGGTTATTGAGACTGAAATGAAGCTCAGTTCATGTAAAACATTTTGCAAACTTTAAAACACTATATAAATGTCAGTAGTTATTATTCATAGTATACCCATAGGTCATGATTGGTGCACTAAATAATGTATTCTCAGGCCTTAGTCAAAAGAGTAGGTATCACAGAAAGATGCAGTAGTCGTGAACTCTCATCATGCTCTTAAATTTCATGTCTGTGTTTTTATTCCATTCCTTTGGTAATAGCTGGCTTTCCAGCAGCTACTGAGGACTAAGGTTAGGGAAAATTTTCACCTTTGTTAATAATAGGAAATGGTCATATGATTAGACATCTAATTCTTTATTGAACTAGTTGCAGGGTGGGAGGGTAGATTTTTTTTGCTTTTGCCTAGGTGGTATAGGGAGAAACGTGGTGGGTGAGGTAGGAAGCAGCTTTAATGTAAATTACTCTGCTTTAAGGTATGTTATCACATCCATGCCCACCCCCTCTATGCTTCCCATACCCATCTGTTCTGTGTTGCTTTGTGCTTTTCTTCTCAGCTGTGACTAATAGGAAGAGATGGGAGTGGGAATTGAGAGGTGGGGGGAGGGGTTGGCTTTATGTTGGTCTTCAGCTTGAGTGAGGTATGGAAGGCAGTTTTAGTGTAATGAGGCCTGAGATTTGATTCAAAGCAAACCACTTTCCTCTACCTGTGGTACTGAGAGTTGGTATGATGCTTTATATGAAAACTGAATGACTACCTGACTTCCATGAAGAATAATGCTTCTTTACAAGTATTCTATACTTAGTAACCACCATCAAAAACAAGCATTCAATACCTATTAAAAAAATAAAAATAAGATTGTTTATGAAACCATTTGCTGTGTTGTTTACTGTTTTTTTTTTGATGTGCATATTAACTTTAACAAGATAACAAAAATAACCTTTTCATTTTCAAAGCTTCTAAATTCACATTTTGAGTATAGGGTTGTTTTTTTTTAGTTTTTATTGTTATCTTTAAAAAAAACATAGTTGTGGCTCTTTGGATTGGCCTATTTCTGCTTTTTTGTTTTGAAAGGGATTCTTTTTTGATCAAACTCACCATAAGGTATTTTGCCTAGTTTGGGCCACCATGGCAGAAAAAAAAAAAAGATCTATAAAGGACTTGGGGAGATTCCAGGGTAGAGCTCTGGAGTGACTGAAGGTCAGAGAAGAAGGAACTTGTCAGATAAAGGTAGAGGTACTAGAGATGTTAAATTGGGACCGAAGAGGTTGAATCCCAGAATCTCAGAGTTGGAAGAGACTTTAGTGCCTTCATGTCTAACCTATACCTGAATAAGATCCCCCTCCACAAATGGTCATTCAGCCTTTGCTTCAAGACATTTGGGGATGGGAAATCCACCAGCACTAGAATCACTTTTCTATCTGTGGTTAGCACTAACTTTTAAAAGGCTTTCCCTTACCAGAAGGCTATAGCTTCCTTTTTGCCTCTTATACTCATTGCTCATAGTTTAGGGCCACAGAGAAAAATTCTAGTCCCTTTTCTATGTAATGGGTCTTCAGATACTTGAAGAAAGATAGAATATCACATCTCCCACCCAAGCTTTCTTTTTAAATCAATCAATCAATCAATATTTATTTAGTGCCTATTATGTGTCAGACACTGTGCCAAGCACTGGATAATAATAGCTAACATTTATATAGCACCTACTGTGTGTCAGGCTATGCTAAGTGCTTTATGTTATTATTTAATTTGATTCTCACAACTACCCTGGGAGGTAGGTGCTTTTACTATCTCCATTTTACAGATAAGGAAACTGAGGCACACAGGGGTTATGTGACTTTTCAAGAGTCACTCACCTAGTATGTGTCTGAGACTCCATTCACAGTGGCTTATGGATTGCTAGCTAGCAAATTATTTTACTTGCTTCCTTTCTGATGCAAACTTCAACCCAGCTTTGTTAATAGGAGAATTAAATGCCTCTAGATGTCAGGAACCATCTAGCATGAAGCTATTAAGGAGAAGGCTGAAGTTATGTACGTTAAAAGGCCGAGCAGATCAGTAGGAAGGGCAAGAGCATTAACACCTGTGCCATGCCTAGCCTTACATATTTGACATGATAAAATGGAAGACGATGCATCTAAACAGTGTTCAAACAAAATCCCAAACATCAGATCTCATCACAAGTCTAGAAGGATGAATATTTTCCTCATCAGAAAGGAGGGAGAAGGTTGAAGAATGTTCTCAGCGCAAATAGTGGGTTAAAAATTTGGACAAATGTTTTTGGGAACATCTCATAAAGCAATGGGAAAGGCAGCTAGGTGGCTATGGATAAAGTGCTAGGCTTGGAGTCAGGAAGACCTGAGTTCAAAAGCATCCTTAGAAACTAACTATCTGTGTAACCCTAAGCAAGTCACAATTTCTCCCAGCTTCAGTTTCCTTATCTGTAAAATGGGGATAATAATAATACCTACCTCCTAGGGTTGTTGTAAAGATGAAATGAAATAGCATATGTAAAGTGCTGTATGAATGCCAGCCAGCTATTATTATTAAAGGCTAACAATGGTCCCTATTATTGGGTTTGTGTAATGTAACCCTAAGTGGTTTATCTCTGAACAAAGATGATGAAATGGCTAAGATTTAAGAGTACAGTAAAAAGTCACTCCATGGGCAACATCCAAATGAACTCAACCATCAATATGTCAGCACCAAAGGTTCAGGCAAATGACTGCACTGCACAGCTTTGTTTATGAAAACAGAGGCTTTATGATAGCTATCCAGGGTCAGGCCATTGCCATGAGAAATTCCAGAAAAAAGTTATCCTTCAGGAGCCTAGAGTTAATGATACAGATTATACAATGAAAGGATGAAATATATGCAACATATCACTGCAGAGTATAGAAATTTAGCATCAAACTGGCAACCTAAAAAGATAAGATCAGTTGGCTAAAATTATACATCAAAAGCTTATTATTCTTTATAAACTAACAGGTGATCAATCCCTATACTACAAATGTAAATCCTCAAATGGCCTGGAGAATTCAGCAAATAAACTCTGCTAGGGCTACAATGTTATTACAGACAGAACAGGAGCCAACAACTCCCCAAACATAAGGTTAATTCAAAAAGTCTAAGAATGATTTTAAAAATTTATCTCATTCTAAATACACAAAATCTCCAAGCTATATGAAATGAAAAGCTTTCAAAATGTAGCAATCCAGAGGAAGAAAATAAAATCACGTGGGAAGAGGATGAGGTATATGTTATCCCTCCTACTCTATCCTGAAGAACCAGTGAGTCTACAGAAGATGAGCTTGTATCACAGTCATCTTAATCCATTACAAAAAAACATCATTTCGTTCACCTATTGAAGAATCTGCAGAACTTTAAATGCAAAGAAATAATAGGATAGCAACTTGTCCTTGGACCATTTCTGTTGGTATCCTATGGAAAAGATGAATAGACTGAGATAAGTGTAGCTAACATTTGTATTAGATTGTATTACATTTGTAATATATTTGTATATTAGGTGGCGCATTGGATAGAGTGCTGGTTAAGACTTGTCTTCTTGGGGCTGCTAGGTGGCTCAGTAGATAGACCACCGTCCCTGGAGTCAGGAGGACCTCAGTACAAATAAAGTCTCAGACCAGACACTTGACACTTACTAGCTGTGTGACCCTGGGCAAGTCCCTTAACCCCAATTGCCTCACCAAAAGAAAACAAAACAAGGCTTACCTTCTTGAGTTCAAATTTGGCCTCAGACACTTATTAGCTGGGTGACTCTGGACAAGTCACTTAACCATGTTGGTCTATGTTTCCTCATCTGTCAAATGAGCTGGAGAAGAAAACGGCAAACCACTACAGGGTCTTTGCCAAGAAAACCTCAGATGGGGTCATGACACGACTGAAAATGAGTGAGTAACAACATCTGTATAGTACTCTACGGTTTGCAAAATATTTTCCTTATGTTGTTCCATTTGACACAGGCAAATGGTGATGGGTAATTTGTTTCCATTTCCATTAAGAAACAAGGGAATCAATGGATGTTTTAGCAGGAAGAATTTATGATGCTTGATAAATTTGCCAGTTGTTAAGACTACATATTTTCTCTTCCTGAAAATTTTTTAAAATAAAATCGACAGCCTTCTGTCCATAGTTTCTATAGTACTCAGTGGAAGCAGGCAAATGGACACAATGACCTTTCAAAGCCCTTCTGTAACTGCTGGTTTGATGAAACGTAAGTCCTTTGGAAAAGAGTCTAAAAAACAAAAAGAATTCCTTGAGGAAACCATTCTTATCAAAACCCCTGCCTCCTCTTAAGAACTAACTAGATTTGACTCACTTTCTTGGGATCCTCAGCTCTTCTTTCAGAGAAAGTTGAAAGTTACTTTGGTTTCTCTCTTTCATCTTACCATAAAATGATTCCTTTAAAAAATGTTGCTTTAAAAATATTCCTTTAAAAATATCTGATTGAACCTGTACTGTAAGTGATATCCCAGAGCCTATTTATTGGACCAAATCAGGTTTTTTTTTCTTTGCAAAAACTTATGGCAAATTGATACAACGTCCAGTGAGTACAGGATTTTGTAGTCTTGAGTCTTATCACAGTTCGTGAATGCTTTTCCTGACACAGTTTACTTATTTATTATGGATAGGGACGACACTTGTGATTACATAGAGAACTCTTAGGTGAGAAAATCCCCTCTGATTACGCAGACCCCTATTTTCTCTGCCACTTACAGTCTTAGAGATTTACCTAAAGGTTAAGTGACTTGCCCAGGATCACAGCCAGTAAGGAGATGAATCCAGGACTTCCTGGACTTGAGGCCAGCTCTCAATATACCACACTGCCTTTCTGATCTGTTAAATGAGGATAATCGCACAGTATCTTCTCTCTCTCTTTGATATATAATCAGTCGGTTAAGAAGTAAATTAAGCACCTATTATATGCAAGACATTGTACTAGGTGATACAAAGACATAAGTGTTGGTCTCTTCCTGTACTATAGTATGATGAGTCCCCTTCCTGTGTGCTCGCAGCACTTAGATCATGACTGGGGAATGGAACTTTAGGAGCAAAAAACAAGAACTGTCAATAGAGCCATAGGGAAGTAGATTATGGTATCATTTCCAGTAGAACTGTTGATATTAATTTAATTATAGTTCCCTGAATAAGACATGGAAAGCTGTATCTGTGAGGAATATGTATGTGTATGTTTGTATATATGCATGCATACACACATTTGTGTATGTATAAATACATGTGTGTACATACATGTATACACACCTATATGTGTGTGTATAGCCATATATATGGTGGCAGGTCATATGGTAAAAAGCCCTTGCTAGCTTGGCTCTATGTCCTGTTGAATGAATGTAAGGAATAAAGCATGATCCAAAGTCAGCTAGTTATAGAGGGCTGGAGTAATAGATTGAACCAAAAAAAAATGTCAGTGTCTTCTTTTGTAAAATTTTATTTTTTAAATGAACAAAAATCTATTTTCTGTCCCTCACTTCCCCTTCCTCCCACTGAAAAAAAGAAAATAAATATGAGGAGTTGAACAAAACAAAATCCTGCATTGGACATGTTCAAAAATATTTGTTTCATTCTACACCCTGAGTTCATTGCTTCTTTTTCAAAAAATGGATACCATCTGTCATCATCAGTCATCTAGAATTGTGGTCATTTCTTCTATCAGAATTCTTAAGTGTTTCAAAGTTATTTATCTTTATAATGATGTTGGGATTGTCTTATTGTTCTCCTGGTTGTGCTCACTTCATTTTGTATCACTTCATACCACTGTTTCCGAGTTTCTTTGAAACTATGCCTTCCATCACTCTTTATGGCACCATAGTATTATTCCATCACATTTATATATCATATTTTATTCTAAAATGTATGAAGGGTTATATAAATTACACATTATTATTATAGGGAATTTGAGATCTGACCACTGAAAAAATGAATTTTAATAAGACAAGGCCATCAGAGTAAAAACGGATAGCTTCCTGCGACTGACCTTTATTTTGCTGGGAGACATTTTCTGAGAATAGGTGGATGTTTAGATAATGAATTCTACATTCCAATTAATCAATACAGGAAGTACATATACCAAACATATACTTTATGACAGGCACTGAGCTGAACACTGGGGAATACAAAGAAAGGCAAACAGACAAAACATCAGTCTGGCCCTTAAGAAGTTTACATACTTGCATTAAAATTTAGATTAAGGCCTGGCATTGTACTTCAAGTCTCTGAGAAGTGAGTAGAGGAAAAAGAACAACTTGTCACTGTTTTCCTCGCCTTATCTTCTACTATGACCTTCTAAAGACTATTGTACTATAGTCAAATGATCCTACTTACTGTCCCACAAACGTGCCAGCAACCTTCCTTCTTCTAAGCTTCTGTTTTCATCTTCCTCTTTCTCACCTTTGTAAATACACACAGCCCTGCTTGGAATCACTTTTTTTCAGAAAGTTTTTAGTTTTTTGGACCTTGGCAATCTTACGCTCCTTGAGACAGCCAGAAAATTTGTGATGTATAATAGTTATCAGTAGTCATCATCATCATCATCATCCATTTTATTATTTTTGTTGTTGTTCAGTTGTTTCAGTCATGTCTAACTCTTCATGACCCCATTTGGGATTTTCTTGACAAAGATACTGGAGTGGTTTGCCAGTTCCTTCTCCAGCTAATTTTACAGATTAGGAAACTGAGGCCAACAGGGTTAAATGACTTGCCCAGGGTCATACAGCTAGTAAGTGTCTGAGGACAGATTTGAGCCCAGGTCTTCCTGACTCCAGGCCCAGTGCTCTATCCACTGTACCACCCAGGAGCTGTTTAAAACTAGGCAGGTTCAATTGATGTAGGGCTGTTAAATGATTTCTGACATTAACATGTATAGCAAAGGAGAACTTCAAGTGAAAAATGTGTTAAAATGAATCAGAGGGACCTCTGACTTGATTCTCTTCTGAATCAGCTGCTCGTCAAGGCTACATAGGTTTTAATTATATTTTTTTTAATGTATCTCACCTAATCAAGTATTGTGTTTTATTGTTATTAAATTTTCATTTGTCCCTAACAGTGCATGAGAAAACTCTGTCAGCTTGCCTAGCGTCCCCAATAAAAGAAAAGCATTCCCTTAATTTATTGAGATGAGCCAAAAGCAGAGGTGCTCAATGATTTTTTCATGAAGTCACAGAAACTACCTAAGCTAGAGTCATGTGGTCCACCTGCCTCCTTTCTCCACTGATCAGTCTTCTTTTGGCCATATTACCAAAATTCCACAGTGAATTTCTTTTTATAAGAAGGTGAATTCAAGGATAAACATTTAGCTTAGTAAATGGTTAAAGGTTCACAGAATCATCATTTCTTGAGTTGAGAGAGATCTCAGAAGGTAAAGAGTCCAACCTTTATCCAAATGATTAATCCCACCTGAAGCATCCCTCATAAGTATTTGTACAGCCCTTGCTTAAATAGCCTAAGTGTTGGATAGACAGCTCAATACCACAAGCTCATTTTATTTTTGGACAACTCTAAATGTTAAGTGCATTTTTTTTGTTGTTGTTGGTGGTGGTTGTTTTTGTTTTTTAGAACCAACATTTACCTTCTAAATTTCACCCTTTGACCTTTATTCTACCTTTTAACTAGAATGCTTCATTCTTCCATATGATAATTCTTCAAATAGTTAAAGAAATCCATGAAGTCCCACAAAAGTCTTCTCTTTTCCAATTTATTCCAGTTCATTCAACTGATCTTTATAAGGTATAAATTGTAGCCATTTCTTGTAGATGTGCTCCAGATTGTTAGTGCCCATCTTAAAATATATTAATTAGAAGAGGATATAGTACTGATATTCTGGTCTGAGTAAGACAGGGTATGCCTTCCTCAGTATGGACATTATACTTATATTAATGTCCCCAAGGATGCATTGGGCAGCTAGGTGGCTCAGTGGATAGAGCTCCAGGCCTGGAGTCAGGACCCTGGGCAAGTTGCTTAACCCTGTTAGCCTCAGTTTCCTAATCTGTAAAATGGGCTGGAGAAGATGGCAAACCACTCCAGTATCTTTGCCAAGAAAACCCCAAATGGGGTCACGAAGAGTTGGACATGACTGAATAATGAATTGGCATGAACGTGGAAGGGCGGTCTGCAGTACATGGCCCCCACTACTCTTTCCTTGGCCTTATTCAAGTTAATATTTTTGTTGATGATTTAATAGACAAAATAAAGATTTAGATGACGCTGCACATCAAAACTAAGACAAGAGGAAGCTAGACCTGATAACATAATCCATGACACAAAAGAATGAATAAGGTGGACTGAAACTCTCAAGATGACATCTATATAAAGTATATCACTTTAGTTCAAATAATCAAGTGTACATGTATAAAAACCATCAGGCAGCTGACATGAGTTTATTAAGCACCTACTACATGCCAGGCATTGCACTGGGTACTGGAGCTATGGGAAAGATTTGGATAGAAAGCATTTCAAAAGAAAAGAAAACTCAGGGGTTTTAGTGGGCTGAAAATTCAACATGAATCAGTAGTGTAATGTTGCAACCAAAAGAGCTAACGTACCCTTTGTTGTTGTTGAGTCTTTTAAGTTTTTCCTGACTCCTTATGTGACTCCATTTGAAGTTTTCTTGGCAAAGATACTGGAGTGGTTTGCCATTTCCTGGTCTAGCTCATTTTACAGATGAGGAAACTGAGGGAAACAGTGTTAAGTGACTTACCCAAGGTCACATAGCCAGTGTCTGGGGCCACATTTGAACTCAGGAAGATGAGAGAGACAGAGAAGAAAGTGAAGCGGGTCCAGCTCTTGGTGGTGCTCCATATTTAATGGAGAAGAGGTGATCCAGCAAAGGAACCTCAGAAGGCATGGCAACATAGGTAGGAGGAAAACCAGGATAAAGTAGTGTCATGAAAATCTAGGAAAGAGAGTTTGATCTTGGCAAAAGGGAGTGGTTCACAGTGTTAACAGCTCCTAAGAAGTCAGGTTGAATGAAGGGGTTGGGAATGGGAGTGCAGGAAGCCAGTTGAATTAGCAGTTTACCTTGGAGAGAGCAGTCAAGGAGTGGGGTCAGAAGCAAGATCTCAAGGAGTTTGGGAGGTAAGAAGACATGGAGGCAAGTATAACTCCTCCGTAGGACATGTTAGACATCTTTCTATGTTCTGTCCTTTCACCAGCTCTCAAAGGAATGTGTCCTGTTCACCACATACACAGACTAAGTGCTCAACAAATATATGCTGATGGTGACATGCCTAATTTAAATGAAATAGCTCTTAAACATAGATTATAAGCTCTCTTTTAGATAGTAAGCTCTTAGAAGGCAAAGGCCAGATCTGTAGAAGTCTCTTTTTATAGCTTCCAGAACAGCTGCTACCCAAAAATAGGTGGTAAATGTTCCTTTTTATAGTCAATCAATCAACTTGATCTAAGATTCTGTCCAACTTAAGAATTATCTGACTTTCTCCAAAATATTTATTGTCTCCCACATGCTCAGCACTGTGATTGTTAATTATCTTTGCAAAGAAGATTAACTTTGGTTAGAATGTTAGAATGGTGCTAGAAATGGACCTTAGAGATTATCCATTCTAACCCCTTCATTTTTATATGCACTTATACAATTTTGGAGTCAGACAGGATATTAACTAGTCTGATTACGTTCCCAATTCTGGAACCTCCTGAATAAAAAGTCTCAGATAGATGGTTATCCAATCCCTGAATGAACATTTAAAAAAAATTTTTTTAAATAAACATTCTTAATTTTTTTCCTTCTCCATTCTTTTTATAAAATTAATTTATTTTGAATTATCAACAATCACTTCCATAAGCTTCTGAGCTTCAAATTTTTCTCCCCCTCCCTCTTCACCTCCCTCCCCAAGATGGGATGCATTCTAATATAGGCTATACATATACATTCCTATTAAACATATTTTCACATTAGAGCTAATAGATGGAACCACCATAAAGAGGAAACAAAACACAACAAAAGAGAAAAAAACAGCAAATAGTATGCTTCAATCTGCATTCAAACTCCACAGTTCTTTCTTCTTTGTGGATAGCATTTTCCATCATGAGGTCTTTAGAGGTGTCTTAGATCCTTGTATTGCTGAGAAGGGTTAAGTTTATCAATATTAGTCATTGCACGATGTGGCTGTTATTGGGTACAACGTTCTCCTGGTTCTGCTCACTTCACTCAGCACTGGACCATACAAATCTTTCCAGGTTTTTCTGAAGTCAGCCTGTTCATCATTTCTTACAGCACAATAGTCTGAAGGAACATTCTGACTGACAGAAAACTCACTCTCACAAGGCAGCTCACCACAAGGTTGGACATCTGTAATTGGGAAATTCTATATTGTGTGAGCTCACTTCTGCCTATTGGCAGTTACATCCTCTGGAATTGCATAAAACTAGTCATGCCAATTCCATATGACAATCTTTCAGATATTTTTCAGACCACTATTATGTTCCTCCAAGTCTGTTTGCCCATAGGCTATGTCCTTAGTTTCCTAAATTGGTTCTTGCATGACAGTCTCCAGAACTTCATCCTTTTTGTACTCTGGGCAACTCTGTTTTCCCTTTTAGAATATAGTGACTGAAACTAAGCACAACTCTTTAGGAATGGTCTGAGCAGAGAGGGTTTCCTATAAGTAGTATGTCTGGTTGAATCACTGTAGGCAGAAACTGCCATGTGAGGGCTATAAAAACATGCATACTTTTGACCTAGCAATGCTACTACTAGGTCTGTATCCCAAAAGAGACCGAAAAAAAAAAAGGAAAAGGACCTATATGTACAAAAATACTTATAGCAGCTCTTTTCTAGTGGCAAAGAATTGGAAATTAAAAGGATGCTTATCCATTGGGGAATGGCTGAACAAATTGTTGGGTGTGATTTTGATGGAATACTCTTGTGCTATAAGAAATGATGAGCAGGATGCTCTCAGAAAAACCTGGAAAGACTTACATGAGCTGATGCAAAGTGAAATGTACTGTGTACAAAGTAACAGCAATATTCTAAGATAATCAGATGTGAATGACTTAGCTGTTCTTAGTAGTACAATGATCCTAGATACTTCTGAAGGATTTATGATGAAAAATGTTATCCATCCCCACAGAAAGAACTGGTGGTGTTTGAATACAGATTGAAGCATACTTTTTAAACTTTGTTTTTCTTGAGGGTTTTTTTTGGTCTGTGTTTTCTTTCGAAACATGACTAATATGAAAATGTTTTAAATGACTACACATATATAATCTATATCAAATTGCTTGCTTTCTCAATGAGGGAGGTGGGGTGAGGAAGGGAGAGAATTTGGAATGCAGTTTTAAAAACGAGTATTAAAAAATATTACATGGAACTAGGGAAAAACAAAATACTAAGTAAATTCAAAGAAAAAAGAAAAAAAGAAACTGTCATGTGTTTAAGGTGATTTCATTTAAATATAAAAACTAAAATTAAATAGATTCACCTGGACCATCCATAGACTCAGAGCTAATGTGCCATCTTTAATTGCCAGGCAAAACTGTGCTAATGGACTAATGGAATTCAGTGACTTACTTGCTTTCGAGTCTCTGATTTTTATTTGTATGTATGAGATAAGGGCAAAGGAATAAAACTTAAGACTAAATGCAGTATTGGAACAGAGAGATAAAATTTGTTATGTGTAGCTGTGTTTTATGGAGAGCAGTTGAACATCAGGTATGGCCCATGAAATGTTAGTAGCTCTGGAAGACACAGCCTATTGAGTGGAGTTTAGCACAGACACTTGGGAGGAAACAGGCATTTATTAAATACTAACTACATGCCAGGTACTGTGCTAAGCATTTTACAAATATTATCTCATTTGATTTTCACAATTCTGAGAGGTAGGTGCTATTATTATTCCCATTTTACAGTTGAAGAAACTGAGGCAGACAGCAGTTAAAAGACTTGCTTAGGGTCACACAGCTAAGTGTCTGAGGCTGGATGGGTTAAATATGAAATAGCTCTCACCTGATGCTTGTGTTTGGTGGCTGGGCTGGTGAGCTCAGCTTACCTGTGTTTTTCTTTATAGCTATTTCACATGGGTTTATCTGGGGATGGCAGGGTTGGCAAAGTACAACTAAAACAATACTTTCCGAGGTATCTGAAAGTTTTCAGTGAGAAAGCCTAATGTAATGTGAAACTTGGGGGCAATAGATGATATTTCTATTTTCATGTTTTTCATACTGTTTACCATCTTTCCAAACTCTTTATATTTCTTTGGTAAGTAACACAGATGTTGACTGATTGATGACTACTTGATTGTACTGTAATGGAACATAGTGCTAAGGCCACAGGCTTAGTCCTGCTATGGGCCAAGCACACCTTCCACAGAGAGAAAAACTCTGTCCCTCAGCCACAGACTGGATCACTGAACTGGGTCAACCATCTCAGAAATGTGAGCCCATGGCACTACGGGGGAAATAGAGGATAGAATGATGATGATGGCTTATCTGAATTGATGGAGACAGAGTCTAGAAAGCAGTCCCATCTGGCCCAGAGTCAGCACCATCTCCAAATACAAAGACTGAAGAATAGTGCTTCATGGATGTGGACTGGGCAGCTCTGAGGCCTCACCATTGTTCTTTGTCCTTGTCTACTCTCTAGAGGCTGGTCCCCCACGTCACTCATCCCTTCTTCCTCTCAGCAACCTCACACTCTTTCCCCTTACCCTACCAAGAAAACCCTCTTGCAGAAATCTAGTCACTTTAAGATACAAGGCATAGCAAATACAGCAAATACATTAAAATTATTTCTCCCAGAGCTTGGTACATTTTGACAACTGTCAAAGTTTAGCTTCATAACATTCTAGAATGTTGCAGCATGAAGGGTGCAGAGATGTTGTCTAGATCAAAGGTATTAAGCTCTGCTAGAAAAGATTTAGGGCATCTAGGTGGCACAGTGGAGAGAATGCTGGGCCTCGAGTCAGGAAGACTCATCTTCCTCATTTCAAATCCTCAGACACTTATTAGCTGTGTGACTCTGGGCAAGTCACTTAATCCTGTTTGTCACAGTTTCCTCATCTGTAAAATGAGCTGGAGAAGGAAATGACAAACCATTCCAGTATCTTTGCCAAGAAAACCCCACATGGGGTCATAAGGAGTCAGATATAACTGAAATGAGTGAGTAACAAAGAAAAAATTTAAAGGCCAGCAGAGAAGCTAAGGGGGCATTTAAACACCATGCCTAAGACTCCCTAAATCATACCTGATCATCACCTATACCACCCATCAGCAAGGGGAGTCCCATACAGGAAGAAAAGATGTAGTGGAATTCAGTTATTGTCCCTCTCTATCCTAATTATAGTGGATACTGTTATATCTTCTGAAAAATCGAATTCCCCAATTCTAACTTTTATAGAGTTGTTTTCCTCAGTTAGCTTTTGTACTTCCTTTTCCATGTGGCCAATTGTACTTTTTAGGGAGTTGTTTTCTTCAGTGGATTTTTGTATCGCCTTTTCCATTTACTTCATCAGTGAAGCACTAAGGGTGAGTAGAGGGATTGGGGAAAGTCAGGTCATCGCTGCTCTTTTCAGAATTTGTTTGTACAAGTAAGTAAATTCTTCCCTGCAGTGGGTAGACCACGTGGGATAGGTAGCAAATGAAGTACCACACTGCAAGTGCTCTGTAGTTTTGCATCTATCATCTACAGTTATGCATAAATACAAGATGTCCCAAAAAGTTTTAGAGTATTTTAAGCTTTCTAATGCACTAAGGCTTTTGGGACACTTTGAATATTAGCTTAAAGAATTACATTTTAACTTGTATGGACTGATGCTGAGTGAAGTGAGCAGAGCCAGGAGAACATTGTACACAGTGATGGCCACATTGTGTGATAACTAACTTTGATAGACTTAGCTCTTCTCAGCAATGCAAGGATCTAAGACATCTCTAAAAGCCTCATGATGGAAATTTCTTTCCATATCCAAAGAAAGAACTGTGGAGTTTGAATGCAGATCAGACCATGCTATTTGCTCTTTTTTTTTCTTCTGTTTTTTTCTTCTTTCTTGTGGTTCCTTCTATCGATTCTAATTCTTCCTTACAACATGACTGATGTGAAAATATGTGTAATAGGAATGTATATGTATAGCCTATATCAGATTGTCTTGGGGAAGAAAGTGGGGAGAGGGAGAAAAATTTAAAATTCAGAAGCTTATAGAAATGATTGTTGATAGGGGCAGCGAGGTGGTGCAGTGTATAGAGCACTGGCCCTGAAGTCAGGAGGACCTGAGTTCAAATCTGGCCTCAGAACAAACACTGTACACTTACTAGCTGTGTGACCCTGCGCAAGTCACTTAACCCCAATTGCCAAAAAAAAAAAGAAAGAAATGATTGTTGATAAATCAAAATAAATTAACAAAAAATAGAATTATTTTTAAAATCCTATTCTTTAGCTGCTAAGTCCTGTGTGATACTGATTGTGGCTCCCCAGTGTTTGAATTGTTTCTTTCTAGTCACTTGCAGCATTTTTTCCTTGATCTGTCAGTTCTGTAATTTGGCTATAATGTTTCTTAGAGTTTTTATTTTGAGATCTCTTTCCTGAGGTGATTGGTGGATTCTTTTGATGCCTATTTTGTCCTCTGGTTGCAGGATATCAGGGCAGTTTTCCTTGATAATTTCTTGGAAAATGCTGTCCAGGTCCTCCTTTTGATTACAGCTTTCAGGTAGTCCAACGATTCTAACATTGTCTCCCCTGGATCTGTTTTCCAGGTCAGTTTTTTTTTTATTGAGGTATTTTACATTTTCTTCTATTTTTTCATTCTTTTGGATTTGTTTAATTGAGTCTTGATGTTTCATAGAGGCATTAGCTTCTATTTCCCCAATTCTAACTTTTATAGAGTTGTTTTCCTCAGTTCGCTTTTGTACTTCCTTTTCCATGTGGCCAATTGTACTTTTTAGGGAGTTGTTTTCTTCAGTGGATTTTTGTATCACCTTTTCCATTTACTTCATCAGTGAAGCACTAAGGGTGAGTAGAGGGATTGGGGAAAGTCAGGTCATCGCTGCTCTTTTCAGAATTTGTTTGTACAAGTGAGTAAATTCTTCCCTGCAGTGGGTAGACCACATGGGATAGGTAGCAAATGAAGTACCACATTGCAAGTGCTCTGTAGTTTTGCTGTGAAAACCTTCTCTCAGTCTTGAGTTTGGTCTTCAGCAGTTCCTGGGACAAAGCAGAGGGTCTCTCTGAGCTCCTTGGCAGCCCTTTATGCCTGCCCCTCCTTACCCCTCTCCCCACCATAAGGCAGTCTTTACCATTGGAAGCCCAGAGGGCTTCCAGTATGTGACAAAAATTAATGTTGTCTCTTGTATTCCTAGAACCAGAGAATAAAAAGTTTTGTAACTGATGTCTTGTGTCTAAAAAAGAGGTTATTTCGGGTTATAAAAGGAATTAACCTCCCCTTGAATAAGTACTAAGAGCAGTTAGAATTATGGGATGTCATCTTTTAGAAAATACCTTGTGCCTAACTGCAGAGATAGGAGGGGGGAAACATCCAACCCTCGCGACTTCTCTGTGATCTCTCAACTCACTGATTACTCACCCTGGGGCACTCACTAGTGGAGAATAATTGCCCACTCAGTAGTACTTTTGCTGAGGCATTAATGAGGGAAAATGAATATAGGTCTTGAAACTATTTAAAATCTATCCTGAAAACATTTAGTTTGAATGTGTGGTGTTTATCCTTGGGATGTGATTGAACTGCTTCCTCCCTCCTTCCCTCCCTCCCTCCCTTCCTCACTTCCTCCCTCCCTTCCTCACTTCCTCCCTCCCTTCCTCACTTCCTTCCTCCCTTCCTTCCTTCCTTCCTTCCTTCCTTCCTTCCTTCCTTCCTTCCTTCCTTCCTTCCTTCCTTCCTTCTTCCTTCCTTCCTTCCTTCCTTCCTTCTTCCTTCCTTCCTTCCTTCCTTCCTTCCTTCCTTCCTTCCTTCCTTCTTCCTTCCTTCCTTCCTTCCTTCCTTCCTTCCTTCCTTCCTTCTTCCTTCCTTCCTTCCTTCCTTCCTTCCTTCCTTCCTTCCTTCCTTCCTTCCTTCCTTCCTTCCTTCCTTCCTTCCTTCCTTCCTTCCTTCCTTCCTTCCTTCCTTCCTTTCTTCCCTCCCTCCCTCCCTCCCTGTCTCCTCTCCCTCTGTCCACAGAGGGAATCATACCCTTACCTGCAGGTGCTCTGCTCGAAGGAATATAAATTTTTATCGCTGAAACCTAGAAGGATATCTTGGGGTTTATGGGCTAGATTTCTTTCTTAAATCCAAATCACTCTGGCTCTCATTGATTGGCCAACTGTAGGTCCCAGCCCAAGACTCACTTGGTCATATGTTTGGATTCTGATGGCTCAAAAGTGAGTCTAAATAGCAATTGTTTCTGTTTTGGCCAGAAACCCTAAGGGTCTTTCCTTCCCAGATTGGTTTTTTTTTTTTGACTAAGTAATGCTTTGCCTCATTTCTTACCTATCCTTAATCACTGAATGGATATTGCCTCAGTCAAACTGAGACCTGGGAAAGACCTTAGCTTAAAAAGGACAAGGCCTCCCAATGCGTCTGGGACCATCTCCAGTTGGCCTGATTGGTATCTTGCCCATGGACCCAGATGGCTCTAGAGGAGAGAGTGAGTCTAGTGACTTTGCACAGCTCTGCCTTACTTAAATCCAATTCACTTGCAAATCATGGCATCACCTTATTGATGTCATGGTCCTCTTTGAGAAGGACAAACAACGACGTGTGAAAAGTAGGAGCTACTCCACTGTGGACCCAACCAGCCAGTTCTAGTCCACAAAAGTCCACTTTAATCCACAGGGTAGTTGAACTGCATACCTGTTACTGTACTTTATTCCTACAAGCCAAAGCATTCTGAGACTCAAGCAAGCTAAAATGAGATTAGTATTTCCTATTGTGATGCTTCTATTAATTAACACAGCCAAAAATCAAATTATATTTTCAAGCAATTAACGTCACACTGGAGCATCATTGAATCCATAGATAAAATCCCTATCTTTTTTTCCAAGTCAAGTAAATAAGCATTTTTTAAGTGCCTGCTATGTGCGCAGCACTGAGTGCCTGCCTTGAAGAATTTCAGTCTAATGGAGAGGACAGCATGCAACAACTATGTACAAGTAGGACATACACAGGATAGACTGGAGATAATTTCAGAGGGAAGGCTCTAGTCTTAAGGAGGATTTAAAAAGGCTTCTTTCATAAGATAGAGTTTTAGCTGAAGTTTGATGGAAGTCAGGGAAGCCAGGAGGTGAAAGTGTGTGTATGTGTGTGTGTGTGTGTGTGTGTGTGTGTGCGCGCGTGTGCGCATAGGTAGGTAGAGTTTCCTTTTTGATTGGTAATCAGCAACTCCTTTGGCATCTGTTCAAAGTAGATATGTTCCCCATTTCCAGATTTCTTAGAACTTTTTGTAGAGTTTTTGTGTTGAATCAATAATATAAATTAGGAGGGGGGCCTGACCAGTCCACAAAAGTCTACTTTAATCCACAGGGTAGTTGAACTGTATTCTTGTTATTGTAATTTATTCCTATGAGCCAAAGCATTCTGAGATTCAAACAAGCTAAAATGCTGGGAATAAACGCCTTTTGTAAGTTTCTATTCCTCTGTATGCCAGTGATCTTGATTGAGAAATCGTAGTAGTTTCTAGGAGACACAGGACAAGTGGTAGTACTGTGAGGGTGAGCTGTAATCTTTCTAGAAAGTCAGAGCTTATGTTGCTCAAAGTATTTTATTAAGGACAGGAAACCATAGCGTGTTTCCTTATAGTGAAAAGAGCACCAAACTTGTGAGTCAATAGACCTGGGTTTTAGGCTTGGATCTACTAAGTTTCTTGTTTACAGTTTCACAAAATGCCTGGTACATGATAGTGCTTAATAAATGCTTGTTGACTTTGGATGTTTTAATTCCATTTAACAAACATTTATTAAGCCCTTCTAATATACAATTTATTGTGCTAGATGCTGTAGATAAAGTCAAGAAATAAGATAGTCCATGTCCTTGAGAAGCTAACAGTCTAGCGGAGGGATAAAGCAAAAACATAAATAATTATAATGACTCAGTTAATAGGCATTTCTTTAGTGTCTACAATGTGCCCAGGCACTGTGCTAAGCACTGGGGATTCAAAAAGAGGCAAAAGACAGTCCTTCCCCCCAGGATCTCATTATCTAATGGTGGGGAGACATCAAGTAAACCAATATGTACCAACAAGCCATCCAGGATAAACAGGAAATAATAGAGGGAAGACACTAGAATAAAGAGGAATTGGAAAAGGCTTCCTGTAGAAGGTACGATTTATATGACAAGTGCACAGGAAGGGTCTCAGCAATTGTATGGAAGATTTAAAAAGAGGAAGCCATTTGTAATTGGATGAAATCAAGAGAGGCTTCTTGGGGAGATGGCAGCTGAGAGAATTCTAGGCAATGGGTGGGGTGGTGTAGGTGATATGTACAAAGCCATGAAGGCAGCAACAGACAGGATAAAATTGAGGAAGAGCAAGTATTTCAGTTTGAAGTAAATGTACAGTCTAAGAAGAATAATATGTGATAAGGTTGGAGCCAAACAGAAGAAGTTGCTGCATGGCAGACCTAAGGAATAAGGATGAGAGCCACAGAATGTTTGTGAGCAGAGGAGTGACAGGCTTTGATCTTTCCATTAAAAATATTACTTCAGTACCAGTGTGGAGAATAGACTGGAGAGGGCAGAGATCAGAGATGGATGATGTACCATTTGGTGGCTGTAGCAGGTCAGAGGTATAATGAGTGCCTGAACTATTATAGTGGCTGTATAAATTGAAAAGAGAGGAAAAGTAGTTATTGCAGAAGTAGATTCAACAGCATTTGGTATTGATCAACGTAGGGTTGATGGACAGGGAAGAGTCAGATGTGACTCAGGTTTCAAGCTTTGGTCACTGAGACAATGGTGGTGCCCAAAAAAGAATTAAGGAAGTTAATAGGAGGAGGGAAAGAAGTTCAGTTTGGGACAGCTGACAAAGCTGTAGGAGAGCTAAGTGGAGGCTGCCAGAAGGTAATTAGAAACAAAAGAATAGAGACTGGGGGAGGGTTCAGCCCTAAAGATATGAACTGAGAATTTTCTGCATGGAAGTGATAATTGAAGCTATGGGAATGAGGTCACTGAGTGAGGCATGTCAGTTGAAGCAAATTACTATTTTTTAAATACTTGAAACTTGATAAAACTTAGGTATTTCTACTTCATATTTCCTGAATTTTTCTGTATCTTTATTATCAATATTCCTAAAATCTCTTCACATAATGAATGAAATAAAATATGTTGTTCCTACCCATAAGGACCAGATGTGTGGAATGATGCAACTTGGTGCTTTGAGGTATTCTTAAATTCTGGTCCTTTAAAGTCGATGAGATGATATCCAAAGTTCTTTTCTTCTTTAAAGACTCTGATAATGGTAACGGCACATCAAGGCAATTGATGTTTCCAATTTACAGACAAAGAAACTGAGGCCCATAAAGGGGTTCAAGTGATTTGCCTAAAATCACTTGGCTAGTAAGTGGTTATAGCCATGACTAAACTTCTGGCTCGTGCTCTACCACTCTCCTCACAGCCCTATGGTGCCTCTTTTCTCTCATACTGACTGGAATGAGCGTGAAGCATTTCTTGCTCCTGCCTTTAAGTGAGCAGACTTTTTCACAAACATACTGAGGGCTCTAATAAGCAGGAATTCCCCAGTACTTGGGGTGGTAGTGGTGGTGGTGGTGGTGTGGTGGTGGTGGTGGTGGTGGTTCCAGCTGTCTGCCTGGGATGGTGCAGGACTAGAATTAATAAATTAACTCCATCTAGTGGGAATTTTCTGACTTCAGAAAGACTATTATTTGACTGGCCTCATGCTCTGACCTCTATGTTGACACTTAAATTACTGCTCCTTGAGTAATATCAGGGTCTGGCTAAGTAGATAATAGTGTATCCATTGTGAATAATAGTATACACATAGAAGATTCAGGACTAATGTAGCATTAGTATACCATTGAATTCACCTTAATTGGGCATTTTTTAATGTTTGGTTTTTGCTCCCTCCTCCCCCATGCCTTAGTATCTGCTACAAGACTTAGCACTTGAGAGTGGCAGCAAAATGTGAATCTCAAATAATCTATCAGGTTATCAAGTCCCTGCCCAATAAGCTTGATAAACTGTCTCAGTCAACCCTATGTCCAGGCAGAATAGGTGTCACCTACTTGTTATCAAAGATCTGGGCACACTATGTTGGTTATCTTACTATGGCTGCTTTGGGCTAGCAATAGAATTAAAATGCATGTGATTATCTGGGAGAGGCAACACATTAAGACATTATAGACCATTAACTCCTTGGCATAAGTTAGTTTATTCAGTTAGCTCTTATCACCCAATAATAAAGCCCTTTGGGTTTGAGAAGGAGCAGGTAAGCTTGGATGGGGGTCTGGAAAGCTAAGAGCATAAAGCAGAGTTTTCTAGCCATTGGGGACAAGGAGCTAAGAAGATGGAGGGAGCTGAGCACTAATTTTACCTTGTCCCTACTTGATAATTTTATTGGGAAGCCAGTTCAAAGTAAATAAGGTGTGAGAGTGAGGGAGAATGAGCTAAAGTTAGATGGACTCTGATTTCCCTTCCAATTCTGAATATGCTGTGACTGATTCTATGATAAATACATTTCTCTTCCTGATTCTACAGCAGAAGCAAAGGTCTATAGGTGACTGGTTGACCTTAGAGCTTATTAGAATGTGATAAAAGTTGGGAATGGTACTCTCTGCTGAATTTATGGAAAGTTATCACACCTGATTTCAGCACTTAGCACAGTACAGAGCATGTGGTAGACCCTTAATAAATGTTTTTGATTAACTAATTGGTGTGACCTTGGACAAGTCTTTGGGTATTAGTTTCCTCATCTGTAGAATGAGAATCTGTATTGTCCCTTCTGTCTCTAAATCCAGTGACCTTAAATTTAATGGTGCTTTTGAGGCTAGCATTATCAAATCTTAGAGTATTAGGATTGAAAATGACCTTAGATGTCAGCTCCTTTAACCCATGAGAATCATATGATCATAGATTTCTGATGGGCAGGTACACCACAGAGGTCATTTAATTCGATCTGCTCATTTTACAGATCATGAAGCTAAGGTCCAGGTCACACAAATAGGAGTTGGGACTTGAACCCAGGTCTTCTGATGCCAAAGTTAGCACACATTCTACTATCCCATGCTGAAAGTTGTTGTTATTATTATTGTTCAGTCATTCCATCATGTCTGACTCTTTGTGACCCCATGGGCCACAGCATGCCAGGCCCTTCTATCTTTCACTATCTCTCTTGAAGTCTGTCCAAGTTCATGTTCATTGTTTCCATGACACTATGGATCCATTTCATCCTCTGCTTTCCCTTTCTCCTTTTGCCTCCAGTCTTTCCCACATCAGAGTCTTTTTTGATGAGTGCTATCTTTTCATGATGTGGACAAAGTATTTAAGCTTCACTTTCAGTATTTGACCTTCCAATGAATATCCTGAATTAATTTCCATAAGTATTGACAGAGAAATCTCTGACCAAGCTTATTTGTGATACAGACAGGAGTAAAACCTAGATCTCCTCATCTTGGGTTTGGTCTCCATGTTGACCAGCTACTTTTGCTCAGATCCATGGCCATAAACAGTATTTCTAATTCTGGCCATCTTGTTCTTGATTATAAGGGATTGAAGAGAGAGTGAGGATGGATCAGGATTGAGTACATCCCCCTCTACTAGAGACACAACAATAGGCTCATGGGTTGAAAGGTCCTATTTTATGTGACTAACATTAACCCCCAGATGTTGTTACAAGGAGGAATTTGAGTATATATGTGCACATAAGTACATATAAAAGGGAATATTTTGTTGATATCTTCTAATTTTCATTTTAAGTCTGTTTAGTGGAATGGGGTCAGAATGGAAAAGTTCATCACAGACTAGAGAGGCATCAGGAGTAAGATGACAGAAGGTATGCTTCTAAATATCTTGAAACTAATGAGGGAGTAAGATGGGAGTTAAGTAGTCTGATATTCTGAGTGAATAAGAGGAATAGCGTTTTAGAGTTATTAAAGGGGATTCTATCTTCTTTCTCTGTATCTCTTGTGTTCAGATGAGGAAATCAGCAATCTTTGGGTTGCTGTGACTTACCCAAGGTTACGTGACTACTCAGAGACCGTTTGGGATTAAAACACAAGGCTCTTGACCTAGTTTTAGAGCCAGAAAGTACATTACAGGGCTTTGGGCCCACCTCCCTCATTTCACACCTGAGTAAACAGGTAGACAGGCATAGGTAGTTGTATGAAGTAACTGCCCAGGGTCAGACAGCTAGTGTTTGTGGTAGACTTTGAATTCAGGTTTTCCTGACTCCAACTCCAAGTATTTTTACTCTGTAGCATGTATGACCTAACATATTTGGCTGATTTCACAAAGTGATGTAGAATCCACTGGAGGGAATGGGATGGGGCTGTAGTGTGTTCCTAGAAAATATGAAAAAATTTTAACATTGATGGAGGGGCATTTGAATGTTACAAGGGGAGAGAAAGACAGGAATTTGGAGCTGAGAGAGCCCCCAAAATAAGTCTTCTCACATAACTCAGACTTTAGATTCCTCATATGATTCCACACTGACTTTAATTTGATGTATCTTATAGATAGCAGCAAAATGGGCCCCTATCTAAGGGAAGGGAAAGGGACTGATTACATAGACAATAGCTGGTTGCTTTATATAAAGTCACATCTATTGTTCCTTAGCCAAACATTTTCCCAGACAGAATTTGGAGGGGTGAGATCTGGGTTGATAGAGGGCACATTGGGAGGAAGAGAAATATCCAAAATGTTGGTTAATGAGGTGTAGTATATGGAAGCTAAATCGGCTCTATCTGCCTTGCCTGTGACTAAGTAGCAGCTTAACTGGGTTTGTCAGAAAAATTAGCTTTTGCTGTTCTTAAGCAATGGTCATTGAGCACTCTATCAGCAAAAAAATAAAAGTTAGATCACACATCCCCAATATATGTATGTGTGCTTCTTTATAAATTATATGCCTGTACCATTGTATTGCTATATTATGTATCTCATAAAATGCAAAAATAGAAATTTTTTTGAGGATTGGATAAAATAAACTGTCTTAAAATTATTTTAATTATCGATGGCACAAAACACCTTTTTGCTCTTGAGATAACTGTGATTAAATATGCTTAATAATTTGCGATGTGTATGTCCTACGGGATAGTGCAGACTTGTAAATAATAGTTAGTTGTTAGCAATTGATTGTTTAGTTGAATCGATGTAGCTAGCCAAGCAGTTAAATTTCATTTTTAGGTACTTCTTTTATTGAAAAATACACAGTACAGTAATCAAATAATAGGTCACTGTAGTCACTGAACATAACAGCTTTTCAGCAAGTCCTGTTTCTCTGTGAGATTTTCAATGTACACAGTACAAAAACAAGCCGAAGTGAGTGTCCTCTAATTTCAACTTAAGAAAAGGTTTTTAGTATAAATACGTTTTATAGGATTATTCCTTTTTTTAAAATTAATTTATTTATTTTTAGTTTTCAACATTTGCTTCCACAAGATTTTGAGTTCCAAATTTTCACCCCATCTCGCCTCTCCCCCCACCCCAAGATGGCAAGTTTGCCCTCTCTTCTATCTCTCCACCCTTCTCTTATCCCCTTTGCCTTCTATTTTCCTGTAGGGCAGGATAGACTTCTTATCCCCATTTCCTGTATTTCTTATTTCCCAGTTGTATATGAAAACATTTTTTTTAAACACGTGTTTTTAAAACTTTGGGTTCCAAATTTTCTTCCTTCCTCCCTCCCCACTTACCCTCATTGAAAAGGCAAGCAACTCAATATAGGTTATACATGTGCAGTTATGCAAAACACTTCCATAGTAGACATGTTGAGAAAAACTAACTCAATTTCCCTTAATACTATTCTGCCCCCCAATTTATTGTATTCTTTCTTTTGACCCTGTCCATCCTCAGAAGTACTTCCTTCTCATTACCCCTTTCCCAATCTGCGCTCCTCTCTATCATCCCCCTGCTCTCTTGTCCCTTTCTCCCTCTATTTTCCTGTAGGGTAAGACAGATTTCCAATTGAATATGTATGTTATTCCCTCCTTAAGCCAAATCCTATGAGAATAAGATTCCCTCATTCCCTCTCACCTTCCCCTGTTTCCCCTCCACTGTAAGAGCTTTTTCTTTTCTGCTTTTTTTGTGAGAAAATTTACCCCATTCTACCTCTGCCTTTCTTCTTCTCCTAGTACAATCCTCTCTCATCCCTTAATTTATTCTCCAGATACGACCCCTTAATCTTCAAGTCACCCTGTGCCCTCTATCTATCTATCTATCTACATACACATAATTTTTTCCCTCCAACTACCCTAGTACTGACGAAGGTCTCATGAGTTATAAATATCTTTCCATGCAGGAATGTAAACAGTTCAACCTTAATAAGTCTCTTATGATTTCTCTTTCCTGTTGACCTCTTCATGTTCCACTTGAGTCTGTATTTGAAAGTCAAATTTTCTATTCAGCTCTGGCCTTTTCATCCAGAATGCTTGAAAGTCCTCTATTTCACTGAATGACCATTTTTTCCCCTGAAGGATTATACTCAGTTTTCCTGGGTAGATGATTCTTGGTTGTAATCCTAGCTCCTTTGCCCTCTGGAATATTATATTCTGTGCCCTGCGTCCTTTAATGTAGAAGCTGCTAAATCTTGTGTTATTCTGATTGTGTTTCCACAGTACTTGAATTGTTTCTTTCTGGCAGCTTGTAATATTTTCTCCTTGACCTGGGAGCTCTGGAATTTGGCTACAATATTCCTAGGAGTTTTCCTTTGGGGATCTCTTTCAGGAGGAGATCTGTGGATTCTTTCAATTTCTATTTTGCCCTCTGGTTCTAAATATCAGGGCAGTTTTCCTTGATAATTTCTTGAAAGATGATGTCTAGGCTCTTTTTTTGATCATGGCTTTCAGATAGTCCAATAATTTTTAAATTCTCTCTCCTGGATCTATTTTCCAGGTCAGTTGTTTTTCCAATGAGATATTTCACATTGTTTTCTAATTTTTCATTCTTTTGGATTTGTTTTACAGTGTCTTGATTTCTCATAAAGTCACTATCTTCCAATTGCTCTATTCTAATTTTTAAGGAAGTATTTTCTTCAGTAATCTTTTGGACTTCCTTTTCCATTTGGCCAATTTTTCTTTTAGGCATTCTTCTCCTCATTGGCTTTTTGGACCTCTTTTGCCATTTGGGTTAGGCTATTTTTTAAGGTGTTATTTTCTTCAGTATTTTTTGGGTCTCCTTTAGCAAGCTGTTGACTTGTTTTTCATGATTTTCTTGCATCACTCTCATTTCTCTTCCCAGTTTTTCCTCTACTTCTTACTTGCTTCTCAAAATCCCTTTTGAGCTCTTCCAAGGCCTGGGACTGATTCATATTTTTCTTGGAGGCTTTGGATGTAGGAGCTTTGACTTTGTTGTCTTCTTCTGGTTGTATATTTTGATCTTCTTTTCACCAAAGTAAGATAATATAGTCTGACTCTTTTTGTGCTGCTTGCTCATGATCCAGCCAATTACTTGAGTTTTAAACTCTTTGTTAAGGTAAGAGTCTGCTTCCACTGTGGAGAATGTATTGTCCCAAGCTTTGGGGGTTTGTACGCGTGTTTTCAGAGATACTTGTAGGGACCTGTAAATTTTCAGTTCTTCAAAGGTGGTATGATAAGGGGCGAGGTGTTTCCTGCTTTCCTGGCCTGTGCTCTGGTCTATTAGTGACCTGGAACTGTGAGGAGGGTTTCCTCTGCACAGCCACTACAAGCTTACCACACCAGTGCTCCTCCTTGCCCCAGGATTGCCACCCAAAACTGTGACTCAGATCCAAGCACGGGCAAAGAAGAGACTCCTGCCTCAGCACTGGCAAAGAGATCCCTGCAATCCCCCTCTGATCAGCCCCTGGATTTCCCCTCAGTCTATGGGCTGGAAGCTCAGGAAGCAGCCCCCGCCGCAGGCCATGCTCAGGGAATGGAGCTGAGACCACTTTGCTTCTCTCTCAGCACCGACAGAAACAGACTTTTCCCACTGACCTTCTAAGTTGTCTTTTGCATTCATTGTTTGAGAAGTCTGGAAATCACCACAGCTGCCTGTGATTCTGTCCTCTGAGGCCTGTGTGCCCAAGCTGCATTGTGCGACTCTCTCCGCCTAGCGCGATATACCTTTCTGATCAACCATCCGTGTGTTCTTGGGCTGGAAATTTGCTTCACTCTGTCTTTTGGGGGGTTCTGCTGCTTTAGAATTTGTTTAGAGCCATTTTTTATAGGTATTTGGAGGGGTTTGGTGGAGAGCTCAAGCAAGTCACTGCTTTCACTTTGCCATCTTGGCTCTGCCCCTACAGGATTATAAGTGGGATCTTACCTTAATTTCCTGTTTATATTTGGATATCTAATTTGTTGTTTTCATATGAATATGATATACAGCAAAAAGGGCAGTTTAATTTTACCATAGAGTGGATAGAGGAGAATAATATATAAAAAGAAGGAAAGGTAGATTGAGGCTAGATTGTGAAGGGCTTTAAATGCTTAACAGAGAAAAAGTTTATATTTGGTCCTCGAGGTAATAGGGAGTCACCGGTGCTTAAGGAATAGGTTGAGGGACAGTTGGGTGATGCAGTGGGTAGACCACTGGCCTTATAATCAGGAAGACCTGAGTTCAAATCTGGCCTCAGATGTTTACTAGCTGTGTGACCCTGAGCCAGTCACTTAACCCTGATTGCTTCCCAAAAAAAGAAAGAAAGAGAAAAGAAAAAAAATCAAGGTATAGGTTGATGACATGGTCAGACCTATGTTTGGCACCTGTGTGGAGGATGCACTTCAAAGAAGGAGACCAATTAAGGGGCTATTGCAGTAATAGGGAGCAGTGGTAATAAGGACCTTATCTAGGCTGGTAGTTGTGTGAATGGAGAGAAGACTTATGTGTGAGATGTGGAGACAGAAATGGCAGGATTTGGCAGTTATTTCATTAAGTAGAGTTTGTGAAAGTGAGAAGTCAGTGATGACACCAACTTGGAAAATTTGAGGGACTAGAGGGATGGTGTTACCCTCAATAGAAAGAGTTAATTTTAGAAGAGAGATAGGTTTGAGGGGTTGGGGAGAAGTAAGGTAATGAGATCTGTCACAGAGACTGCAAACCATCTATATCTCCTAATCTTGCACAACTCACTCAGTCCCACCTAAAGCAAAAAGGCTGGGGTTCTTAATCAGTCACTTGTTGGCAACACAGAGCTCTTCTCTGAAAGGGTGCCAGAAAAACTGCTACTGTGTGTCCCTAGGTGAGTTAGGTTATAACTGCCCTGATGGGCCAACACTCAGTGTCATGGACAGGGTGGGACACAATCCTTCTTCCCATCTTCTCTTTGATCATGCATCGTACAGGGTCATGGCAAAACTCTCACTTTGGAGATCACTACTTTAGGGAACCACTAGGATTGTCCCAATGATCACATCTAGGAATGTGAATGAGACAGATCACGTCTGTTTTTACATATTTCAAATTTACAAATAATTTCTGTTTTTTATGCCCTTTCACAGCTTGTTTTCTTGGGAAGTACTTTAGTTCTCATTGAGTCACTGCCACCTTGAAGATGCTGTTGATTGACTTTTTTTTTATCCCTATTCATTCTTTTTCATTTTAATTGACCCCAGATTCTGAGAAACAATGGAGCAGCTTTTTGGTTTGCTTTGTTTTGTGACTTTTGCCAGTCCATCTGAGGAATCACTTAGCTATCAAGTTAGGATAAGTAATCAATTAACTAATTTAAGAAATATATTGATAATTATGTTTATTTAGTACTTTATACAAAGCATACTCTCCTCAAAATAACCCTTTGAGAGTAGATAATACAAGTTATATTTACCCCTTTTTACAGATTAAGAAAAAGAAAAAGAGATTCAGAAAGTAGCAAGCAGATCCAGGACTCAAACCCAGGTCTTTTGTTTGTTTTTTGTTTTCCCTAATCAATCATTAAACTTTTATTAAGCACCTTTTATGTACCAGGCACCATGCTCAGTATTAGGGATACAAAAAGAGGCAAAAATCTTTACAGAGCTTACTGTCTAATGGGGTGGCAGCATGCAAACAAATATGTACAAAGCAAGCTCTATATAGGATAAATAGGAAATGATTAATGGAGGGAAGGCTCTAGAATTAAGAGGGATTGGGGAAGGCTTCCAGGAAAAGATGAAATTTTAGTTGGAACTTAAAGGAAGCCAAGGAGCTCGGTAGGCAGAGGGGAGGAGGGAAAGTATTCCAGGCATGGGGGACAGCCAGAGAAAATGCCTGGAGCTTTGAGATGGAGCTTCTTGTTTGTGGAACATCCAGGAAGCCAGTGTGATTGGATCAAAAGGTAAATGCCAAGAAGCAAAATGTAAGAAGACTGGAAAGTTAGGAGAGGGCTAACTTAACAGGGAATTTGGACACCAAACAGAGCATTTCTATTTGATCCTGAATGCAACAGGGAGCCACTGGAGTTTATTAAAAAGGTGGCACGATCATACCTGCACTTTAGGAAAAATCACTAAAATGTTTTATACATACTGTAGTTATTTTGAATGGAATTTATCTAACTCTTCCTGCTGGGTTTCGTTGGTAATATAGAGAAAAGCCACTGATTTATGTGGGTCAAACCAGGTCTTTGTAATGCTTGACCAGGGTTCTTTGTAGTATTCTACAAGCTGCCCATTCTAGAATGGATCATAGCATCATAGATTTAGAGCTGGAAGGGACATCAGAGTTCATCTACTCCAACTTTCTCTTTTTAGGAATGAGGAAACTGAGGGCCAGAGAAGTGATGTCATTTGTCCAAGGCTAGACACATAGAAAGTCTTAGAGCCAAGGTTTCAACTGAAGCCCTCTGATTTGAAATCAGATCTTCTTGCAACCATACCAAGTATAGATAGAAGGCAAAACAAGATGGTGACCAGTCTGATAACAGGTCATGTTAGAAATATTTTAAGGAACTGGATTGTTGATCCTGGAGAGGAGTATAAGGGAGGTAAGAGAGCTATGGACAGATCATCTATAGTGAGAGTACAACTATTCCCATTTAGAGATAATTAAATGAAGCAGCATAATATGGTGGAGGAAAACAAAAACAAAACACTAAATTTTAAGTCTGAGGACCAAGATTTAGTCAACAATGTCAAGAAACATTTATTAAGCACTGTCTCCTCATTCTGCTAGTTTACTACCTGTGTAAGATTAGAGAAGACACAACTTTTCTAAGACTCAGTTTCTTCAGCTATAAAATAAAGGAATTGGACTAGGTAACCTACAAGATCTCTTACAGCTCAAAATGTGGAATGCTATCTCCCTCTTGGGTATCCGGGCTTGATGTGCCATAGACATCTTAAACTCAGCATGCCCAAAATTGAGCTAACTATCCCCCCCTCCCCCTATGACTCTCCCGTAATTTCTCTAGTACTGTCTAGGCCACTACTATCTTTCCAGTTACCCTGGCTCACAACCTAGATGTCATCCTCATTCTCTTCTCACCCCTCCCCCAGTTTCCAGTCTTTTTCCAAGTCCTGTCTATTCTGTTTTCACAGTATTTTTTGCACATGCCTGCTTCTCTCCTCTGACACTGCAGACCCTCATCCCTTTATACCTGGAATACTGCAATAGCCTTTTGGTTCATTTCCCTGTCAACAAGTCTCTCTTTGCTCCAGACCATCATCCAGTTAGTCACATATCAAAATGATGTTTCTAAAGCCCAGATTTGGTGGTGTCACTCCCTTATTTTATAATTTCAGTGGCCCGTTATCACCTCCAGCATCATATATAAGGTCGTCTGATTTTCAAATCTCTTGTAAACTGGCTGTGTCCTACCTTTCGAGTCTTCTTACACCTTGTTGTTGTTAAATCTTTTTTCAGTCACATCTGACTCTTCCTGACCCCATTTGGTGTTTTCTTGTCAGAGATACTGGAGTAGTTTGCCATTTCCTTCTCCAGCTCATTTTACAGGTGAAGGAACTGAGGCAAACAGAGTTAAGGGACTTGACCAGTGTCACACAGCTAGTAAGTGCCTAAGGCCAGATTTGAACTCAGGAAGATGAGTCTTCCTGGGTCCAAGGCTGAAGCTCTATCCACTGTGCCACTAGCTGTCTTCTTACTCTTTACTGTCCTCCATGTACTCTGGCTTTTTTGCTATTTCTTGTGCGTGACACCCCATCTGTTTTCTCTGGATATTTTCACTGAATGTTCCCCCACATGTAGAACTCTGTTCCTCCTTATCTCCATCTCATGGACTCCTTGGCTTCTTTAAAATGTCAGCTGACATCCTACCTTCTGCAAGAAGCCTTTCCCAGTTTTTTCAATTCTGGTGTCTTTTCCCCTGTTGGTTATCGCCAGTTAATCCAGTATATATCTTGTTTGTACTTAGTTGTCGACATGTTGTTTCTCCCCTCCTCTGATAAACTGGGAGCTCCTTGAGAATGGAGACTTTTTTTTTTCTCTTTGTATCCTCCAGATACAAGTGCTTGGCATATGGTAGGCACTTAATGCTTGTGGAGCTACCACACTGATGCTCCCCCAGGCTTAAGTCACTTAACATAGTAAGTGGCAGAACCAGAAAACAGAAACCTGGAACTTGAGCCTCAAAACTCCCAGTGCTTTCTCTATTCTACCCAGCTATTCTAAGGGGAAAACAATTGACCAGACCTTTTGAACAGGCCTCGCCATAGAGAAGTATTAGGAAGGCCTGTGATTTCTACAAGGTTACACAGTGGCCAGCCAAGTTAGTTCCTCTTCACTGAGTGCTTGACATCAGCACATTTAGAGTTGAGCCGTGCTTTATGTTTTCTAAACCGATCCATTAAAGCATAAAGATATTTCCCCTTTTCAAGTATCAGTCTGGTTTTCTGGGGTGTGTTGTAACTCACCACGTGCCTGTGCTATTTGCTGTCTCCACTCTCAAGTGGTGGAGGATGGATGGCCCCTGGAGTGTAACATGGCTTCACATTACTCTTTCTTGAGGCAGGAAAAGTACAACAAAGCAAGCCTGGCTATCTTAAAGCTCAGAGAATATATCTTCATTTAATATAGTTGGAGAACACCTATTACCTCTTCAATTAATTTGGCTGAATCTTTCTTGACTTAACAGGATTTTAAACCTGTTATGGTTGCTGGTAAATTAGTTAAAAAAACAATGCGCCTTTTGGGAATTTCCAGTGTATGAGAGAACTTTCCCAATGTAATTACTCGAGTCCTCAGATTTTGGCATCTGTGGCAGGGATTGTTTAAAGAAGGTGTGTATACACACACACACACACACACACACACACACACACACACACACACACACAGATTTAACATATACCTATGCATATATATGTATTTATATGTACATGTCAAAACACATTTTACTAGTCTAAGGACTCAGAGGTTGCTCTAATTATTCCACTCACAGGTATGCAAATGATTCATGGTCCCAAATCTCTCTTCCAGAAGAGGTGCCACTAATCATCATTAAAGTCCTGACAAGTTCTTCATAATGAGCCCTACTTAGATGAATCTCAACAAATGTGAGAAACATTTTGTTGTAGTAGAAAGGGTCCATTATTCAGAGGAGGAAGGCTTATGCGCACATTCATTTATACTTCAAAGTTGCCCTCCCAGGTAAAGAACAAAGTCCTCTACAGGCCTTGGGGACCCAGAGAGGTCAAGCCAAGAGCCAAGCAATGCTGGTTCAGACCTCTTTGCCTTTGCTAAAATCGTTCCCCTCACCCCCTCCTCTTGACCTCATGAAGCTCTCATTTTTGTTATTGTCATTGTTTAGTCACTCATCTCTGACTCTCTGGGGCCCCGTTTGGGGGTTTTCCTGGCAAAGATACTGGAGTGTTTTGCCATTTCCTTCTCTAGCTCATTTTATATTTGAGGAAACTGAGGCAGAAAGGTTTAAGTGACTAGCCCAGGGTCACACAGTTAGTAAGTGTCTGAGGTCAGATTTGAACTCACAAAGAGGAGTCTTCCTTGACTCCTGGCCTGGCACTTAGGAGGTAGTTGGATTAGTCCAGGTAAGAGGTAATTTAGGCCTGGACTATGGTGGTTGAGGCAGTAGAAAGAGGTGGACTAGGGAGATTTTATAGATTAGAGGTGGTGGGGTGGGGTTGTGAATCAAAGACTGAGGATTTGAGCATTTGTTCCTGTGAGAATGATGATACCATAAGTAGTAATGATCTCAAGAGATGGGACAGAGATAGAGAGTTTTTTGTTTGGGCTGTTAAAATTTTAGGTAGCTACAGGCTATCCAGGTAGAAAACATTGTATAGCAGAAGGCTGTAAATACAAATCTAGGATTTGTACAAATAGAGTTTAGATAGATAGATTTGGAAGTCACCTGCTAAGAGATAATAGTTGAAGCTGTAGAAGTGAAGGAGATGTACCCAAGAAGCCTAGAGAAAGAAAAGGGAAGCTTTAAGATACAGCTACATACTAGAAGATGGGGGGGGGGGGGGGAAGAGGAGCCAGTGAACAAGAGTGATTGAAAAACTAAAGAAAGTAGCTTATGAATTTGATGGATTATGACAGCTGGAAGGGATGGTGTCTGGTCTTAATCCTCTCACTTTTACAGATGAGTAAAATGTGGATTTGATGTGGAATTATTTGTTCAAAGTCATACCGCTAACTGGTGTTAAAATCTGAATTAGGACCCAGGTCTTTCAATTAAAAAAAAAAAGGATCAAATGCCTTTTTCTCCCTTAGCGTCTGATGCTTTCCCCCACAAGCCATGGGAAGAAGAGGAACTTTCTAGAAGGAGGACAGTCAACAGTATCCAAAGCTGCAGTGAAGTAGCTAAATTAAGAATGTAGAAAGGGAACATTGGATTTAATTATTAGAAAGTCATTAGGCAGTGAATAGAGCTCTGGCCTTGGAAGTCAGGAGGACCTGAGTTCAAATGTGACCTCAGACACATAACACTTAGCAGCTGTGTAACCCTGGGCAAGTCACTTAACCCCATTGCCTAACAAAAACAAAAACAAAACAAAAAAAGAAAGTTATGAGGGTCTTCTAATAAGGAGGGCAGCTGCAGTAGTGTGGAGTGAGAGTCAAGTTCAGAGGGACAAAGGAATGATTAAAGAAGTAGCTGCATCGAGTGCAAACCATTCTTTCAAGTAGTTAGGACAGTAAAAGAATAGAGAGAGATTGGATGTTAGGCTGAGGAGGCAACAGGGTTGAGAGATTTTACATAGAGTATGATGGATTTGGAGTCAGGAAGAACTGAGTTCAAATCCAGACTCAGACACTTATTAACATGGTGACCCTGGGAGAGTCAGTGGAGCTTTGTCAGCCTCTGTTTCCTCCTCTGGAAAATGGGGATAATAATGATCACACCTCCTAGGGCAGTTATGAAAATAAAATGAGATAACATCTATAAAGTGCTTTGCAAACCTTCAAATACTATATAGATGCTAGCTGATTGAGAGATCTTAAGGTATATGTCTGAGCTTAACTATTTCAAAGGACTTAATACCTATTTCATAGTTTTGCCATGAACTGCCAGACCTGCTCTAGCAGTACTATCCTTTCTGGCCCTCTGAATCCCATCTCCTTCATTCAGCTTAGCCTTAAAGCCTTCTCTTTATTGGTTTTCAGCCTCAGAAAGCTTCTCAGAGAGAGATTTAATCAGCTTTAGTTTCATTGCCCATGCTTTTTTTACTCAGTTTCCCAAAGGCCCAGAGAGATCTCCAAAGTCATCCTTCTGTTCCTAATGTGACAAATATCCCTCTATTCATGAGTAACTTGAAAATTGTTGAATTCCCCACTTCCTTCTCTGCTTCTGGATGTTTCCACAGCCAGACCCATTTGTAAATATTGTTTGCTTAGGGAATATCCAAGAGTCCTGGCATAAGGCAGTCATTAAAAGTTTCCTGGAGATCCACCTGGCAAATTCAGGCTGAAGGAGAATTTGAGATACTTTAAGGGCATTGAGCATGGGGTGAGAAATTTTTTTTTAAAAAAGTATAAAAAATGATAATAAACCCTCTCATCATTTTCTAAAAAGGAAAAGACGTGTTGATATAATAGTGTTTCAGTTATATGTATAAATAGGCATTGTCATCTCCATTTTCAAGACAGAAAATGGAGGTGCTGAGAGTTTGGACTAAGCAGGAAAGAGATGGGAAAAGGTTTACCTCTTTAGTTCTTCTGAGAGCAAGGACTTTTTAGAAATAGACTGTGCAAAGGTGGTACTCCAGCTTATTATTGGGGATATCTGGATTGGCACCTCTCTGATCTGTAATGATCTCTCAGGAAAGCATAGAATTTCAGAGCTGAATGAACCCCAGAGGTCATTTTGTTCAAGCTATATTTGAAAAAGAACCTCATTTACCACCTGTCATCCAGACTTGTCTTGTGCCAGTGAAAAGGGGATCCATTACCTCCTAGCATAGCCTGCTCCACTTTGGATTGCTCTCATTATTATAAATTTCTTTTTTTTTTTTAAAGTGACTTGCCCAGGGTAACACAGCTAGTATGTGACAAGTGTTTAGTCTGAGGTCAGATTTGAACTCAGGTCCTCCTGACTTCAGAGCCGGTGCTCTATCCACTGCGCCACCTAGCTGCTCCCATTATTATAAATTTGTCTCCATGCTACATCCACCTGTTACTCCTGATTCTACCACTTTAAGGGATCCGAGAACGTAGCATTTGAGTTGGTTTGTCAAACAGTACTGATTATCCTGCTCCTAAACTGCCTTTCAGGCAAGCATTCCTCTTTCTGATGAAGGCCTCACCATTCTCCCAGGCCCCCAGGTTCCTTAACTCAGAGTCACCTTTGACTCTTCCTGCTCTCAGGCCTAGCATTCCAGGCCATCGCCAGTCATCTTAACTCTTGTCTTGCCACTTGGCTTTGATTTCTCTGGAGAGAGGGAGGCTGATGATTTTGCACAGCTCTGCCTCATTTAAATTCAGTTCATGTGCAAGTCAGACCTTACCCCATAATGTCATTGGTCCTCTTCTAGAACAAAGAATAAACAACCACAACGTCTCATGCCTACTATCTCATCAGACTTGTTGATTCTTCTTCCACAACACCTTTTAACCTGGTCTCTTCTCTCCACTGATACTGTCCCTGCCTTAGATGGGACCTTATTAGTTTTCTCATAAACTATTGCAGTCATCATCTAATTAGTTTCTCTGCTTCTAGCCCTGCCCCCTTTCCAGTTCCCTATGCAACAGACAATCTAATCTTCCCATCACCCTCCCAATTCTGTTATTTGTTCTGTAGTCCCCAAAACCTATAAAATGAGAACTGTCCTTCTGGTCAGGGTCTTTTGGCATAAACCGAGGATCTGACTGTCACTTCCCAGCTCAAAAACTTTCTGTGGCTCTCATTGACTCTAGAATAAATGAAAACTCCTCTACCTAGTATTTAAGTGCCTTTACAATCTGGCTCAGACTGCACATTTCTGACAAAGGTGGGAAATCTGCAACCCCGAGGCCACATGTGGCCCTGTAGTCCTCAAGTGCAGCCCTTTGACTGAATCCAAACTTTACAGAGCAAATCCCCTTAATAAAAGGATGTGTTCTGTAAAACTAGGATTTAGTCAGAAAGCTGCAACTGAGGACTTAGAAGGCTACATGTGGCCTTCAGGCTGCAGGTTCCCCACCTTTGTTCTTTACCATTACCCTTCATAAACCCATTAGCATTTATTAAGGGTTTGCTATGCTTCAGGCATTGTGCTAAATGCTTAAGGATTCAAAAAAAGCTAAAATTAGAGTTCCCTACCCTTAAGGAGTTCAGATTCTAATGAGGGAGAGAATTTGCAAAAAATGGTACATACAAGATACATGTATGTGCAAATATGTATATTATTGTTGTTGTTGAGTTGTGTCCCACTCTTCGTGACCCTATTTGGGGTTTTCTTGGCAAAGATACTGGAGTAGTTTGCCACTTCCTTCCCCAGTTCGTTTTACAGATGAGGAAACTGAGGCTAACTGGGTTAAGTGACTCACCCAGGGTCATAGAGCTAGCAAGCGTCTGAGGCCAGATTTTTGAACCTAGGTCTTCCTGGCTAGCACTCTGGGCAGTCCCAGACTGCAGTTGCAGTCCCCCACACCCATCCCACGCGTTAGTTTCTTAGTTCCAGGGTCAAAACTGTGGCTAGCAGTCTGATGGTGGGTCTCTCTGAACTTAGCTAGATGGTTTTTAGATGACAGACTCGCAGTCCATCCTAAAGCCTTCAGATCTTGGTGTAAGAGATGCCACAACTTTTGTGTTCCTAGCATAGCCTGTAAGAACCCAGGGTCTCATCCAGGTCACAAGTTTAGTTGAGGTTTTGTACTTTGTAGGTGCTTAATGAATAGTGGTGGAATAAATAAATATGCAGTCTTGGTTCTTTTTCCCTCTCCCCCGTTATCAAGTATAACCTACTATTGGAATGTGGATCTTATACTCTAAAGAGATATGTGAGTGGTGGTAGATTTGACTCTTGATAATTTAGAAGCAAGGTCTTGGCTGTAGCTCATGTTTTTTTTTTAATGTTTTCTTAATTTCATTTATCTCTTCTTTGACTTTCTGAAGGTTTTTTTTTGAGGGGGTATTAAGTTGGGATTTGTGATATGTTGCTTTTCTGTATTTTTTAGTTGCATAACCAATTCATTGGTCAATTTTTTCTTTTTTGTTTTTTTAAAAATATTTAATATTTCCCCAATTACATGTTAAAACAATTTTTTAACATTTTAAAAAAGTTTTGAGTTCCAAATTCTATCCCTCCTTTCTTCTTTCCCCTTCCTCTTCCCTGCAATGGCAAGCAATCCAGTAAGTTTATACATGTGCAATCATGTAAAACATTTCCATATTATTCATTTTGTATAGGAAGACTGGAATAAGAAAAAGAAAGTAAAAAAGTAGCATGCTTCAGTCTGTATAGCACTGACAAATGAAGAAATCTTTTTTTTTTCAGTTGTTGCTCCCTTAAAAAAAAAAACTTTCTGTATCATAGTAATTTGGGTCCTGATACCAAGGTAAAGATGTAATCCTTGTGTCAGAAACTTTAATGAAACAAAGGACCCAAGGGGTTCATTTAGGATTGGAATTCTTGAACTTTCACTTTCAGTATGTTAACTATCTTTCAATATAATTGACTTCCTCTGTGATCTTATGCATGTTATTTTATGCATTTAAAAGCAATTATTCTTAAAATGGGTTTATGGGCTTCACCAGACTGTCAAAGGATTCCATGACACTGAAAAGGCTAAGAACTTCTAAAGTAAAGGAGATTGTGTCATTCTCCTAAGGCACAGCTACTACACAGAAAATCTGGGAAAATGGAAAATGTATAGATGCTGCTCTCCCCTCCCCCATCCCAAAGTGTAACGATCAATACTTCACCTTGTAGGATCATAATCACGGAGCTGGAAGAGACCTCAGAGGCTGTTTAGCCCAAACTTCTTATTTTATCAGATGAAGAAACTGAGACCCAGAGAAGTGGTCATGTAGGCAGTAGGTGGCAGAGCAGGCATTTGGACCTACATCCTCAGACCCCAAACCCTCTGCCCCTTCTACTGAGGAAAACAAAATGGAAACCGAAACAGAGCTCTGGAGAATAGAATTCTTCTAATGATCAACTCTGTTCCAAAGATCCCTAAATTCCTTTTCAGTTAGGGTCCCTGAAAAACGCAATGCTGAGCTTTTCAAGAAATGGCTTTGCTCAGCAGAGGTTTCTCTGATTCACTGTAGTTTCCTTTTTTTTTTCCTTTGTCTGAGGCTAGCATGTATCCCCATATCCAATATTTAATGGAGCTTTGGTCTACCTTGCCTTAATCAGGCTAAACTTCTAATCCATTAAGCTTGTTATCCTATCAAAAAAAAAAAGGGGAATTAAATTAAGGTGGTACAGTTTTCTGCTGGCCAAACTCCACCTCATCTTCTTTCTCTCTGGCATGAAAAATCTTTTAATAGAGAGGCAGCAGATGTAGTCAAAAGCATTGGATGCCAAATCTGAAATCTTGGTTTCAAGACCTGGTTCTTCCACTTCCTAGTTACAGGACCTTTTGACTCATTCAACAAGTATTTTTTGAATGCCAATCTCCTCATCTGCAAAATGTGGATAATAATACCCACTTTACCCACCTTCTGGGGTTCTAAGAAAGCACTTTGTAAACTGGAAAGGTGCTATATATGTCATTGTGAACTATTATTATTATTCACATTCAAATGGAATTTTCAGATATGAGATTCCCTTTCTTTTCCCTGAAGGTTACGTGGATAGAGTTCTGGACTTGGAGTAAGGTAGATCTGAGTTTGAATCCTGCCTCAAATTACCTTACATATGACCTTGGGCAAGTGATATAATCTCTCTCAGCCTCCGTTTCTTCATCTGTAAAAGGAATGAATTGGCCTGAATGACCTCTAAGGTCCCTTTCAGTCTAACTCTATGACCCTATGATCTGAAAAGAGACCAGAGCAGAAAGGGCAGTGGTAAGGAAGGCCACTGCACAGATGACTTTTTTGGCTTGCCTCACCCACTATTTAGTGGCTCACTTTGTATCCTTGACCAATGGTCCTGGTGTTATTTTATTTGCTGGTGATGTTATTTTAGGGAACTCAGTCTTCACATTGAAGAATGAGCATGAATGTATGGAGTTACGTATGAGAATCGAATAAAACTTTTAACAAAGTTAATCAGTCACATTTAGTGACATAGAATCTTTATTGTGCCACCTGGTAATTAGACATAAAGGTAAGCAGGTCACATAAATAACTATAATTACTATTTACTTTGATTCAGACAAACCACATTTTTGGTTTTTCCTCTCCTCACTGTTAGTTCTTCAGTATCTATAATCAGTGTATGCCCACGTGCTTAATTTTTAATTATAATCTTCCCTACTAATATACCTGCTGGTATTCATGTTATTAGACATCTTATTCTCTTTGACCTCCTCCTCCCCACCTCCCAGTGCTGAGATCCTGAAACAACTGTCTCTGCTCTCTCCCTAATTCCCTCCCCTACTCTCAAGTCCGCTTTGTGTGTTGAAAGACTTAAGGATTCTGGCAGCTATTACCAGAATATGGACTGTACACTGAATGGGAGTGGAGTACAGCAAGAATGGGCCATGGAGAGGAGGGACATTTCATTCCTATTGCCCTTTCTGGCCACCTCCCCCTAAAAAAGGAACCCTAAAATGACTGAAGAGGAAGTTCTATTCAAGGCCAACCTTGTATGATGATTTCAGGGACAAGGAGAAAAGAATTCCATACTTAAAAGAATAACCCTTCAACCAAGACAGAGGCAAAGCTTTACATTAAAAAGTGATATTATAGTTATAGGATTAATCATATGATTAATATAATTATATTTGTATATAATTAAGAGAGAAAGCTGAATCATGTAAATGTTTGGAAGAAGTAGCACATTGGTGTGAATGAGTTACATTTTGTAGTGTAAGGGATACCCTGGCATCTTTTCCTATTTTGATTAAAATAGGATAATAGATTTAGAATAGGAAGAAAAAAGGACCCTAAAGGTGATCTAATTCCCTCATTTTGCTGATGAGAAAACTGAATCCCAAAGAGGGGAGGTGACTCAGTTTTGCAAGTCTTGCCAATACTACCTCCATAAAAATCTCATAGACTCATCCCCTTCTCTGTACTCGCAGATTTACCAGCCTAGTTCAGGCCCTTATCTAATCTTCTCCCTTAGTGTAATATCTCCTGATTTGTCTTCTTGTTTCTTTTTCCTTTTGTCCAATCCACCCTCTCTACGGAAGCTGCCAATGTTCTCCATCCTAATCATCAGTGGCTCCCTGTTACCTCTAGGATCAAATATAACCACCTCTGTTTGGCATTTAAAGTCCTTCAAAACTTGACTCCCATTTATCTTTCCAGGTTCATTATACATTGTTCCCTTTCATGCACTCTTGGTGCTAGCTGATCCAGTCTGACTAGGCTCCTTGCTATTCTTTACACGCATCACTTGGTACCTTTATTCAGGCTTCCCTCATACCTGGAATGCATTCCCTCCTGGACAATTAGAATCTCTAGTTTCCTTCAAAGTTAAGCTCAAGCACTTTCTCCTATGTGAAGATTTTCCTAATTTTACTCCTTCCCCTCCCCTAAGCTGCTAGTCCTTCCCCTTGAAAAATTACCTTATGTTTATTTGATATATATTTTGTATGTGATTATATGTGTCCTCTCCTAAAAATCTGGGAGAATGTTTCTTTTTATGTTTCTAAATCCTCAGTGCCTAGTATGCTATAATTTCATGTTGAGTGATTGATTAATGAAGGTCATACATGTGGTAGATACAGAGCTGGGATTTGTACCCAGTTCCTGAGACTCTAGTACCCATTTTATTGTACTACTTTTGGTAAGGGTAAGCAAGATGGTACTAGGCCCCAGTATTCTAGTCCCTGAGGCTTACAGCTAGGAGTCATCCTAGATTCTTCACTCTCTCTGACCCCAACCCACCCTGCCATATCCAAGTTATTGCCAAGGCCTGTCAACCTCACCTTTGCAATATCTCTGAAATACACCCCCTTCTCTCCTCTGACCTTGCCACTACCCTGGTGGAGTCCCTCATTATCTCAAGCCTGAACTGTTGTAATAGCCTCCTGATGGGTCTGCCTGCCCCAAGTCTCTCCCTGTTCCAGTCCATCCTCCCTTTAGCCACCAAATCTATTTTCCTAAGTGCATGGTTGTCCTCCTACTCTGTTAAATTCCAGTGATTCCCTATTATCTCCAGGGTCAAATACAAAATTCTCTATTTGGCATTCAAAGCCCTTCATTACCTAGCTCCCTCCTACCTTCCTAGCCTTACTTACTCCCCACCACACTCCCCACCATGTATCTTCAATCTAATGACACTGGCCTCTTGGCTGTTCCACAAACAAGGTGCTTCATCTCATGCCTATTCCCATTCTTGGCATGCTCTCTCTCCTCATCTGCACATGTCCTTCCATATACTGGCTTCCTTGGCTTCCCTTTCATCTGGACTAAAATCCCATCTTGTCTGGGAAACCTTTGTTACCCCCTCTTACTTCTAGTGCCTTCTCTCTGTTGATTATTTCCTATTTATGAAAAGCACGTAGCTTTTTTTGGTACGTATTTGCTTATTTTTTGTCTCCCCCATTAGATTGTGAGCTCCTTGAGAGCAGGGACTGTCTTCTGCTTCTTTTTGTACTGCAAGTGCTTAGTGCAGTATCTGGCACATGCTAATTGTTTATTGACTGACTAGCAGAGGCAGGGGAAGGTGGGGTATAACAGGAATGTCATGAAAAAACAAAAGGGAATTGAAAGAGGAGGTTGGAGAGGCCAGAGCACTTCCTCAGCCTCTCAGTTATGCCTTAGCTGGCACAGTTAATTTTTATTTGTGTTGGGACAAATAGAAGCTAAGGGTAAAGGTGCTTCCCTGTGGCCAAACAGGTATCCATTTTCATGGTCAGCATGCCTCAGAGACAGCTCAGCTGCTTAGCAAGCAATGGCTGCTGTCTGTATGATATTTTGGAGAGTTTCCCAAATGCTTTCATGTCTATGACCTCATTTGACCGTCCCTACCACTGTATGAGGTAGGTTAGGCTGATGCCATCTCCATTTTTAGAATTAGGGATTCCAGAGCAGGAAGAACAGGATGTAGGGAGGAGTTTTGGGGAGAAATTAAATGCCGTGAAAGCTAATTACATCTCATTAGTTGTTAGCCCACTGACCCAGAGAGAAAAGGCCAAATTAAAATCCAAAGCTTTAAGGTCACAAGTTAGTATAGAATGATGCAGTGGGAAGAGCACTGATTGAATTCAGCAGACCTGAGGCTCACACCCTGCCTCTGATGCTTAGGACATGTCACTTATCCTACCTGATCTCAGGCTCTTTGCCTTTACATGAAGGGGTTAGGCAGGAAGGCCTCAGAGAGCCCTTTTAACTCTCAATCTATTATGATACTGATTCACTGAACCCTGACGTTAGTGTGGCTAAGTAAGAGGATAGCATCCTGGGGCAGCTAGGTGGCACAGTGGATAGAGTGCCGGCCCTGGAGTCAAGAGGACTTGAGTTCAAATCCAGCCTCAGACACATAACACTTACTAGCTGTGTGATCCTGGGCAAGTCACTTACCCCCACTGCCTAGCCAAAAAACCTAAAAAAACAAAAAGCAAGAGGATAAGGTCCATTTACATTACTACTGGAACCTGCCCTCAGCCCCTGGCCTTGCATTTTTACATAGGAAAGATAACAACATTCACTTTCTTACCTGCCTGTCTCGTAGAACAGGGAGTCTGCTCTCTTCAGTTGTTTTTCAGTCCTGTCTGACTCTTTATGACTCCATTTGGAGTTTTCTTGGCAAAGATACTGGAGTAGTTTGCCATTTCCTTCTCCAGCTCATTTTACATATGAAGAAACTGAGGCAAACAGGGTAAAGTAATTTGCCCAGGGTCAATGGCTAGTAAGTGTCTGAAGCTGGATTTGAACTTAGGAAGATGAATCTTCCTGACTTTAGGGCTAGTACTGTATCCACTGCACCATTTGCTACTCATGTCTGCTCTGACATGTGGCTAAATTTGACCTGAGGTGAAGGGGGAAGGGAATAAGAATTTGTATGGCACCTACTCCGTGCCAGGCACTGTGCCAAGTACTTTACCAGTATTATCTCATGTAATCCTCCCAACAATCCTGTGAGGTTGGTGCTGTTATTGCTCCATTTTACAGTTGAAGGTAAGGCAAAGTTGAATGACTTTCCCAGGTTCCCATAGCTAGTAAGTGTCTGAAGCTGGATTTGAACTCAGGTCTTCCTGACTCCAGGAGCAAGGTTCTATCCACTGTGCCATCTAGCTGTCCAGATAGAAATGAGGGACACTGCTCGTCTCTCTGTGGACTAATTGCTCATTGTCACCTGCTTTTGGAATAATTTGCCACCATGTGGCTAATCACTTTTTTGGGGGGATATCATGGAGCCCTACAACTTAAATTGACTTAGAGAGGTCAACAAGGCCAATCCCATGTCTACAGACAAGAACACAGCTAAATCATCCATAATCAGTGAATGTCTGTCATCTAAAAAGATTTCCTAGACCCATAGTCCATGACTTCCCATGGTATGTATAGTACCATTTTTCTTTAAAGAAAAAAAAAGATTGGTGATTTGCCCTACTATGTTCATGGACCTTCATTTTCAGTATCATTTACTCAGGTTAAGATCTTTATCCATTGTATTTGACTTTCACTGGTATCTGATGAATGTGGTATAAGCAATTATTCTCAAACAGAACTGTACTGAAGACTGGTAAATTAATCAAATTCTTTACCTTGGACTACTCTGTTTTACAGTCTCAGCCAGTGGCTCTTGGTCCCTTGGAGACCAAGGTTAGGGTAGGGGAGAAGTCATTTGTCAGAAGAAATTAATTAACTGAAATGAAAGCCTATTATATCACAGCTCTTGTTATTCTACAAACCTGTAGAAGACAGACCAAAAAATCCCCCTCTCCCAAAACAACCACAACAAAAAAACTTGAGCAGGGTACCAGGCAGCTACATTGTCATTCTTTTTTATTACATATTTGATAATTTACCCTGAATGGGAAAAAAAAATGTTGTACTTAGAGAAAGAAGGGCCATTGCCTTATGTTGATTCCTTAAATTTCACTTAACTAATATTTTTGTGACTTTGCCAGAAACTTCCCTCAAGGGACTTTAAATTTTTCTTCCTATTGTCACAGATTTCTAACTATGTCACTCCAATTTGGTTATTGATATTAAAGTATTAGCCTTTCTAGGAGTAGTGGCAGCTTTCCTTAGATGTTTAATTTATTATTTTATGACAGATGTCCCAATTGTCTTCTTTCATCCCATTCCTGCTCACCATATTCCCTGATCCAGTTTCCTAGTAGAAAGTTATGTAGCTTTAGCTTTTTTTCTTTTTTTTGGCTAGATGATGGGGTTAAGTGACTTGCCCAGAGTCACACAGCCAGTAAGTGTTATGTGTTTGAGGCCGGATTTGAACTCAGGTTCTCCTGAATCCAGAGCCAGTGCTCTATCCACTGTGTTACCTAGATGCCCCAGCTTTAGTGTTTTAAAGTGAGTCACTCGCGTGTTCTCTAGAAACGTGGCCCAAATTTTGAAGGACCCATCATACCTTAAGCCAGGATAACTCTTAATAGAGTTGTAACTAGGACGAGGTAACTGGGGATTTCCTCTAAGGTGCCAAATATAGAGGGGGCCAACAACTCTAGGATTCCTTCAGCAATATAAAAACAACAACGTAACACCCAACTGGCAAGAATAACGCAGATCGTGGGATTGGATGATTTTTTTCTCCATCCCACTCCAAACTTTTGAGGGAATACTTTGCTGCCCTTTGTCCCAGTTTGGGTATTTATTGCTGTTGTTCAGTCATTTCAGTCATGTCCAACTCTTCATGACCGTTTTGGAGTTTTCTTGGCAAAGATGCTGCTCATTTTCCGGATGAGGAAACTGAGACAGACGGAGTTAAGTGACTTTCCCAGGGTCACACATCTAGTGTCTAAGGCCACATCTGAACTCAGGTCTTCCTGATTCCAGGCCAGGCACTCTATCCGCTGTGCCACCTAGCTGCTTGCTATAAATGTCCCCAGTTGGGGCTCTGGCTCAGAGTTTGAACCCGTATACTGGCTAAAAAGGTGGTAAGTAGAGTTTTGCCCTTCCCCAACCCACATCAGGAATCTGCCTTCGTCTGTGGCTCCCTTATTTCTCCTTTCTGGCGAGACTGGTGGCTTCTGAGATCCTCATATCATGGAACTGACTCCTGCTTAATCAGAAAGCCCACTAGGCCTCTGCATGTGTCAGAGCCTTGCCTCCCTCTTAGGTCCACCTGAAAGTCTCCTAGCTTTTGGTGGCTCAAGATGATTTTTCTGTCTGTTGTCACAGATGTCTAACTACATCAGTGCAGTTGAAGAATCCCATTTTCCTTCACCCTTGTCTATGTGCCTACCTTCCTGAGACATTCTTTTTCAATGATCTTTGGTGCATGCACCTTGCTTGAGTTTACCCTACTGGAACTCTGACAACCTTACCTTGCCCATTGACTGTTTTCTTGCTCCGCCCTTTGGTGACCTCATTTCCATATCCCTATTTGTCAGCCTGCTTATAAGCCTTTGGTTTCCCTGGACTGCCAATGGCCATGGGCTCTGTGACTGTTGCCTATTTTGAGCAACTCTACTTTCTCTACAACCTAGCATTAACTCTCTAAGTTTCAGTGCTATGGTGTTTTTTTTTTCATGCTGCATATGATCTAAATGTGATAACCCCATTCCTGTGAATTCTTAGGCTTAAGTGAGAGGAGGTAGAAGCAAGATCCCCATTGCAACAACCTCTACTAATCTTTAAATGCTTCTTTATAAGCGTGATGGTTCAGTATGGAACTGAATTCATAAAATAGAATGGATTAATCCAGAAGATTCTAGGCCAAAGGTTCTTCACCTGTGATCTGTGAACTTGTTTTGTTTTTAAATCTTGATAACCACATTTCAATATAATTAATTTCCTTTGTAATTCTTTTTTTTAAATTTGCATTTAAAAACATTCTAAGAAGAGGAGCACAGACTTCATCAGACAGACAAGCACATTTCGCAAAAAATGGTATGAACCCCTATTCTAGGCCCATTACTTGAAATTTCAGAGGGGGCAATAAGTTCATATCGTTTTCGTGCTCCTGCTGAAATAAGTCAGTGCTTGGTTTTCCCTTTCTGATGCAAGTTGCAACTCCCCTGTGCCTTAGTAGAGTATAGAAATTGCTCTAGCCAAAAAAACAAACCCAAAATTAAACAATTCTATAGCAATATTAGCCCCCAAAATGAACCTCTCCAACCTTAGCTAAGTTTCTTGAACTACAGATACACAGTTCATTGCTGCTCCCATGATCAGAGACTTACCAACTTAGTAGAACTTAGCAGGACCCAATAGAACACTTCCTCTTCCTTAGATAATCCAAGGTCACCTCTGTGACATGGTGAGGCTTTGGAAGAAGACGCCAATAGCAAAAACACCCCTGGAAAATGCGAAGGCTATTATTTATCCTGATTGCCCCCTGGAACAGCCGGACCATTCTGTGGGACCAGATTGACCAAAGAAGATATGTTCAGATGCTTCCACAGTCATTGCCAAATATAAACGGGATTATCCTGGCCTGGATTATAAATATGGTAGCTGGTTAATTGACATTTAAGGAATCAAAACAACGAGCCCCTTCTTTCTCCATGCACAATATTTTTCCCTTCAAGGGAACTCACTGTGGTCTCTGCAAATGAGTGTTTTCCTTTCCAGATTAAATTTTGTGTAAACTTCTTCTACCTATGGCACTCCCAATTCCCTTCAAAGTGATTCACGTGTATTTGAAAATTTGAGCACCGTCATGCAGCAGATTAAAGAGCAGCTGTTAAGATTAGGCATGTTTTCAATTTGTCTAGATCACGCCAGAATAATTAGGCCTTGTTGTTCCCCATCCCACTGACAAGAGTCTGTATCTTTTGTTTCAGTCCTCACCTCTGTCATAGAATGTCTAATGGGAAAATGCAGAATTCTTCATTTGTAGTTCTTATCTGTAGAACCACACTGGCCTAAATGGATAAAAGGAATTCTGTTTTCTTTTATTTATGAAGCCTGTAAGAAAATACAACTCCTTTTCCCCTAGCTTTTATTTCCCATCAAAAACAATGTAGATTTCTCTAAAATTACTGCTATTAAATTTCTCTTTAGATTACTACAGTTTAAAACGTGGAAATGAGATCTGAATATCTCCAAGTATTAATAATGATACCTGAAGAAGAAGAATATATGTAATTGATTCCTAAGGCTGAACTTTGTGGTCATTTACACTTGGATCTAGAGGGTGTTTTTTGTTTCCTGTTTCGTTTTTATATAGAACTTTTGTGTTTTTTGGCTTCCTGTTATGAAATATAGACATGAAATTCAGCAGGAACTTGCAAAATGCTAGTGTGATTTAATAAACTAATGCTAAGCATGTGTTAGGTACATGTGGAATCTGAGTAATTCACGGATCTGTTACAAATATTAGCAGACAGTGCCATTTATTTGATTTTTAAATATTTGTATATATGGGGGAGATATCACTTAAGAGAAGCGTACGTGAAAAAGATCTAGGAGTCCCAGTGGAACACTAGATCAATATGAGTCAGTGTTACAAGCTTGTCCAAAACAACTTGAATGGCAAAAAATTTTAAAAAAAATTTATCTATAGTGATGGTAGTACCTGTAATAAGGTTGGGGTCTGGGAGGGGAGGGTCATAGGTTCAACTTAATGGTGTGCTGGTCAGATCACTTTTGAGTATTGTTTGATTCTGAGCATGGTACCTTAAACTCATCTAGAAAAGAGTGTACTGGGACAGTGAAAGGACGCTCAGTAGAAAATGGATTAAAGTTGGGATGTTTAGACTAGACTGCTTAAGAGGGATGTTTTTGTCTTCAAATAAAGGACTGTCATCTGGAAAATTAGACTCTTTGTGTTTATGTAGCTTTGCAGGTCTTAAACTCTTTATTGGGTTTGTGTTTTTTTAAAACAGTGAGATAAGTTTCCAGAAGAGTAGACTTGGAGGAACACAAGGAAGAACTTACGATTAGAATTGTCCAAGAAATGCATCAGCTGCCTTGTAAAATAGTAAATCCAAAAGCTAAAAGACTGCTTACCAAAAAAAGAAGATATGATTGTTTTTTAAATATTGGTATCACTTCATACACTTCACCCCACTGACATAGAACCCTCTTGTGTGACAACAAAGTGTAGTCAAGTATTGCTAAGTATCGTAGTGAAATGTTACAACAAATTAAGAAATTGGCCATAACTGACAATTCTTAATTAAGAATTTCTAAATTAATTGTAAATTTCTAAATTAAGAATTTCTCACCCCACTCCCATAGAACCCTCCCTTGTAACAACAAAGTATAATCAGGTATTGTTAAGTATTGTAATAAAATATTAAAACAAATTAATACATTGACCATAATTGTGTGTGTGTGTGTGTGTGTATGTATGTGTGCATACGCCTTCATTCTGTACTTATAATTCACTGTCTTTCTACTAAGAACAGGTGGTCTGTGTTAATTTTAATTTTTTTTCCTTGAATATTTGGGGTCCTCTGAGTGAATCATCATATCATTTGCAATTAGAGATTATTTTATCTCCTCTTTGCCCCTGATTATGCCCTCAGTTTCTTTTTTGTTATCTTGTTAAATGGCTATTTAAGTAGAATCTTGTAGAAGATATATATATATATACATATATATATATATACACATGCATGTACATATACATATACACACATTTTCATACATATATACATGCATATACACACACACCTCATTATATACTTACAATTCACTGTCTTTCTACTAAGAAGAAATGTGATGTGTTATAGTCCAAATTAACTACTGCATTGACCATAGTTTTGATGTTTTTTAGTATTGCTTTCCTTTGAATTATTGTGATTATTGTGTAATTTATTCTCTTGGTTCTGCTTAATTCATTCTATATTAATTCAAACATCTTCACACATTTCTCTAAATTTTTCATATTATTTCTTATGTTGACATAGTGATAGTCCATAACATCCACATACCATTTGTCCAGCTGCTCACCTTGTTTTCAGGCTTTTATTTCCTCAGAAATTGCTGCTATAAATATTTTGTTATATATGATAACTTTCCTTCTGCTTTTATTCTACCTAGAGAATAGGTGCAGTAGTGGTATCATTGAGTGAAAGTATAGGGTAGAGTTCTCTGATTTTCCTAGAACATTTCCCAACTGTTTTCCTGAATAGTTGAACCTATTTACGGCTCAGTCAGTATGCTAGTGTCTTTTTCTTCCTAGAGTTCTTCCAACATTTCCACATCTTTGCTAATCTTTTGGGTATGAAGTAGAAACCTCAGTTGTTTTCATTAGTGTTTTTCTCTTTAGTGCATTAGAGCCTTTTTTCATATGATAATTAATGGTTGCATTTTTTCTTCTGAAAAGTGACTGTATGTGTCCTTTAAATACTTATATGTTAAGGAATTGTTCTCTTTTTAGATATTCAACTATTTTCTATAAATCTTAGCTAATTTCTTTCAAAGATATTTGGTATAATGATTATTTTCCCCTAATTGACACTTCCTTTTATTTTACCTGCATTGATTTCATTCTTCAAATTTTTAAACTTCATGTAATCTCAGTTTATGCAAAATAGACATTTTCTCTTTATGATTTCTGTCTCTTGTTTAAGAATTTTCTCCCAACCATGGATATGGCCTTTTCTTTTTTAAAAAAAAAAATTTTTTTTTGTATTATAAAGCAGCAATCATCAAAACTGCTTGGTACTGGCTAAGAAATAGGGAGGTGGATCAGTGGAATAGGTTAAATATGCAAGACACAGTAGTCAATGACTATAGTAATCTATTATTTGATAAACCCAAAGACCCCAGCTTCTGGGATAAGAACCCACTCTTTGAAAAAAACTGCTGGGAAAACTGGAAAAGAGTATGGCAGAAACTAGGCATAGACCCAAATCTCACAGCATATACCAAAATAAAGTCAAAATGGGTTCAGGACTTAGATATAAAGGCTGATACCATAAGTAAACTGGGAGAACAAGGAATAGTTTACCTATCAGATCTATGGAGAACAGAAGAATTCATGACCAAACAGGAGATAGAGAACATTATGAAAAGCAAAATGGATCATTTTGATTACATTAAATTGAAAAGTTTTTGCACAAAGCCAATGCAACTAAGATTAGAAGGAAGGTAGAAAATTGGGAAAGAATTTTTACAACCAGTCTCTGATAAAGGCCTCATTTCTAAAATATATAGAGAATTAAGACAAATTTATAAGAACACAAGCCATTCCCCAATTGATAAATGGTCAAAGGATATGAACAGACAGTTCTCAGATGAAGAAATTAAAGCCATCTATAGTCATATGAAAAAATGCTCTAAATCGTTATTGATTAGAGAAATGCAAATCAAAACAACTCTGAGGTACACACACACCTATCAGATTGGCCAACATGACAAAACAGGAAAATGATAAATGTTGGAGAGATGTGGGAAAATTGGAACGCTAATACATTGTTGGTGGAGTTGTGAAATGATCCAACCATTTTGAAGAACAATTTGGAACTATGCCCAAAGGGCTACAAAAATGTGCATACCCTTTGATCCAGCAATAGCACTTCTAGGGCTATATGCCAAAGAGAGGAAACAAATGGGAAAAGGACCCACTTGTACAAAAATGTACATAGCAACTCTTTTTGTGGTGGCAAAGAATTGGAGATTGAGAGGATGCCCATCAATTGGGGAATGGCTGAGCAAGTTGTGGTATATGAATGTAATGGAATACTATTGTGCTATAAGAAATGATAAACAGGCTGACTTCAGAAAAACCTGGGAAGACTTATATGGTCTGATGCTGAGTGAAGTGAGCAGAACCAAGAGGACTTTGTACACAATAGCAGCCACATTATGCAATGACTAAGAATGTTAAACTTAACCCTTCACAGCAATACAAGGATCTAAGACATCTCCAGAGGCCTAGTGATGGAAGATGCTGTCCACATCCAAAGAAAGAACTATGGAAGTTGAATCGCTGTAATTTTTTTTCTCTTCTGTTGAGTTTTGTTTCCTCTTTCTGATGGTTCCTCCTATTGGTTTTAATTTTTACTTACAACTTCACTAATGTGAAAATATGTTTAATAGGAATGTAAATGTAAAACCTATATCAGATTGTGTGCCGTCTTGGGGAGGATGGTGGGGAGGAAGGCGGAGAAAAATTTTAAACTCAAAAAAAGCATATGAAAGTGATTGTTGACAAATCTAAATAAATTAATAAAAATTAAAAATATATATATATATATATATATATAAATTTTTTTATAATAAAGTCATTTATCTTGGCACTAATTTGGGTATGAATGTATTAGCCAAAATCTGCCAAATTACTTTTTGTCTGATAGGGAATCTTGGCTTAGCAGTTTGTGGTCTTGGGTTTATCAAACGTTATGGAACTATGCGATTGCTTCTGGGTCTTCTCTATTCCATTCAACTTTTCTATTTCTTTTAATAATTGATTGCTGGTATATAATATAGTTTGAGGTCTGGTAAGGTAAGGTGTCCTTCATCCCTCTTTTTAAAATTATTTCATTTTTCATTATTCATAATTTTCATTATTTTTCATTCATCACACATTTTTCATCATTTATTATTATTCAAAAGTCCTTCTGGACTTTCTTTTCTAGAATCTTCTATAATTTTGCATTATTTTGATATATCACTAAATCTGCATATTAGTTTAGGTAGTACTGTAATGTTTATTATATAGTCTCAGTGCAAAACTGAATATTGACCATCTGTCCACTTATTTGTCTTCCTTTATTTCTGTAATTGTTTTGTAATAGCATTTTTAGTCCTAAATGTGTTTTAAAAGGTTAATTCCCAGGGGCAGCTAGGTGGCACAGTGGATAGACTCTGGCTTTGGAGTCAGGAGGACCTGAGTTCAAATATGGCCTCAGACACTTGACACTTAGTAGCTCTGTGACCCTGGGCAAGTCACTTACCCCCGATTGCCTCACCAAAAAAAAAGACAAAAAAAAAAGTTAATTCTCAGTTATTTTATGTGTTCTGTAGGTTTTTTAATCATTGAATTTCCTTTTCTACCTCTTTTTGCTGGGTTTTGTTAATAATATATAAAAAGACTGGTGATTTTGTGGATTGATATTATCATTTCATATACTTCACCCCACTCCCATAGAATTCTCCCTTGAAACAACAAAGTATAATCAGGTATTGATAAATTTTGTAATAAAATATTGAAACAAGCTAAAACATTGGCCATAATTGTGTGTGTGTATATGTGCATGTGCGTGTGCGTGTGTGTGTGTGTATCTTCATTCCATACTTATAGCTCACTGTCTTTCTACTAAGAACAGTTGGTCTGTGTTAAATTTAATGTTTTGTTTTGTTTTGTTTTGTTTTTGCTTTTTGGTGAGGCAATCGGGGTTAAGTGACTTGGCCAGGGTCACACAGCTAGTAAGTATCAAGTGTCTGAAACTGGATTTGAACTTAGGTCCTCCTAATTCCAAGGCTGGGGCTCTATCCACTGCACCACCTAGCTGCCCCAATTTTAATATTTTTTTTCCTTGAATATTTGGGGTTTTCTGAGTGAATCATCATAACATTTGCAATTAGACATTATTTTATCTCCTCTTTTGCTCCTGATTATGCCCTCAGTTTCTTTTTTCTTATCTTATTGTTAAATGGCCATTTAAGTAGAATCTTGTAGAAGAGATTTTTGTATCAGGTGGGAGGTTGGGCTGGATAGCTGTAAAATTGTTCCTATTTTAAGATTCTGTGATTCATCGTGTTAAAATCTGATTTCTAGTTGCCTTTTACATTTTTGATGAAGCTACCCTAACATCTTAGAAGCCTAAGTGGAAATTTTCAACATCATTAATTTAACAACATTAAAGCCTATCATTTCAAATGTGTGGGTGCTTTACCTGAAAGATCAATTAATAAGGAGTTTGTCCTGTTTTCCCTGGAAAACTTAACAGTTATAATCTTGGTGTTAACCAGTGTTTCAAATACATACATGTCTGTCTGTGTCTTTCTGTCTCTTCATCTATATATCCTGAATAAATAAAAAAAATTATCTTTGTAAAGAATAACTAGCAGATTCTTGAATTAAAACTTCCAGTCTTTTTAAATTTTAATTTGTGTCCTTCATTTCAAATAAAATGTTCTGTGCTGATTAGAAAATATTAGCCATAAATAATATTATTAAACTGTACTTGAATTTCTACAAGCACAGAGTACTAGTATTCATTAATATATGTAATATGGTCAGTCAGTCAACAAGCATTTATTAAGCACCTACTATGTGTCTGGCACTGTGCTTAGCTCTGGGAAGACAAAGAAAGGCACTCACAGTCTAATAGAGAAACAACATGAAAACAACTATGTACAAAGTACAGACAGAATGAGCTGGAGCTGACCACAGAGGGAAGGCATTGATGTTAAGAAGGACTGGGAAGACTTCTTACACAAGGTAGGACCTTAATTGAAACTTGAAGAAAGCCAAGCAAACTAGGAGATGGAGATGAGTAAGAACATGACATATATAGACTGGGTGCAACCAGCAAAAACTTGCAGAATCAAGAGATACCAGGCCAAACATCAATGAGACCAGTATTATTGGATTGCATGGTGTGTGAAGGGGAATAAGCTGTAAGAAGAGTGGGAAAGTAGGAAGGGCCCAAGTAATGAAGAGCTTTAAAAGGCAAACAGAAGATTTTATATTTGATACTTGGAGTGATAGGAACCACTGGGCTTTACTGAATAGTGTAGTGATGAGGTCAGACCTGAACGTTAGGAAGATCAAAGTGACAGCTGAGTTGGGGATGAATTGGAGTGGGGAGAGACATGGGGCAGGGAGACCAAGCAGCAGGTTATCGTAACAGTCCCAGGCCAGGGATGGGGAACCTGCAGCTTCGAGGCCATATGTGGCCCTCTAGGTCCTCCAGTGTGGCCCTCTGACTGAATCCTTAGGATTTGTTCTGTGAAGTTTGGATTCAGTCAAAGGGCCATCCTTGAGGCTGAAGGTTCCCCACCCTTGGACTCCAGGCATTAAGTTGTGCAATTGTGAAATTTCTGGTCTTTAGCCTTAATACGGATAAACTTACATTTACATCTTGAATTTAGACACAGAGTTTCCCAAACTTATTTGGCCTGTTGTCCCCTTTAAAAAAAATTATTCAAGTCCTGCCCCCCCCCAAATCTACTTTCTTTAACCCTTTAATAGTTTTTTAAAATTTGCGTCATTTCAAAAATATATATAAAATATATTTTTTAAAAATGATGCATCTTAAATTTAATAATGTATTGTAAATTTGTGGGGTTTTTTCCTGCATCAAAATTTTGATGATGCAATATTGCATCATGTAACCATATAGTATCTGGTTGCAAACAAGTCATTACGCACACACGTTCCTGCCAATGCATGCTGGACTTTCTGACCATACACGACATGCTTGCCTGTCGACACTTGCTTGTTAAGACCTATTGGCAGATCTGACCACTGATTGGTTATACCTTATATTTTGTGTGTTTATTTGGAGAATAATGTAATCATTATGACTTTAACTCTGTTACACAACAGATGAAACATGTGCGAATGGTTTTTCAAAAGTTTCTTCTCTTCTTTCCTTAACCTTCCACTGCCCCCTTATTTTTATTCAAAGCCCCCCCAGTTGCACCCAAAGTCAATTGGTCCAGTGCCCTCCAGGGGGGTAGTATTGCCTATTTTAGGGACTTATGAATACAGCATAAAAAAATTATAGTAGTCTACATTACCTACTTGGTGAACTGTAAGAAGAAAGTATCTCTGAGCTAAAGTATCAGTTGACTGTGAATCCAAGGGGAAGAATCATAAACAGCATTTTAGTAATAGTTACAGCTGAGAAGAAACAGACTGGCATTATGTGGCAAAGCCTAATGCTGACTTGCCTCTTAAGCTACATCTGTGCCCTCAAAGAGCAATCACTATGAATTCAAATTAAGGTAGGAAGGATTAATCAAACACCTAATGTCATCAATGCTGTTTTCTTGGGTACAAAATAACTAGAAAGCATGATCCTTGACCTTGAAGAACACTAGCAACTAATCATACGCACAAGCATAAATATAGCTAACATACATAAATACTCTGCAAACAATAGCTACCATTATTGTTACATAGATGAAATATAGCCTACGCGTCTAAAGTTATGTTTCTGTGTATGTATGTGTAGCTATAGCTGTATAAATATGTATAGGCACACACATAAATATATTTACATGTGCATTTATAAAGTAAAAATATTATCAATTATTGACCACACTCCAGATTTTATATAGTCCAGACTGAAGTACAGATGAAGGGATGTGCCCTATATTTGGACTAATATAGTATACGTGATAAAATTCAATGCTCAAGGTACAGTTGATATATTCCTGTACTTAGAATTGGGAATGACTTGGTTTAAATCCTGCCTCTGAAATATGTTCATTGTGTGATTGTGAGCAGACCATTGTACTTCTCTCAGACTCAGTTTCACTAGCCTGTAAAAAAGAGATTATAAAACTAGTAGTAGCTTTCCTCATAGACCTGATGTGAGGCTCAAATGAAGTAACCTCTATAAAGTGCTTTGCCAACTTTAAAATATTATATAAATGTCAGTTAATGCAGTCAATTAGTAGTATTAATATATTGGTTAACCGATATCCAGAAACACAGAAAAAAATTATTCCTCATGTTCATCTTTACCCAGACTCACTGAATTCAGTGTTCTTGTTCAGTCATTTTCAGCGTGTCCAAATCTTCATGATCCCATTTGTGGCTTTCTTGTCAGAGATAGTGGAGTGATTGCCATTTCTTTCTCCATCTCATTTCACAGATGAGGAAACTGAAGCCAACAAGGCTAAGTGACTTGCTCACAGTCACACAGCCAGCAGGTGGCTAAGGCCAGATTTAAACTCAGGGTGATGAGTCTTTCACTTCATTATCATCATCATCATTATTATTATTCCAACTTCTTATTATAAGATAGCTGACTCATTAGACATTAGCTGAAAAATAAAGTTAATGTGGAGATGAGCCATGGCCTGACTATATAACACGTACTTACTCTCTGCTTGCATATTTGCAGATCATCCAATGTACTCTTTCATTTCATAGATGAGGAAGTGAAGGTGGTCTTTCTCTATAGACAATGTCCTAAGCCATAGTCTAGATGAGGAAACCACTGTGAGATGGCACACATCAGTAGTTTGTACTAGTGCAGTGTTTCCTACCCAAACTATATGATGCACCGTTATCAAGAGTTCTACATTTTTCACCAGAGCTCTCTAGGACATTCAGAGCCCCAAAAAGGAAATACTTGCCATCTTTCTTGAAAGGATAAGGGTGGGAGGTAGGGGTCGATGATATGAGTGGAAGACCCAAGAGCCTGAGGGAAAAGCAGAACAGGATATAGAGTTAAGGAAGAGCAAAAGAAGAAGTTGTTTTAAAAAATAAATAGGCTTTTGGGGGCAGCTAGGTGGTGCCGTGGATAGAGCATCAGCCCTGGAGTCAAGAGGACCTGAGTTCAAATTTGATGTCAGACTAGATACTTACTAACTGTGTGACCTTGGGCAAGTCACTTAACCCCAATTGCCTCACCAAAAAAAAAAAAATAGGCTTTAATATTAGGACTAGGTCAGTAAAAGTTTGCAGATAAATAAAAGTCTAGGGCAGTCAGGATTGTTTGAGAGTCAGTAGACTGGAGCTGTAGTCTTGGATCTATGAACTGTGTGACCTTGGACAAGACACTTATCCTTTTGGCCCCTCCCTTGTCTTGTATATCGTGGAATCTTAGACTTGTAAGGTTCTTTTCAGCTCAGACAGTATGTGATTCTGTGACCACATGAGGAATGGAAATGGTTCCCCTTGGGAACAGCAAGCCAGTGGAAGAGATTAGTTTTGCTATTACCTGTATCATACTGCACCTAAGAGGTTTATAAATAGAAAAGAAGAATCACTATGAAGCTGAAGTGGAAAAATGACACTATTAGCTATAATAAGGGCTCTTCTGCAGCCTGTGTTGTCTGTATTTCTCAGTGTCAGAATAGTTTTCCATTTGATACAGTTTGCAATGAAGGCATAGAAGAGTAACCCTTGCCAATTGTTGCAAGTCTTCAGGAATACTGATCTGCATTTGAATATCCTTCCAAAGAGAAAGGATCATGGGGAATGACGATGACAATTGAGAACAATTGAATGACACTTGAATGCCAATTGAGGCAATTGAGAATGACAATGCAGGGTATAAAGAGCTAGGGACAGCCTGCAGCAAAATGTGCAAAATGTCTACTGTCAATGTTTGTTTTCAGTGCCTGCCCACTTTCCCTTTCTATACTACTTCCTTCCTACCACCCAGACTTGATGTTCTCTTTATCCCTGGTGTACTATTCATGATGCCCATCAGAGTTCCCAATCCAGGATTCCTCAGCCTTTGCACTTTCTCATGCTCTTACTCTATGTAGGAGGCTCTTCTCTCTTCTGCTGGTGACCCTCTGATGTACACATACATCAGCTGCCTTTGTTCTCTCTTGGCTGTGGTGTTGGAAAGTTTTTCATAGAATCTGAGATTTAGAAACTAATAGTCATCCACTCTATACCCCCTCCTAATGCAGGAGACTGGTTGTATAAAATCCCCCAAAGTGGTCATCCAACTTCTGAACACTTCAGTAACAGGGAATATACTACTAGTTGACAAAGGAGTTTGTTTCATTGGGTTGGACAGATCTAATTGTTATCCGTTTCTATAGGATTGATCACCCACCTCTTGATTCTCTCTAGGTTTTCAGGCCGCTGTCTCTTGGTTCTCTTTCTATCTGACTGCTCCATTTTAGTCTCCTTTACTGCATCTTCATTCAGGTCACACCCTCTCACAGGGCCTTCTCCTGGGCCCTCCTTTCTTCCCCCTCTATACTATTTCTCTTGGGGAATCTCATCAGCTCCCATTGATTCACTTATCTTCTCTGTGCTGGTGATTCTCAAATCTGCTTATCCAGTCCTAACCTTTCTGTGGACCTCCAGTATCCCATCTCCAGCTGCTTTGAACTGGATGTATTATAGACATCTTAAAATCAACATGTCTAAAACTGAATCTATTATCTTTCCCACCCAAAACCCTCCCCCCTTCACCACAGTTCTCCAGGCTGGCAACATCATCCTTGAATCCTCACTCTCTCTCTTCTCCTGTATCTAAACTATTGCCAAGGCATATTGAACTCAACTTTGCATCATCTCTCAAATACATCCCCTTTTCCTTTCTTATACTACCATGACCCTAGTCTGGGCCCTTGTAGCCTCATATTTGTACTATTATGACTATTACAATAGCCTGCTGGTGGGTCTACCTACCACATACCTGTCTCTACTGCATTCTGTCCTCTATTCAGCTTCCAAAAGATTTTCCTAAAGCGTAGGAATGACCATGTCACCTCTCTACTCTGTTCTGCTAGGAGTGGCTCCCTATCACCTTCAGGGTGACATAAAGTCCTTTGATTGGTGTTTAAAGTCCTTCAGAACCTTGCCCCTCCCTCCCTTCTAGTCTTCTTAGACCTTTCACCCCCAACACAGAGACACTGGCCTCCTTGATATTCTTCATTCAAGAGACTCCATTTCTCTGCTCTGTGCATTTTTGCTGGCTTCCCTACACTTGCAATGTTCTCCCTCCTCATCTGTGCCTCCTGGCTTCTCTCAAATCCTAGATAAAATCTCACTTTCTACAACAAGCCTTTCCCAATCTCTGTTAATCCTAGTGCCTTTTCTCCATTGGTTATTTCCAATTTTTTCCTGTATATAGCTTGTTTTGTACATAGTTGTGTACATGTTATCTGCTCCATTTGATTGTGAGCTCTTCAAAGGCAGGGACTGTCATTTGTCTTTCTTTGTACCCCCTGCACTTATCACAGTGCCTGGCACATAGAAGGAATTTAATGAATGCTTTTTGACTGATGATATATTGAATTAAAATTTATCTCTTTGTAATTTCCACTAGTAATATTAGGTCTGCCCTCTGGAGCAACATAGAAGAAGTCTAATCCTTCTTCCACAAGACAGCATTCAGCAATTTGCAGATATAAGCTAATTTACAATAAACTGCTAATACCAGCTAAATATAGTAACTTCCTAGACCATTCATGTTTGTAGTCTCCTAAACCAGAGACGTCAAACACATCTCCCCTCCCCCCACCCCAGATTAAAATGCTGTTGGGAAATACTTAACAAAATAAATATAAGTGCAGTAGGACATTGATAATGTAAATGTGTGATTTTCTAAGTCAGTATGCAGTTTTGCAGTGGGCAAGAATTCTTATGTAGAATTTAAATTTTGAGTTTGACATCACTGTCCCAAACAATAAAATGAGGAAGACCTGGGTTCTTTAGGACAGAATTTTGAATTGTCCATAGTCATTCCTGGAATGTGCTTCTTGATATACAAATAGAAATATAGTTCATCTTGTTTATACCAGGAAAATTCTTCATCCCAGACTGATCTATTCTCCCTTCTGACTCTTAATGGCTGTTTATAACCTGAGTTTTAAGTTATGGGCAAAGGTCAAGATGGAAAATAGGAGTCCATGATTGTTGCTTTAGATAAAATATATTTACTAATCTTGGTCCTCGAAAAGAGATGATGAGACAACCTTTGCTCCTCTTAGTAGAAGGAGGGAGGAGAATGAAGGGGGTGGCAATGGGTATGGAATACTGTATATGCATTGTCAGACTTGGTCTGATGCCAGTTTTGTTTCTTTGTTACAAGGGACACCAATTACAGCTCCTGGTGGCAGGGTAATATTGAGAAATGATTGTCATTTTTTTAAAAAGTGTCAATAAAACTTGAAAGGAAACAGGAGGAGGACAAAGGATACCAATGAAAAGAGAAAGTGGCATTGGAAAGTTAGTTTTCTGGCTGATCTAGTCTTGTGATAGAAATTTTAAAACCAAGAGATGATTATGATTCTATCTAACCCTTGTTATTAGATTCAGAAAGAAGTTCCAGGGTTTGCCATGGATTTTCCATTTAACAGTTAAATTATTTGATTAGGTATTACCTTACTCGTCCATCTGTAAAATGGTAGGATGAGGTGGTAATTTGAAAACAGCTATATTAGTGTTTCATATTCTTCAGAAAAACATCCAGACTATTGCGTTTTTGGACTTTTGTTGTGATAATTTCCCATTTGTCTTTGGTGATTAGGAGATTAGAATATTTTCATGATCACACATCAATCACAAATTTTTTTTTAAAGAAAGAATTGGATTTAAAAAAAAATACACTGAACATTTAACTCAACTGAACATGAATTAATCATTTTCTATCCTTCACAAACCACTTCAAGATAAACATCAATTATCATACTACTAGACTGAAAAAACTCTGATTATTTAGATTTTCCACTTGTCTGAATCTTTGAAAATAGGAACTTATTGTATCAGTAATGATGATTTATATCTACCTTCACCCAAGCCCATTAATTAAGTATAACTTGAAATCTAAAAGGATCACAACTGAAAGTAACTTTCATGCATCCTCAATGATTATAGTCCTCAAATGATTATAGTCTGCTTGAGGGCAGGGACAATGGTTTTACTCAGCTTTCTCTCTCTCATTCCCCAATGTCTAGCAGGGTAATCTGAATGCAGACATTCAATCCAAAATTAAACAATATGTGTTTATTCTTGATGATAATTTTGGTAAGCTTTCATTTAAAAAAATCAACCCTTTTCCCATAATTTTTTCTTTTAAAAATAATTTCTTATCCATATAAATAGTGTTGAGCATCAGTACAATCAATTAAATTCACTTCACAGTTCTTGACAATTAAATGAAATACATTTAAAAGTCATAACAACTAATTTCTTAAAATGTCATAACAATTTCATTCCTTAGTTGTTTTTTTTTTAAGTTTTCTGGTAATTTTTCTCCTTTCCTTTTCTTTCCCGTCCTCTCTTTCCCTTGTAAAATCAGAGATTTAGACTATATGGTCTCTCAGGCCTCTTTTAGCTCTAAATGTTCTGAATTTAGGGGTCATCTAATTTGTTGCCTTTAAGAATAGTAAATAGAATCTTGTTGTGTATAACTTGGAGTATACTGGCCTTCTTCCTGTTTCTTACCCATAACATTGCATCCTCCATCGCCATGCCTTCGCACTATCTCCCATGTCTGAAATGTACTTTCTCTTCATATCTGCCTCTTAGAATCCCTCATTGCCTTCAAAATTAGCTTAAATGCCACCTTCAACATGAAGCCTATACAATTTGCTCCGCCCCCACAGCTGCTAGTGCCCTTCTCCATATTACCTTACATTTTTGTTGTTATTTTTACTTATGGATGTACGTTTTCTATCTCTTCCCGAAGGTCTGTTGAGGACAGGAGCTTTTTTGTTTCTGTCATTATATCCCCAATATTTAGCACAATGCCTGGTACATAATAGCTGTTTAGAAAATGTTTGTTGTTCTATTGTGTACCTCACCTCCCTCCCCATGATAGACAGATCATAGGTTGATTTTTTTTTAGGCAGTTGGGGTTAAGCGACTTGCCCAGGGTCACACAGCTAGTAAGTGTCAAGTGTTTGGTCTAAGGCCGGATTTGAACTCAGGTACTTCTGACTTCAGGGCCGGTGCCACCTAGCTGCCCCCAGATGATAGATTGATAGAAAAAGAGAGTGGGAGAGCTGTGTAGATATAGATATGGCATATATCTATATTTGTGTTGATGTGCACATATACACATGCATATGTATGCATATGCATGTATAATCTATATATATACACAAAGCTTACTTATTACTACCTATTTGAAAACAAACAAACAAAAAACCTTAGGAGTTATGCCTTTAGCATTCAGCATTAACACAGCAAAAACTAGAATCAAAGAATTTGTTCAACATATATGTCTTGTGTCTATACAATGTTCTGTGCTCAACCTGGGAAAAAATAAAGGTAAATAAGACATAATCCCTGCCCTCATGAAGCTCCCCTAGTAAACTGGAAGGAGACCTCAGAGATTAAGCCTCAGATATGGAATAATTGAAAGAATGCTAGATTTGGAGTCAGAGTGCATGAATTTGAATCCTAATTCTGCTAAAATGTAACCCTGGGCAGGACACTTAACTTCTCTGATCCTAAGTTAATTTATCTGTAAGATGAGGAATTGGACTAAATGATCTCTGAGATTCCTTCCTTTGTACTCTAAGACCATCATTAGTACAACCTAATCTTACAGATGAAGAAACCAAGTCCCCAAAAGAGATAGTAACATTTTTTTTGTGACTTTGAGCTATTAAAAGGCAGAATTTAGGTTTGTACCCATATATTCAAACTCCATCCTTTGGTTTTTCCAGTTGATTTCTAGTTGATTCCTAGAGATGAGCAAAATGCTTTGTGACATTCATTCATCTGACAAACACTAAGCATTCCCTAGGCAGTATGCATTTTGAGGGTGAGAGCTCTTATCTAAACTCTTTATTGTGTATCCCAAAAGTCCTTTTTGGATATCCTGCATTTCCCTCAAAGCCCAGGATAACACCCTGTGTTTAGTAGGGGCTTAACATATTGTTTGCGTTAATGGGCTCAGTTCTGTCAAGATGTTCTTCCTTCTGTTCACCCTAAATCACTCATTTCGTTTTATCTTGTTCTTCTCCAGTATCTGTACTATATGGAGATAAAGATCAACATGTTACTTATTGGGACTTTTCATTCACGTATTCAATTCAACAGACATTTATAGAACACCTAGTGAATGCTCACAGAATGTGTTAGATTATGGAATATTGTGGGGGACATAAAAGAAGAGGAAAATAACTTTGCACCTTCGATGAAAGTGCAAGAGGTTTTGGAGAGAGCCATCTGACAACTAGTAAGCAAAAATCAGTATGAGGTAATATAGCCTAAACTATAAAACAAATAAATGCTTAGGGGATGAAATTAATGACTTGATCCATGTAGTGTGTAATCAATTGGGGAAGACTTCTTGGTGTAGGTAAATATTGTGCTAGTCCTTAAAGGTAGTCAGATACAATTTTCTTGTAACATCAGCTATTGGGCACTGCATACAGATCCTCAGTGAATGCTATTCACTGATGGATTTAACTTTCTTTCTTCTTAGGCTTTAATGGGGGAGCAATAAAGAGAAAGGCAACAGTACTGCTTTTAGGTGCTCAAAACACCCTTGAAACAATTCTCTTTTATTTGGGCAGATCTGGGGGAATTTGATTTTGAGCTAATCATGCTGCTTAAACTCACCAAAGACATGGGGGAGAGGCCACAAGCCAGATTTAAGGTCTTAAAAACAGATCCTCTTGACAGATAATGTGTGCTTTAAATGGCAGGCAATTGACCAACACCATTTTTCCTTGACTTTGCAGAGATGAAAAGAACCAGTCCATCATAGTAAGTGGTGAGTCAGGAGCCGGAAAGACAGTGTCAGCTAAATATGCCATGCGATATTTTGCTACAGTTGGGGGGTCTGCCAGTGAAACCAACATTGAAGAAAAAGTCCTTGCATCCAGCCCCATCATGGAGGTAAAGAGTTCTGAATCTTTCTTGTCTTTCTATCTTTTCTGTTTTCTTCTCCAGCAGCATGGCTTTCAATTATTATTCAATTATTACATGACTGATCACAAGAATCCGTGGAATATGCCAGCATTTCTTATTTTCAAGCCATCTGATGATTAAAAGACATCCATGAACACACAGAAAAATGTCTCTCATGAAATAACTTATAGTAAAACAGATCAGATAGTATACGCTTAGTAAATCCTTATTTCCTTACCTTGCTTGTCCCCCACATACCAGGGATGTGTAGTGTGTATTCCTTGTAAAGACATTAGGTATTAGCCTTGAAGTAAATAATGGAATGTTAGATTTGGAGAGGAACCTTATAGGTCATCAACTCCAGGGATTGTTAATTTTCTTTGCATCATGTACATATTCCTTTGGCTGTTTCGTGAGGTCTAGGGATCCCTTCTCAGAATATGTTTTTAAAAGCATGAAATAAGATACATAGGATTATAAAGGAAATCAATTATATTGAAATATAGTATCAAAACAAATTCATTTACTCCAGGTTAAGAACCCCTAGTCAAGTCCAACTCCTCAATTTGAAAGATGAGGAAACTGCAACTGAGAAAAGTGGCTTAACAAGTCCTGAATAATGAGAAGTATCCCTCCTCCCCACTCCATCTCCTGGATACTTATTGAGTTCTTTCTCATGTGAAAACCCATTCTCATTTTACTGGAGTACGGTAATGAAAGAAAGAAGCAAATTGATGTCACCAGGAGATGTGGAGAGTGGAGGGGAACCCATTTTTATCTTGAAAGGCTGTATTCTTAAAATCTGTAGCTTCCATTAGTTTCAGCTCAGACGTTTCCTACTACATGAGGCCTTTTGCCATTGATCCATACCCCACTCCAGTTTCTAGGGCTTCTTCCCCCTAAAAAATGCTTCATATTTATTCTCTATGTATTTTGTGTATATTTATACCTTTATGTATTATTTTGCCTTAATAGAATGTAAATTCCATAAGAGCTAGGATTGTTTCATTTTTCTGTATGTTATCTCTAGCACTTAACCCAGTGCCTGGTACATAGTGGGATGTGTGGTCACTGTATGGTGTCGTGTCACTGTAAAGAGGCAGCACAGGTTATTTCACTCCTTCATGCCTCTGGATACCAGGATATGATTATGCATATTTCCCATATCCAGTGTCTGAGTTCCCCAAACACAGGAGAACATGGAGCTGCAGGGATATTCTTTGGTGGTGGGAGGGAGCAGTGCCCAGAGATGCATCTTGCGATAGTGCACCAACCATTTATTCATCTCTCTTAAAGGATATCTTTGAGAGAATTATGATCTATAAATACACTACTCAGAGATCATCAATACAGACATGAAGTAAATGAAGTTCTTTAGGGCTGGAGGACATGGAGGTGCAAGGGAATCTAAAGAGGATGAGACATGATGAGAGAAAAAAGAACAGAGATGCAGAGAGATTAAAAAAAAACCCAACACAAAATGAAAGCTGTGTGTTTCGATTCCATTCTTCCCAAGCTTTTTCTTTTTGCTTACTGCTTCCTAAATTCTACTCCACTGGCCCTGTTTATCTCTGTCAAGGAAGTTGAGAGTCACATTTGATGTTTGTGCGCATGAACACACACACACACACACACACACACACACACACACACACGCATATAAACATTTATATATGTGCATGCCTATGCATATGACACATACCACATATTTACATGTATACATGTATGTATAATACACATATACAATATATACGAATAATGTATATAATACACATTATAAATATGTATACACTTTTACTTACAAGCATACATACACACATATTTGCTTTTCTATTTTTGTCCTGACTGCATTCTGATTATCCCCTTACTTTCTGAACAGTACTTCCCAATATCCTTAGCCTGTGCAGTGAGCTCCAGTCCCAGGCACCAAATCAATATCCTTCTGTATTACATGTATGGAGTCCATTTTTCCTGACTTGCAGCTCACTGTTTTTACCAGGGAGGCACTGCTTACCTGCCTTGCATTCTGAGTTAACTGCCTCCTATTCATGACAGTTTACAACAGTCAATAATCATGCATTTGTCATTTTCCCCATCATATTCAATACTCACTCGGGCAATCAGAATATGTAGATTCCTATGTTAGTCCTCTGCTACATTGCCTTTTTAGCTCAGAGCTTTTCTAGACTCTTCCTACTAAAGGCAGGAACTGATATCCCCTTATTTTGTACCTGGATAGCAAGTAGTAGTAGTAGCCTCTGGTTATTCTTCTGTTCCTCTTCGATATCTGTTACATGTTCTAACCAGTGGTAGTAGCGCTCACTGTTAGGATCATCGTGTGTGGTTCTTTTAGGAAGTTATAAAGAGGGTTAAAGGTAACAATGGCAATATCTTTCTCTGTGGTGACATGACACATGGAAAGAGCACTGGCTCTGGAGTCGAAGGACTTGAGTTCAAATCTCACCTCTAATGTTTACTATCCATGTGACCTTGGTCGAAGCACTTAAACTCCTAGACTTCAGTTTCTTCATCGGTAAAATGATGGGCAAGATGGTCTGTGAGGTCCATTCCTGATCAATATCCAGCTACAATCCCATCATTCCTCCCCCCATTCAGTTATCACAAAATCACATTTTGCCAGCTTAGACCCTAATTTGGGGGCCCATGGAGAAATATGAGAAGTATGGAGAATTATGGGAAATATGATAAAAGGCTTCAAGATTGGGGTAGATTTGAAGAAACAGATTCAGAAGAATAAATGGCAGAGAGGCATAAAAAATTATACAAAAGATTTCTTAACATGTATTATCTTCCTTTTTTTCTTCTTACTATTATCGTTCTCTGCTTGTTCACACAAAAAATGACAAGATTTTTATCTTGGTTAAGGCAATAATCAGAAAATTCCCTCTTCTACATGTTTTGTACTGCTATTTCCTCATTATCTCAGCAGGCCATAGTCAGGTTGCTACTTTCAGAATAAATTCTAAAAAGTACAGACTGGTGAGGCAGGGGCTTTTGAGGTTTAGGGGTGCTAGGACCCCAAATATTGAGAGCAAGAGATGCGGGTCCTGCTCAAATGAATTTGAACTAAGCCTTCTTTCAGCCAAAGACAAAGTTTATTAGAATATCGATCAGGGTTGGCCAAGATTTTAAGAACCTGCCATATTGGTTAGACTCTTAAGGAATCTAAACATTTATATCGCCAATGAAAGGGGCCAGATTTTAAGAATCTTAGCCATGACCTGTACTTCTTGAAGGGCAGTATGCCAAGCTGAGGACTTTGTATTTTTTTGCAAAGAGAACTTAGGAGCCATGGAAAGCTCTGTCATGGGCAGAGGAATAATATGGTCATATCATATGGCACACTTACTGTGCAATGGGAAGATTATCTTGGCAGATCTGTATGAAGAGTGAATGAGAGGGGTGAGGGGAAGCAGAGAAACAAATCAGGAAGCAATGACTGTAATCTATGTAGGAGGCAATGAAGGCCTGAGCTAGGGTGAGGGCCATGTGGCCAAATGGTGTGGTGAGTTAGAATTGATAAGACTTGGCAACTGATTGAATATTGTGTATGAGGGAGAGTGAAGGCTGAACCTAAGTGGCTAAAAAAAAAGGTGGTACTCTCAGCAGAAAAGAAAGTTTTGAGAAGGGTAAGATAACAAGGTGTGTTTTGGACTCAATTTTATTTTTTTTGTGAGGCAATCAAGGTTAAGTGACTTGCCCAGGGTTACACAGCTAGGAACTGTCAAGTGTCTGAGGCCAGATTTGAACTCAGGTCCTCCTGATTCCAGGGCTGGTGCTGTATCCACTGCACCACCGAGCTGCCTCTAGACTCAGTTTTTAATTGCATAGGTGTCATCCAGGTTGATATGTCCAGTAGGCAATTCAACATATCCAAAATTGAATTTATTTTTTTTTCCAGTAAACCCTCCCCCATTACAAATTTCCTCGTTATTGTTGAGGGCACCATCAGCCCCCCAAGTCCCAGGCTCCCAACACTAGGTGTCATCCTGGACTCCACACTATCTCTCATCCCCCATATCTAATCCTTGCCAAGGCCTATTGATTTCACCTTTGCAACATCACAAATATCTTGAAAGTCTCCCTTCTCTCCTCTGACACTGCCACCACTCTGGTGCAGGTGTTCATTACCTCTCATGTGGATGACTGAAATAGCCTGCCTGTTGTTCTTCCTGCCACAGATCTCTACCTACTCCAGTTCATTCTCTACTCAGCCACCAAAGTGAGTTTCTTAAGGCACAAGTCTGATCATGTCAAATCCCTACTCAATAAATCCCATTGGTCCTTATGGCCTCCAAGATCAAATACAAAATCTTCTGGTTGGCATTCAAAGCCCCTCATAACCTAATCCTTCCTCTCCAACTTTTCCAGTCTTCTTACACTCTATACCAGGGGTGGGGAACCTACAGCCTTGAGGTCACATGTAGCCCTCCAGGTCCTCAAGTGCAGCATTTGACTGAGTCCAAACTTCACAGAACAAATCCTTTTATTAAGGGGCTGCACTTGAGGACCTAGAGGGCCACATGTGGCCTCGAGGCCACAGGTTCCCCACTCTTGCCCTATACCCTGTCATGTACTCTTTGATCCAATGACTCTGGCCTCCTTGTTGTTCTAAAAACAAGACTCTCCAACTCTTGGCTCTGGGCATTTTCTCTGGCTGTTTCCCATGCCTCATCTCTACTTCCTTTCTGACTTCCTTCAAGTTTCAGGTAGAATTCCACCTTCTACAAGATGTCTTTTCCCCATCCTACTTAATTCTAATGCTTTCCCTCTATTGATTATTTCCTTTTTATCCTGTATATATCTTGATTATCGATATTTTTTTGCATATTGTTTACTCCCTTGGATAGACTGTGAATTCCTCATGGGCAGGGACTGTATTTTGCCTTTCTTTGTATCCCCAGCACTTGGCACAGTGCCTGGCACATAGAAGACATAATCGTTGCACCTTGTTTAGTTGGGTTTTTTGTTTGTTTGTTTGTTTTTTCAGTCCAAAAATTTGTTTATAACATTTCATTGTGTAATTTTTGCATGGTATAATTCTGTTCATCACACCACGTAAAAATTAAACAGAGAAGCAATGTATTTTTCAGTGGCATATGGATACTCATTTATCTTTTGCCCATTGTGAGCCGCAAACCTAAAATTCTCAGTATGTGCACATTGTCAGTATTCAATTTTAACATATATTCACAAGCATTCTGTGCATACTAATCTTGCACCAAACATAGCTTAGTAATAAATTATTTTTAAGAAATACCTGTACAATGTAAAAAAAAAAAAAAGAAAAGCTTCACATAATGGTTGCACCCTACTTTTTTGCAAAAAAATTTGGCATAAAATCTGCAATGATTATGTGGTGAAATATGGTATATAGATTTGGGAATTATCTGTGTGGGGATGATAATTGAACTTATGGAAGAAGTTTCTATGTTAACCATTCAATCAATAAACATTTACTAAATGCCTGTTATCTGCCAGGCATTGTGCTAAGTGCCGAGCATACCAAGAGAAGCAAAAGATAGTCCTTGCTCTCAAGGACCTCCTAAACTAATGGAATAGAAAACAAAAACAAAAACAAAATAAAACATATATATATATATATATATATATATATTATATATATATATATATATATATATATATATATATATATATATACACACCAACTTTAGGTATTGAATACAGCACAGGTGTTTACTCTAAGCCTCGAGGAAAGAGGAGTAGATGTATTGGAGTGTTCAAACCAGGTCCTTTGAATCAGTATGTACCTGACAGGTTGTTTGGTCTCAGTTGAACTCATGCATTGATAAGAGTTCCAAAGCCTTATCCTAAAATGGCAAAGGAGTAGGCACACGCAGGATATATCACACATATGGGGCTGAATCAGGAGGCTGAAGATCTCATCTGGGTAGCACTGGTAAGAGGTAAGGAATTAAGTGTGTAACAAATTCCTTTTGCCAGTTCCTCTAACTTATTTTTTCTTTTTCTTCTTCTCCCCCATCTGCTGAGTGTCAGAGAGAATTTTTTCTTACCTCAACAAAGTTCAATTATTTATTAAGGCAAAACCTCCTACCTACAGAATTTATTTATTATCTGAGAAATGTTTATTCTTAGGCAAGCAGCAGAGAATCACAATGGGGGAGATGACTGTTGTCTAATTTGATAAAAATAAGTTAATATGTTTGTTCATATTGGAAATGCACAAGTTGTCAGTGCTACCCAGACACATTTATTAAAAAATCTGAAACTGTGGTAGTTGCCATATAAAGAGAGATACATAGTCACAGCTCATACTCCCATGAAGTTTATCTAATACGTTCAAGACGCTCCCAAGTTTAAAAATTGCATAGCAGCTGGGTAGAGTAGCAAGAGCATTGAATTTGGCTGAATGAAGAATAAATTAGAGTGAGTAGAAGTCACACAACTAAGTGACTGAAGCAGTATTTGAATTCAGGTCTTTTTGATTCTATGTCCAATGCCAAGATGCACAATGAGACATATATTTTTGGACATTTGATAGAAGGGTTTTGCCTTTATTATTTTTGCAATGGGGAGGAATAAATACTTTTTAATTGAAACAAGTTTTCATCAAAACTAAAAATTTTAAATAAATATAAGCTCTTTCAGGGTAAGGAGTGTCTTCTATGCTTGTATTTGTGTTCCTAGCACTTCGTACAGTGCTTGGCACAAATTAAGTGCTTTACAAATGCTTTCTCTGTCTAGCTGTACTTTTTAAAACTTGGGAACATTTACAAAGTAATATGTTTAAAAAATAATTGCCATAACATTTGGCCCAAAGTTTGTGACCTACATGTAGATATAAATTAATATTTTGATTAATATTTTGTATGCTATGTAGGTTGATACTAAGTGTGTTGGGGGGGTTCATGCAGACTTCAGACTTTTACTGTTCTGGGGGATGTCCCTTGATCCCTTACTAAATGTTGTTTTGGGGAAGAAAAATTAGTTAACTTAATCCCAGATAGAGTTGGAAGAAAGGGATGAAGTTAAGGAGTGAAGAGCCATATCACCAGCAAAGTCCAAAAAAATCTAATTCTTCAAATGAAGCTGGATTGACTTCATCTCTTCACATTTCAAGAGTGCACTGATTGGGTTAGCCACTTCTTGGGGTGCTGTGGTAAATACTAATCAAGGGACAGGCTGATTGGTGGTGATTTTCTCTCTGTCCTGTGATAGAGGCACTCATGTAATCATTTCATTATTCTATTTCAGATGCACCTAGTGGAGAATTAGATTCAGGGATGGCTTTTTAAGGTGAAAAGCTACTGGGCATTATACTAAGTGACAGATGTTTGAGTTAAAGGAGTTAAGAAAAGCTTGGGATTAGCTGAGCTAATCCATGATTATTTATTTGTCAGAATAGGAGGTCTCCAACCTCATTCTATTTAAGAACTCATCATCATCCAGGAACTGATTCACTCTTATGACCTCATTGATTATAAAATACATTGGTTATCAAGTGAATATTAGTGGCTGAGGAGGGTGAATGTCTACTATATTACTTACAAGTTGGTGAGAAGCATAGAGTAGTTCAAAGGTTATTGAGCTGGGATCCAGGAGACCTGGTTTCTAGTCTCAATTCTGTCAATCACTTGATCTCCCTGAACCTAAATTTCCTTATTGGCAAAATGAGAACAGATAATCTCTAAGATTCCTTTCAGCTCTAATATTTTGTAATTCTGCATAAGTGGAATTATCAGTAGGTATGCTAGGAACAAAGTTTGTCTTTGGTGATCTCTTACCTCCCTTCTCCTAGAAGCTTAAAGTGGTCTCTCTTAAAGTCTAAGAAGACCTTAGAAATCATCTGTTTTAATCTCTTTTGTCCAATGGATGATTGCCTTGGGCATTCAACATTCCAGACAAGTGGACATCTCCAGTGACAGGGAATTCACTAGTTCCTGAGACTGCATATTTCCATTTTTGGACAGCTCTAATAGGAAATTTTCCTTATGTTGAGCCTAATCAGCCTTCCTGGTACTCCCACCCACTGGTACTCTTTCTACCTTCTTCAGCCTCATAAGATGAATCTTATACTTAAAAACAACAACAGCAGTAGCAACAACAACAACAACAGCAACAACATTTGATTGCCCTTAAAATATTCAAGGTGGTAAAGTCTTCTTTAAACTAAATATTTCCTTCAGTTACTCCTTATATGACATAAGACCTGCAGTTAGTTCACTCAGTGAATATTAAGTGCCCACTATGAACAAAACAAGATATTAGGTACTAGGGAAAATTCAGAGCTAAATAAGCCAGACTGTACCAGACTATGCTTAAAATCTAGCAGAGGATTAGTTAACTATATATATGTGTGTGTGTCTATCTATCTATCTATCTATCTATCTATCTATCTATCTGTCTGTCTGTCTGTCTGTCTATCTATCTATCTATCTACCTATCTATACACATACACCCATACAATACACACACACACACACACACACACACACGTGTGTGTGTGTGTGTGTGTGTGTGTGTGTGTGTATAAAACTATATCTAGCAAGTTCTCCCTGTTCTGGGTGCCCTTAAACTTGACCCTAGGTATTTTTCCCATTAGCAGCATTCCCCACATAGGTATACAGTCTATGAAACCTGGCACTTAATAGTGACGATGATGATAATGATGATGAAAGCTAGCATTAATAAAGCACTTTAAAGTTTGCAGAGTGATTTATAAATATGATCTAATTTTATCTTCACAACAATACTGTGAACCTGTTATCCCATTTTATAGACAAGGAAACAGAAGCAGAGGTTAAATGAATGAATTAATAAGCATTTATTAAGCACTTAATATGTTCCAGGCACTGTTGTAAGTACTGAAGATACAAAGAAAAGCAAAACACTCCTTGCTCTGAAGGAGCTCATAATCTAATGGAAAAGACAACAAGCAAACAAATATGTACAATCTATATACAGATTAAATACAAAATAATTAATGGAAGGAAGACACTGGAATTAAGAAGAGTAGGAAAAGGCTTTCTGTAGAAGATGGAATTTTAGTTGGGACTTGAAAGAAGCCAGAGAGTCTATGAGGCAGAGATGAGGAGGGAGAGCATTCCAGGAATGGGGACGGCCAAGGAAAAACCCAGAGCCAAGACAGAGGGAGCATCTTGTTTGTAGAAGATCAAGGAAGCCAGTGTCACTGGATCAAAGAGGGTATGGTAGGGTACAGGGTATAAGAAGACTGGAAAAGTTGGGAGGTGTAGGTTATGAAGGGCTTTGAGTGCCGAACAGAGGATTTTGTATTTAATCCTGGAGGCTATAGGGAGCCAGTTCAGTTTATTGAGTAGAGACATGATGTGTTCAGACCTGTGCTTTATGAAACTCACTTTGCTAGCTGAATGAAGAATAAATTAGAATGGGGAGCGGTCACACTACCTTGTAAGTATCTGAAGCAGGATTTGAACTCGGGTCTTCTTGATTCCAAGTTCAGCACTCTATCCCCTGGACCACCTAGCTGCCCATTTGTATGCCTTGTATTTGCATGGACTATATATATATTATAATACTATAGTATAATATTATATACTATAAAATATTTTATATTTCTGAGCTAACTGTGACTTGGAAAGAAGCTGAAATTTTCATTTATATTAAGTTGTAAATTACCTAATAGCTTAAAGTGTTCATCCCCTCCCCTTAGAACTGTTTCTATTTTAACAGTGAAAAAAGATGTAGAAATAAATCTGTCAGAATTTTGACTTTCAGCAGTACACTTGTGGGAAAGTTGTTTTGGGGCACCTGGGCTTTCCCGGTATTCCTTGATGTGTACTATGTGAACAGTCTAGCTACTTCACCTTCCCAGAAGTCCAGTCTTGTAAATGGATGTACCAGAGTTTAACAGAGACCTGCAGGACTCTCTAGGTCCCTGTAGAAAAAGACTCAATTAAAAGGCTCAAGATGTTTCCAAATTAAACAGCAACTACTTGCAGCTGTAGTTGATCAGGAAGGAGGAGAGAATAAGGTAAAATCCTTGAACCTATCCTGCCTGACAGATCTTCCACCCTGTTCTCTGTACTTCTCATTAAGTCTTTTCCTTGAAGTCTCTAATAAGGGCTCTCTCAGGGCTGGAGGGAGAGCTACCATTTCATCTTATATGGTCAAGAGCTTTGAAGACCTGATATTTCAATGACCAATTAGACTTCAGTCTCATTCCCCCAACCTGTCCCCACTGTCCTTAAGACTCTTAATCTCTTACCCCAACCTTTACCTTCAGCCGGATTCTATTCACTAGGGTACCGTTGACTGTTTAGACTCAGGCAGACGCACTATCATGGCTGCCATCTCTTTCTACATTTGCTAATTTGCGAGAGAAGAAAAGGAAGGAAGGTATCCGGTCTGTGTGTTTATGTCAGAGTAATTTGCTGTAGGGTGTAGAGAGAAAAGGAGCTGGGTCATTGGATGACTGGACAGAATATCTGAAACAGAGGACTAATTCCCTTTTTTTCCCCACACCTCATGATAATGTACCACAGATTGCATGAGATTAAGATATGTTGCTTTTAGTATCTGAGGAATATAGTATTCCAGGGTCACCTGAAGGAATCCTTTTTACTTGCCCTTTCCTTAATGTGCTTGAAATAATTTCAACTGCATAGAACCACACATTAACTTGACTATTTATTAAACTACTCAGGCATCCTTATCTTCCTCCACATACTTTTCAATCTAATGAAACTGGCCTCCTGACTATTCCTCAAACTTTCCATCTTTCAACTTTATACTTTCCACATACTTGGAATTCTCTTCTTCCATACTGCCACCTTTTCACTTCTCTGGCTTTTTTCAAATCCCACTTAAAATTGGCAACAAGTTCTGCCACAAGCCTTTGCCAGTATACCCTAATGCTAGAGCCTTCCTTCTGTTGCTTATCTCCAATTCTCTCTCTCCCTCCATGTATGTATGTATGTATGTATGTATGTATGTGTATGTATATATACACATATATGTATGTGTGTATCTACCTCTATATCTATATATCTTGTTGGTGCAGTCTTTTGCATGTCATCTCCCCTGTTAGACTATAAGCTACTTGAGAGTAAGAACTGTCTTTTGCCTTTTTTTATATCTCCAGTGCTTTGCATAGTGCCCAACACATAGTAGGCACTTAATAAATACTTGTTGACTCATTAGCAGAAAACTAGAGAGGCTTCATTGTGACAGTCTTATCTCCAGATGACACTAGTGAGGATATTACCCAATGGTCATGAGTCAGGGAGCCTCTTCTCTGTCTCAGAAACATGGGGTAGAAGGTAGTCAGTGAGGTTCAATCTTAAGTATGAAAGGCCCACTGACTCCAGCAGAAGGGCTGCATTCAGAATAAAATCTAGGGAATAGGCAAGGGGTATAGCAACCCACTGTAAAAGTCATTGGATACCAGGGCTTATTCGTAGGGAAGGAATGCCTCAGTGTTTCTTTATCAGAGCTCCTAGGAAGCTGGAATCTGTTTGCATGCGCATGAGCCACAGGAGTCCATTCAATCCAAGGACTAAATCCAATCCAAGAACTAAAGTTCAGAAACTCTAAGTCAGGAACAAGGGGAACAGAAGTGATACAAGCTATTCCTGGGACTTGGGTTTTCATCCTCTTCATTTTCTTTTCAGGTAAAGAAACAAAAATATCGTGTGTGTGTGTGTGTGTGTGTGTGTGTGTGTGTGTGTGTGTGTGTGTGTACACACATACATGTACTCATGATGCCAAATGTTAGGAAGAGAAAAGTTAGACAAAGGAAAACCAGCTAATATATCTTAACCTGAAGTGATCAGGCTAATATACTATAATCTATACATATACTATATACTAATATACTATAATCTATGCTATGTACTAATATATACTATGCTATAATATGTATATATACTATATTATACTATAACATATCATACACATTACTATATAATCTATACTATATACTAATATATACTAGCATACTAATATACTATAATGTATATACTGTAATCAAATTATAATAATGTAATCAAACTATATATGTATTCAATTATGATCAAAGTTAAGTTTATATATTTAGCAGTAATGCATTAAAGTAAAAAAATAACAATACATCAGATCAAGATGACAATGGTTCATTACATTCTTCCTTTATTTTCCTCATGTTGCTTTTGGAGCTCTAGATGCCAAAGGTTAATATCTTAGTCCAGAATTTATGCACTGTATTTTGGGTCTTCTGTCTGTTGAAAAAGTATGTAATTTTCTTTTGTTTTTGTTTGGTTGTTTTTAATAAGAAGGGATAGTAGTGGTATTCATATGAATATCTTTGAGAGATTATAGTCTTTCTAGTCATCTGTAGTAAAATTCAAGTTAGAGGTGGTGATGACATGTTCCATTAAAAGTGGCCATAGGATATCCTTAATGGATTAGGTTGTTTTTTTTTTAGTTAGGGGAAAGCAAGTAGTCTAGCCATTGGAAAGATAACAATAATATTCCTGACATTTATGTAGCCGTGTATGAAGTTTATGACACTGCATATATTATTTACCTTTTACAATTTAAGAAACTAAGGCAATGGTGGGAGTTGGAATGAATAAATCCTAGTCCTAATTCTCTTTAGGTCTCTGAATGCTGTGCTCCATCTCTCAGCCTTGGCTTTGATTCATTTCCTGACCTTGGACAAGTCTCTTTACTTAATTCAAGAAGTCTTCTTTAAATAAATGTGTCTCACTAGGCACATTAACAACACTTTCTATTGGTACATTATAAATAGCACACATAAGAATATTGCTGCGCTATAAGAAACAATCAATATGATGAATGCAGAGATGTATAAGAAGACTCATGTGAACTGATACAGAATGAAGAAAGTACACCCAAAGAAACAATATACACAATTGCTATGACAATAGAAATGGAAAGAATGACAACAACAAAATAATCAAAACTGATTGCTGTGAAAGTATAATGACCAAGCTTGGGCTCAAAGAAGAGATGTGCAAAAGCACCACACGGACGCACACACACACACACACACACACACACACACACACACACACACACACACAGTCTTTGCAGCAGTGGGAGACTGGATGTGGAACACTACGTAAATAGTGTCGGCCTTCTTTCATATGTTGCTGAGCTTTGCTGATCTGTTTTTTTTCTCTTGCTTTTAGTCTTTGTTATAAGAGCTTGCTCTATGGGAAAATGAGAGGGGAGGGATATATTGGGAAATGTATGTGATGTAAAAAATGAGCTATGAGTAAAAATATACTTTAAAAATTATATTGTGTGTGTGTGTGTGTGTGTGTGTGTGTGTGTGTGTATGACATACAAGAATAATGCCATCTACTACTAGTTCAGATGGTGTTTTATTATTTTTCATTTGTTGCTTCTTGGATGGATGCTGCCACCCTAGACACTGTAGGGAAAGAAGTGATTTACTAGTATGTTTTTTGTCATTCCACAAGAGAAAATATGTATGAACCGCTTTGTAAACTTTTAAGTGCTATGTAAGTGAGCTGTTTTTTCTTAGTGCGCTACTAGACACATAGTAGCTGTTCTGTAATGGTTAAATGAATGCCTTACTTTACACAATAACAATAAGTAACTCATTTCTGTAGGGCTATCATGTTTACAAAGTGTTTTCTATAAAACAGAGCAATATTATCTATCTGCCAAATACTTTATAGGGGGAATATTGGATCAGAGAATTTAGAGTTGGAAAGAATTTTAGAAATCAGTTACTCCAATCCTATCATTTTTTAAAATTAAAAGTTTTTAGTGAACAAAAATCTGTTTTCTCTCCCGTCTACCTCTCCCTCAGGAGAAAAAAGAAAAACAAGAAAAACCAAATAAATATGTATAGTCAGGAAAAACTAATTCTAGCACTGGCCTTACTTTAAAAAAATACACACAAAAAAACCCTTTTGCTTCAGTCTGTATGCTGAGTCTATCACTTCTATGTCAGGGGGGAATAGCATGTTTCATCATGCAACCCTATCATTTTGCAGATGAGGAAATTGAATCCCAGGGAGGCGATGGTACTTCCTCAAGTCACATAGTAAGTAGCAGCACCAGTATTTGAATCCAGGTCTTTTGACTACAAATCCAATGTTCTTCCTATTATACCATGCTGCCTTACTTTTAGAAGAGGTAATGGAGGGGCGGAGCCAAGATGGCATTGTGAAAGTAGTGACTTGCTTGAGCTCTCCCCCAAACCCCTCCAAATACCCATAAAAAATGGCTCTAAACAAATTCTAAAGCAGCAGAACCCACAAAAAGACAGAGTAAAACAAATTTCCAGCCCAAGACAGCCTGGATGGTTAATTGGAAAGGCATATCGTGCCGTGTGGGGAGAGGAGTGCAGTTCAGTGTGGGCGCACAGGCCACAGCGAGCCTAGAGCAAGCCTCAGAGGACTGAATCAGCGGCAGCTGTGGCAGCTTCCTGACTCCTTAATCCATGAACGCCAAAGACAGCTTAGAAGGTCAGTGGGAGAAGTCTGTCTTTGCGGTCAGAGCCAGTTCCAGAGTGCAGAGTGCGGGTACCAGGGCGGTGGCTGTGTCCTGAGCTTCCGGCCCACAGATTGAAGGGGAATCAAGTGGCTGCTCAGAGGGGCACTGCAGGGATCTCTTTGCTGGCGCAGGAATCTCTTGCTTTGCCCGTGCTTGGATCTGGGTCACAGTTCTGGGTGGCAGTCCTGCGGTGAGGAGGAATGCCGGCGCAGTGGAGCTTGTAGTGGCGATGAAGAGGAAATTCTCTTCACAGTTCCAAGAGAGAAAAGACTGCTTGTGGCCAGTCACTCAAAGACCAGAGCTCAGGCCAGGAAAAGAGTAAACACCTCGACCCTTATCATACCACTTCAAAGAAATGAAAATTTACAGGTCCCTACAAGTATCTCTGAAAACAGCTGTACAAACCCCCGAAGCTTGGGACAGTACATTCTCCACATTGGAAGCAGACTTTTACCTTAACAAAGAGTTAAACTCAAGTAGTTGGCTGGGATCATGAGCAAACCTCCCCAAAAGAGTCAGACTATATTATCTTACTTTGGTGACAAAGAAGATCAAAACATACAACCAAAAGAAGACAACAAAGTAAAAGCTCCCACAGCCAAAGCCTCCAAGAAAAATATGAATTAGTCCTAGGCCTTGGAAGAGCTCAAAAGGGATTTTGAGAAGCAAGTAAGAGAAGTAGAAGAAAAACTGGGAAGAGAAATGAAAGTGATGCAAGAAAATCATGAAAAACAAGTCAACAGCTTGCATCATTTTTTTATGGGTATTTGGAGGGGTTTGGGGGAGAGCTCAAGCAAGTCACTACTTTCACGCTGCCATCTTGCCCTCCATTACCTCTTCTAAAAGTAAGGCAGCATGGTATAATAGGAAGAACACTGGATTTGTAGTCAAAAGGGAATGACTTGCTTGCCTTTTCAATGAGGGTGGATGGGGTGGGAGGAAGGGAGAAAATTTGGAACCCAAATTTTGAAAACACATGTTTAAAAAAAAATGTTTCCACATGCAACTGGGAAATAAGAAATACAGGAAATGAGGTACAGAAATCTATCCTGCCCTACAAGAAAATAGAAGGGAAAGGGGATAAGAGAAGGGGGGGAGAGATAGAAGGGAGGGCAGGCTAGGGGAAGGGTATTCAGAATGCATGCCATCTTGGGGTGGGGGGAGGGGTGGAAATTTGGAACTCAAGAACTTGTGGAAGTGAATATTGAAAACTAAAAATAAATAAATTTATATATTAAAAAAAGAGAGAGAGAAAGGATGAGCAAGCAGACTTCAGAAAAACCTGGAAGGACTTACATGAACTGATGCTGAGTGAAATGAGCAGAACCAGGAGAACACTGTACACAGTAACGGTCACATCATGTGATGACTGACTTTGGTGGACTTAGCTTTTCTCAGCAATACAATGATCCAAGACAATTCCAAAAGACTCATGATGGAAAGTGCTATCTACATCCAGAGAAAGAACTACGGAGTCTGAATGCAGATTAAAGCATAATATTTGCTCTCTTTTAAAAAAAAAAAGAGGTAATGAATATCTGTCACCATCTTTGATGTTTTAAACTATAGTTATTTATGTTTAGTTATTGAGTTAACCCTGTGATATTTCTAAGCCATTCTGACAAAGGTACCAACCTATTCACCTATGTTCAGTACTGTTCCTTTTGCCTATAACATCCTATTTCTTCTTCAGTCATCTTTTTTGTTGAATTCCTATCTTTAAAAAGGACAGCTAGATGGTACAGTGGATAGAGTGCCTTGAGTCAGGAAGACTCATCTTACTGAGTTCAAATCTGGCCTCAGACACTGTGACCCTGGGCAAGTCACCTAACCCTGTTTGTCTCAATTTCCTCATCTATCAAATGAGCTGGAGAAGGAAATGGCAAACCACTGCAGTTTCTTTGCCAAGAAAACCCCAAATGAGGTCACGAAGAGTGATGACTGAACAACAATGATCTTTAAATCTCATCACATTAGGAAGAAAAGATATGAAAGTATTAAAATGTTCTTCATGATTCTGGTGGAATTCTCTTTCCTTAGCACGTTGTGTCACCTGTGAATCTTCAAGAAGCGAGCCTGCTCACTTCACCATTCATTTTTCATCAGTGCCCAGTACTTTGATCTACAGTTATCAGTGCCCAAGAAAGGATCTTGATGGGTTTTCTTTCCTGAGTTCTTGGCATTACAAATTTATTTGACTGACAAGGGGCATGTGGGCAGTGATGAAAGGTAGAGGGAAATGCGCACAATGCTGATAGCGTTTTGTACTTTTCTGGCCTACTTTCAGGAAGTCTTTGTAGATGAATTGGACAGGGTGATATTAAGAGGGAGTGTAGTCCAGTGGAAAGAGCAGTGGGCTTGGTCATCTACCTTGGTTCCAGTCCTGAACCCATTCTTCAGGAGCCCTGTGACTTTGGGCAAGTCAGTGAACATTTCTGAGCCTCTTTGTAAGTAAACTCCACATTGGCAGGGATAGTGTCTCATCTAAACTTTATATTATATCTAATCTAAACTTTGCAGAACTTAGTTCAGTATCTGGTACAGAATAAGGAGCTAGTGGTACAGTAGCTAGAGCCCTGTGCAGGGAGTCAGGAAGAGCTGAGTTCAAACCCAGCCTCAAACACTTACTAGCTGTGTGACCTTGGGCAAGTAATTTACCTTTATATGCTTCAGGGACCTTAACTGGAAAATGGGGATAATAATAGCACCTACCTTCCAGGCTCGTTGTGAGGGTCAGTTAGATAATATTTTTAATTAATTTAATCTTAGTTTTCAACATTCACTGACACAAGATTTTGAGTTCCAAATTTTCTCACCATCTCTCCCCTACCCCAACCCCAAGATGGCATGCATGCTGATTACCCCTTCCCCCAATCTGCCCTCCCTTCTATCACCCCCCTACTTCTCATATCCCCTTCTCCTTCTCTTTTCCCATAGCATAAGATAAATTTCTATACCCCATTGCTTGTGTATCTTAATTCCCAGTTGCATGTAAAGACAATTTTTAACATTCATTTTTAAAACTTTGAGTTCCAAATTTTCTCCCCTCCCCCCTCCCCAATTCTCTCCTCTCCTCCCTCCCCACCAATCCTCATTGAGAAGGCAAGCAATTCGATGTGTGTGTGTGTGTGTGTGTGTGTGTGTGTGTGTGTAGTCATGTAAACACTTCCATAATAGTCATGTCATGAAAGACTATTTCCCTCCTTGCTATCCCACCCCCCATTTATTCTATTTTCTCCTTTGACCCTGTCCCTCCTCAAAAATGTTTGCTTCTGATTACCCCCTCCCCAATCTGCCCTTCTTTCTATCACCCTCCCCATTCCCTTTCTACCTACTTTACTGTAGGATAAGATAAATTTCCTTACCCAATTGAGTGTGTGTGTTATTCCTTCCTTAAGCCAAATCTGATAAGAGTAAAGTTCACTCATTCCCTCTCACCTCCCCCCCTTCCTCTCCACTGTGAAAGCTTTTTCTTGCCTCTTTTATGTGAGATAATTTACCCCATTCTACCTCTCCCTTTCTCTTTCTCCCAGTACATTCCTCTCTCACCCCTTAATTTTTTTTTAGATATCATCCCTTCATATTCAATTCACCCTATGCCCTATGTCTATACATATTCTCTCCAACTACCCTAATAATGAGAAAGACCTCATGAGTTACAAATATCATCTTTCCATCTAGGAATGTAAACAGACCAACTTTAATAAGCCCTTTATGATTTCTCTTTCCTGTTTACCTTTTCATGCTTCTCTTGAATCTTGTATTTGAAAATCAGTTTTTCTGGTTAGCTTTGGCTTCTCAAGAATATATTAAATTCCTCTACACCACTGAATATCAATTTTCCCCCCTCATTGATTACACTCAGTTTTGCCAGGTAGGTGATTCTTGGTTTCAATCCTAACTCCTTTGACCTCAGGAATATCATATTCCAAGCTCTCCAGTCTCTTAATGTAGAAGCTGCTAAATCTTGTGTTATCCTGACTGTGTTTCCACAATATTTGAATTGTTTCTTTCTGGCTGCTTGCAATTTTTTCTCCTTGACCTGAGAACTCTGGAATTTGGCTGTAATATTCTTGGGAGTTTTCCTTTTGGGATCTCTTTCAGGAGGTGACAGGTAGATTCTTTCAATTTCTATTTTACCCTCTGGTTCTAGAATATCAGGACAGTTTTCCTTGATAATTTCTTGAAAGGTGATGTCTAGGCTCATTTTTGAAGCATGGCTTTCAGGTAGTCCAATGATTTTTAAATTCTCTCTCCTGGATCTATTTTCCAGGGCAATTGTTTTTTGAATGAGATGTTTCACATTGTCTTTTATTTTTCCATTCTTTTGGTTTTGTTTTATAATTTCTTGATTTCTCATAGAGTCATTAGCTTCCATTTGCTCCATTCTAATTTTTAAGGAATTATTTTCTTCAGTGTGCTTTTGCAATTCCTTTTCCATTTGGCCAATTATGCTTTTTAAGGCATTCTTCTCATTGGCTTTTTGGTCCTCTTTTGCCATTTGGTCTACTCTATTTTTTAAGGTGTTATTTTCTTCAGTATTTTTTGGGTTGCTTTAGCAAGCTGCCTGACTCATTTTTCATATTTTCTTGCATCATTCTAATTTCTTTTCTCAACTTTTTTTCTACTTCTCTTACTTGATTTTCAAAATTCTTTTTGAGCTCCTTCATGGCCTGAGACCAATTCATATTTTTCTTGGAGGCTTTGGATGTAGGAGCTTTGACTTTGTTGTCTTCTGTTTGTATATTTTGATCTTCCTTTTCACCAAAGTAAGTTTCTATAGTCTGAATTTTTTCTGCTATTTGGTCATTTTCCCAGCCAATTATTTGACTTTTTAACTCTTTATTAAGGTAGGGCTCTGTTCCCAGTGTGGAGGGTGTACTATCCCAAGTTTCAGGGATTTTGTGCAGCAGTTTTCAGAGATACTTTTAGGGACCTATAAGTTTTCAAGGTGGTATGATCTAAGGAGAGGTGTTTACTCCTCTCCTGGCCTGTACTCTGGTCTGTGAGTGACCACAAGCACTCTTTTCTGCCCTGAAACTGTGAGGGGGGGGGGGTCCCCTCTGCACTGCTGCTAAGAGCTCTGCTATGCCAGTGCTCCTACTCACCCTAGGACTGCCACCCAGATCCAAGTATGCGCAAAGCACTGGAGTCCTGCCTCAGTGCTAGCAAAGAGATCCCTGTAATCTCCCTCTGATCATTTGATCCCCTTACCGCATGTGGCCTGAGGGCTCTGGAAGCAGCCACTGCCACTACCCTGGGGCTGAGACAGGTCTGTGCTCCTCTCTCACCCAGGTCTGACAGACCTTTCCTACTGACCTTCTAAGATGTCTTTGGCGTTTGTGGGGTTGAGAAGTCTGGAAACCGCCACACCTGCCAGTGATTCAGTCCCCTAAAGCCTGGTCTGGGTTTGCTGGGGCCTAGTCTGTGCTGGCATGTTTTGCAGTGGGCTGTGCTCCTCTCTCGGCCTAGTGCAACAGACCTTTCCTATCAACTTTCTGGATTGTCTTGGGCTGGAAATTTATTTTACTTTGTCTTTTTATGGGTTCTGCTGCTCTAGAATTTGTTTAGAGTCATTTTTACAGGTATTTGGAGGGGTTTGGGGGAGAGCTCAAGCAAGTCCCTGCTTTTACCCTGCCATATTGGCCCTGCCCCCCCGATAATATTTGTAAATATTACACAGTGTCTGCCACATAGTTAGCACTACATAAATGCTTATTCCTCCTCTCCCCTCCCTAAGTGCTTAATAAGATGCTTGTTTCCTTGACTTTACATCTATCTTCTCTAGTGCTTAGGGCAGTGCTCTGCTCACAGTAGATACCTAATAAGTATTTGCTGAATGAATGTTAAATAAATTGAGTGAATTGGGGTAACAATAATTGTACTACTACCTTCATGGGTCTATCTCCAGTCATCCTGATCTTATATCTTGCCACTGGATCCGTATGGCTCCAGAGGAGAAGGTGAGGCTGGTGACCTTGCATAGCCCTCTCTCACTTCGATCCAATTCACTTGCAAGTCATGGAATCATCTTCCTGATGTCATGGTCCTCTTTGAGAACAAAGGATGAACAACAACCTTCAACCATAGGTAGGGTTGTGAATAAGGCACTTTTATAAAGTGAAAAGAATAATAATATAAATGTGAGATGTTACTTATATTATTGTATGTCTCTAAAATGGCATCCAACTCCAAAGACAGGTAAAACTTATTTTTTCTTTTGTAAAATGTTCATCTTATTTTCAAACAGGCCATTGGAAATGCTAAAACCACTCGAAATGACAACAGCAGTCGCTTTGGAAAGTACATTCAGATTGGATTTGATAAGAGACACCACATTATTGGGGCCAACATGAGGACCTACCTATTGGAAAAGTCCAGAGTTGTCTTTCAGGTGAGTGATGCTTTAGGGCTTTTTTAGTGAGATCCCTAAATACAATTAATCAGGGAATATTTACTAAGAGATTGCTATGTACCAGGTTTGTTCTGGGTGCTGGGGATATAACACAAAAAGAAACAACCCCTGCCCAAATGAGGTTGTATTATGTTGGGAGAAATACAGCTAAGTATAAGTTTATATATTTATATATGCATAAAAGTTTATATATATGTGTGTTTGTGTGTGTGTATGTATTTGTATAAATAAACTTTTATGTGATTATATTTCTCCCAACATAATGCAACCTCCTTGAAGCAGGGATTGTTTTACTTTTGTGTTTTTATTCACACACACGTATATTTATGAGAGACAAAGAGAGAATGAGAACAAACCGTGGCATTTAAGGCACATATAATGGGGCACATTTATTTAAGCAAGGCCAGGAAATGAATCAGACCCAGGAGTGAGAGAGGAGACTGATCATTCAGAGAACTGAAGAGAACTAGGAAATGCCACAAGCTCCCTTAAGGGAGAAGCATAATCATTCCCTCTAACATTCACTAGTGCCTCAGTTTCTTCATTTATAAAATTTGAATAATATTTTATATATAGTGTTATAATTAAGCTAGCATGGTATACCATCCATACACAGAAACACACACACCCCAATGTAATTTCCTGGAGGGGATGTGACTAGCAACCTAGGGGAATCAGAAAAGGCCTGTCGTGATGGCGCTAAGTGCTAAAGAAAGCTAAACTTTTATAAGAGTGAGGTGGTTGGGGAAGAAATTTATTCCTGAAATGCGGAGCAGCCTGTAGAAAGGCATGGAAATGGAGATGGAATGCTATGAATACATCATTGTAAGTTAGACCAGTTTGCCTGCAAAGTAAAATGAAGTAAGAAGAGATATGTGTAGTATGCCAGAAAAGGTGAGCTGGAGCCAGATTGCGAAGGACTTTAAAAGCCAAACAGAAGCTATCTGTCCTTTATATTGGAGGCTATAGGGAGCCACTGGAGTTTTGTGAGCAGGCAAATGATGATACTTTACAAGTATTCCTTTGCTAGCTGTTTGGACAATGAATTGGAGAAGAGAGAGTCTGGAGAAAAGGAGTTCAAGTAGGCAACATTGGACAATAGGTCTTGAGAGACTAAATTGGGGTAGTAGCTATGCCAATGGAGAGAAGAGAATAGATATTAGAGATATTTTAGAGCAGAGATTCCTTTTTTCCATTTAAAATGTTTAATTTTAGTTTCAAATTCTCTCCCTCCATCCACCCCCTTCCCTACTCTTTAGAGAAGGCCAGGAATATGGTACTCATTATATATATGAAGTCATACAAACCATTTCCACTTAATTATGTGAAGGGTGTGGTACGGGAAAGCAAGAAAAACAAAGAAAAAGAGAGGCTTCAATCTGCATTCAGGATCCATCAGTTCTCTCTCTGGTGGTGGAAGATTTTTTTTTTATCATGAGTTCTTTGGAATTGTTGTGGATTATTATATTGATCCAAATAGCTTAGTCTTTCACAGTTGATTATTATTACAGCATCGCTGTCACTGTGGAGAGTGTTCTCTTAGTTCTATAGAGAAGATAGTTTTAATTTGGAGTTTATGGACTTATTTTTTAAAATATATTGTGATAATTGCATTTCAATATAATGGGTTTCCTTATTAATCCTATGTCTCTTATGTATTTAACAACATTATTCTGAGAAGGTGTCTATGGGCTTTAGCAGACTGCCAAAGGGAAAATGAGAGAGAGAGAGAGAGAGAGAGAGAGAGAGAGAGAGAGAGAGAGAGAGAGAGAGAGAGATTGATTCAGAGTAAGTATACCTTCACTGGATATTCCATGGCTACAATTTATAAATGGGTTAGTTACGGGGGAAGATGGAGAATGAGAGTCAAGGAACACTGAGATCATGGACCTGGGTGACTGGACAGATGATGGTGCCCTAGACAGAAATAGATATTCAGGAAGAGAGGTAAAGTGGGCAGAGAGTTCAACAGGGAAAAAGGACCTTCTGAGTTTGAGATATCTATGGGACATCCAATGGGAAATGTCTTCTAGGGTAGTAGGTGAAGATAGGCTAAAGCTCAGGAGAAAGACTCAGGATGCATGTATAGGTGTGGATAGTCATCAGAATTGAGATGATTATCAGACCATGGGAGTTAATATGATAACAGAGAAAAGAGGACCTAGGTCAGAGCTTTGGGATATACCCAGATTTAGAGGGTGGGGCATCATAGATGCACCATAGATATGGAGTAGAAAGGGACTCTAGGGGCCATCTCATTTAATTCTCTTCTTTGACAGATAAGGAAACTGAGGCCCAGTGAGGTGACACAACTTTTGTAAGGCTACATAAATGCTAACTATCAAAGTTGGGATTTCAACCCAAGGTCCTTTGTTTCTAGAACCAATTTTCTTCTCACTGTACCACCCAGCAAAGAGTTTGGGAAGAAAGCACCTTCCAGATTCAATGCACCTATGAGGCCCTGGAAAATGTGAATCTCATACTCTTTTCCCTTAAGTTCTTGCTTTTTATTCTCATTCTTCCCTGGAAAAAATTAGAAAAGTAAATTAAATTTTTACCCTATTCATTTTTTCCATAAATAATTCCCTTCTATCCCTTCCCACTCCCAGAAATAGCCTTTTCCCCTTTGCTCACAGAATGCCTTGGATTTGGGTTGCTGGATTTGTTTTTAATACTTCTTTTCTGGGTTTTTTTGTGGAGCTTTCAGCAACCAGGTAGCTAGTGTTTTGGGGATGGAGGTCTCAGGCACCTGTGCTAGGCTGGCACGTGATGGGTGCCAGTGGTGTCAGAATCTGCTTCTGGCAGTGGAGATCCAGCTAGAGTTTGAGACTGGGCTGTTTCTAGATCCCCTAGCCTGGCCCATAAACTTCTAACTCTTCTGGGCAAAGAATATGCTAAGGCTCAGATGACCAGCTGGAGGACCTGAAAGACATTGTTCCTCCTTGGGCTTTTGCCCAGCATACCTCAGACTTGGAGTTGTCATCTCTTAGACTTGGAGTTGGCATCTTTGTTCCCTCGTGTCTTTGGGTTTCATTTCCCAGCAGTGTCCATGGCACATTTGTCAGCAGTGTGCACTTAATGCAGGCTTTCACAGTGATTATTATGTACTGTGCTCTACTCTCCTATTTCCCTTCCTTTGCCTTATGGCATGGTAGAAGGAGCACTGAGCTTGTGATGCTAAACACTGAGTCACAAGACCTGAGTTCAGTATCCAGCTCAGCCATGTGGATTACTCCAGCAGATCGCTTCAATTCTCTAGGCTTCAGTTTCCTCATCTGCAAAATGAGACGCTTGAACTAGATGATTTCAGAGGTCCTTTTCAGGTGTGAGATACTTTTTATTATATACTAGACTAGGCTGCATTTGTCCTAATAAAATATACAGAATGAAGAATGTGATAACTCTCTATATATTCTGTTCTGATGCCAACACACATTTGCAGGGAGAGCTGTTAGGGATCAATACAAGCCTTGGTTTGGGAACTCACATGATACAATGAAAAGAAAACTGGATCTGAAGTCAGAAGACCAGGGTTCAAATCACACTTTTTTTAAATAATAAATTTGTTTATTTATGTTTAGTTTTCAACATTCACTTCCAGAAGATTTTGAGTTCCAAGTTTTCTCCCCATCTCTCTCCTCCCACCCCAAGACAGTATGTAAATTGATATAGGCTCAACATATACATTCATATCAAACCTATATTCACATTACTCATGTTGTAAGGAAGAATTAGAACCAATGGGAGAAACCATGAGAAAGAAGAAACAGAGAAGAGAGAGAGAGAGAGAGAGAGAGAATATAACATGCTTCCATCTGCATTCAGACTCCATAGTTCTTTTTCTGGATGTGTATAACATTTTTTATCATGAGTCTTTTAGAGTTGTCTTGGATACTTACATTGCTAAAAAGAGCTGAGTCTATTAAAGTTAGTCATCACACAATGTGGCTGTTACTGTGTACAATGTTCTTCTGGTTCTGCTCACTTCACTCAGCATCAGTTCATGTAAATTTTTGCAGGGTTTTCTGAGGTCTGCCTGCTCATCATTTCTTATAGCACAATATTATTCCATTATATTCATATACTACAACTTGTTCAGCCATTCCCCAATTGATGGGCATCCCCTTAATTTTCAAGTCTTGGCCACCACAAAAAGAGCCGCTATAAATATTTTTGTGTATGTGGGTTCTTTCAAATCATACTTCTAATGTTTACTAGCTTTGTGAACCTGCGTGAGTCAATTGACCTCTGTTTACCTTGTTTTTCTCATCTGTAAAATGGGAGTAATAATAGCACTTATTTCTGGAAGTTGTTGGGAGGATCAAATGAGATAATAATTGTAAAGCAATCAGCACAGTGCCTGGCACATAGTAAGTGCTATATAAATGTTAGCTATTATTATTATCATCATGAATTAACTTCGTAAAATGAAGGCATTGGACTGGTACCTTCTGACTGTAAGTACGTGGTCCTATGATCACAATCAAGGGTAGAACTTGGGGGAGGGAAATGAGTAAGAAGTGGGACAGCTTTTCCAAGGGATTGTTTCAAGGTTTGGGGGCAGGTCTAGAAATGCAATGGAGCTTGACTGAGGGGAGAAAAGATCCTACTGTAGTAGGAGAGATAACAGGCAAAGCATGGCAGAGAGGTGATATTGAGCGTGGCCAGGCAGGAAAACAGCTGTCAGGGTTGGGGTTAAACAAATATAGCTTAGTAATTTTTATCTAATTGTGGAAAATAAAAATTTTAAAAACTGCTTATTATTCCCCTAAAATCAGTGTATAGGATTTGTAATCATCATCCTCATTCTCATCACTAGAATTTTATAGTGCTTTATGGTTTGCAAAGCGCATTTGAGACACATCTGTGTGTATATATATATGTGTGTGTGTGTGTGTGTGTGTGTGTGTGTGTACGTGTATATTTTATACATTATATCTATCTTTTTATATAGAAATCACACATCTACACACCTACATATGTATGTACATGTATACACATACATATGTGTGTAATTACACACACATAAATTTCATTTTATTCTAACAACAACCCTGTAAGGTAGGTGTTATGATTTTCTACATTTTATAGAAGAGGAAACTGAGACTGAGAGATGTTAAGTAACTTGACTAGGATCACACATCTATTAAGTGTCTGAGGCAGGATTCAAACTCAGATCTTCTTAAGTCCATCTGATTAATGTTTTTACCTTTGATTCCCATCTTCCAACTAACTACATACATGGATAGTCACTGTAAAATGATAATATTCTGGCTAATCTGAATTCCACATGTTCCTCAAAGCTTCCTGAGTTAGGTTTCTCTCTGAGTTCTTGATGTTCCAAAAGTTTCTAAAGAGGTTATGGGGGCAGCTAGGTGGTACAGTGGATAGAACATTAGCCCTGGAGTCAGTACGACCTGAATTCAAATCTGACCTCAGACACTTAGTAGCTCTGTGACCCTGGGCAAGTCAGTTAACCCCAATTGCCTCCAAAAAAATTTAGCTACCCCATTTTGATTTTTTGTGGTGTCTTACTCCATATTAATGCCTAACAATGTCTAATGAATTTAAAAAGAAGTGTTTTTGTTTTAGTTCTAATTCTGTCTCAGGTTCACAAACTTTGTCTATCAGTACTGCAAAGGAAGTGATTTATTTCAATGTTTTGTACAGAATAAGCATTCCATTCACCAGCATTTATTAAATACTTACTATGGGCAAGGCCTTTAGGGTGCAAAGACAAAAAACAAACAATCCCTTTCCTCGGGAAGCTTACATTGTGATGGCATGGATATAATGTAGTCACAGATAAGGAAATACAAGGAAAATTAGGGATACAATGCTTTAACAACTGGAGATGTCAGAGAACACTTCACCTAGAAGGTGGCACCTGAGCATAGCCTTGAAAGAAGACAGAAACTCTGTGAGGCAGAGGTGAGGAGGCATTATATTCTGGGCACCAGGACATCCATGGCTTTTAGGAATCAGCAGAGATGACCTCTTGAGTTTTGGGAAATAGCTAGTATCGCATTTGGCTGAAATCTAGGTTTGAGGAGAATAATATAAAATAAGGACTTAAAAGTTAGTTTGGAGCCAGATTGTGGAGGGCCTCAACAAACAGACTGAGGAGTTTGCCTTTTAATCTATTGGCAATGAAAAAATACTGCAAATATTTAGGTAGAGAGATGACCTGTGCATTAGAAAGTTCCTCTTAGTGGCTATGTGCGGAGTGAAGTGAGGAGAGAGATTAAAAACAGGGAGACCCATTAGGAGGCTACTGTAATGGTCCAGGAAAGATGTGATGAGGACCTGGATTAGAGTGGTAAAGAAAAAAGAGAATATTTGAACAGTGTTGTGAAGAAAGAATTCACTGGACTTGGGAGGAGATTGGATATATGGAGATTGAAGGTCAGTCAGTCCATAAACATTTGTTAAGCTTCTACTATGTGCCAGTCATTGTGGTAAGCATTGGGAAAACAGAAAGGGGCAAAAGACAGCCCCTTCCTTCAAGGAACTCTAATGTGAGAACACGAGGGAAGAGAGGATAATTCTGAAGTTATGAATCCGAGTTAGTAGGAAGATACTTGTGTCCTCAGCAGAAATAGGAAGGTTTGGTTGAAGGGCAGATAATGAGAGTTTGAGATACTAGTATCCAAGAGAAGTTCATCAGGCAGTTAATGATCTATATTGAAATCCAGAAAAGTGGTTAGAGCTGCTTAGAGATGACAATTGAACCCATGCAAGCAGATGAGATCTCCAGGGGGAGAAACTATAGAAAAAGAAAACAGTCCTGGCTGTTGCTTGGGGATGAATAAGCAATGACTGAGCAAAGAGACTGAGAAGCAGCAGTCTGATAGGCAAAGGAAAAACCCATCAAGAGCAGTATCAGACAAGTCAATGGAGGAGAATATGCAGGAAAAGTCAGTCAACAGTGTCAAAAGTTGCAGAAAGGTCAACAATTATAAGGCTGGGGTAGGGGTTTGGAGTATAGACTTAGATTGAACAATTAAAGAACTTTTGGTACCTGGAAGAGTAATGTGAGTTAAGTTGTGGGTTTGTGAGCCAGGTTGCAAGACGATGGTAACAAAGTGAAGGGTGAGGAAGCTGAGGGAATGAATTCAATGTTATTTGTACTTTGGCCAAATTGACTGCCTTGTTGCCTGAACAGCTGCCCTATGGCAGCTGGGCTTCTCTTCATGTCATTCCTCTGTGGAAAACCCTTAGCTCTCTATTCTATTTCTCTAAATACCATCTACCCTTCAGTCATATCCAGTTCCACTAACTCCAATAAGTTTTCTTTGATTTCCCAGGCCCCAGATGATCTTTGTCTCATTTGAAATCCTATATGCTTCTCTTTTGGTTCTTGTCATATAATAACTTCCCTTGTGTTTTTCTTTTCTCTCTCCAGCCAAATTATAAGCTATTTGAGGGTAATGGACAGACTCCTATACCTTATACCATTTCATACACAGTATCTTGCATATGGCAGATACTCAATAAGAATTTATCATGTTGATTAACATGATCTTTTATTACACAGCAGTGATGAGCTCTTTAGAGCTGAGAATCAAATTAATTTCATGCATAGAGTTGTTTTAACAAGTCATGGATACAAGATGGGTCCTTGATGGAGAATGGACCATTTGGGGCTGAGAGTAGAATATGGGGAGAATGGCTGATTAGGAGGTGAGGGAGACTGCCTTCACCAGTTGATGTGCCATAGGTAAATAGGTAAAGGAAGAATCTTGGTGGTGGCTTCCCCTAAAACAGCTTAAGTTCCTTTTTTTTCCTCCTTCAGGCAGATGAAGAAAGAAATTACCACATCTTCTACCAGCTCTGTGCAGCAGCCAGCCTTCCAGAGTTTAAAGAGCTTGCACTCAGTAAGTAGCCCTCTTGCATATTGGGAAACAAGAACTCCAAGTGGCTACTATGGTAGGCATTAAACTGACAGCACTTTTCACATCTCAGGCGACTACCAGTTGGTGTAGTACTCAAGATTTCCAGCCTATGCAGGAAGGTACAGTGGAAAGAGTGCTGATTGTGGAGTTGGAGGACCTGGTTTCAAATATTCCTGTGATCCTTGGTTACCTATGTGACATTGGACCCCTAGACCTTAATTTTCTTTTCTGTAAAATAGGGACATTAGAAGAATTCTACCCAGCTACTGACTGAGAGGTGATGTAGATCTAGACATATCTTTTTGGCCATAGTCAAGGTGAGAATTTGTTTTGCTTGACTATGCATATTATTATTAGTGGGGTTTTTTTTTTCTTGGAGGTGAGGGAGCAGGAGAGAAAATAAATATTTAACAATTGAAAAATTATTTTAAAAAAGAGATTGAATTAGATGGTTTCTGAAGTTGTTCTACCTCTAGACCTATGATTCTATAATTTCATAGAACAAGTCTTTCCTCCTGTCTAACTTGTGACCTTGGCCAGCTCTTTTAGACTCTGAGAGCCTCATTTGCCTCATTTATAAAATGAGAATAACAATAACCTTCCTACCTCTCAGTGATTTAGTAAGCATTTATTAATGGATTGCTCTGCTTGGCACTAGCAATACACAATCAAAAATTAATCAGTTCCTGCCTTCAGAAAGCTTAGATGCTGTTGGAGAAAAGAACCATTGAGAAGATCATATAAGTGATGGGAAGGTGCTACATAAAACAGAGATCCCTGTAGAATATAAAATATAGTAATCTTTGTTGTTACATTGACAGACATCACGTTCTGGGCATTGGGAGGAGCATTTCCTTACCATGAAGGCTTTGAAAACAGGTGTGAGGAGACAGAGAAAAAGGAGAGAAGAAGTGAAGCAAGTGGAGGGGAAGGGAAGAGGGAAGGAGGGGAAGAGGAAGGATAGTGGAGGACAGAGAATACATGTGATATGTGACTTTTATTAAGAAGTCACTGAATCTCAAAAATCATATTCATAAAATACAAACAGTGGCTGTGAAGATAAAAGACAGCTTTAGAGCAATGAATCCATAGAAGGGTAAGTTTTGACTCAGTGGTATCTGATCTACCCTAAGCAGTATGTAGCTATTTTGGACACCCATTCTCTAGTAGACAGAGAGGGGAAGAATCAACAGCAGAAAGTTTCTCTGCCTGTCCAGCAGGATGAGTCACTGTGGGTGTTTGACAAAAAAAAGTGAAAAGCCAACACTTCAGTGGTGTCAACATTTGGGGGGCAGTTTGGGGAAACTTTCAGGTTTTCCTTCCTTGGGTTAAGAGCCAGAGTCGCAAACTTGACTCTCAGAATCTGGGACCAAAATTTGTTCTTCCAGGACTTTCCTTCTCCCAAGTGAACTTTATCATGTACTATTTTGCCAACTACTCACTAGTGATCACAGACGAGGCACCGGTCAAGTGTGAAGGACCAAAAGATTTAAGAGTTACATTTTATGTTGTTTATGCTTTTGTAATGTTGACCTTGAATCATAAAACTCTATGTAGGTGGGTGGGAATTTTTTTTTGGCAACCATCTATCTAGTCTTCTCCTCTCTCAATTCTATCTTTCATACAGCTGCCATGCTATTCCTAAAGCAGACTTGACTATGTCACTTTCCTGATCAAAAAACTTTGGTGGTTCCCTATTATTTACCTCTATAATAAAATGTAGACAGCTCCATTGGATCTGGCTCCAGTCTATCTTTCCAGGCTAGTTATATATTACTCTCCATCATACACTCTGCACTCAAGCCATACTGACTTCAACATACTGTTCCTCATATATAACATTCACCCTCTGCCTTCATATTTTTGCATAGCCTGCCTCTCCCTGCCACCCTCCCTCCCCATGCCTGACATACTGTCCTCCCTTATCTCTCTTCTTGGAATTCTTAGCTCCTTTCAAAGATCAGATCAAGTTCATTTTCAAAAGGCCTTTCCTGATTCTCCTTAACTACTAATCTCACTGCTCAAAATCACACTCTGTGTGTCTTGCACATGTCATGTATTTATCTGTGAACATGTATTCTCCCCTCATCCCATCTGTTCCTTGGAAGTTGGGATAGTCTCACTGATAAATCTGTCTCCCCAGCATCTAGTGTATGCTTGAAATAGTGAGCATTTAACAAATGCTTCTTGATTGATTAGTCTGGTGTGACAAGCATGTGCAGTGTGTGGAAGAAAATGACAGAATAGGATGGTACCAGGTTGTAGAAAGCATTTGATGCTAGAGAAAGTTGTTCATGTATTACACAGTAGGTAAAGGAGTGTTATGACCAGTTCAGTGCTTGAAAAGGATTATTTTGACAGTGGTATGAAGACTAGATTAAATGAGTGGATATAAATGGTATATGAGTGGATATAAAAAGACCAGTTAGGAGGCTATTTCAGTAACACCTGTTTGCCAGTAAGGGCCTGTGTCAGGGCAGTGTCAGTGGGAATAGAAGAGGTGACAGATGTGAGAAGTGTTACAGAGGTGTCATCAGCAGCACTTGTGGACTGATAAGTTATGAGAAGTGATGGAGAAGAATTAAAGGTGATATCAAAGTTTCTATTCCAGTTGGCTGAGTGATCAATAGATATTTGTTGAAGAAATAATGGCAACATACTTATAGGATAACATGTTCTCTGGAAGTTAACCAGAAGACAGTGGTTAGAAAAACAAAGTTTAGCTCATGCTCCACTCCATGCTATCCAAAGGAAATGGTGGAGGGGAGAAGCCTCACTTTTGTGGCAAAGAGAAAGATTATTCCAAAAGGCTGATTTTATATGAAATGAGCAAATAACAGTGATATCAGTTTGGGTATAATTGCGCCATTTTGTCCCGAGTACAACTTTGAAGTAATAGGAAACAAATTGTCTTAATTCTTTTCCACTTATGCAGTGTGTTGATGTGGAAAAATGACTTTTTCATGATGCATGCCGTGGAGTCATGAAGAGATCTTTGGGCTTCTGGGTAATACAGTCCAAAACAACATGATTTTATTAGTAACTCATACTCCTGCATTTCAATTTGCCATCCAAGAGGGTCTTGAAGCTAAATGAAGATCCTTTACTGTGTTCTTGTGACCTAACAATAAAGCTTTCTTAAGACATTACAAGTAGATTGGCTATGTGGTTGTAGGCATCTGCCTTTGGTAATCTGCAGTACTAATGTCTGTGTGATTGGGAACCACAAAGTGCTACCCTACTAACTGCTGATGGGTCCAGTGAAGATCTTTATCCTTTCATAGCATCCTTTTCTACTCCTCATAAAATATACCATGTGTCTTTAAGTTACAAAAATAACACTAATAAGATTCACCATCATAAGGAGAGAACACAGCATGTGAGTATATTTCTGAACTTGTTTGGGTATGATCATTTTCTTTTCCCTTACTAAGGTGAGGATGGGTTTGCATTGTCCTATGTCCTCTTGCTCTTTCTCTATTTTGAGGTGGATGGAGTGAAATGTTAAGTCTGACATTGGAACATAGCACATAGAGAAATAGAAGCCTGGACTACAAGTCAATGAGTAGCAGTGTGATATAATGGGCAGAGCCATTGGGCTTGGAATCTGAAGGGTTTGAATCCTGTTTAAGACACTTAGTAGCAGATTAACTCTGGGGAAGTGATTTAACTTTTCTGACCCTAAGTTTCATCTGTACAATGAGGAGAGTGAACTTGATGACCTGCAAGTACCCTTCCAATTCTAAATCTATAAGCCTTTGAGCCTATAAATATGGTTGGTGCTATCCTACTGCTCAACTTCATAGATTCTCCATATCCAATCTAATTCAACAAAAATATGCTAATCACTGGGGATACAAAGACAAAACAAAACAAAAAAAAAATGGTCCCTACCATCAGGGAACTTATATTCTTTTGGGAAGGAGGTGAAATAGGTAAATAAATATGTGCCTAATAATTGGAGGAAGAAGAGGAGGGAGAGAGTACTGACAACTGAGGAGGTCAAGAAAGGCTTTCTCTTCGGTGATGGGACAAAAATTGAGCCCTAAAGGAAATCAGGGATTCTAGGATGCAGTGGTACACTTCAGAAGTGGAGAACAGTCTTTCCAAGGAACAGCAATGGGAGATAGAACACACATTTTGAGGAACAGCAAGCAGGCCATTTTGGCTAGAACTAGAATGTATAAAAAGGAATGATGAATACAAGCCTAGGAAGGAAGATTGAAGCCAGATTGTAAGAGGCTTAAAATGTCAAGCTCAAGAGTTTAGATTGCATCCTGTGGGCAATAACATGCTTCAGAGGGTTCTTGAGGGAGGAAATGATATGCTTAGACTTGTGATTTAGGAAGATTATTCTACCTGCTGTGTGGAGGATGGATTGGAGAAAACAGAGACTGGAAAGAAGACCAATAAGAAGGTTGCTGCAATTGTCTAAGTGAGAGGAGAAAAAAAAATCAACATAAATCAGGTGCCTGCTCATAAAGGAGATAAGGAATAGAAGGCCTGAATTAAAGTGTCGACCTTGTGAATGGTGGAGGGGGCAGATGCTAGAGTTATGATGGTGGTAGAGGTGATGAGACTTGGAAAGTACTTGCAGAAGGGGGTTATGAGAGAGGGAAGACTCAAAGATTTTTCTAAGATTAGAAACTAAAATTCAGTTAATGGAAGGAGTTATTGAAGGGGATTATAGTTTCTTATTCATTGTAAATATTTAGTAATTGACATCCAGTGAGGCCAGTGTGATACCATTTTCCTTGTTGACATAAAACTTCAATACGAAATATATTTGTACATGTATCAAATTTAGAAAATGAACATCCTTTCACATTAAATATCCCGAATGTTTATCTGGAATATAAAGATGCCCTCTTTTTTTTTTGTATTTTTCCCTTTCTCCCCCTTCTTTTCTCTCCCTGTTGCCCTCTTTTCTTCTCTGTCCTGTTTTTCATCTCTTCCCCTTCCATCTCCTCTGATTCTTTTTCCATCTAGAGTCTGACATTGGAATACAGCACATGGAGAGATAAAAACCTCTACTATAACTCAATCAGTAGCAGTATGACATAGTGGATAGAGCCATGGACTCGGAATCTAAAGGATTTGAAATAACTCATCTTAGGGCCATTTCTTTCTGAACTCAGAAATATAAAAATAAGAATAAAACATCATTATCATCATTTCTGACTTCTGTAAAGAGAAAAGTCACAGTCTTATTTTTTATTATAATCCATGTCTTCATGGCTCATATTTGCTTAAAACTACTACTTTCAATTGGTACAAGATGTTATTTGCTATTTTGTATTATCTAGTCCTCTCCCCATTCTTTCAATGTGTATGAATCAGAAGTCATCTGAACTTTGTGATTCTTGTGCCTGCTAGTAATGGAAACAAAATTCTTGGAGTAAGATGTAAAAAGAGGAGAGATGCTGTTGGATTGTAACATGAAAACTGCATGTGAGAATGACATTTTCCTGACACAACTTTTATACTTTCTCTCCCTCCCACCCCCCACAACAGCATGTGCTGAGGACTTTTTCTATGTTTCTCAAGGAAGAGACACTTCTATTGAAGGTGTTGATGATGCAGAAGACTTTGAGAAAACCAGACAAGCCTTCACTCTTCTTGGTAAGGGTTTGGTTTTTTTTTTTGGAGGGAGGGGTGGTAAGGGAAGCAAGATTATTAGAGGAGGAGAGTGTCTTATAAAACATCTTTGGGGAGAAAATCTTGGGGGAGGGGATGTCCTTTTCCTTCCTAGATTTGAAAAGATTCTAGGGTTTCTAGGATGCAGCCTCTACTTACTGAGACAGAAAAGTTCAGGGCTTCTTGTAGTCACTCAGAAACATTAGCTTCTCATTCCCTCAAGTGTAAAACAAATCTTGAGTTAGATTGATTAATATTCTGCCTCTCATCATCAAAGCATGGGTTTGGAAGCAGCACAGTGGAAAAAACTCTTGACTAATTCTTGAGAGACCCAGAATTTGGAATCACAGAGAATCTTTGAGATGGTAGAGACCTTTAGAGTTAACAAGTCCAAACTTTCAGCTAGGAGGGTGAAGGAAATCCTCCTAGAATAGCCCTTAACAGATTGTTATCCAGACTCTGCTTCAGTACTCTCAGTGATGGAGAGCTCCCTCCTTGTTTTATGAATCTGCCTTGTTTCATTGTTGGCATGCCTCCTGATTGTTTAAATGCATTCCTTTACGCTGAACAAAAATCAGCCTCTCTGTGACTTCCACCCATTGGTCCTTGTTCTGCCTTTTGGAGGCAAACAGACTAATGCTAACACCTCTTCCACAGGCCAGCTCCTCAGCCATTTGAAGACTAAGATCATGGATCCCCTTATTCTTCTCCTAGCTTTGCCATTCACAAGTGATTTCCCTTCTGCGGACAGCAAATTTCTCTTATATAAAACAAGAAAGTTGGACTGCATTTGTTGTTGTTGTGTAATTTCAGTTATGTCCTACTCTCTGTGATCCCTTTTGGGGTTTTCTTGGAAAAGATACTACAGGAGTTTGCCATTTCTTTCTTCAAGGACTGTATGGTTATAGTAATAGCAATTATAATAGCTAACATTTTTATAGTACCTTACATATATTATCCCACTTGATTATCACAACAATCTTGTGAGGTGATATTATTATTCTCATTTTACAGATGAGGAAACTGAGGCCCAGAGAAGTAAGTTTCAGAAGCAAGATTGAAAGTCAGGTCTTCTTGACTCCAACTTCAGCACTCTGTCTATCCATTACTCTAGGCTACATTGTAAAATGAACATTAGGGCCTTTTCTAACTTTAAAATTCCATTACTTCCTAATTCTTATTGACCCTTTATTGCTTTGACAGGCTTTCTCTTGACCTTATAAGATAGGTGTTTCTAGAATATGGTCTTCACCTCTTTGCAGTTCCATGTGCAGTTCTGCGAGGGCCAGGAAATGATATCCTACTCTGTTATTGCTATGGCTTTTAAATTCTTAATTGCAATCATGTAAGCAATCTTCATTATGATTTAATTTTATTGTAATTAAAAGACAGGACAAATTTTCACTTCAATTCAGTGGGAACAAAAATACTTCTGGAAATCTCCTACAACCAAGAAGTTGCCTTGGCCAAAACGTGGGGCGCGATTCATTAAGAGCTTCAATTAAATTTGTCCATAGTTGATCCCCAGTAGGGAAGTTGAGGATGTTTAAATGTACTTCTGAACCTTGGAAGGTAAGAAGCTAGCATGTTTATCCCCAAAATGTAGCTGTTGAAGAAAGGATGATGGATTGGACTGAACGGTCCAGGTTGGCATTTTTTTTTAGCTTGGAGTTAGGTCCAGATGTTACACAACAAGCAGATCCCTCTGTAAGGAGAGAGGAACGTTAGAATCTCAGCTGCAGAAGTCCATAGATACTGTTCAGTTTTCCCAGTAGCTAAAGGAGAAATTTAACTTGTTCTCTTTCCCTCATGTCTGCCTCTGCAATCCTTCTGTCCCCCCACCCCCACCCCAGGGCTCCCATCTTATGCCCTTTTATCCAAGGGATGCAGGGAAGAGGGCATAGGTTGGAAGGCTATGAATGGCACACAACATGACTGGCCCCTAGCATTACCTTCTGCTCATAAGAAAAGAGACAAGGCCTTTTAAAATTGTCTTTGTAGCAGTCATGCTGAGCAGAAAGTATGAGCCAGTACTTGGGGAGGCATCATTCCTTAGAAGATGATTAAATCTAGTGTAGAGCTTTAGAACTGGACTCTTGCTGAAAGACCTCAGTGAATGGTAACTAAAATGTTGGATGTACCAAAAAATTTTTTAGTTTTATATTTAATTTATGGAATAAAACAAGCATTTTCTTAATGTAGTATGATAAAAAAGATGATTGTATATGAAACTACAAATCCACCATTCACAACTTGCTATTCCCTTCAAATATACAACAAATTATGTAAGCTTTTCTCTTTTTCTTCTGGAGAAGGCTACCATTAGATACAAAATATGTGTGTGTGTGTGTGTGTGTGTGTGTGTGTGTGTGTATACATATATACTATGTATATATGTGAAATTATTCTATGCGTACTTCTATTTGTCAATTCTTCCTCTCGATGCAGATGGTGTCTTTCTTTATCCTTTGTCCTTTATAGCTAATTTTAGTACTTACAATAGACAAAATAAATTATTTGCTCAAAGTAATTCTTAAAACCATATTGCTGTTACTGTATATGATGTTCTCTTGGTTCTGCTCATTTTGATCTTCATTATTTCATGTAAGTTTTTCTGTATTTTTCTAAAATCAACCTGCTTATCATTTCTTACAGCACGGTAGACTTCCATTACAATCATATACCACAACTTGTTCAGCCATTCCCCAATTGAAGGGCATGCCTGCAATTTCCAGTTATATATACATATATAACATATATACTAAAATCTTAATGCAATTCTTGGCTTTAATAGCTTAAAACTGTACTATGACTCTAGGGACACCATTCTTTAGTGAACCTTTTACAAAACCCAAATTGTACAAATGATTTGTCCAAGGTCACGTTTTGGAAGTAGTAGAGTTGGGTTTTGATATCATGGCCTCTGGGGCAGCTAGGTGGCACAGCAGATAGATCACCAGCCCTGGAGTCAGGAGGACCTGAGTTCAAATCTGGCCTCAGACCAAGCACTTGACACTTACTAGCTGTGTGACCCTGGGCAAGTCACTTAACCCCAATTGCCTTAAAAAAAAAACACCACATACCTCTGAACTGTACACTGTAAAATGAAAGAACTAGAGCACAGGCTCCAGGTCACTGGGTGGATCCTGCAGAGATGTTCACAAAGCAATGGACAAGAATCCCACACGATGAGGAAGTGCAGTTGGATTGAGGTCTGCACCAGTGGAGAAGGTATACACACAAGAGTCAGGAGACGCTTACAGTACATTGAATATGCCCAATTTTTTATTCTTTTCCTTTTTTTCCCCTTATCCAAGGAATTTGTTATAGACTTCTACATTCAGGAGAAACTTAGAGATCAAAAAATCATATAACTCTAGGCCTGCAATACCATATAATCCCATTTCTCAGCCAGTACAAGAATCTCTACCATCCTCTGGCAGAGGTGGGTGACTGCCACACTACACTAAAAAGAAATGTATCTGGGGCAGCTAGGTGGCACAATGGATAGAGCACCGGCCCTGGAGTCAAGAGGACCTGAGTTCAAATCAGGCCTCAGACACTTATTAGTGGTGTGACCCTAGGCAAGTGACTTAACTCTGATTGCCTCCTACAAGAAAAAAAGAAAGGAAACCTATTCTATTTTTGAACCACCATAGTCGTTAAAATATTCTTATATTGAGTTAAAATCTGCCTTCCTATATACCTTTCACCCATTGGCCCTGGTTATATTCTTTGGGGCCACATCAGAACATATAAACCTCTTCTTCTGCATCAAAGCCTTTTAACTATACCGAGACAGCTCTCCTTTCCTTACCTAAATTTTGTTTTTTGTTTTTTTTTTGAAGTAAATATCCCAGCTTCCTTTAAAAAAATATTATATCATCTGGTTTCCAGGACCCTCATCATCATCTACTCACCCTTTTCTGAATATTTTCTCATCTTTCAGTGTCCCTTTTGAAGTGTTTCTCCCAGGGCTGGATACATAGCTCCAACTTGTCCTGACCAATATGGAACAGTGGGATTTTCACTCTCTGTAAATGGACTAGTCTACTATTCCTAATGCAGCCTGAATTTGTTTTCAGTAATGATGCCACATTGTTGGCTCATAATCCCATTTCTGTCTTTCTGAGACAACCTCAGTAAAGCAGTCAAGTCATGTTAGGGGTCTATCAAAGCAGTGGGTACTTACTTTACAATGAATTAGAGAGAAAGAAAAAGGAAAACATTGAAAGGCCCCAGTTAAATGGATACTCTCAAGCCCCATGGCCTCCTCTCCTCTGCTGCTTTGGGCATACTGGGGACACATACAAGACCAAGGAAGTTCTAAGTTTTATTTTACAGGTAAATAGAGGTCAGGGTTTTGCTTCCTGGGGAGGGGGTAGGGCACACTTATCTTCATGCCTAACCAGACATAGCAGTGGTGTTTTACCTTGCTTTCCTTTGACCAGTTGGTTGAATATATGTATACATTTATGTCATATGCATTTGGTCCCTGAGTCATTTGAGGGATGAGGGTTGGGGGAAGGGGCCATCAGTATTAATCAAAACTATATTGTGATTGCTTGTGTGAGTGGATGTGCATTATTCACTTCCTGAGTGATCTGTGACACTTTTTTCAATACAAGCTGGCTTTCTCTTGTCTCCCAGCCTACATGCAGGGAATACAAACTCACTCTCCTACTAGCTTAAGTAAAGCACGGGCTTTAATGCCTTAAAAAATATTCCATTATAAAAACTACAAATGTGTTTTTCCCATTATTCATATCTAGTGGCCCTGCATTCTCCTGGAAAATTGAAATTTAACTGTGTGTATTTATATCTATAGAGATTCAGAGAAAGATGCATATGAGCTATGTTTAAGGTGTGTTTCTGGTAGGTGTGGTTTAGCAAGGAACAGTTTGTGAAGGGGAGAGATGGGGGCGGTGCTTATAACTGGCTTGCCATCACAGCCCTTATCATAACAATCCCCTGAAGAGTCTTCCTTGCTTTCCCCTGATAGCCCTTTAGATGTGTCACAGATGTTTGCAGGAGATTATATTTGGAGAACGATTATTACAGATAAATTACCTCTCCTTATGGAACCATAAAAATGTCCTCAAAACGTTTGCTTGAAATGAAGTCCGAGATGAGTCTGTGTGATGGCCACCTCTGTTTTGCTGCCAAACAAGTTATAATGCTACCCTGACCTAGCCAATCTGACCCAGGTGGTTCTGGGTGAGGAGTTAATAGTTCAGCCCAGGACCCCTTTCACTCAGTGCTTTTCCTTTGAATGGTGATTACTTGTTGAGGGTCCTCTAGATTGTCTGCAAAATTGTTGGCTCTGAACGAAAATCTCACACACACACACACACACACACACACACACACTCACATGCACTCACTCTCTCTCTCTCTCTCTCTCTCTCTCTCTCTCTCTCTCTCTCTCTCTCTCTCTCTCTCTCTCTCTCTCTCTCTCGACAGCTAAATCTCACTTTCTGTCCTGCCATGGAAATTGGGAATAATTCATTTCTTATCCTTTACCTTTTAGGAGTGAGAGAGTCCCATCAGATAAGTATTTTTAAGGTAATTGCTTCTATCCTGCACCTTGGAAATGTGGAGATTCAAGCTGAACGCGATGGAGATTCCTGTAGCATATCAGTGAGTTGTATGACCATGCTAATGAAAGAATCCTTACTATTTACTGTGTGGTTTTATAGATTTATATCATTTATGTACTGCTCTCCACTCCAAAAATATGAGGGGTTATTTATTTCTAATCATAATGTTTTCTTAGCCTGCACTTGGACAACTGATGTGATTTACTGGGTGATGATGCCTTTCAAAAGGGACTAATTCCTTTTCATTCCATGTCCTTTCTGCAATAGAACTGATAAGTCAACTGACTCCTCTCCCTAAGGGAAGAGACCAGGTGGTCTTAGATTTGTAATATCCCCACCAAAACCAGGTCAGGGCTGGGTGTTTGATGTGTACCTATGGATATTATCAAGTGCCTCCAGGCACATTGTACCCTATGAAATGCTGTCACCAGAAAAGGCTTTGTGATTTGTCCTGTGAAGTTTGAATTCAGTCAAAGGGCCGCACTTGAGGACCTAGAGGGCCATGGGTGGCCTCAAGTCCACAGGTTCTTTACCCCGTTAGACATTCCATCGTGGGGATGAAAAATAGCAGATACCATTCCTGGTCTCTGCCTTCAAGGATTTGTTTTTATCTAGTTAGAGAGACAAAACACATACATGAGAGCAGCTATATAGACAAGTAGAAGTTTGAAGCAAGAGATACCTATAGTAAGGCCAGATCAGATTGTTGTAGTTAAAGAGCTAGTCTCTGTAATAGCACACCTGAGGACTACATTCATCAGCACATGTTTTCATTACTGTGTATCTAACTAATTCCCCAACTAGATTACAGACTTCTTGAGGGCATGTAGCAAGGATGATGTCTTATATTATCATAAGGCAATGCTAACACAATGCCTTGTTAAGCCCTTATGCTCTATACATTACTGGTTGGATGACTGACATCACCTTTTAGTACCTTAAGAGAAACTTGGGAAAATCAACCAACCAGTTGGCTACTTTTAATCAGTCATTTGATCAGTAAGCGTGTATTAAGCACTCACTAGATGCCAGCCACCATGTTCAGTGATGTAACATAAGCCTATCCTGGATTTAATCCTTTGCTATGTTCAATGGCATATACAGAAATATAAGGCATAGTCCTGGATCCAAGAAGGTTACAGTTTATCTGGTGAACTCTAAACTCTAGGGAAAGTCAATAGAATTGTAGAAAAATGAACTGAGCTTTTTTCTGTGTATCTTAACTAGGTGATTTTTCAGTTCAGCCAGTAATTAATGGGAAACAGCATAGTTTCATCAAAAGAATGCTGGACTTAGAGGCAGCTAGGTGGTGCAGTACATAGAGCACCAGCCCTAGAGTCAGGAGTACCTGAGTTCAAATCCTGACTCAGGCACATAACTTACTAGCTGTGTGACTACTAGCTGTGTGACTCTGGGCAAGTCAGTTAATCTCAATTGCCCTCACAAAAAAAAAAAAAGAATGCTGGACTTGGAGTTAGGAGATATGGTTGCAAATCTAGGATCTGGCTCTTGCTGTTTATGTAACTCTAAGTAATTTGATCCTACTATAATTAAATGATTAAATTTCATAGTTCTCATCTGTAAAGTGGGGTCCACAATACTTGCACTATCCACTTCACAGAGGTGCTGCAAAGAAAATGCTTTTGAAATCTCCATGGTGCTATATAGGATGTCCCAAAAGTCTTAGTATTTCAAAGCTCTAATAGCTGGGAGACTTTTCACTGGGAAACTCTTGGGTTGGAGAGATTCAAAGGAATGACAGATGATGCCCCCTAGGGCATTTTGGTGATAAAAGTGAAGATCAGACTGAAAGAAGTTCTAAATGGTAGGAAGTCAAGGTTAATGAAGAAGACCAGAGAAAAAAGGGATACCCACAATGCCTCGTGATCGTGAAGTGGTCAGAACCTGATTCCAGGTCTCCTAATTCCTCCTCTACATCCCTGTCAGCAGAAAGACCCGGTTTTGATTTATTGCTACAAGACAAATGTAGGTGGCTCTTCTGGACAGGCTTCCCCATAGTGAGCAGAACATCCCACGCTGGGCAGTTTTTATTTTTAATTAAAACATGAAAATGTGCTCTGCAACTGCCACTGTTGCCTTGGAGATGCTGCAACATACAATAACTTGGACACCAGAGGCAATTTGCTTCCTATACTTGGCAACCTGGACCCATAAAACTCATCTGTTCCCCACAATGAAGAGATTTTAATGGATTTAGCATCATTTAATTAAGCTTAAATGTAATTGCATGATGCTAAATCAGCCTGTTATCACTTTTAATCAGTAGTCAGAAGGGCATGAGAGATCACATATGCTCCATTTATCCTGTTCCGGAAGCAGTAATACCTTCATCTGGACTGGGTTCTCCCAAGGAGCACATCTAGCTTTCTTCTTTTCTGTGCTCCTCTGATGTTGTATGACTAGGCTCTTGGATGCCTATAGTAGTTGCCTTTCTCAGAGTCCTCTCTGCCTGGCACCTCATTAAACTCACATTTTGCCAGCCTCAGTGAGAAAGTAAGCAGAGGATACTTGGGCAGACACTGTTGCCAGGAGTACATTTGAACATCAGGGGATCTAGCCATGGTGCTAAGACCTTGTCTTTAAGCAGTTCTTGGGAGCCAGTCAGCATCAGCCAGTGGGAGGCTTTCCAGCTCGAAGCCTGCCAGGAACCCTCTGGTCCCTTTATGTGAAGATGGATGGCTTTGGGTCAGGGGTGCCCACCTAGGTAGGACAGGAACATTTTATGAACCCACATTGCTGAGCAAGTATAAAAACCAAACAAATATCCAGCATGTCTGGACAACTAGCCAATCCAAGAAATGCTATTGCTATATAGACACAGAGGAAAGACTCCAGCTGGTGATCAGGAAACCTAGCCTTTAATCTTGGTTCAGCTTTCCACTTTCCAACTGATCTTGGACAAGTGACCTCAGGCAACTCACCAACCTTGACTGGGCCTCAATTTCCTCATCTGTAAAATGAAGGATTCAGAAGAGATATTCTTGAAGGCTCCTTTTAGTGCTAGTGTCTTATGATAGCTTATTTTAAAGTTTATCATATTTTCCTCAAGACCTTTCCCAGTGCCCTCCACTTCGACCCCTTCTGTTGATGTTTTCCTTTCCTTTTCAGGTGACCTTTATTTATCCATTATGTATTAGCAGCTGGGGGAGAGAGGGCAGTGTGTGGCAGGGCTGGGAAGAGTTGTTAAGAAAATATTTTGTTAAAGTTAAAATGCTATATAAATGTAAACTTTAGCATTATAGAATTTTAGAGCAAGAAGGACCTTCAAGATCATTATCTCCAAGCCTAAGTGGCACAGTGGATAGAACTCGGGGCCTAGAGTCAGGAAGACTCATCTTACTGAGTTCAGATCTGACCTCATACACTTACTAGTTGTGTGATCTTGGGCAAGTTACTGTTTGCCTCAATTTCTTCAACTTAAAATGGGTATAATAACAGCACCCACCTTGCAGGGTTGTTATGAGGAACAAATGAGATAATATTTGTAAAAAGTGCATCACGCAGTGTTTGGCACCTAGTAAGTGCTATACAAATGCTTATTCCCTCTCTCCCAAACCCATCATTTTACAAATGAGAAAACTGAGGTCCATATATACTTTGCACCTTGTTAATTACAACTGTCTCATGCTCTCTAGAATTTATACTGCCTTTTGCCTTTATTTTAAATCCCCAGCACTGTAGCACAGTGCCTGGCACATAGTAGGCACTTAACAAATGCTTACTGATTAACCAAAATTGTGTGAAGTATTGTAGTATGGGTTTAATTACTCCCCTCTTGCAGGAAAAGAAACCAAAGATTTTTCAAGATCACACAAATAATGATACTGTCAAAATTTGAACCCAGGTTCTCTGACTCTGAATCAAACACTCTTTCAACTACATCACTCTGCAGAAATGGGCTGCCTCAGGGAGCTAGACTTAAGGAGGAAAGTAGCTTGGTTGCCAGTGTTCATTTTCACAGAACACGCTCTCATTTAAGTCTTACAAGGCAGCCTCATCAGAGACTTGTCCCACGAGCAATTTGGAGCCATTATGTGGTGGCACATCTTGTTCTGACAGATTTCATTTCATCCTTAGAGTTAATGAGCTTTCTAACAGGCTCTCTGCCGGGTTATCAGCTTCCCCAGGTGGACATAGGCAAGAGAATGAAGAATGACCCAGACAATGAGAGAGGCATCTCACAGAATGAGCTAATTCTTAGGAAGGGAATACATACTGAAGGAGACACATGGGTTTTCTTGTAGGACCTACATACTGATCTCCATTAAGCAGAAGAATCTTTGCATTTAGTTGAACTTTTCCATATGGACATTTGAACACAGAAGCCGGGAACTTGAATTCAGGCAGTTTTATTGATCTCAGTACTGGTCTCATAGTAGGCACCTAATAAATGTTTATTGATTGATTTTATTGATCTCATTTAGGATACTGGGTCATAGACCTAGAGCAGGAAGAGATGGGCCCAAGAAATTATCTAGTCATCCCTCTCCTCATTTTGTAATTGAGGAAAGTGAGGCCAAGGAGGTTAAGTGACTTGTAGAAGGTTTCACTGGTAGTGAGGACCAGAGGTGGAATTTGAGCTTGAGTCTTCTTGACTCCCAAGCCAGAGCTCTTGAGCACCCCTTGAAAGAGAAAGATACAAGGAAACAGTGTTTGCCCTTAGGTAGTTTACCTACTGGGCAGCTAGATAGTGCAGTGGATAGATAACCTGGCCTGGAGTCAGAAAGAGCTGTGTTCAAATCTGGCCTCAGACACTAGCTATGTGACCCTGGGTAAGTCACTTAGCCTTGTTTGCCTTAGTTTCCTGATCTGTAAAATGAGCTGGAGAAGGAAATGGCAAGCCACTCTGGTACCTTTACCAAGAAAACCTCAAATGGGGTCATGAAGAGGCAGACATGACTGAAATGACTGAATAGCTTACATTCTACCCCTGAAAAGGGGATCTTGGGAAGGGAGGCTTCCTGGGTTTCTGAGTGAAGGTCTGGAGGCAATTCCCACTAAAGCACTTTCCTGCAACACCCCCAAGGGGCTGCAGATAATAACAGTAATAATAACAGTAAAAGTTAATATCTAATTCCAGTGTACCACTGACTGCCTCTATGACCTTAGATTTATTCTTCCTCTTTTCTGAACCTCATTTTCTTCATCTGTAAAATGAAGGATTTAAGCTAAAAGAGCCCAAACACTCCCTTCCAGTTCTGTGATCTTTGGGTAAGGTGTTCTGAGTGGCTTCATAGCCCCATGGAATTTAAAGCTGGAAGGGACCTTAAAGACAGACCAGTGCAACCTCTTCATTTTACAGCTGAATTGAAGTGACTTAAACAATATCCTGCTGGTAGCAGGGAACAGAGCAGGGCCCCTCTAACTCCCAATCCAGTGCTCTGGCCACTACATCAGAGCCATACCATGCTAATTCAAAAGTTAGTTCCCAATCTTTGCTTTTGACTTGACAATAACAGAGCTTTGCAGCTTTATTGAATTGGGTTTTTTTTTATACTCCCAATAGAGTTGAGTGCTTTCAGAACGTTAACAAATCGAGCATAATCCTGACCCTTTTCTGGTGCTAGTTTGGAAACCTTCCCAGGTGTGGTTAATATTAATGGCACCATAGAGTTTGAGCTGGAAGGTGCTCTAGACAGGGGTTGATGGCACCCAAAGGCCCTCCTAGCTTTGGATCTTTGTTCTTGTGACCTAGTCCAAACCCCTCATTTTACAGATGAGGAAACTGAGGCCTAGAGAAGGGCAATGTCTTTGTTCAATGCCCCATCATGTGAGTAGCAGAACCAGAATTAGAACCTAGTTCTTCTCACTCCTGATCTTAGGTTAGGAGTCTCAAGTAAGAAGATGAAGTCAGGTTTCCCTTTTAAGACCCAAGCTAAGTCCTGGGTATAAGAATCAGTAAGCCTAGCTTGTGAACCCTCTAGCATTGCCCTCCTTCACCCTGAGTGTTGTTCACTGCACCCACTTTCACTTTAATGGCTTACAATCTCTCAAAATGTCACTCCTCATTCTATTTCCTTCAGTCCTGTATCCCTCCCTGCCAATTAGCTGGTGGCAGCCAGTGACAGATGAGGAAACCAGCAGCACCAGAGAATGCCAAGGGTGATTTTTAAAGCTGTAACAATTTGGTTATTAGCAAGTGTAATGATCATTCCTATGGCACCCATCTGGTTCCAAATTATATCACTGTGTAGCTTATGCAAGAAACTACAGGTGTAGGAACTAACATTTATGGGTGTAAATAGAATTCTATAATGCTAAAGAGGGCAAGGCTTATTTGGTCATTCTTGACACCTTCTCTGGGGGTGACTGAGACATAGATGAAAATATGTATTGCATGAGGTGGGTGAGGGGTGTATGTGTGGGTGGGTGTGGGTGGCATGGGAATGTAACTCATTACTCTTCCACTAAGTTACTCCATCTCTCTGTTTCAGCCCCAGGATGAACACCTCAGGAATTTTTGTAAGTTGCTGGGGGTTGAGCACAGTCAGATGCAACATTGGCTGTGCCACCGAAAACTGGTGACCACCTCTGAGACCTACATCAAGACCATGTCCCTGCAGCAGGTGGTCAATGCCAGGAATGCCCTGGCTAAACACATCTATGCCCAGATGTTCAACTGGATCGTGGAGCACGTCAATAAGGCTCTGCACACCAACCTCAAGCAGCATTCCTTCATTGGTGTCCTTGACATCTATGGGTAGGCTTTTGAGAATTTTCTGCCCTAGCTTCTTCTTCATTGAGTATTATGGTTATGATTATGATTATTACTGTTATTACCTAATAACAACATGTATATGGTGACTTAAGGTTTGCAAAACGCTTTACAAATATTATTTTATTTGGAGCCTCACGACAACCCTGTGAGGTAGTGTCATTATTAGCCCCATTATACAGTTGGAGAAACTGAGGCATGTGGAGTTTAAATTACTTACCCAGGGTCATACAACTAGTATGAATCTGAGGCAGGATTTGCACTCAGGTCTTCCTGACTCTGCGTCTGGTGTTCTATCCACTGAGCTACCTAATTTATTAAAGAGTGAGGCCTCAGGGTGAAAAGGAAAGAGAATTGTATTCCTCGTCAGAGGGTCTTGATTTAAATCCCAGCCGTGATGCTTATTACCTGTATGAACATGAGGAAGTCACATCACTTTAATGGTACTGTTTCCTCATTTGTAAAGTGAAGGAATTAGATGGTCTCTTCTAACCCTAAATCTATGATCCCATGATCTAGAATACACCACAGCTGTCTCCCACACTTGATGGAGGAAGAAAACAGGACCAGAGAGGTTAATTGATTTTTCCAGTCACACAGCTAGTAAGGTGTAAGAGCCAGGGTTGGAATTCAGATCTCTTAATATGAATAGCCCACATTTCCATAGCTCTCCAAAGTTTATAATGGCTTCCTTACAGCAACCTTGAAAGCTCAGTTTACTGTCCTGTTTCTGTTTTCCTGTTAGAGAGGTTAAATGATTTGTCCAAGATTGCACAAGTACTCAGTATCAGAGCCCAACATTCAAACTCAGATCTCTCTCAGTTCCACTGTGGCATGATTCCTCACTAGGCTTATCATTAGACAAGGTGACTTTGGGAAATCTTTTTTCTGTGCTATGTACATTATATATAGGGAAACCTTATTTCAGACTCTGTGTTGCATGTGAGATATGTGTTAGATGGAGTCACTTGTGTCCTGCCCCCACACCATCATGGGCTGCAGCTAAATATTGAGCTCATTGGAAAAGCTTTTTTTTTTCTTTTGACAAAAACATCTCATTTTGTTAAGTGTTCTGGCTAGGAGAAGGTGATGTATTAGATTGTGAAAGGAGATTAGGCTTATAATCAGGAGACCAGTAAATAGCTCTGTGAGAATGGCCAAGCCATTCAACCTCTCTGTACCTCAGTTTCCTCATCTATAAACTGAATTAAATTAGGTCCCTTCCAATTCTGGGATACTGTGATATGGGGGTTTGAGAAATAGCACCCTTGATTCCCAAATGAATAATTAGACTTATCTTCTCAATCACTGGGAGATTTCTGCTTTGAAGAATTTTAGGAGGTTTTGTTTTGTTGTTAAAGTTTGGTGACTCTCTTTAACTGCTTGCCTTCACAGGAAGAACATTGTCAGAACAGGGTAATCATTCACATGAGGGATTTTAGGTCTCTGGCAATCAAAAGCTGGGAATGAGCCCTTGAGGTTGAGGTAGCTGTGAGCTTGGTAGAGACCCCGAGGCATTATCAGATGAGTTCCAAGAAAGTGTTACACCTAAACCCAAGGAAGATCACAATGATGTTTTTTTTACCCCATGGGACATGCTCCTCCTTTGGAAACAGTCCATTACAAAAGAGTTATCAGTTGGGTAAATTGGGATAGGGTCTCCTTTGCACCTGCACATTTCTTTTGCTCTGACCTAACTTCTTCCTATGGGGAGGCCAAGAATAGATTAATGCCTATTAGATCTTTAAGTTACAAAAGTAATGGCCTCTGACTAAAAATAGATTAATGCCTATTAGATCTTTAAGTTACAAAAGTAATGGCCTCT